>NC_054057.1:45259310-45904394 GCF_017639655.2 Falco naumanni | reverse complement strand
AGGTTTTAGGAAGGGATGGTGGGAAGCTTTCACAGATCCTGGCTACCCAGTGTGCCTCCGTACAATGCTTGCTCAGCATCAGGGCTCTTACAGGAGAAATTCACACAGATGTGGGTACGACTGGGCTTGCTTTAATCGCAACTCAGAGTTGGGTCACCACCTCAGTGAGTGGCAGAGAACAAAGAGATGCAGCACAGCTTATACACACTTATTAAATCATTAGTCAATGTCCAAAGTTTTTGGGAGTTTCCTTTGGTCTTGTCAGTTCTGCAAAATCATCATTTGACCCTGTCCCAGTTGATTCATCTATTCTGGTTCCAGTCTCTGCCTCAGTTTCAAGATCCCCTTTGGATCATGATCTTCTTTCCACTTGCTTTAACTTACACAATCCTTCAAGCACACTTACTTATTGAACAAGCAATTCCTACTCATCTATATTCATTTTTCTAAAGACATCTGTGTTTCTGAGAGCACCTGTGTATACAAATTGATCATCTGTTGCTTTTCTATTATCCTACTGATTAACTTGACTGGGTTTTAAACCAGCCTTGGATTAGGGCTATACAAGGGCTGAGGCCTGGTTCTGCCAGTTAGCAGCTTCAGCGCTTTAAATTCCTTAATTCAAAATACATTTTCTTTAACAAGGGCACCAGGGGTTGTTCGGAGTTCAGGCTGGTCATAGAAAAAGCAAAATATCTACTTGGGCCTTAATTTAGAGCTGACCAAACAGGAAACAATAAAAATACAAGAATTTTTGTCTATGTAAGGACTTGAAGACCTGAGAGCTACAAACCTGGGTTCAGCTCCATGCCCACTTCCCTCTCTGTTATAGGAGAGCGTCCTGTGGGATGCTAGAACCTCCATGTCGGTCAACTCCTCTGTGTAAACCTGGTAGTAAAACAGATGTCCTTGCCCTGAGCTGCCCTGTACCCCCTTGAGCCATTAGTAGCCCCTTACATGGTGTGGGGCTTAGAGCAGATCGGGCTGCGACTAATACCATCTACACTAAGTCCTCCTCTCTTATAGTCCCTTCCCCTTTATGACAGACTTTATTACTGCAGCTGTGCACTGACCTCATGGTTCCAATGATTTTTCCATAATACTCTCAATCCCTTCCCTGCTCATTGCTCTGAGTGATTGGTTCCTTGCCCTCATATTAAATTATGCTACATTTTTCTGCAGCAAACTGCATTATACTGTATTACAAGCTGGTATTTACCATCTGCTGGCCCAATCTCACTAACAAGCCAAACCCTTTTGAATAAAAGGCATTTTTCCTCACAGTTTGTACTGCCTCCAATGCCAGTATTCTCTATGGACCTGAAGCACATTATTATTTCATGGGTATCCTGCAAATAGATCCAAGCAGATGCCAGGGTTTCCTACAGGATATATTTGCGATAATGTATTTGCAGGATTTGGCCTTTCCAAGGCAGACAGGTAAGGCAAGAAGCTATTACAGTCTTTTTGCTGCCCTCTTACAGTAATTAAAATCTTTCACAAGTGCACTTTGCTTTTTTCTCCTAATCTGGTTTTTGATGTTGCTTTCCAGTTTGATCAGTTCTATAAATTAATTAGTCACAGGCTTTCCCCCAGAGGGCCATTAATTGCTGACTGCCTCAGAACCACTGGACCATTATGCTGACTGTATTCATTTAGGTTTCTAAAAGATGCTCAATACCCCTGTCCAACAATTTGCTACATCTGAACGTAATGGAGTCCTAAGAACCATAAATGTCCCATACGCATGAGCCCCCTAACTCTCCCCCCACCTCCCTCTGCAACGCCTGGGAGAACAAACAAGCCTCACAGGCAGGTTCCTCCCATGGGGAAAGGCAACCTCATTCACTGCTTGATTGCTCCGCTGAATCTGTTTTAGTCCTGTTGCTTTCATTGATCTGAGTTTGAAATGTAAATTGGTCTAAAAAGATAAACTTCCAGCTCAGTCTTTGGCAATGGTGGTGAGAGGGAAGAAAGGGTTCTGATGATGCTCAGAGGTGACCTCAGAGTTCAATAAGCATCTCATTACCCCCAGCTGGAATAAGGTTGCTGTGAACTGGGGCTTTGGGAGTAAATTAAGAAAGGGTAAAGGTGGCCCCAGGCTGGGAGGATATCGAGAAGGTCAAAATAGAGCGAGTACCTCAGGCTTTGTCATGAATTCATATGCAAAAACCCTGTGGCAAGACACCTTAGTTTAAAAGGAAATAGCTGAAGCTAGCATCCCAGGGAATATGTATCTGAAGCTTGGTGCAGATTATTTCTTCATGTTAACAAATGTGCATTTTCTCCTGTACGTGGGAATATGTAACCCTTGAGTCTTGCTTTGCAGCTCCTTTACCAAAAGGAGTACTTCTTAATCATAGCAGTACACATAGCTGTCACAGAAACATCTGTGCAAGCCCTAAACTTGGCTGCATTCTTCTTGCCCTGATTTCTACACTGCTCTACACCCCTTGACTGTGCTTGCAGTGCGGATTTTTAAATGGCTTGAAGTGTTATTAAAACAGGGCTTGTAAGGAAAGAAACAGCTTCTGCAGACCGAGGAATATGGTGTCAGCAAAAGAAAACTATGTCTATCAGCAGCATAACTGTATGTGTGGAATGATTTTTTATAAATATCTGTGTCACAAGACAAAGTACTTCCATGTACATCTGATACATTTCAACTATTTCAGGGCTTCTGGGTTCTAGTCTAGTGTTTCCACTGGTTGGCTAAAAAGGATAAACATGAACATTTAAAATTAAATATTTACCATTATATGTAATAATAAAAATTACTTGAATGTATTATTATATTAATATAATACTAAATTATGAGATATTGTTATAGTGTGTAATATAAATATAAACATGTAAATAAAAGCATGGGCATGCTTTGAATCATTTTGCATGCTTCTGCTCAAGAACAAGGGCTCAGCCTTCCCACTTCAGCTGTGCAGAACATGGACAAATAACAAACACAATTTTTCTACTCATCTAAGTCCCAATACCTAAGTGTGAACAACCTGAGGGATAAGGAAATGGGGAGGAATAGCCTGAGTAGAAGCTTGGGGGTACATAGGTGGGAGGGTTTCTAGAGGCTTGTGCTATGCTTTGGGAAGTTTGCAAAGGAGTTGTCATTTCACATTCGTTCCCTTAATTGTCTGCAGTTTGGGTAATTGCAGGGAAATATTGGAAATTGCAGTGACACCAACAGTGATAACCTCTACAGAAATTGTGCAATCAGCTTTACTGGCAGGACTAACATGCTCCAAAGGGCTTAGGAAATCGATTGCTAAGCCTGTCTCCTGGTGAGAGTAAGGCATGAAGTTTTCATGAGTCCAACACCCATTGACCAGGTTCTTTTAGATGTTTCACACAAGTGGGGTTTGAGGTTTAATATTGTATTTACTTATTCGTAGATATTTGACAGCATGGGATTCTGATTCCACCGAGTGATACAGCAACTTACTAAAATCAGAACCCAAACACAATATATTGCAACATACAGTTGGATCATGATACAAACATGATTCCCATTAGTGGCTGAGGGCAGCTCAGGCCCATTGCTGTCTTCAGGGTTTGTTTTGTTGGTTAATGTTTACACTCTGTGTTGGGCTGAGCCACAAGTACACTTCACCCATGCTGGTCTGCCTGGCTCAGGAAGATAATACTTCCCTATTATTTTGGGGAAGGCCATTTACACAACCAGTTGACCCACTCAACAGATACAGCTGTTTATCTAAAACAAAGGCCACCCTTCAGTCCCCTTTATGTTAAGATAAGTTAAGCTTCCTTTACAACAGCTGTGGTCACTTCTTACATGCTTCTCTGCGCTTCATGAGCACATCATCCTTACCTATCTTCTTTGTGCCTTCTTCCCCTGAAGGTGCTCACTGGTCAGCCACAGAAGTCCCCTAAGCTTCACAGCAGGCAGTGTTTCCACCTGTGAAGTGGGCAAATTAATTTATACATAAAGCATTCCTGTTAGCAAAGGACAGTATCCACACTTGTACGTTTTAGAGGCAGGACCCTACCATATCCATCTAATTTTTAGTTGCTATCAACCAAATCACATAGGCTAAACTCTTTGCTTCTGGTGGCAACTGCTGGCACCAGTGCACAATCCGGGCTGACCACGTGCCCCAGGCAGTGAGCTGCCCTGCCTGCCAAGCTGCTGTGTTAAATTAGCAGACTCTTTTTCTGTAAACTGTGCCATACGCTGCGTAGCTTGAGTTCCTGGCATCAAAGTAATAGTGTCCAGCATTTTTTTAATGGATGGTCATCTTTCTGGGTTTTGTAAGACATTTTCCCCGGCTGGAGACCATACATGGCTAAGATTTATGTATATTTATTTCAATGGCCTATTCGCTAACTCTACAAGATTGTGCACACAACACAGGGCATCCAGAGCTCATTTACCCCAGAATGGGGGAGGAGCAGAGAAAAAGACTGAAGACTGAACAAGTGAGACCAATATTAAAAATAATTTTTTATAGCATTCTTTTGAATGAATACACTTTTATAACATATTTTTCTCCTAAATGATGTGTTCAGGCAGAGGCCCAATGTTGTAAAAAGACACATAATTGGCACTCAAACAGGTCTGAGTTATTGCCTGGTCGGTGTAATTTTACACCTGTCACTGCCCATATATTTAGAAAGAGTGAAAAAAACAGACCTGAGGTTGTTTCCCTGCTGCTTGCCTTCAGGCTGCGCTGACATGCTCGCTGAGTTTATAGCGTGCCTTTGTGAAATGCGGTGCCTGCAGAGGCGAAACCAAGAACTCATCTAAGACACAGCTCCGTGGGGGTCAGCAAGTGGCCTCTGGTGGCAGTCACCACAGGAATAGCACAGCTTTTCAGGTTTGACCCTGCTTTCCCATCTCCTTTTGCAGGAGGCAGGAGCCCACCGTGTGCCAGTCCCCATCCCGATGTGCCCCTCCTCACCCAGCATCACCCAGCGTGCTGGAGGTGGGCAGCCGGGCAGCGCGCTGAGAGAGCCGCCTTCTAAGGGAACTTTTATTAGATAGTTTTGTGTTGGGGTTTTTTTCCCCCGGGATTTGCTGAAAGTACCTAGCCTGTGGCCTCAGCTGCTTTTCTTAGGCTTAAAATATACAAATATAAGAATAGAAATCCAAAAGTGCTGCCAGCTGAGGCTGCCCAGACGTCAGTAGCAGTTATTCAGAAGAATAACAGCACAGCCCAGTCCTCTTTAATTTACCTTCTTTCGGGTGGCTGGGAACAGAAGGCTGGGCAGGACTAGTTACAATGCCTGCCCCTCTCCCTGCCCTCAGTTTTTGAGTCAAGGCGAGTTGCAGTTTGCCCCAGGTTGGTGGGCTCTTCCACCCAGAGGCAGAAGCCCCACTCGGAGCTGGAGAGCAGGTGCTCGGCCATGGCTCTCCGGGAGCATTCTGCAGGTGTCCTGACACAGAGGGGCCAGAGACTGGGGAAGCAAATCAGCTGGAAACTCAGCTCATGAGCCCGGCTGTGCTAATCCCCTCTGTGGAAATGCTTGTCCAGGTACTTCAGGGCGCTAGGCACTGCTTCTTAATCCTCCTCCTTCATTTGACCCAGATGGATGATTATTTTTTGATTCTTCTTTTTCTAGTTAGTGAGTCAGAAACAAGGCGGTTGCCTGCAGAGCTCCAGTCACACTTTTCCTCATAAGCTTTTGCATTATGCAGCTGACTCCAGCAACTGCTGCTTGCTAATGCAAACTGGGGCAGACCTGCTGAGGGCGGCAGGTTCGGCACAGGCAGAGCACCCTTCCTCCTGTGCCAGGCTGTCCGGCCACCCATGGCAGCCCTCCTGTGTTTCCTGGCAGGTTGTGGTCCCTCTCCCTTTTCTCTGATGGAGCTCTGGTTTGTATGGCCTGAGCAGAGAGGTTCAAGCTCCAGTGCAATCAGCACCACTTCACAGCTGTTACTTAGAAGATTCATTCAACAAAAGCTGGCCAAGCTGCATTATTAGGGTGGAAAATCAGGGTATCATCGATTTTTAATGGTTTTACAATGCTGGAGAAAGACTGGCCTCTCTGGCTGCAGGATTGACACACCTCTGAATACAGGCTAGTCAGTCAGGCCCAAACAATTTGATTTTAAAATCATGGTAATTTGTACAATAACTTATTTCAAATACTTTTTCCTTTTGATTTCTGTGAGTCATTAATTACATTCATTTCATATTTTCTAGGGTATTTTTCCTGCAGTGCTGAGAGCAAGAAAATTGTGCCTTGTGAACTGACATTTGCATTTCTTGTATGTCCAGATGATAAGTCTCTAAGGACACCTGAAATGCTAAGACCCTTGTGACAGCAGTGGGGCTTCAGCTAGTCCCCTGAGGCCAGCGAGTAGGAATACAGAACAAGAAGCAATTCTGCTTATAATATATTTTGTCCCTCCTGAGCTTAAACTTTTTAATTTCCTGAGGCCACAAGTCACATAAGGAAGGGTCTCACCCCCCCAAGCCAGGCACCATTACCTTAGTGTTATATTATATTCACACCTGTGATAAAGATTGAAGACATAGACCCGTTTTTTAGTTTCTATCTGTAAATTGTAGCCTAGAAAAGTAGGGAGACCTGCAAGCCCAAACCACCCAAAGTCAAGAGGGGGCCTTCAAGAGGGAAAGATTTTCCAGAACAAGCTTTCCCATTGTGAAAGGCTAAAATTATTGCTCTCCTGTGATTTATAGTGCGAAGGCCTTCAGTCTTACAGAGCACCTGGAATATTCAGCAGTAATTCAGAAACAGAGACATGTGTTGTTGATGCAGCACATCACTGCATATATATATATATGATACAGTATCAGAGTACCTGCACGTACTTCACACCCCAAGAGATTATCCTGAATGTACTACTAATGTCTGTAATTATATCTGCTATTGTTGGCATTAACTCACAAGCACAGAATGAACGTGGCTACAACAAAGCCCTCTGGCTGCTCCATCAATTACTCCTCGTTTTCTAGATGCAACTTGTATCTGCTTGTATCTTCCCAGAAACGATCAATATGAGAGATGAGAACAATTTAATTTATGGCTTCACCTCAAATTAAATCTTAGGTTACAGGTATTTAATCTTTAGCATTGTAATGAAGCTACTCATACAGCAAGGTTCTTTACCGAACTGAAAGTACCAGTGTTTACTTTTAAGTGCCTGCAGCACTTCCCAGTGAATGACTGGACAGACCCATGGCCTGTTTCCTATACACTGCCTAGAAAAAAAGAAGCCTTCTGTGAGAGACCCCAGACCATCTTTACCCTCACCCAGGTGTGTCAGCAGTTTAAGTGTGCTTCTGAGCTTAGCTGCTCCTCTTCTTTTCTCCTGACCCCCAGTTCAGCCCTTAGGCCACTCCCACCTCTCAAGTCTGCAAAACCAGTGCTGGGCAGTGTGTGACCACTGGTTTCAGTGAAGGGTGCTCCCTGCTAGCAGGGCAGAGCAGCCCTGAGTGCTGCATCCCTCTGTCCCACAATAGTTTCCTTTCCTGTCCCAAATCTGCACACTTCACCCCTCAATCCATGGCATGAATGAGGGAGTCAGCATGAATAAGATGTGGGACCAAGGCTTGAGAGACCTGGAAGTGGTGCCTGCTCTGCTCCTGATCTGCTTTAGATATGTGGACACTCCCTGCAGTCTGGATCTGGGTGCTCTGTATTCCTCTAAACCCCTTGGCCTCCAGCGTAGTCACTGGGCAAAGGCTGTGACACCTTCAGGAATAGGTAGCCTGTAACCTGTAACCTATAGCTCTGCTGTCCTAAGCCCCAACAGCAATCCTGAATGCCCTGCCCTTTAAAGTCTAAGGTTAAAACCATTCTGCCCCTTCTTTGACCTCATGGGGTTGCTGGTTAATTTTTACTCTGAGAACTGAAGCAAGCATTGGCCAATGCTTTGTTCAATGATTTCCAAATGTAGGTGATGTAGTTGCAATAGGTAGCAGCAGGCCACCATTCCCAACTGTGACCTTGCATTCTGTGGCACATCTGATTGTTGTTGTGCATGTTTCCAAACTACCTGTGCTTGAACTTATTTCTGGTGTGCGGCCTTCCCCTCTGTCACTCCTCTTCTAGGTCACCTCTCAATGTCCAGTGTACCCAGACCACTTTTCAGACACCTCTGATAATGCCCTGCATTTTGTTTCCTTCTTTTTGCCTGTTCTTTTCTGCTGCTAAATGAAGAAACTTGTTTCAGCCCAGTTACAGCCACATCATAGTCCTGGGTAAGATGGGGGTGACATTTATTGAGCTATTTAGCCCTGTGCAGCCACCCCCACGGGTGTAGAACCAGGCACCCATTCCCTTTCCTTTAACAGAAGACATATGAGGAAGATATACCAGAAAGACCACCAGAGATAAAGAACCTGTCATCAGAGCTTCTAGACAGATGCTTCTTGTTGTGGCAGCCTGGGCAGAGTCACTGCCCCATGAGAAAATGCAGCCATGGCTGTAGCCATCGGAGATGGAACGGTTAATGAGATGTACCGCTGGGAGAGTCCAAGAAAGATTAGGGTTTATACATCTTTTTTTCCTGACAATCTCATGCAGCTTCTCAGCACCATTGGTAAATACCTCATGATACTGCGGGAGGATTTAACGTCCCAGAACGTGCTTCTGGGAAGCACTGCATGTCCCTGGAGCCAGCTCATGGCCCAGGCTGCCTGTCCCCAGCAACACTCGGGATGCCACAGGATCGGGATCCCCAGCTTCGATCAGCCGGGACAGTCCAGTGTAGCACAAAAGCCCAAACATGAAGCTAGAGAAACGTACACAAGGGAGAAAAGGCAAAACAGTGCAATTCAGGGTAACTCCTGACTGAAGCTCACTAAAAATGTATTTTTCCCAGCACTGGTAGCTGGGACAAGTGTTTGGTCTCATTTTTTTCTATCACCAAAAGAAGGCATGGACTCCTGCTTGGAATAATATTAAGGGTTGATTGATTGCAGATTAAGAGCATAAAAATAAAAGATTAAGAATAAAAGCTTAATGACGTCAATGGAAAGATTCTCATTGGCTTGAGCGAGACCCAAGACACTGCTCAACTGATGCAATGGGTTGTTGGGGTTTTTTTTGAATGCAATTGTTATAATGTAGAAGCTTCTGTTGAACAGATATATCTCATACAAACAGAATTACAGAGAGACCCAGAACAAAAGGACAGATTTAGCTGCCCAGGGCTGCTATTTCAGTGTGGATATATGTTTCTGTGATGTTTCACAACAATGTACTTCACTCTTTGCATCATACAGAGGGAAAGCTCAGGTGTGCTGGGGGACAGTAAGCATTTTGAACCTGGGAGTTTCCCTGTGCAAACTAGAACAGCTCTCTCTCATACAATAACCAAAATGTTCTTTATAAAGATTTTTCTGTGCTTCTAAGAACCTGACTGCCATTGGGGGATCTTTACCAGACCATAATGATTCTTTCAGCCTGTGTGCTCACAGGAGCGTGTCATGCTTGGCACAGAGGCATATGCATTGTTTGCAGGAAAGACAAGGTGCCCTCTTGCCTGTAACATATATTATCCATGAGAAGCACACATATAAATATGTCCAACTTTGTATTACAGGTTATTGTCCTCTTTCTTCAAAGCTAAGGAATTTTCATGAAGTGTGTATACATCTGGTATAGGATCAATTCAAGATTATGATAAAAAGATTATTTATAGCTCTGCATTGACATTTGTTTATTGTATAGATGACATCACCATGCCAGACCATTGCTTTAACTCAACATTTCCCACTTTTATTGCATTTGTGATCCTGTATATGGTCACAGAACAAATCATTAAAGAGGATTGCATGAAGGATAATGAGTACCATAATACGTTTAAGCCTCGCATACACTCTTTAGCTGGACTCAAATTCTTTTGATCTGTTGAGCAAAGTTGCAAGAAACAGAAAATAATGGATGTTGAATGACACATTTGCTTGTAATCTCAGATTTTCCAAATCCCCCTGGTGTACCTGTGTTCCCCTTTTCTTCACTAATGAATTCTGACACTGAAACAGATGTTGCCTTGTAAATTCTCTTACATTATTTTATTTCCCAGCAATTCTTTTGCTCCAGATTCATTCAGTAAGAGGTAAATGCTCAAATATGCTGACCTCTTTGTCATGTCTTTCCTCCTCCCCTCCCCTTGCTGTTTGCCAGATCATGGTAGACTCAATCCTGCATCACGCAAGAGTGACATGGGAATGACAAGATTTTAATATAAAGCAGTGGTCAAGTTTCTATTATTTTCTACAGACAAAAAAATCTGTTGGGTGATTTATTAAAACAGGCAGGAAAAAGATAATTTATTTTTTTTTTAACTCTGTATTTTTACGTTAGGTTTGCAACTTTACTACTAAAGCATGCAGTGGGACCTGAGCCTGAGCCCAGTCACAGCTGCCAAACTGGGAAAGCAGCTCTGCACTGCCAGGCTGTCTGGTCCCCCGTGAGCCCTCCAGCAGTGCTTGGCTGGCCTCTGTCCCCAAACCCACTGGGTACCACCCAGAACGGCACCGCCAACATGCTGGCTGCTGCTGCTGCAGCCATCAGTGGCCTTCCCCTCTGCGTCGATCTGCCATTGCACAAGCAGCAAGCCAGCGCATGCTGTTTCGTTGCTGGGGCAGGAAAGTTGTTTTATACAACTTTACAGTTTCGCTTGTAAAACACCTTCTTTCAAGTAGCTGTAGAAAGCAACCTTTCTACCAAGAGACTGTTCTAGCCAATTTTTCTTTCTGTGTTCAAAATTTTAGAGAAAAGAGAGGTTTATTTATGCAAAGTAGGAAATGGATTGCGCTGCCTCTGGAATGTTTGTATAAGGGACTACACCGGCCTCAAGCTCAAACTAACTGGCCAAATTAAGTTGCTTAAGATTTCTTCAATGTATGGCATGAAATGCACTTGTATTTAAGGCACAAATGTTGTGGCACAAAATCATTTCATGCCTCTGTACAGCGGATCTGCCAATAGAGTCAGAAGCTACACAGACTGTGAGGGTGGCCCTGCAATTTCCATTTGGTTTGTTGAGATGTCTAAGAATTTTTGCCAGATCAGAACCCACTGATTTTTTTTTTCTTGGCTACCTCCTGTTCTTCTCCCTACTTGTCACTTTTCTTTTCATTTTCCTTCTGCTGCTCTCTAGATTTTCAGAACTTCCACATTTTTATGATGTCTTGAAAGCTTATGGTAACACAGAAAAGTGAAAAAATAGGGGAAAGTGCTACCCTGTGGCCACCACTTAGTTTATTATATTTGGCAGCAATAAGAAACTCAAAGCTAAACTACCAGAAAGTTGAAGTACTCTGAAAACATTCCACAAATTGTGAAAAATGTAAAAATATGTTTACCATTCACCTCAGATTTTGCAAAATGAAAATATTTTTTTATTCCATTTGGGTTAGTTTTTATTCCATTCTGATTTCTTATCACAGGCACTAGAAGTAATAGCTGTTTAGGCCTGAATTGTCCCTCCTGGCATGGGCTGCAAGGGAAAGGTTTGCAAGCATCCTTGTGAGTTTTGCTGGCTGGTTGTCACTCGGGGGGAGAGGCACGGCTGTTTGCCTCTCTCTCCCATGGAAAGGCCTTGGTGGCCAAATCCAGTGGTTTCCCAGGAAAATACATGAATTCAGAGGGAACTCTTGGAGTTGGCCTGCCCTTTACCTCATGGCCAGCCCTGAGTCTATGCCCTTTTCCTCTCCTCTGATCCACCTGACCACAGTGAAGCGTGACTACCAAGGACCTGCAAAAGCAGTGGCCTTTGCTTGATCCATGGCAGTGGCATCATGGGGAAGCGCTGACTGAAAATTCCCTGTCACCTCAGGCTGTTGTACATGTGGGACTGATGAGCAGCAAGAGACCAAGGCTATGCACTGCCTTCGGGAGCCTTGTTTGCATTTAAATTTGAATTTGCAGAGGCATGTATCCCTGCAGGGACACCCCTTCTGTGTGAGCTGTGTCTCCCTGTGCCTGGGTGTCTGCCATGAGGACCTCTCACCCCTCCAGACAAGCAGGGCTGGTGATGCAGTGTCTGAGGAAGAGGCGTGCAGAGGGCTTGGCTCAGCACTGCTGGGCAGCAGAGCTAACATACCTCCAGCCACTGCTGGAAGACCCACCGACATGCACCTCTGCCCCTTCTGCTGTCACAAGAGCAGCTCACTTGAAACTATTTCTCCTCATGCTATGCACTGCGTATGTGCAGGCAGCCAGGGCCAGCACCTTCCCTGGCAGGGCTGCTCCTGAGTCTCTGTGCAGCTTTACACAGGCAGTGCTGGGCTAGTGGAGATGCTCGCGGGGCTGGTGGTCCTGGTCACCCTGGGGACTCTCACCTACACCTGGGGCAGGGTGCCATGCATCATGCCGTGGGGTGAGAAGCACTGCAGCCTGGTGTTAGCATCTCCGTTGTAAATAGGTAGCACGGAGGGAAACTTTCCTTCGGAAGGCTTCTGGATTCACAGTCGTCTGCCTATAAGCACTGCAAATCCAAGCTCCAAAGCCCTCACTTCCCTAAAACCAATGATTTTTGCCTGAGTAAAGAATTGCCATAAAAATTGAACAAGTGTTTTAGGATCTGCCCTTCTGGCATCTTCTCATTTTGTCTTGGCTGCTGCCTACACGTGCTCAGGGGATACCTCCAGAGCTCAGTTTTTGCTGCATTTGGCTGCTAGCTGCTAGTTTTCCAGCCTAAGATCATATGTGATTTGGCCTGGGAGCACACCACATGTAGCTTTACATCAGAAATGTAGTTTGCCAATTGTAGGTCTAATTAACAGACCAGAAAAAAGCCCCAAACAATAGCTTCAAGTAGCCTTAAGCCAAGTTGTGGGTAGAATATTAACAGACTATTTTTTTCTCAGAGTGTATAGAGATAATTAAATCTGTGGCTGGGGAGTGGCTGAAGACAACCTGAGGGGAGCTTTGAAAGGCTCATTAGCTTGCGATGCTGGGATCTAAACTTTGGATTCATTAGGCTGTTCAAGCCCCAGGAATATTTCCTGGGCTTTCACAATTTAGACTCAGCTCTACCGCTCCTGTACTCACTTACCTTGAGAAAGGGAGAAGATGGTAATTGTTGACGTGAGGCTTGTCAATGGTTCATGACAGCCTGTCCTGTTCTCAGGATTAATAGGGTAGTTGTGCATATAAGAAACTCTATGGGGATCCAGAAGATTCGGGTTCAGTTACCAGCTTTGCTATGGGTTCTGTAGAGTCTTCTCTTGTCTGCAAATTGGGGATAAGTAACAATTCACTTTCTCTGCCTTGTGTCATTGAATGCAATGACTTTAAAGAAAAAAGAAACTCCTCCAGCAAAAGAGGCCGTCAGATCTCTGTGCCACTTGGAACTAAGAAGCACTTGTGATACGATTCAACAGGCAAGTTGGAGAACTCAATGTGAATCAAACAAGGAAAAACATCATGGGATTCAGGACAGGACAAGAACAGAATGCAAACTCAGATAATAATAATTTATGTACATACAAAGTCACAGAAGCATAGAAAAATAAAGGGGTAGGTACCCCAACAATCCCTTAGCCCTTCCCAGTTCTCCAAAAGTTTCGCCATTCCCTATGGACATCTGTCTAGCCTGCTCTCAAAGATGTCCACTTCCTCCATCAACACCACATTTTCATGCCTTGCTTATGAAAAGGGCAAGATGCAGCATTCAGTGGCTGGCTAAAGTCAAGCTACTTGCCCTTGCACGCAAAGACTGCTACCCCACCACAGGATTAAACTCACTTTATTTCATAAATTTGTTCTTAATGAATCCATCCTGAGTGCTATTTATTTCCTTGCTAATAATTAAAAACTTTCCAAAAGATTAAAATCAGCTACTGAAGGCCAAGTTCTTGCCTCTTTTTCACTAATATGGATCACGCTGGTTACCTGGTTGCAACAAAGACATACATTATATAATATAAAAAATTATACAATAAATTTAAGTCTTTTGCCAACAGCTGCAACCTTATTGAACTGTGAAACAGGGCATTCCTTGGCCTTTTTCTTTTGATGAGTGTATCTATCAAATGGCATTTTGTCAGCCATATCAGGTTGACTAATAAAGATGCTACTTCTCCGTATGAACTCAGTGTCCCGAACATCGTAGGCTTCCACCACATGCAAAGCCACCATGGTCATGCCCCCTTTTGAGATGTTCCTGTTTTGTTCTTGCCTCTCTTCTGCCTCAGCCTTGCCTCTCTTTTTCAAACTTTATGCCAAATTCACACAATATGGTTTCCACTTTTTTTGTTTCCCTGTAGAGCCCAAAGCCACTGTTTTAGCCAAGCTAGTCACTACCCTAATTGGGATGTTTGTCCTTGTGCCCTTGCTATCACTTCTTTGAGGAAATGCCATCTCTCCTTGGCTTCTTCTCTTTCTTCCCTCCCCAGGAATCTGTCAAGCAGTCATTTTCTCCATTTATTTATCCTTAGGTATGCAGTCCCTGTTGACGTACTGTCAGAGACATTCTGTGGATGTCCTGGGGGTGTACTTTTTCATTACTATTCCCATAAATTAGAAAGAAAATCCAGACACATGATTAAAAAATGTAAATCTTTTGCTTGTCTTCATTAGAGATTCCTTACAGGCTGGGGAAATTTTCAGCCTAAGTCTTTGGGATGAATAAATAAAAGAAAAAATAAATATAAATTCAATAAATACTATAATGTAGCTTTTAAAACCTTCTGGTAAAGTTTAATAAAACTGAGTTACTTTGACACATGTTTATCATATAACTATTTGCAGGGACATGGTATATATCAAAAAAATAAAACTTGCTTGCATTCCTACAGAGACATATTGTAATGTGTGAGAAGAACATCTTAGTCAACAACTATTCTTTGCTTTTGTAAGCTGAAATATTTTATCATATAAATAAAAGAACAAGACAGTAAGTGAAGGTTATTTCAGTGAAGGAAAGTAACAGCTAATCCAGGAGTTAGATTTTTCATTGCAGAGAGCGTTTTACAACATTGAAGTTTCTTTCATTCCAGATGAATATTGCAAATGAATCCTAATTGTGAAAAAGTACAAGATGGGTAAAACATTTTGTTCTACCAAAAATGAAGATTTTGATCTAAATAAGCTTTTGGGAAGAGGTTATAGTTTATAATACAAAGAAAAAGAATGATGATATCCAAATAGAAAAATGTTCAATGTTATTAAAATTATATTTCCTTTTTTTTTTCTTCAGTTGATTTTTTTTTTAATTGAAAGCCAAAAGTATCCTCAAGACAGTTAACTGTAGTCAGTATTTTGCAAGAAAAATCTTTCCATTGGAAGACTTCCAGCCAGGCATCCATTTCAGGTCTGTAGAACATGTAATTGACTTTTCCATCTAGTTCTGGTCTATCAGACACATTTAAATATGTATTATGCTGCCTGTTTAATGTGGGTGACATGTTTTACTAATATTATAGTGCAATTTCTTGGTTCCACTTTTCTCAGTGGAATTTTGCAGTTGCTATCCACAACCTGAGGTGCAGATTTTGATGCTCTTTTTCTTGCTCTTGTACTGTGACATGACCTACCTGATGCTTGTAACTACAAGTCTGTTGAGGTGACAGCATGTGCATGGACAGCTAATCTGAACTATGAGAACATGGGTGTTCATGCCTCAGGATGATACCTGGTAGCTAGTGTGTGTGCTCCAGCCTCCAGACCCTCTTGGTGACTGCCCACCAAAAGGCAGCAAGATCTGGCTGTGAATCCTGAAGTGGAATCCAGCCCCCAGAGACAGACACCTAAAAGCAGGGGTCTCTACAGGTGAAGGTGTCTGAGATCCTCTGTCTTCTACTGTCAGTGGTTATCTGGTCAATACATCAAAGGTGTTGGAGAGCCTTTGGTGATCACATGTAGGCATCTAGCTGAAATGCCTCTCTACTCAAGTGGTGTATTGGCTAGATTGCTAAGGACTATAACGTGGCTCAGACACCTAAGATCACCTGTAGGCACAAGTGTCCTGATCCGTGAGCTGAATCCTGCCTCTAGTTTCTTAGTAAAGCAGTCAGATCTAGGAATCATGGATCTGTTGTTCTACTGCAAACTTCCCCTTTGCACACAACTATATGGCCCAAAACTTCCGAGAATCTAAAAAAGGTCATATCCGAGAATATAAGTTCCAGTTTTTGAAGGCTTGAGAGTCATTACTCTGTCCTCATATCATTTCACCATGTCAGACAGACAGAAAGTAATTATACAGCACATGAGGGTACTTAGGCTGCTATGTGCTTAAAAATATCGTCAACCTTTAAACAAGGGACATAGCAGTATTTGTACAGCAGGAGCTGTAAAAGGACTGGATAGTTTATTTCTTCTTGTTCTCGCTGGTTAAACCTTCTTTCCCTTTACCTGGCAGTGCACTTACTATGCACTGTATCAGCAGTGGAAGGGAGATGGCAGCATCAAAATACCAAAATTCACATACATACAAGTTATTCATCAGGGATTTTCCATTGGCTTCTCAGAGTTTTTAAGTGGTACTGGCTTAGCACATTTTTGATGTTTCTCTAGTCTGAAGACGGTCACAGGAAAATTGCTGAATGGTCTGCAATCTGAACGAGCAGCAAGCAAGACAAGGGGTATATTTTCTTCCACTGCAGTTGTTGAATTCATGTGTGGACAGTCTGTCCCAGAAGCTTGAGAGTTCTTAAAGAAAAACTGGTGCCAGTTGTATGACTCGTGGTTACAAAGAGTCTCGCTACACATCTGTGTGGACCAGCTCCAGGTCTAATCTGGAAAGCTGAGTGATCATCCATTCAACATCTTTCACATGACATACACCTATCCTACTTCTGACAGCTGCAGAATAAACACAGGGTTTCACACAGGAGAGCATGTGAGTATTCCCTTGGATAATAGTTTGGTGCCAGTTAGAGGCTAATGTTCCCATATCTTTTTTTAACTAATAAATACCTCCATGAAGGAAATCTTAAAAGAAAATGGTCCTTTACATGTTTGGTTACTTGGTAATTGTGGGAAAAAAGATCCCAAGACACCCACTGCAAGCTGTCTGCATGGCAGTTAACTGAGTGCTTGGTTATCCGAACAAGCCTTTTTTATGACTAACTAAATGCAATGTAACATGAAATTCGCAACTGTCTCAGCTGCTCATTCGTGGACTACATCATTACTATTCCCATGTCATTCAGTCATAATGATGAATGAGAGACGAATTGTTTTATCACTGGCAGAAAGAATGATTGCAGTGCACCTAAAATGTGATGAAAGTTAGTGTGCAGATATGACCACCTACTGCCTGAGAAGTAAGATAGCAGAAGACTTTCTTGCATGCACAGCTTGCTGGAGAATTCCCAAATGAATTACAGGAAAATATTCTTGCATGGCATCGCCACAGACCTTGCTCTGGGAAACTCGTTCCCAAGACACTATGAGCAGCAGGAACTACAGAAATGAACCAAGACCCATAAAGGTGACTCAAGACTTGGGATGTATACAGGATGGCAAAAGAAATTTAAGTTACATTATTACATCTGGGGTAAATCTTTGAGTGACTATCAGGCTATTAGGAAGGTTACCACTTCTTTTTAGGTTTTTAAGTTGGTGCCTGAAGATGATGATATCAAAATCTTATGCAAGAAGGACCTATCTGAAAAATCCCTGCCTCACTGAAAAACACCTGCACTTCAAGAGGAAACCCATTTTCCCGATTAAAAAATAGGCAAGGAACAACTCAAACTGTTGATATCTGCAAATACCAGTGCATAGACTGCCTTTGGTATGTACAGGAAAAGCACTGCATACTCAACTCACTGTCTGAAACATACATGACAGTAAACTTTGTCATTTACTGTATCAGAAACATGATTCCACAGGTACTTCATTCTACTGAGGTATTTGTTTTAATGGGCTTGTTCTGAAAGTCTGTAAACAGTCAGTATCTACTCAATCTCCCCAGCAAGAGCTTTGCTTGTTCTTGGCCATGTCCTCTGCTGGAAAAGCTCAACTTGAGCCGATGCCGCTATATACTTTTGATTCTACGTTTAACATCCAAGTACAACACCAGTCAGCCAGGGTCTTCAAGCCATACATCAGAAGGGAACATGCTCATCAGCTTCTTGCTGTGAATGCAAAAAAAGAGGAGAGTTACTTTTGTAAACAGGTAATTAGAAAACTATACCCCCATGGCAGCTGGTGCACAGAGAAAATGCAGTAGGAAAACGTGCTTCAGTTACTGAGGAGGAGCCAGCAGACAGTTCTGCAGCTGTGCATGTACCAGTCACAGTCATCATCAAAGAAGGAAATCGAGAAATGGGCATGTGGTAATGGTGGACACCTGATGTTCCCAAGTGTGCCAATTCCAAATGGGCTTGGAAGCAGCAGTGAATTGTACATTTTTAAGCGCTGCTATACTGTTAAGAGATAAAATAAATGAAATATTTATTTTTCTGTAGAAGCTCTCTTTATTCTTCTGCCAATTTTTGCTCATCCTTATTTTCCAGACATGCTTGGTTTTACTTTGTTCAGCTAATCAGTGGCCTGTATTGGTACCCCAAGGTCTGTAGAGTGACATTTTTAGGCTTATTCCTTGGATTCACTTTTTGGAAGGAAGAATGTTGAATTTTCCTGGTTTAGACAAGGAAAGTTTTAGAAGGGAAAATGAAGCACAGATCCATTCTGTATAAGAAAAAAAGATCCCTCTGCAAATCATGTTTTTGTGCACTTCCTGTGCAGTTTTGCAAAGCAGCTTTGCCATCTCAGAAAAACACAAAAAAAGGTGTTTTGCTAACAGGAAGTACCAGCCAGCACCTTCTTGCAATAAACAAGCCATCCACCATGCAGAGGGGACAAGGAAAAGGTATCCATCTTTTTGACCATTTCACCACTGACTGTGTAGCATTATCTCTCTTCAGTGTCACCCAGCAAAATGGTAGAGTGGAAAGTGTGCTGAGGGCCATGCCTACACACCCAGCCTTTCAAGGGAGTCTTGCTCTGTGCTAGCTGGATGTGGTCCCATGGACCGAATGCCCCTGTGCTGTTGAGTGCATGGCTGGAGTACATTCCTGTTTGTTGAAAGGGATCCAATTCACATCCACCAAAACTCCTCTGTGACCACAGTCAAAGCATGGCACATTAAGACATTTGCTTCAGAAGTCCCATCCTGGTCTGCGCTAAGTTGTTAATGGAGACACAGCCAGCTGAGGGGTCTCCCACTGTCCATTCACCTGACATGGCAGAGACACTCAGGGAGCTGAAGGGGACAGCAGATCCCCTCTTTAATAACTTTCTGGCAATACTTCCACAACTTCTCATAATTGCAATACTGACAGCATAATTTTCCAGCTTTAATGGTGATGGTCTCCAGGTCCATGGCATCTGAATCTTTCTGTCCCTTGAGCCCTATGAGCCAACCGTGATTGCACAGAATACAGATTAAGGCTATTCCATGTTCTACATCCATTGGACATTTGTCATAAAACCAAGGGGATATCAGCACGGACCCTGAGTGGAGCCAGCTGCCTGCCCCACCAGCACCTTGAGGCCCACCAGTCCCCTGTGCAGTCAAGCCATGCCAGTTGAGAGCAGACAAAGTAAGCACTTAGACGGTGACTGATTAAACTGGGGTTATGGAGTATTCGAGGAGGCTGCCAAAATGCCTTATGATTAATCAAAATCTTAAAAAAACCCAGGGAATCTGAGTGCTGCGAAATCTCACTCTGTTTTTCATCTCCCGGGAAGGTAAACAAATGAGCCTGCTCCACACCAGAAGTTAATCGCCTTGGGAGACCCTGGAGCCGACAAACCTCACAGCCATTCCTAAAGCAGATCCCTGTCTTTTTCCTAGTGATTATTTTCTAGCTAGTACACTCTCTTCCAAACACCTCCTGGAGTATCTCCCTCAGCCTGGCCCCCTGTCCCCTCTAGTCCCAGCCATCACCCACCAACTCCATGCAGCGGTGGCTCTGGGGGTCCCCTTCAAGGGCTCCCTCAGGAGATGCAGGGAAAAGGCCATTGCACAGGGGTGATAGATGCACAAACACACAACAGTAGAGGGACAGGACTCCTGGAAACACACATTATAGCTCAAGCAGGAGAGAACATCTGTCCAGTTACAGAAGTGAGAGCAGCTGGGTTAGGTCAGTTTACAATACAATACTTTGCAATAGGTGAAATCCAGCTCTTTTCGTCCAGCGGTTCCTCCATGCTCCTTCCCTTCTCTCGAGTGAGGAAGCCTGAAATACTCTTCCCTCTGTTGCGCTCCCTGATAACTCCAAGCATCCTGGGAACAGGGCGGCTGACTTCTCTGCCATTTATTCCAAGACACTAAGATGAGAGATCCAGCAGCCAGCATGCCTTAAACATAGGGGAGGGCAGGCGGGAGCTGCCCTTAAATTAGGAAACCACAAGTTGTAATTTTGGACAGGAAGAGGGAGATGGTCATACCAGTTTTATTTGTGGTGGGATTGTCGAAAACCAGAGAAAACATGATGCTTGTGATGTCAGGGCCCTTTGTCTGGGGTCTTCTTGCATGTCTGATGGTTCCTCAGGGTGCTTCAGGAAGCCTGCAGTGTGCTGAGCAGTTTGCTGTGGACTATTGACTGCTTCATTTTACATACACAAGACTTGCAGTTTGCTGAGTGCCATTTTTGCTTTCTCCCTGCCCAGTGCCATCAGTCATAGGATGCTGGAGGCAGCTGGAAAAGCAGCATGAACACCAGCCATCACGACGAGCCAGGAGTCTTGTGGGCTCCATTTCTGCCCATGGCCAGCTGAAATACCCTGTGCTGGAGTACAGGAAGGCACCAAGAAATCTCCAGCACATATGGACTGTGCTTTCTGCTTAGACAGACTGGATAAACAAGCGCCAAGTCAGAATATGGCATTTTTCTTTAAATAATTTAAGTTTACATGTCAATGCTTTGAAACTTAAAGCAAACATTGGCGGCAGGAGGTAATTTTCTGCATGGCAATGCACACGTTGAAAAAACTTTGGACTTGTGAGCAAATGGCACATTCTTATCTGTGATACCACAAACAACAATACATGACTCAGTCTGGGCTCAGAGCTATAAGGGGCAGAGCTGTGTCGCTCCAGCATCACAAGCATTTCTGCCTTTTTTTTTTTTTTTTTTTTTTGTCTCCTGCGTGCTCAGTTTCCCATGGCACCTTCTCAGTCACACCTTCTGTGACCACCTTGCTTGGAGTGCGTATTCTCCCCACAGAATCAGAAAAATGAAATTAAATGAAAATATATTCTTTGCTGAAGTTTTTTTAATCTGCAGAGGGAGCCAGACAGGAAATTCGTACATTGGTCCTCACTGACACTGCAAGTAATATAAACTCCTTATTTCCTCCACAGCTGGCTGGAAGCTCAGTCCCTTTGACACAATGAGGGGAAATGTAGTTTTATGTTTGTTGTATTGTTGGAGCTTCTCATTTTTACAGCTGCTATTAGACTCCCTCTAGTTTTTATAATAAAAGGGCCTTGTTTCTCCTCCTATGCAGGTTAACCTCCCAATAAATAAAACTTTGGAGCATCTGCCACACAGTCCCCAGCTCTCACATCTGTGCTCGCAGTGGGCATTGCATCAGGAAAGAGCAGATGAACCGTCAGCCTGGGGTGCACTTCGAGCTCCAGGTCTCCTCCCCCTCTCTCTTCCCAGTGCAGCCACCCCCCAGGGGCCTATCCTCTGTAAGATAAGTGAAAACAATAACATTGGTAATAGCTGATCTGGATGCGCCCCAAATATTTGCCCCATGATACAAATGCTTGTGGTATCCCACGGACCATCCTCCAGACAAATGCTTTGAATTATCTGTTTCCAGGAATGAGCTTTTGGGAATGGCCCGGAGCAGCTTCCCCAAACACTTTAGCTACTTTGGGCCAGGCGAGAAGCTCCACCACACAGGTAAAACCCTGGCCTCGTGCCCTGATGAGCTGCCTGCCCTCTCCCCTTTCCGCAGGGATGAAGGCAGGATGGAGCAGGCAGCCAGACAGGGGCATGGCGTGCGGGCTGCGCACAGGGCAGGGGCTGGCTCTGCGCAGGCTGCTGCGGGGCTCAGAGCAGAGCAGGACCCTGTAGGCTGCGGTCCCAGGTGCTGTGCCAGGGTGCCAGAGCCAGGCAGCGGTACAGTCTCTGATGGCAGCCCATGGGACAGGCACCTTGCAGGTCCTGACAGCCTCCCAGGTCCGTTCCTGTGTTCTTCTTGGGATGTGATCCTTGTTATCAGACCTCTTCTTGTGGGAAACTTCCCACGCAGTGGAGTTTGTTCCGGCTCTCATAATTATCACACCTAGGCTCCAGTCTGCAGACTGTTGACAGACGCCCAAATTAACAAAGTCCTTAGTGCCTTGCAATAATAACCTTGGTTAATAAAACTGGGCGAAGAATATAATCACAATAAGGCTGCTATGTGTACACAAAGGCAAGATTAATAAACCATTGTCAAGCCCGGGCTAAGTCAATAAAGTGGAACTGACTGGAAGCCAGGACAGCAGGCAGGTAATCATTAATCTGTATGTGTGATATTGAATTTAAAGACCAGATGTTACTGGAAACCCTTGCAGATGCATGGGGTGTCTGGGAGGGCACCACAGCCCCTGTTACCTTACACCCCTGCGTGCAGAGCAGGAAGAGCCGCATTCTTTGTGATTAACCCAGCTTGAACTTTGAAATCTGAGTCCCAAATATTTGCAAGAAATTTGCAGCTAAAACAAAGGATTGGGGTTTGAAAGGCCCTTTGGTTCTACAGTGTGGGACAAGCTTCCTACAGGGCTTGGGGCAAGTCCCTTCACCTCCTGGGACCTCACTTTCCCATGTTCAGAGTATGATTCTTCCCCAAATATATTTCCTTTGTATGTCTCATTTCCAGGGGGAATTAGTACTAAAGTTTTAGAAGGGAAAAACAAGAAGGCAAAACTAAGAAATACCAAACCCTAATACTAAAAGTCTGAGAGAGTTTTTGCTTATTTTAAAGAGCACTTCAAAAGAAGTCTTTGCCTAAATACCTGGATAGTACTTTGTTACCCAGCTCATACTCACAGTTACTGTACAAGAAGGCACCACATTTCCAGGAATCACATCTTCACAGCTGCAAGTTTCCTACGTGGAGAAAGATGGTCTTACATTGTGTGGGCTTTAACAGAGCCGTTTCCCCAGCACTGGGTGGCCAGTAAATAATCCCCTTTCCTTTCCTCATCCCAGAGCAATCATCAGGGTCTCCAGAGGACAGGGTGGGTGAGGGGTGATTTGATGGCCCGAGGATGCAGCGTGCCCACCCCCAGGCAGGCACGGGGAAAGCCCCAGCGCAGGCTCCTGCAGATGAACCCCACCAGCAGCACTTGCTTACACAAGTCGCAGCCAGAGCAGACTACTTATTTTACCCTTGTGAAAGTGCTTTAACTTAAGAATAAAATATTGTTTTACCCTCTGCCCTGCTGCTCAGTGTAACTCCAGTGTTAGCTTCCACAACTATAACAAACCTTCTAAGCAAACAGCTTTTAAGCTCTGCTTCCAAACCAGGCTGGATAAGGAGCAAGCAAGCTCAGTTAGGTGCAGTGGCCGAGCCATTGCCCATTCCTCTGTCTCTGCTTCCCCTGACCCTTGAGAGACGGGGCTTAGTCCTTCCACTTTACAGCTCACCCTGAAATGAGTAAATAGGATATTTGTTTCCTCATTTGCATGGGTATTTTAACTGCTTGGAGCCAGGACAAAGCCTCTGCAGCTTTTAAAGCTGTGGGTTTGAGTGGATCGCTTCCCTGTAGGATGGCAAAAGTAGCCCTGATGTGGCTGCACAGGGTGTTCTGAACTGTGTCACCCGTGTGACAAACAGGGGTGAAGAAGCTGATTTTGCAAGGTGGCAATAGTTGGTCAGACTCTCCAAGGTGAGGATGAGTCTCCCCATCATCTCTCCAAAGAGCACAGCCCCGGTGGCAAGCATTGCTGGCAGGAGGGCAGGGAAGTGATGGAAACTTCCCAGGGGAGAGTTATTGAAGAGACTGAACAGGCTCTGGTACACCTCAGCACAAGTAAACGTAGCAATGTCAGGCCTGAGTGCCCTGTTTTGTCTCATGACAGCACATTCACAAATATCTCAAACATTTATTTTCCTTTGTGCAGCCTCACATGCTGCCACCCAGCACCAACAAATAACAAGCTCCTCACTTTTTAAGCACAGCCTTATGAGGAAATATTGTTACAATGAGCTGCAGCTCAAGACTGGCATGAAGATAAAAATGAACACAGGAATCGCAGTCAAGTGAGAGCGCGTGCAGAATAGAAGTTGCAAGGAGAAGTGGGGCCAGGAACAATTGCAGTGGTTCCCAGGAGCCCCATGGGGAGAAGTGGCCTTCACATACTGAGAAATTCAGACCTCTTAGGAAGAACTTGCTGTAGAGTTAGTAAAAGCTGGTTTATGACTCTTCAGACTGAGACGGCCATCAAAAATGAACAGGTAGTTTATTTTTTTTTCTGAGGTGCAGTGAACTGTGTTGCTGCTGTAGCACTGCCTTCACCAAAAGGAGCTGCTGTGCCGCAACAGGGTCTGTCCTGTGGGACAGGAGCCTTGCAGAGCTCGCATGAAGTGTCGGGTCAGTAACTCTGAGCCCTTGGATATGCAGCTGCTTTGTTTGCCATGTGAACCGGCCTGAGTCCAGAGAACAGGTGCTTAGCGTGCTCCTACATTCACATCTTTTGAAAGACATCCCCACTAGACATCCCAAACTACTAATGGTTTTGCACACCCCAGCCTCAAGCCTCGGTCTTCTTAGCAGACTCTAATGCCAAGGACAGCAAGGCTGGCCAAGAGAAGCAGCTGATAAGACATCATGTGGACCCAAAGCCGTGGATTTAATTGAGTTTAAAAGCAGAAGATCACCAAACTGCCTGCAGATTAGGCATTTAGCTAGTAAAGTTTTGCCTAGTTACTTGCTACTTGAGCCCCTTGGCATGGATTAGACAAAAGCACACTAGTCCTCGGGGAACAGATTACTAATTGCCGCCACCAAAGAGCAGGATTCGCCCTGCTAACAGTCATACCCAATTCCTTGATCAAAATCTCCCGGTAGGGGAACCAGGCAATGTCATCCTGATGTGGGGAAAAAAGAGCCTCACTGTAGCCCCATATTAAACCCCAGGTATGTGAAGAGGGAAGACGGGGAGTTCTCTGCCCATTTCACATCCCATCTGCTCAAGACAAGACTTTTTCCATGCCTGTATTGTGCTGTGTACCTCTCCCAACATCCCTCTAGAAGTGCAGACAAGGAAATTGTATTGCACCCGTCCTACCAGGGCTATGTCAGAGAAGAACTTCCCTATTTCTCTTTGACAGACCTCCAGGAGACCCTGGTAAGTCCAGGATTTCCTTAAGCCCCTATTTCACTCCACCCTGATGATGAGTCCTGCTAAGAGCCTGGGAGCTGCTGTGGAGTGCTGAACTCAGCCCTTGTATGAGCCACTACTCACCAAGCCCTGCACCCCACCCTGGGGCTGCCATCAGTATTCATCTCTATTTCCATTTGCAAAGAGTGACTGGTTTGAGGGAAGGGGAAGCTGACCGCCCAGCCGTCAGTGGGACCGTTCATCAGCTGTGGGGGGCATGGTCTCATACCCGCACAGGAGCAGAGGGGTTGTCCTGGGCCTGGCCACCAACAGGCACTCTCCTGGAGACCTCCCCATGCCCCAGGCCTCTCATGGCTGCAGACTTGGCAGCTGGCACAAGCCACCCTCCCTGCCCCACACCATCTTTCCCTAAATATTATGTTTTATAGCGTGTTGGTTTTAGCTGTTGTATTTGGCAGGCGTCCTTGATTGCCTTTAGCAGCAATGGCTTACTGACAGGAAGCAAAATTTGAGGATGCTAGCGCTTTATTACAGCTCCCCGACTTTGTCTCCTACACACACATGCCACCCCTTCACTACCGGGCCCAGAAATGGGGTCAGGTGGTAAGAACTGATGCTCAGGGCAGAATATATCTGTATATTCCTCCCCTCAGAACATTTCCAGGATCAGACTTTTTCTCTGTGTTTTGTTTTTTTTATAATGTTCACCAACTTCTTGGTAGGACGAGATGTGGTGTAGATCAAGAGGTTCAGATTTCCCTTTTGGGAGACACATGCAGAGTTTTTGTCCGTCTTAACCCTGCAGGCTGGCATTTCAAAACTCCTTCTTAAATGCCAGAAAAGTAGCTATCGTCTCATCAGAGTTCAGATCCTGTGTGCTGTCTGTCTGTAAGGACCTCAGTGGGTATAATAGTTGTTCCCTGCCAGTTTCTGAACAAACTTGATCTTATTTCTACAGCTACTTTTGGATGTTTCAGCCACACAAATATATGGTCAGAATAAAGTGGAAATGGGAGCTAGTGGGAGGTGGGAAGAAAGAGAGAGAGAAGATTCATCTCTTCTTCCTGACACAGTGCTTTCATCTGTGAATATGGGTTGTTATCCCAGCATTAGGATTTGGGCTGAAGTTTTATAGCAAAGACATGTCAAACCCTCCCCTATTCTGAGGAAAATAGGCATAAGCGGAAATAAATACATAAATATTCAACTGAGACATCAGATGCTAACCAAGGCCACCCAGTGAGTTGGCTTTTATTCTAAACCATCTTTCTGTTCTGTATTTGTGCATGTCTTTCACCGTGGGGTGCTTGGCTCCATGGGGACCATGACCTACCACTTCTACACTGATGCAGAGCAAGGTCTCCTGTGCTTCACAGGCTGAGCTTTGCTGCACTTACCTTGTCAAGTTTCCTTCAGAAACAGCCAGGAAGCTCCGCAGGGTGGAATATGTAGGGGAGGAAAGCCCTTTGGCAGGGCTGATTTCTGAACATAGTGGATGAGCTTCATCTTACCTAACACTAGCTGCTGGAAAGTAACTGCTGAGCAACTAGTCCTTCCTACTTCCACTCCCACTAGAGCAAGTGAAGAAAAGTGGAAAAAGAAAAATCATTTACCCTGGATCTTTGTGACCCGGGGCCTCCTAGGAGGTGAGATGAATCCCACCCTGAGGAGCTTTGTGGGTTTTGGTCCACTTTGCAGGGAGCAGGAGCGCAGAGCCAGCACTTGACTCTCTGTTCTACAGCCCTTGGCTTGCCTTTTGGGAGCTCCCAATGTAGCCAAAACCAGTGTCATCTCCTGGGTTTTACTCTGAAAATGCGGGGGCTGTACACAAGGGCTGGTTATTCCTAATTCTTGGTGGTTCAAGACCACCTGGTGCAGCTTGACAGGAGTGGGATGCTGCGTCCCCTCGCAGGACCACTGCCTGTTGTGCACTGTGCATGGTCCGGAGTCCAGCTGCAGAGACATCCAGCTCCTCTGTTTATGCTGCAGCTGCCTCCCAAACACCATCTGAAGGTGCAGGCAAAACAAGAGCACTTCTAGTGCTGCATGCAACGTATGCAAGTTACAGGATAATTTCTGTCTCCAGGAACTCACAGTCTAAATGAAGACAAGGCTGCAGCGAGAGATGTCATGAGAACTGGCAACAGGGAGAAAGGAGGATGGAAAAAAGGAACCTTGTTGCAATCTCACCCTTCTTTCAGCACACTGCCTTTTTGTTTAATGCAAACTTTCCTGTTTTCTGGAATGATCTCCCAGCACATCCCACTTCTTTCCTGTTTATCTCTGTCGATATCTGATGCTTATACTGCATCTCTAGATACATAATGCATCACTTCACATGTGGTGTTAATAAGCAGTGAGTGTCTGCACAGGGTGGTTGCAAAGAGCATCTGACTGCATTGCAGGATGCCTGGAACTGGGGTTGTTTTCTCAGATGAACATAGGCAGGACATATCTGAGATTATTTTTGCTCCATTCCTTCTTATCACATACATATTTTCAGAACTCAAAGTCTGGACAAGCAGAACATCGCGATGTCAACCAAGGGAAGATGTAAATCTCCTTAAGTAATTTTTAATGAAAAAAAATATTGAGTTACTCTGAGTGCCATAGTTTCTGGGTGGCTGACTTTAACTTTAGGAATCCATACTTAAAGGGAAATTTTACAGTCTTAATATATTCCAGATGCTTTCCTAGTCCCAGACGAAAGCTCTGTCGTCGTTTACTGTTAATATTTTTGTCAGCAGTAGAATTTTATTGTAATAGCCCATCTTATTTGTAGTCACTATTAGCCATGAGAGAAACTTCCTCTACAAGTAACCCCTGGGTCACCCCGTGAGTGCCCCGTCTCACTCTATTTAATTAAAAACCATTAACTGCT
The DNA here is from genome assembly GCF_017639655.2 of Falco naumanni. Classification (NCBI taxonomy): domain Eukaryota; kingdom Metazoa; phylum Chordata; class Aves; order Falconiformes; family Falconidae; genus Falco; species Falco naumanni. The sequence continues at coordinate 45,876,254 of NC_054057.1, read as the reverse complement.
TGTTGTGTCCAAGACTTGTCTATGTAATGCATGTATACAATGACTTTCTACCTGATGAAAACCATTTGCTTCTAGCAGTTAGACTAAGAAAAATAAAGTTATACTCTACAGTAACAATAGTTGGCTTTATAACAGCTCTCTGGTGGAATAAAAACAAGGGATTTGCTTTGAAAATAAACCTCTATGAACTTGGATCAACAACAAGGAACATGGAGGTTTACTGCAAAAACAAGAAACGCATTTCACGCTGTTAAACTTTGATCAGATGTTAGTTTCTCACAAGGAGAACAGTATTTAAACATGGCAATTTAGATCCTTTGTAGTGACCGATGGTCTGATTAGAGAGGAAAGGGGGTTTGGGGGAACACAACAGAGCAGATTATCAAAGCACACGTCCTCTGGATGGACTTCTGAGAACCTTCCTCTTCAATGAAGAGCAACTAGAGTAGAAAAAAATGCCATTACATGATGTGGTCCATATGACCTTCATATAGTACTCCATATGATATATGCAAGTTGGAAGCTGCAATGTTATTTTTTTCTTACCACTGCCTCTGAAGATTAACCTGGATTTTGAAAAATCAAGTCTTGTTGCTCCTGCTCTTGCCTCTCTACCTTCTTCACAGGGCTCTGGAGCTGCTGACAGCAGCTGAGAGGAGCCACAGGGGCACACATGCTCCCAGGGCTGGGGCCAAGGCTTGGGCCAGCTCCTCAGCACCAGCAGCAGGGTTCTGCTTTTTGGAAAAAAATGTTACCTCCCTAGAGCAGCGGTGGAGATTAAGTATGCTGCACCCTGAGGTGCTGCACGGGGACTTGAGGACGAAGCATGTCTTTTAGTTGTGGGTTGTATTACCAACAGGAATGTACCAGGCTGTGAGCCACACCAGTAGTGACCACTCTGACACTCGAGACATTCCCATGTTGGACCCCATGAGAGAAATGTTTCACGACATGATGGGAGCCTGTGCAACTATAACGGAGCAACACAAGGTGGTTGCTGGTTTTGAGCAAAGTCTCTGCTGGGCAGCACACATCCAGCTGTGCAATTGCCACTACAGCCCTTTCTGTTTCTTGACCCAGCCTTGCAGATGCAGCTGGTCAGTGGTGGAGCGTGTGAACCAGCTGTGTCCCATGGGTGGAATCTGGGCACGGCTGTAGGATGTGCAGGGGGACCCAGCTGTGCAAGTCTCACATACACACTCTACATGTAATTTGGCTGGGAAAACTATCACTGAGATGCCCAAGACTGTGGAGGCCCTATTCTGCATTAATTCCGACAAACCCTAGTCATGCTGAACCTCACCAAGATGAAGCAAGGGCCTTCTAAAAGGACTTACTCTGTGCACCCTGCTGTGGCCTCCAGCGGCTGAGGGTCTCCTAAGGAGATGGCTACTGGAGCCCTGCACCCCATTTTACTAACCAGTGTTTATTGCACAATTAGGGCCTTTAAGTCTTGACTAGAGTCTGATTGTGCTCAGTAATGGAAAAATTTTACTGCAGGAGGGTTCCTACTCTAAAAACCTACGCCCAGAAGAATATCTAGAGAACCTATTAGAGTGTTGGGGAGTATGGGGTCTGTGTTGAACTCCGTACCCAGAAACCCCACTGTAAGCAGAGGCTGTAACTTGCTAATGTAAAGCTGCCTCTGGAATATACTATGTGAACTAGAGCCAGGGCATACACCTGTAAGAAAATTGGGATGTGGACCTCCTGTTTAAAGCCATGGATGAATTTATTCCTGAAAGGTGCAAGATGATGGCAGAAGGAAAAGGAAATGCTGTCTACTCGAGCATTACTTGATTGAAGGAGTCTAATTGGACTGGGGCTCCCATATTTGCTCTGCTCTCAGTTTTGGTACTGGGACACCCATGCTCCTGAGAAGCCCCAGAGGCAGGGCTAGAAACATAACAAGATTTATTCCAAAGTCCTTGTTCACAGTATCTGGATGAATTTGAGCAGGTGTAGATTCCTAAAGGGATGTGAAGGCATGCAATAAATGCCCAAGACCTCTGGTCTTTGGGGGTGTCACCTTCTTGTGCAGTCTGTTGGCACCTCAGGTGTAATCGAAGGGTTTTTTTAACCTTTACAGAAGTTTCCTTTTAAGTTTACACACGTGTTTAAAGCAAGACTTGAAGTGCAAGCTAAGAAGATATTAGGGAGATAATTATTATCCAGGGGCAACATTCAGATTACAGCAATAATGAGATAAGGGTTTGTCAGGTTTCTTCCGCCCTGTAGCTGTAGCTCTGGTTGTATCTTCATGAATTTGCCCTCAGAAAAGAACTCTCCTCTCAGCTAAGCCTTTCACCGTGTGTAGCTATTCACAGGAGCATAATGGAGTCACAACCAAAGAAAAGGAAAGGGATGTTCTGCAGCTATAGAGCGTGTAATAAGCCTTCATATCCTAGAGGCTGAAAGAAGTCACAGCTCATCTGAATGTTGTTCAGACACTAACGTATTGTTTCGGATTTTTCCTTTGTACTTTAGCACTGTGCACTGCTAGTAGTATCAGTGAACCACATCTAATTACAGATAGTACAGCTGTATCTGCTGATGTTGGGCTACTGAGGGAATTTCAGAAAGACTTTGATTGGAAGGGAATAGACCCCCATAAGTGGACTGTGCCTTGTATATATCCTGCTTTCATTTTGGCACCATTACCATCATTCAGGTGTTGTTGTCACATGTGAACATAAAATCTTCTGCAATACCTGCACTGAGAGACAAATGATGATTGACAACATAAAACATGCACGGCAACAACTTCTGAAGCAGCCTCTGCTCTTTCCTGATATTTGTGGTTAAGATGGTCATTGTAAAACCTCATGTCTGGCTACATGGAAATTGCACATCAGTGTTTACTACTGGCTTAAAACCCAGCAGACAACTGAGCCATCCTCTGACACTGAACAGACACCACCACTGGGTATCACATATTGCACTGTGTTTGAACCCATTATGGCTTGAGTTGCTCCCACATTTTTTGAGAGAACAACATTCTATTTAATTGAAACCTGTTATGACAGTCTTCATTTTCTTCGTTACTTTCTACAAGCCCCGTGTCTGTAAGCCTATGGCTTACAGACCACTGGTACTTACTTGGCACTGCAGTTGGCATACATTGTGATTTGTAAGGTATTAGGGGTCAGCCAAGAGAAATATCAGACTTTACTTGATGCAGGTCAATTAACTGGCTAAATTACACATGATCTCCTGGTTATCATCATCTCATGGTACATTCATGGGCCCATTACTCAGCAAACCTATATACCGGCTTTCTCTTGCTCTTCCACTTTCTTTTCATTTTGGGTTCCCTGCCCCCCGCCCCCCCTGCCCTTTAGGTGCTTATGGAGTCTCTTTTCCTGAGCTGTGATCTTAATTTCCTCCTACCCTCTTATGCATCCTTTTCCCTGAATTTTGTTCTTTCTACCATGCCTCCCACCCCAGCCCCACAACCCACCACCCTCTGGACCACCCTTGGGCCCTTCACTTCCTACCTGTGTTCCCCAGATACAGGCTGGAGTGACTGTGGCTGTCAGCAAGCAAATCCCTGTTGTAGCTGCTGTGGAGGTTCATATTTGGCAACACAGAGGTTGGTACCATAGTCTGTATTGGTTGGAAATAAGCCACAAATGTGGAACAATGCTTTGTTCCTTGGGGCAGCCAGAGGCACTATATTTCCATTAGAGGTGATGCATGTTCCTCTTAGGCATACATTGCTACCACACTTCAATACATAATTAAGCTCTTCTTATTTAAGATGATACTTATAGACAGTTTTAGTCCATGGTGCTTTTTTTCTAAGCAATATAACTCTCTGTATGTAGACCTCTGCCTCACCTTGTTTAGATAAGGAAAATATTATTTCAGTTCCTGCATATGAAGAAGGAAAGGGCATCATAAATTCAGTGCATATTAAAAAATTGAAGAATATGACTGAAAATAGAGCTTAGACCACTTTCTAGTACAATCCTCCTTAAACACACGCAATATGCTTGGTAATTGACTTTCAACCTTTTGTCAACATTTTTTCCATGAAAGTGGTTGAATTGATTAATGAAATTTCATTTGCTAAAATAAAAATGTAATGTCAGGTATTTGAAATCTAATATATACATGGAATGATATTGCTTTTCATCTTTTCTGTCTTGCCATTACACTTTAAAAATAAGAATTAAATACAAGATGAAAGACTTTGCTGACAATTTTTGGTCTCTGTTCCTTCTACATGTTGTGTGAAACATGACAGTTCACTAATAACTCCTCAAGAGCCTCTCCTGTAGTACTTACAATAAGCCAAATGACAATTATTACTACTCTTAATCATCCATACAAAATGGTTTCTTTACTCATTTTCACAAAGTTCTTTTGACTGTCTTTGAGGGCATGTCTCTTGACAGGTCGAGGATGTTACTGTGGCAGTCACTGTCATGACAACAATTTACATGAGAGGTCACTTGAGTAACCCAAAGTGCTTAGACCCAGTCTTGGGTCATACTGGCTCTCTTTCCTCTGCACTGTCTGCGTGACTGGCATCATAGCTCCAAGTACCTGGTCCATACTTCCAGCTTTTAGTTTTTGCCTTTGACGTCTTGGGACACCAAATTGTCCCCATGTTGCACATGGTGACAAGACAACTCCCCTGCACATAGGATTAGTTGGAACTTTGCAAGAAGACCTGTCAACAAGTGCATAAGACAGGTATTTGTTATTTACATACCCAGCCAGAAATTTTCTCCCATACGTGCCATTTTCCTACGTGGCTTCCTTCTCCAACAACAAAAGGTCTGCAATATTACCATGTTTTAGCTGGCAAAGCCTCAAGACCCAGTGATTCTCATTTCAGGTGTGAAAAATGTGGTGAAAAAATGGAGACCCCTGTTTTGCTTTTTCTTTGCTTTGCAATTAAAATCTGTTAAAATGCAGGGAATTTCTCCCTGTTGAACTCTAACACAGAAAATCCAACTTAATCAGAAGTTGAGCAGCCTGGTGCCACCCTGTGAAGTCCAGCCAACTGCCCCTTCCTCTCTCATGACCCATGAATGAAATAGGTGTTCTCTGGTGTAAATACCACATGTCCACCTGCATGGATAATCACGAGCTGGCCATCCAACAGGCAACCTCACTGGAGTGGATCACTTCTGAGCACTTGCTGGGGGCTTTTCCGCCAGACCAGGCACTGACCTGGGTCTCTGTCCTTTGTGCAGCCCCCAGGTCTCACAGGACAGGGAGGAAGAACCTCTCTGAGACCCTCATCCTGCTCCAACCTGGCTGAATTGGCACACAAGCTAGAAAGGTGCTGGCTGGAGGAAAGGAAAGGAGTCTGACAGGCAGAGTGCAACCGCCCAAGCCTAACTTCCTTCGGAAAGCAGGCTCAGCACAAAGCCAACAAGATTTTTCTAGAGGGATTTCTTTCTACAGCTTCTAGAAGCCTAAGGAAAAACTTCGGCCCTCTCGGACTTGTCTTTACAGTTTGGGCACTTACGTGTGTATTCAAGTCTTACTATATGTAGGCATAAGTGACGGGTTGAACCAGGACCTTAGGACTCAAGCTTGGTCAGATGCTGTTCCGCCAGGAAAGTGGCTGTGCAGGTGTTCCCTGGAGCAAAGGGCTCCCTCCCCGTGGGTGCAGCAGCCCGTCAGCACCCCGGGGTGGGGGCTGTGCCCAGGGCCCAGCCTACCATGGAGACTTGCTCCATGCAGACTGCAAGAAAGGCTGCTGCTTCTTCAGAAAACCAAAGGCTGTTGGCACAAATGCCAGGGTAGTGCATACTGCTTGCAAAAGCCCCTCCCAAAGGAGCCAAGGGGCAAGAAGGGACCATGTCGCACTTTTACTTCAAAATTCTTTTTATTTGTACATGTGCAAGAAGGAGACAGAATTTCCTGTTATTTTTAACCCCACTCTACCTCCAGTTGTAAGGAGTGGGTATAACACACAGCACAAAACCACAGGCCACACAACACGTACACAAACAGGGCTGTGGGACTGGGTGGGAGATGTGGAGGGCCAGTGGCACTGCTGAAGGGGTGAGCAGGGGCCCTTGGTGGGCTCAGAGCCAGCACTGCCCGAGGCAGCTCCATGGATCTCACATCCAGGTGGCTTGAGCAGGGCTGGGGTGGGCACCCCGTCCATCCAGCCAGCTCAGCCAGCTGACAGCTTTCGGGAGCAATCACTCTTGGTGGACTCTGCAGAGCTTCTCTTTCTTTTTGCATTTCATTTCTGTGCCAACCACAAACAACAGGTGGAGTTTCAACACAAGCTCTTTGGTGAAATGAAGCCAATCATCCCAATTTCGCAGCACGTAGTACGCTCTCCCTCCCAAAGCGGAACACAGCTTTGGAAGGGCAGCACCTTATCATAAAACAAGCTATTGTCTGTGTTTGAGTGTGAGCAGATTAATGATGAATCAGCTTTTTATGAATACCTCTTTTCATCCCTTCTTTATCCCTCACCTGTGTCTTGCTTTTAAGACAGATGGTGCAACTTCCTTCTCAACTTCAGTTCCCATTGCTCACTTCTCATCTTGCCGCTGGGGAGCACTCCCAGGTAGGGCAGCTCATAAATAAATCTTTCCTTACAATTGCTCAGTGACATGTGCACGCTATAAACAATCCAGCAATGTTGAATAAGGAGCTAATTCAAGCTGGTGACCCTTAAGCATGAACTGGATACACTGAATAAAGACAGCTGGGTTATAGGTTTTGCTACTTCTGTAAAACATGCTTTAAATTAAAATAAATACATTAAATGTGAACTTAGATATGATCCAAAACAAAAACCCATGCAGAGTAAGTATGAATTCCCAGATACAGACTAGCAGTCAGTTGCTTAACAGGGTAAAAAAATCGATAAGCAATTGTAATTTCAGGATTAAAATGTGTAATGTAATGAAATTAGGTGCATTACAGAAGATCCTGCTTCACTCTGTTCCAAATTCATTGTTCTGAGATAGTATTTCCAAGTTTCTTTTTCTGAAAGTAAAGACGAGTGTAATTTGCAGTATGTTTCCACAAACGACATATGTACTTCCTCACGACTTGCATCATTAGGGTTCTGTTAAAAAAGCCTATATACTGCAGAGTAAGGATTTTTTTACAGTATGGAGCCCTATTAACATTTCTTCCCTCCTGAAGGTCATGGGAACTGTTTCCCATAGAGTTCTGCAGAGGAGCCTCTAGTTAAGTGGCAGCCCTTTTATTAAAAATATCTGTTTTCTGTCAAGGAAACTTAGGACATCTTTAACTGTCAGAAAAGGCTATACAAACATGTGCTATAGCAGAACACAAAATCCGTATACATTTGTTAATAACATGCTCTGACTTCACCGATAAAGACAAGTTTATCAAGTCCTGGGGTTACCACTGTCATCATTAAGAAGCCTCACACTCAGCCACAGCTGACCATGAAGAAGTACTGCAGCAACAATATTATCTCTGACCTCACCTCAGGGTCAGGCTGCAGTACATGCCATTGCATTTGTTATTACTGTCGTATTTTGGATAGTGCCTGTTACAGCAGGAAGACAGCGGGTATCTTTTCTGAATTGCAAAAACCAGCCAAGCCAAGAGCCCGGAGTCAGACCTCGTGGGCTCCCTTCCCACATCAGTACAAAGTCACTTCATCCTGGCAAGCCACGCAGCTGCTCTGTCCTTCCTACGCTGGAACTTACACGCTCCGTCACCACATCTGAGCACGTCTCCATCCTGAGGTCCCCGCTGGGATTAGCTTCACACGTGCTCGCTTTCTTACTTTCCCTTCCAGTATATACAATGATTTGAATTTTCTAACACCACACACATGTTATTATACATTTAAGAGAAGGTAACATCAAAGAAACAAGAGTTTACACTGAGGGCAGAAGGTGATGAGGTATTTCCTGGGGAAGTTCATGCTAAGGTCTTAGAGTTGAGAAGTATTGTTCTGAGGAGTTAAATCTTCGGTAACCTTAGGAGTTTATGTAAGTTTATGTTATGTGTGGTGCTCTTTAACCAATGTTTAGTATGCAGTATGCATTATTTGGCTGGGATTTGTATGGCAACCCAGTGACAGAAGAGCAGAATACAGGCTATAGATTTATGGTAGACAGAAGTTTCTGAAGTTCCCACTTGAAAAGGCAGTGTTCTGCGGTGGCACAGGCGCCCTTCGACAGGCGCTGCCCCGGGGCACCCAGCTGAACCCACCTTCTGCAGCTTTTTCTGTCAAGCCAAAGACTGTTTTCCTTTGATTTTGTACAGCAATTCAGTATAGCCCAAATACCTGTTGAGACGCTAACACAGTATAAATATTTACTGCTTTTACTGGGTTTGAGAGACAGCTACTCAGGTTGCAGCTGTGGAAATCTGGAACTGGAAAAAAATGTCCCATGATGGCTGAGAGATCCAAGAAGTAGCAGAAGAGAAGGCAGCAAGGATGGGAGAGATTCAGCAGAGGTCTGGAGAGAAGGTCCAGTCTGGGAGTCACTTGGTTTGTACAGACTGCCAAGAGACGGGACCTGACCAGGAGGCACAGGAGAGATGAACAGGCAGAGAAAGGAAGGTCAGGCTCAAAGCATGGACAAAATCATGGAGAAAAGAGGAGAAGCAGGAGTAGGTAGAAATAAAACTGATACAGTACAGAAGCAGAGACCACTCAAGCATCATCCTGCAGATGGCCAGGTTCCACGTACTGACTTTAGTATAAGATGAAGCCATTTGTGAAGAAGGACATGCAGGGATATATAGCCTGAGGTAGGGTGAGATCATTTTAGCACCACAGCAGGAGGGCAGTTTTGTAATCCTGCAAGAAATTTCACATAAAAGAGCTACATACTCCCTTTCTTATTATTACAAACAATAAGAGAGTGTCCTATATGTGTATGCTCCTACATGGCACCCTTTGAGGAGGACACAAGGAAATCACGACACAGTACAAGCTCTAGAAGGAGTCAGAGGGAGCTGCCTGGTTAGAGAGGAAAGCGAAAAAAGCCCTAAGAATAACGGGGGGGGAAATGCAAAAGGAAGCAGAGAGCCAGGAGGAGTTGGAGGATGCATCCAAACCAGGATGCAGACAGCTTGGAGAGCAGGCCAGGCAAGGCACTGGGAGCTCCCCTGTAGGGTAACGAGCGGCACCCATCAGCAGTATGTCTGGGATATTTCCATGAAGCTTATTCTTTCTGTAGGGGCCTACGGAACTGCTGCTCACACTCGCTGTCCAGCCAGCATCTCCTGTGGAAGGACAGCCAGAAGCCACGGCCATGGAAGAATGAAGCCTGAAGCTGACATCAGGGAAAAGGTGTTGCGAGGCAAGGTTTCCCCAGGAGAAGGTGACAGGTTCTTCCCCATGGCTGCAGAGTTTAGATACTTCCCATTGCTCTTTCAGTTTTATTTGGTTTAACCCTAAGAATGTAAATGGTTATTATTGGGTTTCAAACCAACATCTAATTTTCACATTTGAAAATCTCTTTAGAATAACGCTGCATTCCCAGTAATCACTGCACCAAATAAAATTTATTCCGAAGTATAGAAACTATCAAGTATATGTATTGTTATTTCTTCAGTATCAGGAATTCCTGATTTTCCCCTGGTTCCCTGTCTCAAAGTTGCATTGTTCTAGCTGAAGAAGTTATTTCAGGATTAGTTATAAGAAACATCTGAGATGATCGCTGATTGAGACGTAACCCAGCCCTGTTTCCACAGAAGTTCCTGCTGACCTAACATGTCATTCTTTCCTTTTGTTATTTAACGTATTTTATTTTTCTTGTAAAAGACATACTCATATTTTATAATGACATTATATTTTTATGGAGATATTTTCCTAATGCTCTGCATGAAAAATTTTTATTCTTGTCATTATTTATGAAGATTTTCATCTGAAGTTGTTTTTGTTTCATTTGGCATCTAGATTTGGGAAAGAGCCAAGGGAGGAAGTGACAAATCCATGAGCTTAAGATGGGAAACCCTGTGATTGCAGAGCTGTTCATACCTCGTTAGAAGTTGCTTTTGCCTTTGGCTATTTCATACTAACATCATTTCATAGGATAGTTTCTCTATACACATCATTAAAATACACCATAAAAATATTTGTTCATCAAAAACTGACTGGAATCAAGTCTAATCTTGCCCATTATACACTCTACCACGTTTATACAACACCCAAGAGAGAGGACCTTAATGGGACATGGGGGGATGACTGTATATTAAACATAACATAGTAATAACAGCTTTACAAAAAGAATGGATCATCTAATTGCTATCCTGCTTATAAACTATTTTGTCTGGAAGATACTAAGTCAATCACAAGTACCACCTTGTATGTGTACATTCCTAAACACTTTTCCGTAGCATCTTTCCTCCTTTGCCTGAGGCACAGTGGAAACAAGCAGCAGCCACTCACTCAGGTTCTTTCCTTATGAAGAACACTGCATATTTCAGCATCAGAGAAAGGGAGGTTTTCAATCTATTTCTCTCAGGAGCAACTCTCAGGGTCTCGAGATGCTTATTACAGTAGTAAAGCAAATGAGAATAACTGCATTGAGTAAGTTGTGCCTAGCACAAGCCCTGGATAGTGATTCAGAATAATAACAAAAACATTGTAAAACAATATAAATACCAGTGCGATTAAAAAGCCTCCCTCTAAAGCAAACAAGTCAGAGTACACAGAAGTAGTGTGACATCTAATAGCTGCCCCGAGCTGCGCAGTATCTAACATCTCCTATCTGAAGCTCTCACCATCCCTGAGGACAGCCTCCAGCAAGAAGGCATTTTAGTCCCCAATCACTGGTCCCAAGAGGGCTTGGTGCCTCTGTGTAGTCCTCCTGTTGCATTACAACACTAACAGGGGAACCACAGGAATGTGGATGATCAGCAGCAAAGTTTGGAGTGAGGCTGCCTGAAAGAAAAGAGAGGTTAGGATGAGGGCTGCGCTGAACCGGAGCCAACTTGTCCAACCATGGTACTTACACAGTAAATAACTGTGATGACAACTTTGCTCACCTTTCAGCACTTGCCCCTTTTAAACAATCCTGTAGTATCTTGTGCCCTTACTCCTAACAACATATCACCGTGGGTGTTGACATTTAACCTGTTTGTCAACAGATCCATTTACATCTCATTTCACTCGCAGCCCATGCAAGAGGCAGTAAGTGAAGAGCATTTTAGCACAAGTGATGAAAGATGTCATTGCTGGTGCCCTTTAGCACTGCCTGCACTGCCATGAAGCACAGCTACCATTAGTAACAGGGATCTGAGTCTAAAGCCTACTTTCAGCCAGCAAGGTCAAAAATTTATGGTTCTGACCTTTTCTTTCTCATTTGATGTTGGAGTGGGCTCAGGTCATGTTCACAAGGAATAGCATAAAATCAAATAAAGCTGATACAGGTTTGCTGTGAAGAAATGCAGAGAAAGGATTCCACCTCTCCCTGATACAAATGTCTTCAACAACTTTAATAATGAGGGCCATAAAGTTCCACAAACTTTACAGGAAAGGTTGTAAGGTTGTTAAATGTTTCAAAGGGGCTCACAAAAGAATGCAATTATTCCAAGAAGACCTACATTTACTCTTATCATTATATGGTTTCTCAGATGTATTTCTCAAGGTCTCAAATATATGTTTCAATAAGAGCAAGTCTTGTTATGGCATAAAGGTCTATGTTAGTTAAACAAGCATAACTCTTAAGTGCTGTGCTCTCAGCAGACTGTAAACAGCTTCGACTTAGTTTGCGTTGGTCACTTTGCACATGCAAGCTAGAGAGACACACAAGACCTCGTGCCGCATTCCCCTGGTTTGACCAAGTTGGCTCAGTGGGGCTGCTGTCCATGCTGACAAGCCTGGGAGTTTTAATGGACACTTTATTTTTCCCCGATTCTTAATTTTAAGGCCAGCTAGACATGAACTATTTGGCTGAGTCACTTTTCAGCACTGGAGTCCTCTGATGTGCACAGCTGCCCTACGGTCTCCAGCATTCTCTTCTCGTCCCATCACCAGCAGCTCAGCATGCAAGGAGCCGGAGTGCAGCGCTCTGTGCACACCAGTGATGGAGGGCCACTGCCCAGTGACCCGGGGGTGAAGGGGTATTTTAGGGACTGTTGGCTCCTCTCTCACTAAGCATGACAGATGAGAGTCACAAAGTTCAGCCAAGATCAATCCTGCTGGTTTTTAGGATTGGGGATTAGCTCAACCCATTGCAGACACCACAGCTCAGTGAGAAACCATTTTCCAAATAGCAGGTTGCTCTGCAGTCTCATTATCTGGAATGATTTTTATTTTTGTTTTGGTTTGTTTTGGTTTTCCCTGCGAAGAAGGTCAATGCCATGTCCAACTGCTTAAACACAGACATAGTAACTGTGCAGAGATTCAAACACATATCCTCTGTCATGCTGTAGTACAGCTGGCACGATGTTTTTAATTTTGGTACAGTTTGGTTTACTTTTAATTTATTTTCTTGCAGTTTTCAACAGGAGTGAGACATCACTTTGACAAGGAAAGATTTAGAGCAATTCTGGGCACTCATAAAACATGCTGATATGAGAGATCTGCAGATATCCTGCATATTTTTTGTGCTGGTGGTTTTTTTTTTTTTTTTGCTTTGTATCTGTAGATGCTCCCCCTGGCTGCAGTACCATAAGTCTAAGGACATATAGCCTTCCTTGAAGATAATATTGCCCAAACTTTCTGCTAGGATGCATAACTTCATCAGCTCCCCAGGTTTTGGATCTGAGCTTGGGACTTCTTCCAGAAAATGTAATGTCTCTTTGTGTTCAAGCTATCCATTTTATTGTGCATACAAGCTGTCCTCTGCTGTCGGGGACTTCAGCAAGAATTGTTGCTTACAGCGTCTTTGGAAATATCAAGTAGTGGATAAGCTATGAAATAGATTGTTATTGTATTATGGATATTTTTAACACATTTGAGCACTGAGCAATACAAACGCATTTTGATTCCTATTAGCTAAATCCCTTGGCATCTACTGTGCTTCCATTCCGGCTTTTGTAGTCTAGCAGGGGACACCATTTGTATCAGCCTACCCAGGGCAAGGGAGCAAGAAATAAGCTACAAGTACAATGCTGCTAGTACTAACTAAAATAAATGCAGGGGGAAAAACAAAGAGAAAGAGAGCAGTTAAATGGCGATCAGCAAGGATAACAAGATGAATAGGAATAGCAGTTACAACACAGGTTCTAACCCCAGCAAGACCACTATGAGAGATTATTATATCCAGTAATGTCCCTTGTCAAACTTACTGGGTTATAAGTACCTCAGCTGCTCCTTGTATAGATACTTTAACTTCATTTTGTAAAACCGTGGGACAGATATACTAAACACCTACCTCTGGCCATCTGCTTATTGTCACTGCAGCTCGTGACCCGCCTTGCATACTGCTGTGGGCCACTATGTCCATGTGCAGCCCTTCCTTTCTGGTCAAGAATGTGGGGGCACGGAAACTCTCCTGACTATGGGGTATCTTCAGATACACGGGTACACCCGCAGGACCAGCACAGCAGCGTGTTGGTTGTGTTACTACAGGTGGCCAATACTTTTCCAGGCAGTCTGCTTCCCTCAGGGAATACTGTGTGTTTAATGCCACTCGGTTTTCACACTGTTGTTTTTCTATGGAGCAAGCTGACCTCTAGAAACCAGAATCTTTTAAGTTTTGCCATTCCTAAAGCGCTGTGAGATTGAGCCCTATGCTTCTGTTCCTCTGGGTCCCCCCCAGCCTGCCAAGCCCCTGGGGCTTAGGAGGCAGCGACGCCTGGGGCACCCTGCGAGGCTCAGCCTGGTGTGGGAGCTACACCCCTGCAGTGGAACAGGCTTGTGAGCCACAACACCTGTAGATTACTGCAGTACAATATGCTTACTCAAATGCTTGGTTTTCAGCAAAAATAAGGATAAATTTTGGTTAGGTTTTTGTGTTATTTGGTTGTTTGTTTTTTTTTTTCATGTAAAACATTCAATTTTACATTATTATTTAGCTCTCCACCTGCTTGCTGGATATCAGCATTTTAAACCTCACCACCGCAGTAGCTGCAGAGCATTACCACTGGTGCAAGAACATAACACCATGCTCAGATGGACAATCTTCACAGCAAGGGTTACCCCACTGAATATTTTACGCTTTTTGTTTTGCTTTTTGCTTAGCAATTAGAAAGTGCCCTTTGTGTTTCGACAGAATTATTGTAGTTGGACAGTCTACCAAAAAAGGCAAGAAAAAGAGTTTCATGCCAGTCAAGAGTTCTCTTTTTACTTTTCTAGCAATGACAGAGTCACAGAATAGGAGTATTTCAGAAGTGGGAGATCTGGAGTTTTTGTTAAAAAGGGGTGAAAGAATATCTACAAGTGACAACTTGCTTTTGTAACAAAGGTTTTCTCAAACCCAGGAAACATTTCACAGTAAACCTCTCCCTGTTTGCATTTCAAAACAGTTGCTGAAATACCACTTCTCAGTACTTGAAAATACCCAGTGCGTGTATTCCTCTCACGCTCTCCTCGTCAGGGCTTCAACAACGGGTGGGCCCTGCTGACTTTTCAGACCTGAACCGCCCTGCATACTTGTCAGTGGTTTCTCCCCCTTTTTGGTGTCGATCTGGAAGGAAAAGGTGGAGCAGTTGGGTGAAGCCAGCTCCATCCCACTCCCCCAGCCACAGCCAGCCCAGCCCCTGGAGCAGACTATTTTCTCATCGTTGCATGACTAACATAACCACAGGCACTTGAAGTCCATGGGAATTTTTCCAGCCAGTATTCAGAGGGCAGCAGCAACCTTTCTGCTGAGGAGGGTCTTATGACATATTTGCTATTTTTTTCCTTTCAGTAAAGAGTTTGCCAGCATCGTTGGTGCAGTGATGGACCCCAGACTTGGCACCACTGGAAAATTACTCTTCTTGAATCCTTCATATTCCTTGAATTTCATGGCAGCACAGGTCACACTGGTGACAGCGACAGTCTGAGCATTTTCTCAGGCATGTTCTCTAGTTAAGCTTTGCCCAAAATGGCTCACCATTTCATGGTTACTGCACCAGAGCTCACAAGACAGACAGCGAAGCCTTGCTAGGCTGTGTAACGTTTCACAGCACAGTACTGGCAGCTCATGGTGGCAGCTCACAAGGCTGGTAAGAGCCATTTTAATTCTTGCATGTGCTGACTCTGCCTTTTCGGGTTCTCCTCCAGTCAGTCCGGAGCCTGCAAGCCCCCGAGCAGGGTTAAGCATCTCCCTCCTGGGGCTCTCATTAGGAGCAGCTGAGGCATCTCTGCTTCTTCCCTGCCTCTCTACATCTGTTCCTGTGTTTCTGAGAGGCTTTGCCAAGAACACCCCAATTTATTTAGCTCTCACATCTGATTTGTCACAAGATTTCTTAAAAAGAAAACAACAATAAAAAAGCTAATTAGACAAAAGTCTTTTAAATCTCCAAGAATTAATTTACAGACTAGATGTGATAGCTTCCCAGAATGGCACCTTTCCAGCTGCAGCGTCCCTATCACTCCAGTCCATGATGGGACAGATTAGGCACTGAACTGCCGCCAGCTGATACACTAGAGCATTCTTATTTATGAGAAATGTTGAAATTTGGTAGGCTTTGACCATTCCTCTGAACTCTGAATGTTTGCAGGGCCTGATTTTGGCAAGTTTGCACCTCAGTGAATAGCTGTGTGTTGTTCAAAATCTACGTGACCACAGAAATGATACCTTTTCCATAAAAACGTGACCTACACATACTTCAGCTACATGAAGCCTGGTAAACAGAGAATGCAATTATACTTCAGCATGAGGAGAGACACAGATCAGGGGGTCTGAAGATGTTTTACATGTTTCAGTTTCAATGCTGTCTGAAAGCTTGATAAAAATCGTATCTCGGCCACAAAAACTGAACAGCCAATTAATTACTAACATTGTCTCAAATGACTTATAAATAAAGGAGAATGTGGCCATCTTCAAGGCTGACATTTTAGGTATGAAACTCAGTTTCATGTTGGAGATCCTCCACTCCTCACCATGATGAACTTTCTGCAGGGCCAGTCTGGCTGCTGGCACTTCGTCTTGCCAGCCCTGTGGGGATTCAGTTCTGCAAAAACCCCTGGATGATGCTACTAGCATCAGCCCGTGGCTGATGTCTGCAAGCAGGGAGCATCACCAGCTAGTCTGTAAGATAAATCTGTCAGTCAGCCTTACAGAAACACAGAAAAAGTCTTCACAAAAAAAAAAAAAAGTTGAAAGAAACTTCTAGCTGTGAATTCTCTATTGCAGTGGCAGCATGTGGCTAAAATCCCAACTATCAGTGGCTACAAGGCACAGGCCAAAATCAGATCTTTGTACTTTTGAAATATGGAGGAATTAATATTCAAGCCTTCAGGCCTAATTCCTGCAGACTTTTCTAACTAGCTCCACAATGTCCAGTCCACAATAAGGAAAAAAAAAAAAAGTCTTTGGTGAGAAAGGAGAAAATTTCTTGTGACTGGGTCTCCAATTCTTGCAGAACAACTTACAAAAACTACAGTCCTTTCCCTTGGTTCAATTTATAACTGGATCACTGGGGTAAAAATACAGATTTGGGACCAAACTGCTTCTTGCAATAGAAGAGGTTGTTTTGTTTGACTTGTTTCCTACAGAGGTCAAAGAAGGGCAGTTATTTTTTCACAAATCTAAATGGGTATCAAGTGATGGTTAAAATAGGAAAATACCCCAGGAGCTTTGGCCTCTCTGCATAGGTGCAAATCTGTAATTCAGCTGAATTCATTCCAGAGCTATATTAACCTGAATGCAGGTCAGCAAATGACAGGCAGGACACAAGAGCAGAATGGGGCAGGAGAAGAGACTTGTTAAACCCTGGACTTGCAACCAGATCTCTGCCAGCGGCTGTTCAAAGACTCCGGAGACTGCAGGCGAGCTGGAGGCAGGCACCAGCACAGGCAGCACTGAATCAGGGCCTCGTGCGTTGATTTATTTTAGAAAGTCCAGGACGCAATTACTGCATAGCCTAAATATAGCTCTATCAAAATGGAAAAACAATCCGGATTCAGCTGTGTACAATCAACAAACTTCCTCACACCTCTAACACCCAGCCCTGCTGTACAAAGTGCGAAAGTCAGCCCTTCATGGGGGCAGAGGAGGAAGGAAAGTGCCAGTGGAGCGAGGACAGACCCCGAGCAGGAGCTGGGTGTCCTCCGCAAACACAGCAGCAGTTATACAAGGGGACTTCAGTCTGCAGAGCAAGCTGGCTGCTACCAGAGCAAGAAATAGCAACGACCCAATGGCAAAAAAAACCCAAAAAAAAACAAACAAAAAAAAAACCAAACCAAGAAAACCCTCAACAGTCTGTAGAGAAAGCAAATGGTAATGACATGTTTCTTGGGCTCTGGTGCTTCAAAACCTTACTCTGAAGCAAGATGGGGAGGAAATCTGGTTTTCACTTGTGCAAGCACTCTTGGCCAAATGTCTTCTCTTCCCTCCCCCTTCACTACTTCGCTAGAAATCCCCTTCATTACTCACACACAAACAAGGCTGTTGCCATAGAAGTTTCTTGACTTAGTTAAAAAGTGATTCAAGAGGATCACCCGGTGGCTGAACTGGCTTATGCTGAGAGTAAGACAGAAGAAACCAGGCCCTCTCTGGTGGCTGGGGCTGCAGGGAGAGCCCCAACTCTCCTGCTAGAACTTGCCAATCTTGATCTCTGGTTTTGCTCAGAAAGTGAAGCTGAACAGGAAATTATTGTGCTGCGTGACACAGAGAAGTGTATTATGCAGTATTAGGAAGATCATGTTTATGAAATGTTATTTTTCCACTTTAGCAGTCAAACCTTTGGACTTGTTTTCTTAACATAATTTTCATTTTCCGCAGTTATTTATGTTTTAATGCTCTCCTCCTCCAAAGGATAAGATCCCCTCCGCTTGCACCAATGCACAAACTCTGTGTCTCCATAGCAGCCCCAGGGCCAAGGGAAGGGAAGGTGAGTCCTGACGCACACCAGGTGTGTGGTGGAAATCATTGCCATGTGCCTCTTCACTACTGACTGATGCCAGAATAGCAAGCCAGGCTCCTGGGCACATGTGTGGCTTTGGGGACACTGCACAAGGTGCAGAGGGGGAGGCAAAAGGAAGGGGCTAAGTGGGCTTTTCCTCCAGTGGGTAGAGATGTGAGCTTGGCTCCTTTATCTTTCAGAAATGGTCTGTAGCAAAGTGGTGGCATTGCAAGGAGCCCTGTGACCCAGAAAGTGCAACATAATCCATTTCCAAGAGTAAGACTAAAATAAAATACACACAGCTCAGCTCAGTGTAAACACTAACCACCTTCCTTGGAGCCTTTCTGATGAGCCTCCTCTAGCTACCGCTATGTGCTGGAGCAGGAGTTTGGCACTGCCGTTGCAGATATATGCCATCCCAGGAACATTCCCTGAGTTAAGGGTCCCTCTTGCCTCAGAGAACTTGCACCTCTCACATGGTTGTTAGAGACAGAAGCTGCCAGGCTCCAGAGGTGCCACAGCAGTGAGCCTGCCCTGCCGCCCCTTTGCTGCTGCATGGTGCTGGCCCAGACACGTGCCATGCCATGGTCCATGCTGCTGCTGCTGCAGGCACCGAGCAGCTGTGGGCTGCCCCGTGGTCCCTCTGTGCCCAGGCACACTCTCCCCCTGGGCTCCCAAATGTCCCTTTGCCAACAGATTGGCAAGGCGTAGGATGCAGCATCCTGCCTCTAACGGAAGTGAAGGACAGAGAGAAATCCGTGGGGTCTGCCTGCAGGAAGGAGGGAAGGGTGACACAGAGGAAGCAGCCAGATCTTTTGGGGAGGATGGGGATGCCTGGAGGAGGCAGGAGGACAGTCACATCCTCATCAGCTCCCCTAGGTCATGTCAACTGTCTGCTGAGCTCTAGGCAACTGTCTGACCCTGCCCTAGGCTGAGCAGGCTGCTGGGTTATCCTCTGAGGAACAGGATGAAACCAATCTTTTGATTAGCTGTTGGTTAATTAACAGTAGTCTACCGGGTGAGACAGAGGTCCTACAGGAGCTGTAGCATCTGGCGGTGTAACCAGAGGCTCTGCCACTGTGCAGGATGTGACACCAGAAGGTACAGGAGGGTAGCATGGGTGTGGGTACCAGCCTTCCCAAGCCCAGAGGCTTCATTTGGTAGCTTCAATATTTAGGAGACATGTTTTTGTGTTATTTTAAATTACACCCTGAAGTTCAAGATAAACCACTGTCATGGGCCTGAAGTTGAAAAGCAAGACAGGGCTCAGGGTGTATCATGTGTGCATGTGGATCTAATTTTTGGGGGAGCATTAACAAAATAATCTCTCTCTGCTGAAGCTTACTAGGGCTCCCAAGAAATCATCTGAGAGAAGTTTCTGACATCTTTAGAGTGTTAAGGCTAAGGATTTTTTTTTGTTTTAGAGCTAAACATGTGGGACACAGACAATGTATTTTTCCATTCCAATTAGCATTTTCCTTGGCTACACTGTGACTGGCCCTGATGCTTCTAAGAGACCCACGGATTCCACACGATTTGAGGATCGCTGAGGAAAACAGATATGCAAAGACAGTGTAATTATGCAGGACTTTAAGCAGCTTCCACTTAACCAGTGAATGCTGTAATACCAGCCTAAAAGCTTCAACCAGCCTTTGACGTAAAATTTAACTGTTGAAAGAGCAAGACAGAGAGAGGAAGAGGGAGAGAGAAAAGGAAAAAGCCCTGAACAGACTTTGCAGACTGGAGCTGTGTAAAAACCGCTGATCAAATGCTGTTTGATCAGTTGAGTGCCACAATTTGAACAGGAGTGCTGAACCTCTGCTCGAAAGTTCTTTCCTTCCTAGATGTGAACTCAAAAGTTCACCTATCCACTTGGTATTTAATTTGCAATATTGATGTGCTAAGCTGCTCTCACACACAGTAAATCAAGGAGCAAGGAGCAGAAGATAACTGCCAGCCCATACAGACAGTGACTCGCTTCATTTATTACCCAGGGAAGTATGTCAATTTTGCAAACAGAAGTGGCATTTTCCTCGCTCGGCAGCACTAAGTGTCTTATTACAGTAGGACTGTCAGGGTGAGAGACTTATTGACAACTTGGGTTAAAAGTCCCCAGTGCCCCGTGACTCTAACTCGGTGAAAGCCAGCCTGACGCAGACGTGGCCACTTGTATCTCTTTATAGGACATGAATGCACTGCAGTGATGCCAGAGGTCCTCAGGCATTATTTATCTGGGAAACGATGTGTCTGAAAGGGAAAATAAAAGAATTTTGACAAGCTGCCCATGCCAAATGTGAAGTGCTCTGCTGTCTCCTGGAAGCAAGCAGGGTAATTCTGCAGGGGTACGCCTTCCCGCAGCTGGGCTGTCAACCCCAGCCTTTGCCTCTGTTAAAACAGGCCAGAAGCTCAAGAGGCAAAAAGCAAGAGATACCTGTTTGATCACCCACAACAGCACCTCTGCACTAGCAGCTTTCAAACAGCTAATCAAAAAAGCAAGCACAGACTGGTGTAATGCTTGAAACATGCTGTTGCCTTTGCGTGTCACTGTCATCCACCCTCACATGCTCCAAAGCCCACAAACTGTTTTTTTGGTGAGGCACTGGAAAAGCTATCGCCCGTGAAGCTGAGCAGAGCATCGTGCAGTGACGTAACCCTGCAGTACAGCACTGCCTTTCTCAGGACAGAAGCTTTGCACTGAATTTGCAAGGCCTCAGGACTGAGGTTTTTGGGCTTTGCTCTGTCTGAACTCTTCTTGATCTGCTTGCAGTTTTGTTCTACTTTGTCTTGCATCATTTAGCTGTGGCAACAAGTTCTCCTAACTGACTCCATGTGCAAAGCTGATGTTTTTAAATTATTTTTTTATAACTTTGCATCTAAATTCATAGTTTTACGGAGATCACAGTTACTCTATGCAGAATGAGATATTTATGACTAATACAATAATGTAGTGTAGGGGAGGACAGGTCTGCTACAACAGCCGTCGAGAAGTGGAGAGACAGGGTGAGGCACAGAGGAGCGCAGGCATGGGATGAGATGTGGCACAGGCTGGCACTGGTGATCCCACATCGTCTCTCCCATATTCAATAAAAGTGGAGCTGGAAGACACTGTTTCGGGATTAAAAAGAGAACAAAGAAATAGTACAGAACACATTGTAAAAGACACCACATATAGTAAATTCCAATGGAATGAGGAGCTGCAGACCAGTGGAAAAAGAAAAAAGTATAAAAAAAAAATGTTAGCAAGCTTACAGAAATGGCTCCAAGTAGATCCTAGATTGAGGAAGGAGACATCATCAACCTGAATATCATGCCTCCCCCCCCGCAAAGCACTCCAGATGCCTCCAACTCACTGCAACATCCCTAGCCCTACTAGACTGAGACCATCTACCTCAGGGGACAGAGGAACAGCCCAACACCAGGAAAAGGGGTAGAAATTAAGTGTGCATGGAACACTTTTAACTGCACTGTTATTCTTTCTTTTTCTGTGACAATTAGATGTAGGCTAGCAGTGATTCTGAATTACTGTTAAAATTTCTATTAGTGTAAGGTGAGCTTCCTTTTCACCTGTAAACAAGATTTTTAACATAAAATTTGCTGCGATTAATGAAATGTGATGGCATTAAAATGATGGAAAAGCCATGGACAGGAAAGAGTCTACTAACCTTCTCCAGGTTTGCTCTGGCTGTCACAGTTCCCATGACTGAGCTGTGGTACGGGTGACTTCTGGAGGCTGGACAAGGCATGGCTGGGAGCTACACAGCACAGCATGTTCCTGGGCGAGGGTCAGCTGTTTTGGCACAGAGCGGCCGCAGTGGCAAGCTTTCACCCACCATGAGGAAACTGCTGCCTTTCCCAGGAAAGGGAACACGAATGAATCCCACCAAGGAAATGAGAAACCTGGGACAGATGGACTGCAACACAAATTGTTTATATTAAAACAGTAAAGATCAGGCCAGAAAATGCAGAGGACGGCATGTGTATAATTTGTAACTTAACCCAGGCTGCAGTGATATGGAGACACCAGCTGTCATACCCTTCGTGGATGCGTAGAAAACATTTAACATGATTTGAGAGGACTATTTGGATCAAGTGATGTTGAGGTTTGTTTTTCACAAGACCTTTGCTGATAGTGGGTTTTTTTATGAACCTTCCCCTGCCAAACTGTTGCCAAAACTCAGCAGGATGCAATTTCTTCTCCATTTTCCCTGGGAAAAGAAAAGCATTGCAGTTCAGTGGAGCTTATCATACTAGCAGGTATCAAGTCTTCAACAGCCTTTAATTAAATCTTTCCACCACCACCACCCCCTCAAATAAGAAAAGGGGTATTTGCAGCTGCTAGGTTAAAGCACCTGGGAAACACCAACTGCAAAAAAATAGAGGCTTGGAAGGCCTGGGGGGCCAAGTGCCAAATGCATTATCATGCAAACTGTATCAGGTAGAGCACCGACTACCAGATCTGTAATCACAGCTTTTATGAACTCCAGGGGCTGCAGTGTGCTTTGAAAACCTCGTTTTTGGATGGACATACCCAGATGCTGGATCCAAGTCAGCCTAACCAGCTCAGTGGAATGAAACATGGATAGATAGCATCAAGCTTTGGATCAATAGAAGCATAAGACTCTGGCAACTCTTCAGATGAGCCAACATTTTCAAAGGTCACTGCCAGTTTTGCAACACCGGATTTGCTGTCTAATGCTCAGACCTATGCCACCTGCTTTACAGATACACAGAAAAGCTGGTCTTTGCCCCAAACACCTTACTTTCTAAACACATGGACCCCATATAGCCAAGGCTGCCGCTAGAATTAATAGTCTACTAATCATGTTAGCTTTTACTTTTCAGCATATGCTGATGCCATATTTCTGCAGCCAAGTTATCTGTAACATGATGGATAGTTTTGTCTGCTTCTAATTTTCAAGTAATACTGGGAAAATTTTAGATTTGACCAGAAGAACCTGACATTATTCTATGGTTTTGTTCTTGGCATTGCTTTCATGATTCAAAAACATTCCCAGTGCCCTGCTTTCAAACTCTTAATAGAGATGGGGGTGGCTATACCCAAAATTTCCTGTTTCCATCATTATGAGTGGGACTTACTCAAGAAGTGAGCTGGTTTCCTGTTACTTGCTGCAGAGCCCAGACCTCCCGTATCGCCAGCCCAGCACCAGAGCTGCTCTCACACTGTGCAACCCAGCAGCCACCCTATGCCTTGGACTGGGGCCATGGGGCAGAAGAGAGGCTGCTGCTGGGGAATATCACTCCATGAACCTTTCTGGAAAGCAGTCTAACCGTAGGACCTGCTGCATTACGATGTTGCCCTTCCAAAGCAGCTGCTGGTGGGTAGGGCAGGCACAGTGGCTCTCCTGTGCTGGCAGATGGAGTCAGGAGGGTGTAGGATCCTGCGGCACTGCCACGGTCCTTGCCTGAGTTGGACTGTGTACTGTCAAAGAAAAGCACTGGGGAATGTTTTGCTGCAGTACGTTCCATTTCCCATCCTGGCAAGATAAGTTATAGAGCAGGGTGAGTTCATTATGTTCCATGTTTGTTGATCTAAGTGAGACAGAATGAACTAGGACGGACTTTATTTGGCTAGAAAGGGCTGAACAGCAGCTAATATTAAACACCTCTCATATGAAGCAGGGACATTGGTACTGAAAGAATTATATGACTTAATGTGAACATTAATAAAGTGTCCATGAATAATACATTTTAAATTATTACCTAGATATTGGCTGGCTGGAGCTCCACCCTTAGCCCATATTTCTCTGGCACTATTTAACTTGTCACTAATTTAGGGAATTCAAGGCACTAGAAATCCTAGCTGTGGGGGAATATGGATAGAGTTAATAGTATAATCCTTGTCCCATTCATGCACTGTTTCCCTTTTGCTCCTATAAAAGATGGTAACAGTTAAAATGAAGTCTATGAATGAAGTCTATAAAATGATGTCTACACTGGGTCCATGGCCTATCCCCATGAGATGGGGCTTCTGCCAGCCCAGGTCGTTGCAGTGTCCACAGGAGCTTGTCAGAAGTGCAGGAGCCGTTTACCCATGAGGCTGCAAGTGCCTCCAGCAGGTCCCCGCTAGTTCCACGTGCCATTGACGTGGCCAGTAACTGCATTGTGTCTGACTGAGCAGACATCAAATTCAGCCCATCTTCTTTTGATTGCGAGAGTCAAGATCAGGATTCATCTGGAAGACATCCCATTAGCCAGAATTTTCCCAGCAATGGATGGAGGAGATAGATAACACTGTAATACACAGACTTGTAAAGTGACGCTTACACTGGACTTCTCTCTTCTTTCCCCGTTGGCTGCTCAAGTAGCTGTATCCATTTTCAACACTACATGTGTACCTCATGCACAGTTGCTACTTGCAGCCATGAAACCGCACCTCTAGCAAGTACATTAGTTACACAGTGTACCGCTACACAAACAGACTACTCTGAATGAAGTGGAAGTGTGGATTTACAGTGTCAGTGTAGCTGCTAGTGGCAACTACTTTGAGGCAGTCTCTTGCCTTGGAGCAAATGTCCCTTTATGGTTAGGCAACTTTCCACTTACCCCAGGCTGTGGATGGGACCTTGCTGTGGAAAACATGATGTGATGTAAAAGCATAACCCCACAGTCACTTGTTTGTATAGCTGTACCTTTAGAAATAAGAGTTGCAACCAGAGCAGAGCTTGAAAAGAGCCCTGCTGCTGGCCAAACAATGCTTTCAAAGGACTTTCAAACACTGCTTCATGTGGGATTTATAAATTGTTTTGCTGCATGAATCACTGCGACACCCGAGCCCATTTCAGCCTGGGTCTGAAGCATGGTTTATAGTTAAAAACACCATGCAGCTGTAATACAATAACAAAGCAGTTCCTCTGACTAAAACTGGCTGCAGTCCTAGGGGCTTTTCTCTTGCTTTCTCAGTCACACCCTTCCCTTAAATCTCCTCCTGGGCCATGCAGCTGACCCCAAGTCTGGGGCCTTTAACAGTTAGTCTAAACCAGCAAAGTGATTTTCCAGACCAGAACATTTAGGTTTTGATATATAGATAAAGAGTGAGTTTTAGTACTGTCTCATTTTTGACTCATGAGCAATGCCTGACCTTATTGATGTGCTCCCAGCCAGTTTTCAGAAACTAAGCTATTGGGAAACATTCATCCTCAAATTCCCAAGCACCACAGGTGTCATGTGGATGTCACCAGAAGGCCATGCCAAATGTGCACCCACACATCTTTCCTGTGCCAGACCACAAACTGTAGAGCTTAAATATCTGCAGCCTTTCTACCACTCTTGGGTACATACATAGGTGACAGCTGTTGGCTTTCTTCCAGCAGTGTAAGCACCTGGAGAAGGCAGCCAGCAAGGACCTGCGTGCATGGCCAGGCACAGCCACCCCTCCCCAGACCAGCAATGCTGTGCAGGACTGTGCTTTAATTTGGGGTTGGGGTAGGGCTAAGCAGAAGGGGCATTTTCTGCAGAATGTACCTGTTTTCATGACAATTTTTGGAAGGTTGAATTAAAGTAAGGGAATGCATAGAAATGCATCTTTGCAGCAAGCCAGTTTGAAAATTTGAATTTTTGAATGTGATCCTTAAAATATAATCTTATTTTTTAAAAGAAAACTTCAAAATCTGCAGAGAAATATTCCCCAAATTTCTCAGATTTTCCCCAAACTGAAACTCCCACCCAAGCCAGGCACTTTCACTGAAACAAAAGCATTAACAAAGCTGGATCATTAACATTGTATAAAAGCCCAATCTCAGATGATTGTGTTGGAAATGATTATACTTTCAATATCTTTTTCTTCTTTACCAGTTCTATTAAACCACAGGAGATACTATAACACATGAAAACTTTAGTAGTTCTCAGCGCTCAGTGACCTCTCCTTAGCAAGCTAGGAGTCTGGTTTTGTCATCAATCCAGACATCACCCCACCTTGCCGTCCACCTTGCAGTACACAAGAGTGTCTATGTGCTGCACTAGCTCTACTTAAACCAGCATCCTTTAAGTGGTGAAAGTTCACAGGACCAGTTGTCTCCAGGCCAAGCATTCCAGTAAGTGAAATTTATTGTTTTAATATTCCTTTCTCCCATTTCTCCATCAAGGGATCTTCCATCACTAAATCAATATGACTCAGCCTGCTGCAGGAAGACAGAAAACAGGACAAGCACAGGCTGTCTAAAAATAAAACGGAGACAAAGGAGTCCTCTGCAGTATTGAGTTTTACTACAGCACCAAGATGACTTGAGAGAGCTACTCCGTGAAGCCAACAGAAGAAGCAGGTAGCAAGAAAAGATTGTAATTGGTGTCAATATGACAAGAATGGGTGAAAATCGTCCTGGTCTCCAGATTAAAGACAGAAATCTGAGATCCTGCACAGAGCAGGAGCAGACAATTTGGTCCCTCCAGCCCAGTGCCTTTATCATCACACTGGTCACAGAGGAGGGCAGGAAGGTTTAAGGGTGAGCATTTCCTCTGTGCTTTGCCCCTTTCTCTGTGCCCAAGGCCAGAAGGGTAAAAGCATCTCCTATCTCAGTGTTCACGGGCAAGTTCTCATTGCCAGAGAAGGGAAAATTGGGCTCTACAACACCTTGTCTTATGGATGGCCCAAATGTACTACCCAAGGGAGAGGACAGAAATAACATCAGCATGCCCACATCAGCTGTCCACGTAGGAGCCACTAGACTTCCCCTACCTGTAAGTGGCCCATCCAGCTTCTGCAGGACACCTGGAAGTTCTCTATTGCTAATAATGTTGAAGGAGAGTATGTAGTGCACAAAAACAGGGTAAAAAAACCAATCCAGAACATTTACAGTCTAATTAAAGAGTTTAATTCTTTATACACACTGTAAAACTGAAAATCCAGAGTAGGCCCATTCAAAAACAAAGCAAACCAGATAAATGTGAGCTGTTTCACACAGGGCTATGGGTGTATTTATGTGGAAGACTGAACAAATAAATTAGTGGTTTCTTCTCTGATAATGTAAATACTCCCAAGAACACTGGAGATCCCAACAAAGTCATCTGGATGGGGATATAATGCAGTGCAGATGTGAAAGAGCTTGAAGGGAAAGAGGGAGCGTCCAAGCCTTTCCCGAAGCTCTCCTAACACCCTTATGACAGTGATCTGCCTCAGTGTTGTTGTTGGCATGGCTCACTCGGCAGCCATCACAGCCCAGCTTCATAATTGAAGCTACAGGCCCAATTCATTAAAAGAAGATTTACTGGTGTTAAGAGGGTTTTGTTATAGATCTTGTTTTCATAAATGGGGCTCTACAGTGCATTATGCGTGTGAATTACAGAGGAAATAAAAACCTCTGAATTATGGGGAGAAGTGCATGTGAGCAAGGCTCTTGGAGTGAGAATAGTTTAGTATGGAAATGAGATATGGATCTGGGGGAGAAGAAATTCAATCTTCTCCTATCCGCTGGTGTCCCAGGAGATGTCACAGCAAGATGCAACCACACTGGGGTTGTTGCGGTGCTCTGTACACCGTTCTGCTCCTGCTACTGTCCTGCCTGCTCTGACAGCTCCAGGGGAGGTGGCAGGGAGCAGGGGGGCTCCAGCTCCCACCGCTCACTGCCTCCTAAGTGTAGCCTCTTCTGTCTCAGAGAACTGCTCAGCTAAGTTCTGAGACCATGTAGGTGTCTTCTACGCTGGCAGTGACTTTCCAGCCAGGCTTGCAAGTAGAGCCCAGCATGGTTAGCAGGGGGAGCTGCAGCTATAGTGCAAGTGACTATGGGAGCTATAGTGCAAAAGACATGTTAAACATCTGGGTATGGGATAATAAAGAATGTTTAGCAAATAAAGACCTTGTCAATACAAGTAGTGAATTTTTGGACACATCCTGATTTAAGCCTAATCAAGTCCCGGTTGCCCATGTGGCAGAATACTAACAGTGTGGCTATGTACAGCGTTACCTACAAGGCAGGAGCCACACAGCGGCTGGATCCAGGTGGGCAAATACGGCGGACAGACCAAAACTCTATAAGACTGTTTCTCCCTCCCTTTAAAACAGTTTATGCCTATTAGCCTTTATGTCTAGAGTGCAAAACAGTCGAGCAAAGTATCCTGTGCCTTTATTGAACCCTTCTGTTGTTAAAAGAGCAGTTAGATTATTTTATCAAAAATCTGTGGAAGCTTCTAATATTTTGGGGGTTTGAATCTCAAAATCCATAGAAGACTATTGTGTAATTAATAAATCTAATGGGTAACGTACAGCTTAGTATTAGCCCCTTTGGAGCTGCTCAAAATCCATGACAGCCAGCAGTTCACAGATCTATCGTAGCCAACAAGGGAAATTGCTGTATGTTTTGATTTATGATGCTATGTTATAATTATTTTCCTCTTGCAATATCTGATATGCTGTAGTGACCTACAAGTGACACAGCTCTTCCAGAGTGTGTCCTATACACAACCAAGCAATTTCCCTGGCCAGATCTTGTGCATAGAAACCATTTTCTGGAAACATTCATTCACATCTTTACAAGTGATTCACTTACTACAGGGGTATCATAAAGTCCAAAAAAGTTTGTAGGTATTTTAATAAAAAGTATGTGTGACATGAAGCATTTACTGCCTTTAATTTAAGTTGTTCATGTTTCTCCAGCAATCAGAAGCTTGTTTCCAGAGGCCCTGCAGATGTTCAAGTGCACATTGGATTTGACAAGGTCTATTGTTTATGCCAAGCAGTAGATTTTTATGCAACATTTGGAAATGTTCACAGAAAAGGGCAATTTTGGACTTGTACAATGAGAGTGATTATGCACAAAACCTAAAGTTTCACTTGCCCAATGGGAAAACAAGGAGCAAAACATCCTTGAGTCATGAATTCAGTCGACTCGGTCAGTGTCCAAATACTGCATACTAGATATAGGCTGCTCCCAAATTGCTTTTGACCCTGGAGTTATCCACTGGATAATTTTGATTAAGCAAAAATGTTCTAAATGGTCATAACTTGCTTGTGGCCAATTCACAAAAGTAAAAAAAAAAAACAACCAAAAGAGGAATCATCCAAATACAATCTTTATTCCAAGAAATTTATTCTGTTCTAATCACATGGCAACATTCAGCTATATGTATCCAGTCATAGCACACTGGCAAGCCATCCACAACAGGACATCAGGAAAATCAACTTTGATGCTTCAAACCCATGTTTTTCATTTACAAACCCCTCAGGAACCATGTAGTGGAGGGCAAGATCCTGCATTTCAAATGCAAGCTGGCTGACAACAGGCTGTTGACTTGGACAGTCTTCACAGGAGTTGTTTCAGGGATCCACAAAGGATGGCTGAAAACCATAGTTTTAGATCAATCATATTTGACAACCCAATTTCAGGGCTGGGATTTTAATGTGTTGGAACCGTAAAGTTAGAAAAAGATTAAGAAGCCTGCTTAATAATTGGCATTCCAGCCTATCAGAGTCATATTATCTCACATAAAGCTTCTATTAGATGAACAACACAAGGGTTGCCAAGATGAGTGTTCAAAACCTGGGCAATAGGTTTTTATGCTCTGTTTTAGCACTTTGAATGACACAGCCATGTTATCCTTCTGTGGCAGTCATCACTGTAGTGGCTGTCCTCCACAGAAAATAATTATTATTTTCAAGACAGTCTGTAAGATTAGCATTTCCATGAGTGAAGATCCCATCTATAGTGACCCATATAAATCATGACAGCCAGAGCCTGTCAGAAAATGGATTGCTCTGTTTGAAGTGTGTCGCGCCTAATTTTTCAGTATTTTTAAGCATGGCACCTCATCTGTGCAAAGCACAGCTCCCACAGGCTTTCAGTAGCACTACCTACCTCTTCAAAGACTATTTGAATGATGTGCCCTGTGTCACTCAGGGACAGGACAGGGACAATTGAGCTTTCTGGGGTGGTACTGTCCTTCCTGCCCCTGTGCTTCCTTGCTGCAGTGTGCGCTTCCTTTCCATTTGTGCTCAGAGAGGAAGGACTGTCAGGTACTAAAATCACAGTCTGTAAATGGACCTTGAAGACTGGTCTGGTGTTTCAAAGGCCGTCCTTTTGCTCCATGCTCTGCAGTATAGCCAGTTCTTTTGCCACACTACGAACCCTTCCCAGAGACTGAAAGAACTGTCACCCATCCCACCCCTTACCCAAAAAAGGGCACTCAAGAATTTCAGGCCACCAGAAAGAAAAAGCATTTTTCATCCTTAATTCGGATCTTGGAAGTAGCTCAAGCTGGATGTCTAGCACGGAAAATATCCTACCGAAACATTTTCACAAGTTTGGGGAAATCACAAACAAGGAAGGCTGGTGTCTTATAATAGGGAAAACTGTTCAACCCAAATAATAGCAGAGCTGCTAGATGTCTCCAAAACAACACTTGATATTAAGATCAATTAAGAGTTTCTTCACACGAGGTTCAAAGCTAATAAGCTAAGGACTGGTGTTTTATAAAGACCTAGAAGGACTGCAAAGAATCCTCTACATTTTCCCGTAGACGTTTGCTGAGATTAGACTGACACCAAGAGTTGTTCTGAACTAAATCCACAGCCAGAAAGTGATAGTGTCCCTTGGTGAAGGTGAGTAGCCAGTCTCTTCAGATTGAATCACTAGATTTCTTTTCTACACTAACAAGCTAATTCATGGACTACAATTGGTCACTTAATAAATCAAGGTGACAACAACTGTTCATACAAAATCAGCTTGTTTCTTCTTATGGATGGCTTCTTCAAAAATGTCACTGTTCACTTGCAGAAAGCTCTGTTTGGAAGAGAAAGGAAAAGCATGAGCTGGACACTGACGATCTGTGTATTGCCTCTCTGCCTATTTTTCTAAAACAGGGCTAAACTGTGGGAACTAAAACAATGACTCAAAATAGGTTCTGATTTAGATACCTAATGTTAGGCAGATATGGTTGAATAGTTATTACCCCAAATTCTGTTTCAGGTTCTTTGTTTTATGCTTATATCTATTCTTTCGTATTTAATTTTCGCTGATACGTGTTTTCCCTAAAGCCTTTTGCACTGCAGGAAAGATCTCCCTGAAGCCAGTTTGTGTAGACCTTTAAAATAATACTGGCTTACACATTAAAAGACAGACACAGCTGCAGTGAAGGGCACTAGGATTTTGATCTTATAAAAAGAAGAACCCGAGTTTAAAGAACATTCATTTTATGTAAATAAATCTGTGCAGAAAAAGAGTGTAAGAGAAATCTGTGCCCTTTAGAGACCGGAGAAAGCAGCTGGCCTGGCTCATGGAGGAAGCAGCCTGCAGGTGCTGGGGATGGGCCAGAGGGCGAGATTCTCAGCTGCCGGACTAAACGCAGCGGGAGCAGGAGGATGTGCTTGAGGAAGTGGGGCTTTTGTGGTAGCTGGCCTTGGAGAGATGTTCACCCCCTCCTGGCTCCAAGTGCTTGAAGGGAGCTGCTTGGCATTTTGCAGCTATCAAATGCAGGTATCTATCAGGCTGGATGTTGTGTTTGTCTTTTCTTGTGAAATAAGATTTAGTTTGAGGCGTGTTTGTTCAGAGGTGGTGGCTGACAGGCGTTTCCCTTAGGGCAGCCTGTGCTCTGACATTAGATCAGAAACAAGTCAGGTACGTGCTTCTGGAGAGCTGAAGAGGACAGCCTGATCTATTACTCATTTGAAACAAGAGGAGTTTCTATTTACAGGACTTGAAATCTTTTCTGTTTATTTCTCTTTTTTTTTTTTTTGTCCTGCTGTCATGACTATGGATTTTCTCCCTCTTCACTGTCCTTTATATGAACACCCTGCCTTATTATAAGCAGTATTAGAAGGTGAGGGGAGAAGGGGAGACAAAAGGAGTGCAGTTGCCATGTGTTTCTTCCCACCCAGGCAGATCTGAAGTGCTTGGCCATCACCTCCCTCCTATACTCTGCAACACCAAAGGGATCAGTATAGGTAAAAAATGTTATGCTGTGTTGCATGACTTGCAAAGGGCTGGCAATTCCAAGGACTGTGTAACGAGCTGAGGCTGACACAGCACAGGTAATGTGATGGCACTGCCTGCCTATTGTGTCACCGCAGAGGAGGAGGTGGCCCAAGGCATCTGACCACCTCCCAGCTAAGACAGGAAAGGGATGTGTAGAGAGCTGGGAAAAAAACCAACACCAAAACATTTTATGAAAAGCAGATGAGAAAGAATGGAAAATCCACTCATAAAGATGCAGTGCTAGTACAACCTTTTCCTACCTTGAGATCTCAAAATGCTTTACCTCTCTATAAGATGGGAAGCACTCAAAGCCCATCACCAAGTTCACCAAACCTATTTACATCAAAATCAAGGGTGAAAAATTGCCTTCATGCTGTGCACTCTGGAAATATTCCTCTTTCTTTCTTCCAGCTCGTTTCCTGATCTGTTTCAATATAAATGTCCCCTTGACCACAACAGATGTACACCGAGTTCAAATGTTGGAGGCAATCTAAGGTAAATTTGGGATTGAAATGGATTTCAGGGAAAATGGCGTTAATTTGGCAACATGTCTTTCAAACTTTGAGAAAAATGTGTACGGGATGGGTGAGGTTACAGAACAGCCAGACAATTAATTGTTCAGTTCTTTGAGTGTTCCCAGTCATCCTGGGTCCCAGCTCCTCATGAAAGAAATGCCAAGACACAGCCTTCCTCCTCCAACATCAAGCTAACATGCCTAATCCCTTCCCAGCTATTCTTTAGCCATCTCAACACAATCTACAATGAAAAATAAAGCCAACCTTCATAGACTTTCATTTTACTCGCTGCCTTCAAGCTATTTTCCATACAAGTATGAAATGTCAAATTTGCCTGGGCTAAGTTTGAAACCACAGGACTGGGATCAGACAATTCAGTTGTGGTATCAAAGGCAAATGGGATTATGGGTTACATATTTGGGACTGGGGTATAGGATGGCTGGCATGAAAAGAGGTATGAAGCTCTGGCTGCTAGGGTTTGGCAAGTGGGAAGAAACTGTGGTTAATCCAATTTTGCAAACAGCTTCTTACTGCTTTGCCTCCATGAGAACCATCACTGGAATAAACCCCAGGTCTTTTGAAATATTCATTAAAAATAAAAGATTCTCCTTTGCTAGAAGCCTGGAGTATGTAAACCCAACCTTATAATCTGGACATGTACCAGGCAGAACAGAGAGTCTGGCTGCCATGCATTGGCTTTTATTCTTTTTTTTTGAGATTCTCAATCTCCTTCTAAAATGATCCCATTTTGTACAAAAATTTTGGTATTTGGTAAGAGTAAGTGAAATTGTGTCTGTATAGACCATTAGTTGGAGTAAACTGCTTACTAGCTAATGGCATCCCCATTTAGAAAGAGGAAGGCATCAAAACCAGAGGGTTTTGGCCAGGGTGTGAGGTGTAAATGAGAACAAACCAGGCATGAATGACACTAAGGGCAGGGAGATAGGATGGCTACAGGAGGAAAGCAGGATGCTCTGAAAGGGTTTACTGAAGAGTCAAATATTGATGATGTTGTTTTAGCCAAAGCGGAACTAGAGGTGTTGTGTTTAGGACCAACAGCAGATGTCGGTGAAGTAGAAACTGATGTTTTAAAAGGTCAGTAGCCAGTGAATGTGGTGGCACTGTTGAGTAATTTCATATACGTTTTGTTGATCACTTCCTAGTTCTGGGAAATCCTTTCATAGTCATCCTTCGGGGAAGTTGCTAAAGCAGAACCCACGTGTCTCAGGGATACTAGAAGGGCAAACTGGTGGATCACTGGTGGCCACCTAGAAGAGAACACCGGGCTGGGTGCTGTAATGGGTGCCTCTGTAGACCTGAAGGGAGCTGCTGAGGTCAGGTACATGCTCCCAGGTAGGCCTGTCCTAAAGAAAGTCACAGCGAAAGTGATTTGAGGAGAGACATATATTGATACATGCCTCATAGGTAAATCCAATGAAGTGTGAGCTCCCGTGGAAGTTTTTCTGAAATATTTGTGTCTTTCCTGGTCTGCCAAATGATGCTTCTAACGTTGTGTCACAGCACCAGCTAGAGCAGCAAGGCACCACAAGCAACCTGCCTGGCCTCCCCTCCCTCACCTGCCACTGGCTTCTCCCGCCAGTTTAACAGGACTCGGAGCCCACCAGCTCCCACCCATCCTATCCATCTCCAACATATCTCTGAATGCTCCCACTAAGCCCTGTTGCCCTATCACAGCCTGTTTGCATTTCAGCTCTCTCACAAGCTCCTTTAATCTTTGGTAACAGGCGCCTGGCCAGCACACAGCCCCCTCTCCTCTGCACTGCTCCCTGTCCCCCACGCTGCTCAGCACCCCCAAGGCCAGGGCAGCACCAGTGGGTCAGGCTGGGGAATGGCATCCCTGCCAGCCCGGCCTGTGGGGGATCAGCCGCCTGGCCACGCTGGTCACGACGGGGCTGGCAGCTGCGTTTCAAGGCCCACCCTGCCCTGCCGCAGGGCCTGGGTCTCTCCTCCAACTGGTACCAGGGACACTCAGGACTACCCGTCTTCCTGCCCCCTCTGCCTCAGCTCGCCGCTGTGCCTAGGGGCGGCTCGACCACTGCGTCCCTGCGTGCCCCCAGGCCCTCGCTTCGCGCCTACTGCCACCTCGGGGGCCGGGGCCCTCTGCTTGGCGCTGCCCGTGAGCCCCGGCCCGCGGCTCGGCGCCGGCAGCGCGGCCCATGCCGGCCGCGCCTCAGCTCCCGGCCCGGCGGCGGCGCGCCCCGCAGGTGGCGCTGTTGCAAAAGCTGCCGCCGCCGGCGGGCCCGGGCCCCGCGGGGCGGCCCAGAGCCGGCGGGGCCGAGCGGCGGGCTCGCCGTGCGCCGCCTGCGTGGGGAGCGCGGCCGGGGGCAGCGGGGACGGGGGGGCTGCGGCGCTGCCCTCTGGGGCTGCAGCGCGGTTTTTTGCAAGGCTGTGGGGAAGGCCTGGATTTCCCCTCATTTCCCCCTCTGACAAAGCCTGGTGATCCTGGGGGATCTGTGGAGGCTGTGTAGGGCGGGGGTGCCGCAGGTGGCGCAGCAGCTTCAAAGACTTGACAAATCGTGGCCTTTTCTCATCACGTTTCCTCTTACATTAAGAACACCAATAAAACCAAGTAGTGTTTCACTGGTGGACTTTCTTTTGTGGAAAACAACCAACGAAGCGTGGTGGAAAGCCTGAGGGCAGCCTTCCCCCACATGAGAGACCAGCAGACAGCGCTGGCACAAAATGGCACCCTCCCCAGCAGCAGCGGCGCTGTGGCTCCGCATGTGGGAAGCCCTGGTGTTTCCTCACAGATCTTGGCTTGGGGTCAGGACATGTCTCAAGAGGGACCAGGGCAGCGGGGCAGCCCTGTGTGGAGCCGCGAGGGCCGCCAGCTCTGCGGGGTTGCAGTGGCGCTGGGGCCGTGGCCCAGCAGCCGTGCCTCTGAGGGGATTTGTGAGGAAGGGGCGCATTGCCTCCTCGTCTTCACTCGGCTGCTCTGTGTGAGAGCTGGGCCTGCTGAAGGGCCACTGCAAACTGGCTGAACAGGAGGGTAAAGGGCTGACTCCCTGGCAGGCCACTGGGGCCCATGAACGGTTGTCATGCCCTGCTGTGCAAAACCAGGGTGGACACCAACATGGGAAACAAGTGCATGACAAAGATGACCCAAAGTGAAGGGAGACACACTTCACAGCTGTGGTTTTTGTCTCTGCTAATGTCTTCCCCCTCAAGGGTGAAGAGTCCTTGAGGGGGACGTTGGGGAAGGAGGTTCACTGCTGCCTTCCCAGGGGTTTCCATTGAAAAGCACAGTCAAACCCAACCGTTGGAGCAGGAGTAGTGGTTATGAACCATCTGTAAAGGGGGCACGCAAGCCAACAGCCACACTCCAGTAAGGTTTGTGCTCTGACCGGAGATCAGAGGTCAGCTGCAGCCATTTAAAACAAGTGACTCTCCTGAAAGGAGCTTTGCTTTTTTACTGCTCTGTCTGCACGTAATTGAGTTTTTTGTTTCCATTCTCAGCTTGATCTCTTTGCTTCACTGCTCCATGGCTACTATGAACTCCTTCAGCTATTTATATGGTTCAAATGTACCGACACTGCCTAAAAAAATCCTTAAGGCAGAGTTTTAGGAAATTGGTCAGAAGCCTTAGAAACTGAGTCATTGGGGATGGGTTGAACTTTGCTTTTTTTTCTTCCAGCTGCCTGCTGTGTGTTTGTCAGATAGGGATTGAACTGAGAAAGGGTCTTGGAGTTCAAACGCCTTCCCTGCCGCAATGAGGTGGAGCATGGCACAGGATGCAGCTTATCACAGATAACAG
Source organism: Falco naumanni (assembly GCF_017639655.2). Classification (NCBI taxonomy): domain Eukaryota; kingdom Metazoa; phylum Chordata; class Aves; order Falconiformes; family Falconidae; genus Falco; species Falco naumanni. Next base: position 45,840,120 of record NC_054057.1, on the reverse strand, counting down.
CTGTGTGTACCAGGGGTCTCCGCTTCCCTCTCCCATGCTGCTTGCTCGGCTCCCTGCCTCTCCCGCGCAGGCTGCATGGAGGGAGGCTGGCGTAGGATATGGTTTTCGGACCCATTAACAGCTCTTCAGCCAGCTAGTCTGTGTCACAGGGCATATCCTGCTGATTCAGCAGTAGAGGGCAGTTCCTATCTCAGGGGGAAGGAGAATAAAAGAGAAATAAATCTCCTTTGCCTTAGGAGGCATGAGTTATACCTCTCAACCCTGTCTGGGTGAAATGTGGACCTATATTACAAAACTCTACTGCTTCGCTCACATAGCTAAAGCAGTATAATTTCTAAGCAGTCAACAAAACTGTACAGATACAAATGCAGTCAGCAACATTTAGCAACCACTGAATTATAACTTCAGGTGGAATAGATGCTCCGTTCTGTAGAACTGTGTGCACACCAAAATTTGGTGGTTGTTGTATGAAAATTGGGCATGAGGGGAATATGGAGGTGATCAGATAAAACAAAGAAAACTTACATTTTTTTGGGGGGAAGGGGGTTTTAACAAACTATTTCAGAAGGTTTAAAATGTATCCACAATTGTTTCATTTTTCCCACGCCCCTCAAATCCTCTTTCTAAATCTGTTATCAAAATCTTTATCCAGAGGTTATTAAAACACCAGCACCATAGGCAATAATCATTTGATAATAAAAATGCAAAGTACACAGCGATAAAAGGCACAATGTTCTCCATGAACATTCCCTTATTACAAGAGCTGACAACATTAATGAATTTTGGTTTTCACTTCTTCAGGGGAATAAAGGATGAATTTTACATAAGGAATGTTTCTGTTTAAAAACTGGCCCAGGAGCTGCTTGGCCTCTGTTTGACTGTCCTGACTCACCTCCCTGCAGTCGCTGTGATTCTTGGGGACAGGAGAAAGGGCCCTGTATTTTTGTCATGGTGCTGATATCCTTCAGGGGACCTTTGACTGAAGTGACCAAATTGTATGAGAGCTGCTTAGGGTAAGGAGAGTCTTGCAGAAACATGCAGGTGTGTCTGCACTGAGACGGAGTAAGAGCTGAAAAGTCATGCAGAAGGAAAAAAAAGTTTTGTGGATACTCTTCAGCCTCAGGCACTCAAGAGGAGGCTGAGAAGGGAAGGAAATGAGAAAAGCAGCATATCATGAAGTGAAGAGAGCAGTGACATTTTACAACAGCCAGAGATCTCCTCCACGGTGTTTATACTCCTTTCATGTGGAGTTATCAGAGTTCTTTGCGAGAGTTTATTATCGTGTACTCTCAGACAGCAAGCAGACAGCCATCCTGTGACCCACATCCTGAGTTTTACAGCCCTCCTTGTCCTGTGCCATCTGGGGTATTTATAGTGTGACCCACCACTGGGAGAGCAGAGGACTTCCTTTATACTCTAAACATTATGCTACAATAATAATGAGAAACTGGGACAAATGACAAGCCTTCCTGCCCACAAAATGTCATAACCCTGCCACTTCACATGACGCAAGCTGGCTAGGTCACCATGCTGTTTGCTCAGCGGGTTTCAGATTACTGTCTGTTGTTGCTACTACAGTGAAGCCAGGGCCAAAGGCTGTACCTGGGGCAGTAGATGGAAGGAGAGCCTAAATACTCTGCAGGCTAAATTAAGTGGGGAAAGGGCAAGAGCAGAAGCTGAAGCTCCCAGTTAGGACAATATCTGTTCAGCCAGCCCTTCCCAAGGCCTGGCTGTTAAATCAATGGCAAAGCAAGCGACAGCTAGCTTTTGAAGTACAGTGCTGCACAGCAGCAGTATAGCACCTCAAAGAAATTTAAGGGGTTTTTTTTCCTGTTGTTTTTTGCAAACATTTGCTGTTATGTCGATTATTGTTACAAGAAGTGTTCTTATTTTAAGGGGTAAATGGAGGGATTTGGCTTCCTTCCTTTCTGCATCATGCCCTGAGGTATGACACTACTGCAGGCTGGTGTTAGCACCTCACTGGATAAATGGTGCAAAGGGATTCCCAGGGTGCTGTTTTTCTTCTCCCAAAGAAAGGGAAGATTCAGAGCAGGACAGACAGAGATAGCTTTAATTGAACCTGAGCATGCATACCGTTGTTACCCAGAAAAGGTCGGACATGCTCCAGGGCTGTAAGATAGATGTCAGTGGGAAAGATAAAGATGATGAGGTGTGGGTAGAGTAAGATAAGAGCTAAGGGTCTTATTCAATTAGCCAAGGGTCAGGCATTTGTGGGGGCTGGTGTAGCAAAGAGTGAGTGAGCTGCTGGCTCTCCAGCTAGTGCTGGAGAGGGGGTAAAAGGGAGCCCTGAAGCTGGAGGGGTTTTGGTTGACTTAGTGAGAAACCTTTTAAGTGAAGGTGCAGCAGCATCCGCTCACCCTTAGTTGCCACTACATTTTCCTACTGATTTGCTTTGCAGGCCAGGGTTGGCCTGAGAACCTACAGATTGGCCCGAAGGGAGCATACACTATGTTAACCAGCCTCTGTTCCTGTCTGGTGGCAGACAGCAGGACTTCTGCCTGCCTGATGCACATTGTGGGAGTGTTGGCCAGGTAACATCCAGGAGCAAAAGTGAGAGATGTCTCCCTGCTGGTGTGGGCCAACATCAGCCTTGGTACAGCTGCCCACCTCTTTGCAGAGAAGATGAGTGCGGGTGGGTGGGAACAAGCTCGGAAAGGTCTGTGCTCTCATGCCTTCACCTTTTCTACTGGGCTGTTTGTGTAGGTTCTCCCACACATGGACAATCCCTTACTTTGAAGCATTGGGTCTCAGGGTAACAGGACAATTTGGTCCCTAGCCTACACTTTTGTCTGAAAAAAATAAAAATATATTTTTTAATATTAACTTGATAACTTAGCTCTCTTGAAGTCCTATCAGCACAGATACAGAGCATGCCATTCTTTAGTGCAATATAGCCAAAGTAAACTATCCCAGTGCCATATCAACTTGTGCAAAGGGAGTGGAAAATACTCACATGGAGTGGAAAATGCTCTGGCGCTGCAGGTTTGCCCAGCACAGATGGCTGGTTGCCAGGCAGTAGGGGAGGAATCCACTCTCACACAAAGGCAGAACATACCCTAAAGGTAGCAAACAAACAGAACACAACTTGGAAAGGAGTGACCTATAGTCTGTGCTGCTCTGAGAAAGTGCGCATGTGGAAAGTAATTCTTTCAAGTAAACACAATTTCTTTACCTGATGTTGTAACAGGCTAGTCAATACATCAGGTTTTAAAGTAGCAGTCTCCTGGAGAATACTGCAGCCTTTTAGCACTTCACCAATACATTTATCTTTCTTGAAGGCAATGCAAAGATCAGAGCACATGCTCCATTTTGCCCCATGATAACAACATCAGCATCACAGAGGAGTGTATCCATGCAAAATCTTTATTTGGAGAATGTTTTCTCCTGAATAACAGCACCTCTCCAGTTTACACATAAGCCCAGAAACACAGTATTTGCATTGTGCAGAAAAAAATACAAAGGAAATTCTTAAAACACATTAATCTTCTGATATATAAATAGTATTGTAATTGCTTACCCCTATTTTATCTCTTTTTATCCCTCTAAATCAGCCCTTGGGCTAGTTAGAGCAGGAAACCATGGCAATGACATAGTATTAGTTTTGGAGATAAGCCACAGTATCATGAAAGTCAGCATGGAGAATTATCTGCATTGTATAAGGACAAAGACACAAGGATACTGATATACTACTGTCTAACACATATATCTCCTTGTTTTCCTTCCAGGTTAGGAATGGCTTTTGGAATGGTTCTGATTATTTTCTCTGCTGGTCCAGAGCTTGAAAGAAGGCTGAGATTGCTGCTGTTGAGGGTGGAAAGTTCCTCCTTCATTTTATAATCTGTGTGTTATTGCAGTTTCTCTTGGCTGGGAAATTTCATTTTTATTTCTAATCTCAGCCATGTGTCGGTCAATTCTGAACTAAGTTCCCTTCACCCTCTCCCTGCTGTGCAGCTCTGCAAGCCATATTGCAAGCATATTTTTCAGCATGGGTGGGAGGTAGCATTGTGGTTTTGGGTTTTGCTATTGATATCAGGATTTCCCTTTTTCTTTGTTTGAAACATTTTTTTTCTTTAAAAATAGAGTTGATGGTAAACAGCTTTCGTTTAGTCCCAGAGGGAGGTGCAGTGAGCATTTTCACGCAAGTTTGAATAAGAATTAAATCAGAATTTCTCAACTTTTCTAATACATTCAATGATACAGTCATCATCTCATGAAATCTTCAGCTTGATACTTTATTTGGATTATGCAGAAGAATAGGAGTTTAAACTTTGTAGTCTTCACTTGTAATTAAATCTCACTCCACTAAATTAGGATGGCAGCATTGTGGCTTATTGCCAGCGGAGGGAAATTAGGGGATTGTTTGATCCTCAACCAAGAGAATACCAATGTCCTCCAAAATGACAGCTTTACAGAAGACATTCAAAAGGCTGACAAGCTGTCAATCCTTTCCATTCCTTTTAACATGGTTTTGTCTCTCTTCTTTGTGCTGAGGGTTCCTGCCAAGTAAAGATTCACTTCTCATATTCGCTTGTTTCTATCAGATCTTAAACGTGGACAAAAGTGCCCACTTTGCAACTGCAAGAACTTCTGTCGTTTAAAATGCAAGAACATCTCACTTCTGCTTTTCTGCCAATCACTTCACTAGTTTGAAAAGGGGCAGTGAAGGAAATACCAGCTTTTTAACCCAAAGAGAAGGCCGAGTGTTATAAAACTACAATCAGCTGGGTGTCCATGTGGCAAAGGCAACAGAATGTTGACCCTAGATATTAATATTGATTTATGATATTAAACAAACAGAAATATTTTACTAAATTCCAATATTTATATGTAAATAAGCTTGATGGGACTGGTAATTTTCTAAAGGTGACAGATTAATTCTGTCACCTTAGCACTTTAAGCATGTGCTGTCCTTCATGTTTTTCGAGAGCTATCGGGTGTTTCAGTGTATGAACTATTTGCTCCCAACATCACAAAGCGAGTCAAGGAAGCTCAATGGCTTCGATACCTGATACAGTCGCAGTGAAGACCGACCTGCTGTAGAACCTGCGGTATGAAATGCAGCAGCCCTTCTTATGCCTGGGGAAGGCTTCTTGAGCCAGTAGCTGACAAGGGATGCTTAAGCCAGGCATACGGCCAGGCGTTTCCGTTACCGGTCTTGAGCCGTTCGCCGGGATTTCCCGCCGTTGCCTTCCCCCTCCCACCCTGTTCAGCTGCGACGGCAGTGGCGTTGGAAACTCGCGCTGAGGAGCTTCCCAGACCGCGCTTCTGCCCAGTTCAAAGTGCCTCCAGCGACGAGGCTGGAGCGGGGTCGACAGCAGCGATTCCTGACGGGAACAGACCTGCGGCTGCCGCCGAGGGAGCCGCACGAGGGAGCGCTTCGCCTTGGAACGGCCGCACCCCCGGGGCTGCCCCCGCCCCACCGCCCCCGCCGGGGCTGCTCTCGGACCGGTCGGGAGCCCCCAGGCTCTGAGTGACTCTTCTTCCTCGGACAGAAGAGCCTGAAACTTTGTGTTCGTCGTTTATCTTCCAGGAAGCTTCCTGGAAATCTTCCAGGAAGGAAGAAACCTCAGCGCTGCCGCCAGCTGCTGCCACTGCCCCTGCCCCGTGGGCTGACCGTCCATTCTGGGTTTCAGCCGGGTAAATAGAAGGAGGTGGCAGGCCCTATTTGGCTATCCGTCTCCCGAGGGGTCTCCCATTAAACATTTTAGAAATGTATAAGCCAGGCACGGGGTTTTTGCACGAATTTCTGGGAACGCCCATGAAACCAGTATCTTCCTAAGGAAGCCCTTTGATAACTTGACATCCAACCCCATCATCCCCAGCAGCAGCGGTGCAACAACAGCACAAGCTGGATACACAGCAGCTTGTAACAACGTGATTTGTGAGGTTCTAGCTTTGCTCTTCCTCCTGAGAACGAAGATAAATGCACAGCTCTTCACTGCGGCTCTGCAGTCACACGACCGCGTTGCAGGAGGCACTGGAAACACTGCCACATCCTCCTCCTCACACTGCCACATCTTCCTCCTCGGCATCCGCTCAGCCCTGGGCTCCTGCTGTTGCCATTACCAGTGACAGCTGTTGCCATGACATTTTTATGCACCCATTGAGACAGGCACTGAAAGTCACCATCTACTGTTTTTTTAACTACATCTGGTGTAAAAAGAGCTTACTGTTAATTGCTGTTCACAACTGCCAAAAGGTATCTGGAAGGGTGTTCGACTATGGTACCATCCAGCCCATTCCGTAGCTGACATTTTAATTATGGCGCAGGTACTGTAGAAACACTGAAGCACGATCATTCACAAAGCTGTACTCCATGTACTTCTTAGTTGTCTGTATCATAGTATCAAATAGAACAACCAGTGTTGTTAGAGGAATTACACCATTTTTAAAGCAGTACTAACTTCAGTCTTTCATCCACTGGTCAGTCACACACTACTGCAAAACAAAGCTTACTAACTTTCTAGGTTTTAATTTCTCATTCTTGGCCAATAAAACCTTCCCCACAATATTGCTGCTTTTTCTTTTCTTTCTTTCTTTCTTTCTTTCTTTCTTTCTTTCTTTCTTTCTTTCTTTCCTTTCTTTCTTTCTATCTTGGCTGTTTACGTGCATTGGAAAAGTAATTACTTGACATGACTGATGAAACAGACATGTTGCATAATCAATTAACCTCCTCCCCATCAGAAGAAAATGGATTGCATGGGAAACTTACTCCACAGAGGCACGAACTGAAGGTGGTGGTTCAATAGACAATTTATAGTTCTTCAGAAATCAAGGATAAATTAAAACTTTCAAGTTATTGTTAGGCATCTCAACTTTACTAGTAAGTGGGATGATAAGAGCTGAAGAAGTTCTATTTCAGAACTAGTTTTTTATGGGTAGAATTGGGGAGGGTGAAACATGTTTTGTAGCTATTTGCTAGCCCCCAGATGCCCTAGATGGTGATGAAGAAAGGTGGATATAGCAAGACTGGTGGAAACAGTTTTTCAACATGTATAGCTACACAGCATGCACAAGAGTTAATAAAATGAATTATACACCACATTTTCTTTTCAAACAAGCTTTAAATAGTCCATATGTAACAGAATCATGTGTTACAGACAAGAAATTCTTGCTGCCAAAACACAGGATGAGTGTTTTTCCCTGTCGTTCTTTCCAAATTACAGACTTAGGAAAAAAATATTTCAATAAATTGGAAGATTTTAAAAAATAAAATTATGCTAAAAACGAGAAAAGGCCAGTAGAATAGAGAAGTGAAGTACATGAACAAGTCATCAGAAGAATATTAGTACATAGGTACTTACAAAAAAACACACAGGAGTGGACATAAAGGCTTTAAAGACACAGATACTATGCAGGTTAATTCAGTATCAAAGAGCAGAATGCATAGGCTTTATTATAAATTCTTTAACTCATGCATTTGTGTGTGCAGATAAAATATACTTAAAGTCAGGTATTTAAATGCTGTCAAGAAGACACCTGAACTCCTCCCCAGGAACATCAGTTGACTTCAGGGAAGAATTAAACCCAGTTTTGTTTATTTTTATACACTGGCCTAATCCAAACCCATAATCTGTAAAAGGGAACAGATTAAAAGAAAGAAACTAGGAATTTTATCTAAGCCACGAAGAGACACCGGGACAAAGACCCCAACCCACTTTTTGTTAATCACCATCACCGGAATGTAATGGCAACAACACCAGCCCAGACAGTTCTCAGCTGTGCTTCAGAAAGTGGCTCCAAGAAGAATGATCTGAGGGTTGAGTGGAGAAAAACAGACATTAACCCTGTAGTACATACATACATACATACATACATAGATGACTCTTTTCAGAACAAAATAAGGTAGCACTACTGAGTATGTGGCAATACGTTGTGTGCATTAAGATATACAAGTGAAATCTCCTAGGGGCACCTTCACTCAGAGGGATAAGTCTTCTTAAAATATTATAATAATAATAATAATAATAACCATAATAATACTTCTTTATACTTGCCACTTGTTAGCAATTGTTTACATCGTAGAAAAATAGATAGTATTCTGTAACAAGAAATATAGTTACTTTGTTAAAATGGGCTATTTTAAACCAGCTACTATTCTTTCATATAAAGAATTTCTAAACAGCAAAATAAAAATAGGTAATACTGAGTGCAAAACAGCCAGTGGTATACTTTGCATTGGTTTGAAACACTAGTTGCCAGCTACTATAATTACACGTTCTGTACACTGTACTACAAAAGTCTTCCATCTTTTAGAAGCTTTGGGGGTTTTGCTTTTCTCTAGGTGGCAAGTAATTATTTAATCTGAGTAAATTCTAACTCTGGAAGTCAGAAATAACTTCACAATCAGTCTTCGCTACCATTCTCTTGCATTTTGTCCCCCATGTAGTGCAGCAGCACTTTCTACTTATGGCCAAAAATCCCTTAAGTTAAACAAAGTTTAGACTGTAGATACCTAGAAGTTTAGCTTATAAATTCACATTCTTTTAAAAATCATTTCATTAATCTCCCACGTTTACATTTATACAAAAGAGAAAGCTCAAAAGCCTCACTTCATGCATTTCATCGTCCCCGCTAAAGACTGAAATAGAGTTCAGATAAAAACTTTTTGCCAATGGTAGGTATTAAGTCTTAACACTAAAAAGCCAGATGGTTCCAATGTAGAAGTCAGATTTTCTGTGGTCTCCGCAATAGTTTCAGATACAAATAGCTAATTCCTAGTGGCAGTGGTAAAGGCATTATCAGTACACCATGAACACCACAAATGGAGGCAATTTCCAAGCATCAAAGAACAAAAAACACAGAAAAAGCACCCAGAAAAAAAAAAAAATCAGTGAAACATTCTTAGTAGAGCAGAAATCTCTCCATTCTCTCTTCGTTCATCTCACACCTTTTCAACTTTGGTGGGGTCATATGTATCTGAAAAAAAACCCCAAGATAACACTATTAATAAAGTGTGAAATCTATTTAACATTGCTAGTTGATGAAATGAGACATCTTTTCTCTAGTTTTTATTTTAAAAAGAAGCTAATAGTGGACTTACAACCTTAAAGATACATACTACATTCCTGACCCAAATTCTGTATTTACACCAGTGTTAATTCAGAAACAACTTGAATCAAGTGCATGTAAATAGAATTCTGGCAGCCTTGGGTAGGTAGGAACAGGCACACTGAATGCTAAGTGATCACTTCTAGTTTTCAGATGCTTTGACAGGGAGAGAAAGACCAAAGATTTGCCCTCCTTGTACTGAACATTAAGGACAAATAAATGCTTTAAGTTTCCTAGCAGCATGTTTAAGGCTGGCTGAAGAAGTGATGATGCCATCCAGTCATCAGGGTCTTTTAATTCAATTGCAAAACCTTGGTTTCAGATTAATTCAACAGAATACAGGAAAGCACAGCTGTGTTATATCACTATGGTTAGATTGTCTCGCTTCAGTTTGCAAAACCGCACCTCACGTTTTGAACATTATTCACTAAGGCACTGGACTGGCTTACTAACACTGTTAGCCATTTCAGCCTACCTCTTGTCAGTTCACAGGACAGACTACATGTTGTTTTTCTTTTCCTGAATCCTCAAGGATACTCTTCTGTCAGATTTTTTTAATTGGATTTATCCCAATGTTGGCCATGAAGTGAGCAGTTACAAACCTTCTCATTCACCCTTGTGACTCTGGGATAGGATTGTGTGGAAAGGGCTCTGCCTTGTGAGATCTGCCTGCCCTGTGCCATTATGCACACATCTGACTTACCCTAGGCTCCTTCGGATGCATGGTCATGGTGTGGAGCAACCAGGGCTACCTGCAGGGGAGTCTGTAGGCACACAGGGGCCTGGACGAACTGGCACCACAGCCCGTGCTATGGTGTGCTACTTGCTGCTCTTATGCAATCTGAGTATCTCTGCTAACCTTAAACGTCCCTCTTGTAGGCTGTACTCCCACAGCACTCGCATTTAGACAGTTGAGCATGAAAATAGTTGCATATCACACTTTGAAATAAAACGTTCGCCCTCAGGACTTCTATGCTGATGTGAGTTAACATTTTCAGTCAAACAAGCATAAAAAACCTCAGAGGGAAATTTTCACTCCTGTGTGCAAGTGTCTGTCTGCTGCATCCAGACTCATATCAAAGGGGAACTGGCTATGAAAGAACTTCTGGATTTGGCCTCAGTGGGTGGACACTCCTGTGCAGGATCCTTTATCGCTTCTGTTGCCCACTCTCCTCAAATTGCTAGGCCAGCCAAGAAAGGAGTCTGTGCCAGCAACACTTGTGTTTTCAGAAGTGCTTATCACTATTAAGCCTCTTCTGGTATTTCCAAACTTGAAGAACAGACACCACATGAATGCAAAACAATCAAGGGGAAAAAAGTTTTTGAGGGCTAGTGCACTCCAGGATAACATTGCATCTTTCTAAGCTCTAATGCACTGATGGTGTGGGAAGATGCCTCTAAAGCAGAAACATTTCTTAGATTGCAAACATTTTGCCATCTAAACTGCTATAACATACAAAAATTCAGAATTGTTCTGTGTGAGGCTGACTTAAGAATAAAAATGGATTTACATTTCAGAAACCTGATTTTCCTAAGGCCAGACACATTCACATTAATAGAACTCCCCACAAAATTGCAGGTGCTCACTGTTTCAGGGAGTGGCAGGGGACGGGAGGAGAAAACCAGGTCACAAGATACAAACCCCCTGCATGGCTCAGTTTATTCCTTGAAAGCTTACCCACGCCCCCAGCACTTAAACCAAGGACACAAAAGGGCCAGACTGCCAGGCTATGTCACCCTTCTCAGGGGACAAACACTGGAGTTCTAGCACTGCTACAGAAATGTTTATTCAACATTTGGTTAAGCTCATTTGAAATGCTCTTTACAGAAACGGAGCCAGATCAGCAGCCTCATGGAAGCAGTCTTCACACAGCAAAGGAGAAAAGACATCCAGTGCATTTGGGAACATTTGGAGATGTTCTTCTAATGGCAGTATTTGCATAGTAAGATGAGCTTCTTGCACACAGTTTTGACAAAGCTGTTATTCTGAGATGACTGTTCGCTTGCCAGGCTGCATTATACATGTGAAAGCCTGCTCCTGCTAAGGGCTCTAGCCTCTGTCATAGGCCCAGTCTGCAACTGGTAAGACTAACATCACCCTACCTCCCTCCAAATCAAATAGCCTTTAGCAATATTTACTCTTCAAAAGTGACAAATGCAATGGTTTTCCAGGATTAAATCTCATTTTGGCTTTCAGTGGTACCAGTGAGCTAGTCTGGAAGTTGGAGTGAGAGTTAACAGAGGAAGACACAATGCCAGGCCGTTCTACAAACATGAATCTTCAGTCCTGCCCCATTAAGGTAAGGTGAAGATCCTGTGGCCATCAACAAATCAGGGTCTCTCTGGATGGGAAGAGGCCAGTGGCAGAGATGCCTGACCACCCCATGTGTGTGTCACCCTGCGGTAGTGGATGTGTGCAGCAGGAAGGGACAGCCATGCTATCCAGATGTGAGAAGGGCTGTTCCATCTGCGATGGAACTGCTGCAATGGGAATGCACTGCAGAATACAAGCCTGGCATTGTCAGCAAGAGGGATAAATTTAGACCTAATTTACTGCAGAATAACTCTCCAATAAAACACACACAATCTGTTTTGATACATCCCTGAAGTCATGTCACCACAACAGTTATTTTCTTCACTCCAGCAGAAACCCCAAGGGAGGAAAGCATATGAAGTGCATGTGGGGCATATGAGACCTGATGGGTACAAGGAAGCTGAATTAGCCTGTTTGGAAAATCTGGTCTAGAGAAATACAGTTCAGAGCAGAAAGTGACACAGAGCTGTGGGATACGTGAAAAAAAACATGAAGGGAAAGGCTGCAAGACTGCACGAGTCAATACTTAGAACTCACACAAATACTTCTCTTTAGATGGAAATACATAAATCCACTTTAAAGTATGCTCCATTTAATTTCAGTCCCTCTGTACTGGAAAACTGTGAACAGATTTATATCAATGAGGTTTAATGAATAACCTGTGCAGATTTCAAGGTAGAGTGTCAGTTGTTACAGAGAGGATGGAAAAGGAAAGAGGAGACTAATATTAATCTAACAACTTTCACACCACACATTTGTCCACTCCAATTAATTTAATGGACTAGACAGGTGGCCTGGGAGATTGATCCCTTTACACAGATCTATGGCAACAACTGTTTTTCAGTTGTTCTATCCAATGCCTTATGAAAACTGTTTCGGAGAGAAAACAGCTCATGTTACTTTGGGGATGCATACGGACTGCACAAGTTTATATGCTTTTGAGATGAGGAACACCAAAAAAAAAGGTGTTCACTGAAAAAGTCAACTTTCCATTAAACCTGCGGAGCGGGTAACAGTTATTCTCAACATATGATCTGGAAAATATTCATGAGAGAGAGAGAGAATTTTCCAGGCCCCTTAATGCAGCCATTTCCCAGAGGCTTCGCAGAAGAACATCAGATTTTTTAGTTTCTTCTGAACTCCAATATAGTATGTGTCTACTTAAGTACTAGAGAGGGGAAAAATGCGTATTCAAGGAAAGGCTATGATTAAATCACCACGTGTTTCCAAACACTGGCACTAGTATGACTGTCTTTGGATTCTGCTGTTTGAAGCTGGCCATTCCCTGAAACAATTAGACAGAGATAAGACCTCAGGGAGAGTTCCAGTCTCTGTGAATGAGTTTCAGTATCACAAGTGAGTTTTACAGTAACTCTTCCTAAAATGGGATCATAGAACACTCATGTATCTCTTCCACAAGGAGAGCAAAGGGGGTGGCAACCAGATGGAGGTAGTACCACCTACAGCTTGATACTATTTGAGCAGCATTATGTGGGTATAAGCAAACTAGTCATGCCCATTACATAAGGAAATAGTACCCATCTGGATCTCCCATAATAGGGTCTTACCTAAAGAAAAATCTTTGTTGATCTTCTTCTTGTCCATTCCACCTAAATATCCATTTTCACTGAGAGAGATAACACGCTTGGAAACCGCCCCTGAGCTTGTCAGTTTGCTTCCTCTCTCCTCTTGTGCCCTTGACAGTTTCTCCTCATCCACCTCCTCTCCCGAGTCTGCACTCTTAATGCTCAGACGTCTCATCCGGGACACAGAGTCAACTTCTTTCATTCGCACTAAGCGATCCATGGCAGTCCGACTAGGTGGAGAAGTGAGCTTGCCTTGGAGCGTCTCTATCACTTTTGAGGTGCTTCTTACTCTCTTTTCTGAATGCTGATACACAGCTGACTTGCAAACCAAGTTTTGGTCCTCACCTTGGCTGGGACTTGCAGGTTGTTCAAGAACTTGCTCAGTTACAAGTGTTTTAGTGCTGGCTTCCTGGTGAGTGGTCAGGCATTCATCAGGGTATAAAGGCTGGCCTCCTGCTCTGACAAAGAGAGTGCTCTCTGTCCAGCCACACTTCCGTCTGCCTTCATAAGAACTCTCTTTTTTTCCTTCTTTGTCACTTACTGTGCTCATCCCCACTGATGACCCAGCGTCCTGGGCACCATTTGCAGGGCTAGTACCTGTATGGGGCCCAGCATGGTCGTCCGGAAGGAGAGACTCCACTGCTATATCTATACCTAAAATTCTTGCAGCTCTTGCCTGCAATGACTCATTCACAGGGATTTCCACTGCATTTGCATTTGAAGAGTGATCAGAATTGTTAGCACCAGATCCTGGGGCTACATCAAGTCCCACTGACCTCAAATCCGGCTCAGAGTGCCCTTGGCTCCTCTTTGTTAGTGACAAGCGTACTACAGAGCCTCTCTCTAATACCGTATCATTCGTTGGATTTGCACCTTTGCTCAGTTTAACAAAATCTAGGTAATTTTGGTCTTTGCTCATCTCCTGCAAGACAGGGTTATTGAAAGGATTACTGTGACACGAAGTGCTTGGGCTACTGGACAAAACTCTCTTGAGAGGGCCCACGTGAACTGACTGCTTGCTTGTTCTGCTCTTGGCTTCCCCCATCCTCATTTCTGTTATCAGACTTCCATCTGCTGGCCTGACTCCTTCACTGCTCCCTTCTGGCCGTGAGGAGCCTTGGGAGCCAATGCAGTCCAGCTCACCACCATGCTCTGTCCCCACACTCCAACTTTCAGACTTACTTTTAACTCTTCCTGACTTAAATACAGGCACCTCTGGTACAACCATTTCCAGTTTCCCACTGTGTTTTGGTTCCTGGTTTGACTTCTCATTTCTGGCTGCCCTCCTCTGCATAAGGGTATCTGCCTGTGGAGAAGTCGCAGCACTTTCCAAATCTTCTTCACTGCTTGTGCTCTCCTCCTGCCCTTGCAGCTCCTTGTTAAAACTTTCTAGCTCACTTATTGCATCCCAGGGACGGCGACTTACAGGCTTCAACAGGAACTGCCCAAACAGCTCTTTACTGTTGCAGGGAGTGCCAGCTTCTCCTTTAACTACATCTCCCTTGGAAAGAAAGCTGGTTTCCCTCTCCTGGGCAGGCACGGCCTGGCTCTGGTGGGCTTTTGGGGAAGGGGCCTGAAAGACCAAGGTGGCAGTCCTGGAAAATGCACTGTTGCTAGACTGGCTGAAGTACATCTGACCCTTTATACCGCAAGCACTCTGCCTGCAGCTTCTCTCATCAGAAGGTAACCCTGTCTGTTTTGACCCTATCGTGGATGCTGTACATCCTAGGAGCTTTGGAGACAGCAGTTTGTTACTATTGGGCTCCCCAGGCTTTGTACCATGGAAAAACTGTGGGCTTTTAGGTTCTTCGGCAAAAGTGGTCTGTGTCTGCTGGTCTTTGTACTGATCACCTGGCCAGGAGCCAGAGTATTTGAGCTCTCTGTGTTTTGTAGGCTGAATAAATCTGAGGTCATTCATTTGTTTGAACTCCTCTGGTCTCCACAGCTCTTGTTTTTGTAACTCATTTTTATTGGTCATGCTTCCTGTAAGCGCTTGTAACTCCAAGTCTGTTGAAGACATACTTAAAAGACTTTGTTCTTGCAAAGCCCCATTGTTATCAAACCCATTCTTATCAGGGCTCTGGGTTATGTTGTTGTTCCTATCTGTATCTGGCAGATTGGATTCTGATTTAACTGGGATAGAGACCAAACAAAATATAGTTTCATTCATTTTTTTCTTTGAACTTTTTTTGCTCTGCATCCCAGTTCCAGGTTCAAACTTTTTCACTTTTGTAACAGTTTCACAGGTGCTGTCCATATGTGAATTTCTTACAGAAAGTTTGCCTTTTGTGTACTCTGCACTGGCTTTGTTACGGGGGCTGTGATTAGTTGTGCTACAACTGTCTCTTTGGTCCAGCAAGGCACAATTTTCTTGATCTCGGATGGATGGTGCCAACCATCTGTTGCAATGGGTGGAGCTGTTGGAAGTTCTTTCTCCCTTTGCAGAACTGGACAAGTTTGATGCATCCAAAAAGGCACTGTTGTACTGTATTTCAAGATCTCTGTCTTGCGAAGCACCAGAACTGGGACTACGTGCATTTTCAGTGTATTTAGCATTGTCCTGCAGACCTTCGGGTGGTGCAATTTTAATGTGTCGTATCCGAGGATCATCAAAGGGAATATACTGAACAGAACGCAGGTAGTCAGCAGGGCGCCTTGCATGGCTTTGCTTCCCATGAGGAAGATGGTTGTCTTTGCAAGGGTCACCTCCAGTTTCAGAAGTATTCATGGCTGGTCGTTGGCAGGGGACAACCCGCTCTGCAGGACCCTGCTGATCGCTGCTGGCATACGTGTCAGTGTTAGGCACTTCATTGAGGGGATGTGGGGTCGTGTTTTGGTGAGGTGGGGATTTGTAAGAAGGAGGAGGTACATAGACCGGGGGCTCCAAACCAGAGTCTTGAATGCAAGCATCTTGCCTTGGCTCATTAACTTTGGCTAAGTAGGAGATAGGTTCATCTTTCTGGTAGTGGTCCTGGAAACTCACAGTTTCTACAGACGCCCTAGTCTGCCGCTGCAATTCATAGGATGGAGGCTTCAGAGGTCTCCCATACTTGGGTTTCACCAGGGGATGGAAGTGGCCTCCTGGTTCATGGTGCTTAGCTGGTTCCACACTCAGTCTGTTTGGGGGGTAGGAGGGGGTTTTAGTTATGCTGAGTGAGTTGTTACTGTTGGTCAGGGAGGGCATTTCCACACACCTCATGCTCTCAGGTGAAAGGACCCTCGGCAATGACTGCGATTTCCCCTTGTTGTGGGCACTGAGTACATTGTCTCCTCCCAGGGTCAGTGAATACAACTCTTGAAGCAGCTTCTCCCTGTCACCCTCGGACATTTGCCTCCCTACCTTTTTTGGCTGGTTCCAGCTTTCCATTCCCAGACTTTGCCATTTGCAGTCGCTGGGCACTTCGCAGCTCTCCTGCAAGCCGCTTCTTCTGACATACCCTGCACCCATCCCCACCTTCAGCTGACTTTCCTTGGGGTGCCGGGGTGCCCCCGGCGCTGCAGCCAGGCCTTTCATTTCCACGCTGGATTTCTGGGAATAGCCCAATAGCACACTGAAGTCCTGTCCCCGTCTTCTCCAGTAGGTGAGATCTTTGTCAGTCTTAGGTTGGGAAGACCATGCTAATTGAGGCCTGTCATAAACCCTGAAAAAGAAACACAGCGTCACAGGCAGTTTGCACAGGTGCTCCTTTCTTTCTTTTATGGGTAAGGCCATTAGGAGGTCAAATGATGAGTTATGCCAATGGGGTTTGTGTAATCTATTTGCAACCAGATGACTTTATTATTTTAATGAGAGGATTTAAGTCAGTCATTAACATGAGTAAAGGAAGGGACTGATGTTCTGCTGGCATGTTGTTAGCTATGCAGAGCTGTTAGAAAGAGAAACAAATGAACACAGTTACATACTGTGCGAACATGCACAGCCCTCCTCGATGGACACCAGAAAACCAGAAATGATTGTGCTGAACTTATTTCTGCACTCTGCTATATCAAAACCTATAGACGTCAAGGGGACTACTGTGGTACGCAAGTTTAATACGAATCCAAAAAGCAGAGGCAGGGAGAACAGACAGAGGGCTATTTCATAAGATACATTCTAGTATATGAGCTGAAATTAAACATGTCATTTCCAGCACTGATTCTTGTTCATCTTTCCGAGCGAACAAATTTCTTCAAAGTGTTTTGGATTAAGTGACACATGCCACAACAATGGTGATGTATCAGTACAGTTCTGATTAGATGGAACCAATATTTAAAATTTAAAATACCTCAAAAGAGGTATAAAATTCTTAAATAAAAGAGGGATGAGCTCCAGCAATCTATTACTGGAATATAAAAAACCACATTTTATTGCAGATTAGAAATACAGAACACAGATTTACATGAACAGAATAGGTTCTTAGTGTGTTCTGAACAGAGTGTAAACTGTTTTATATATTACTGTGGAACAAAGTTGGTACCCTTCTACATAAATAATTAATCTCCTACTTGAACTGTATTCTGCTATTCTTGTACCTAAGGTGTCCAACAATATAACTGCCTTTACACTATGTGCCTGCCACTAAGACTGGAAAGAAAAATCAAAATTGACAGAAATAGGACAAGTATGTAGATAGAACCCAAGAATTTCTTTTTCTTTCCTCCACCCCAAGGTATATAAACAGTGTCATCTAGCTCTTTGTTACTAAAAACAATGATCTATTGAAATAGTAGTTTGTGAAAATATAAAACAATTCAAAATTTGGAATGAAAATTAAGATCCACAGCAATTTTCTTTTATGTATATTAACTTCATCCTATGATTATAAAAGTTTAAAAACCAAACTGGGACAAGGGACATCTTGTTCATATTAATTCAACTGGATTAAGACTTAACATCTGAACAAAATGTTCTGCCTCTGAAGCACAAAGTACAGTTCGATTGCTGAACCCCAGGAAGTAACAGACGTCTTCATTAATCAGTGAGATATAACAGGACACCTCCTATATTGGAAAGTTGATAGCAGTAACAATGAACATTTCCATGCCTCTCTGCATGTGGAAACATGGAGCTGAGCAAATGCTGCCGCCTTCTGAGATTATCAAACCTACCTTTTTATCTCATCCCCCTGCTGCTATGGCACCTTTTGTGTCTGTGTTTACAAAATGAGGTGAGAAACAGGGTCTATCTAGCAATAGTGAGGAGGGAATGGACCGATTACTCTTTCTGTTTGATTTTGTCCATCATCATAAAAGGGTCTACAGAAATTGCAGGAAGTACAGGGTCATAGATTCTGAGATCAGAAGAGACGGTTACGATTATTTAGTTTGACATCTTGCTTAACGCAGGCCATCAGACTTCCCTGAAATGATTCCTGCTTCAGTGTCTTCTAGAAAAGCATCTAAAAATCTTGATCTTCAAATTTCCAGAGCTGTTGTTGCAAAGCTGAATTCACCATTTAAAAAACCCCACAAAGTAAACCCAAATTCTTATCAACACAAATATAAAAGCATTGGGGGAACTGGGGGAAGGAGGTGTGGTAGACAATAATACTGAGATTTGCAAAAATTGCAACTAACAGCACAGGGTGGAATGGGCTAGCTGTTTAAAGGATTTAATAGGAATTCAGGAATGGGGAAGGAAGCATTACTCGTCTCTTTCCTAGGAAACCACTAAACCAGAAGAGTTTTGGTTAGTTTGCTTTTTTAGAAACAAACAAACCCCAAGCTCAAACATTCATTAAAGTAAATTAGCCCTAAACTAGGACAGCTTCACTTACAGAAAGGATGTCCCTCCATTTATTAAAAGCTGTTTAAAAGATTAAATTTGTTTTTAAAGATTAAAAGATTAATAACTGGGCCCCAGTAATGAACTTTGGAACACGATGCAAACCACCGTGAACTACACTACATCATCGTTGCAATGCAAGTGTAGAAAAAACATTTAAAAAGGTATTTAGAGCATCTTAAATCTGATCTTCTCTATGATCTATTCACAAGATGGACAACATCAGTCTCTCCAGCTCCTGGCTCAGGTGCTACAGGTGGTTACACAGCCTGTATCGTGGGCCCTGTAAACCTTTGGCACGGATGGCACTGCACGGCGCAGCAGGAAGGAGTGTCTCCCCAAGCACCCTCCAGCTTGGCTCCAGCCTGAAGACTCCTCTGTTCCCAAGGATGGAGAGCAGCTCCTGCATACTTGCAGACAGCAGGCACCGGGGCAGCACAGCACGACTACACTGCTCGTGGCCACAGCTGCAGCAGTGAGTGCCCCCTTCCAGGACATATGACACTTTTGGGTCTTGCAGTCAATGAAGTGGTGGGAAGGGGAAGCATCCAGGAGTCACGCCAAGTTCAAAATGTTTTGCTACAGCCTCAGCAATGCTACATCTCTGGATGGAAAATACCACTCATGCTGCAGTCTTTGCATCTGTGACACAGTTTCAATGAAGGGACTGCACAGTCCCTCTTAGCAGCAGCTAGTCTCTGTGCCACTATGCAATTCTGTCTCGCTCCATGATGCACCAGTACTGACACACAAAGAAATGCACACAGCATTCATGCTTCACAGCTGGGAGGGGTGCCAAGGATGGAGCGGTCTCACGGGACCAACTTAAATCACGGGAAGATTTAAGTGCCAGAGGCAGAGTGGTCCCATGGGACCAAAGAGGTAGACTTTAGCATTATGAACTCTTTTCTAACAGGCTTGCTTCTAACAAATATCACAGGCCTTTGTTGCACAGGCCTTTACAAAAAATGAGGCTATCAGTCCACCTTGCACTGTCTGCATGACCACATTTCACTGGGCTGCCACTCTCAGAGCAGTGCATTGAAGCTGCCCAGTTCCCCTAGGGTGACACTGAACCAGCAGGACATCTCATGATGCACACAAGGGTCCAGAAGTGAAGGAGTGTGGCAGAGGCTTCACAGTCAAAACTCAGCAGAATGAGGCCACTGCAGGGCTACCTAGGGCATTTCTGTCCATTTCTGGCTACCGGCATGCAAGTGGTAGGTGTTAGGCAGCCGGTAGCTCAGTTGTGCAAGCTGCAGGCACCAGGACAGACTTCACACCCAACAAGGAGACACTGTTAAGAAATTTCCAGGATTTGGAAGCAAGAGGGAAAAAAATTCAGAGAGCTGTCCTGGACACTGGCAACTTCTGTTCTATTTTGGGATCCTATCCTCGCATACACTCTTCTGAGCCCCAGCACTGGGAACCACTAGTACACTTTTCTAATTTTTCCAGCAGATGATCACATTAATGATGTTATCAATTTATCTCTAAATTTGCTAGCTACCAACATAGTTCCTCCCACGTAAACAGCTAAGCAAAGTGCCTCTTCTCTCCATTCAGAAGAGAATCAGGAGGGAGTTCTCCATCTGTGAACCCTCTCATGTCTATCCATAGGGTCATTTCTTTGCTTTTCCATTTCCTTTGCTTCTTCTCCTCTTCCAAACCTTTACTGTGCAGCCTCCTAATGCTCAGTTAAGCAAGGACAGCCAGGGCAGCCCTCCCACCACCTGCTCCCCCACACTATGCCTGAAGAACAACAGGATGGAGAAAAACATCACTTCCCCGCTCCACTGGGGTGTCACTCCCCCTTTCCAAGCAGCAGCAGTGGGTGGTGTGATGTGCCCACATGCAGTTGCTATGAGGCCTTCCTATGAGGCAAGGTTTGATCAGCAGAACCTAATGAGTGGAGACAACAGCATCATCCCGTGACATGATGAAAAACCCTGAGTCCTGCAAGCCTGTCTGCAAAGGCAGCAACAAGGTGGGCAACATCATTCCTGTACTGTTTGGAAGGTGACTAGCTCTTCTACATCAGTGGTCTGAGTGAGAGTGTGGTGTAGGTAACCCTTGGCTGAGGAGCCCGAGTCATACTCTGAATTGCCATGGAGGTGGTCAACGTCTGAGAAGGTAGTTGGGACACATACTGCTTCTTCTGACCCTCTCCTGCTACTGTGCTGCACTGGGAAGGCAGTGTCAGGAGATGGCTGCAGGAAGCCTGCGATACCCAAAGAACAGCATCTTTGTGCTGGACCTTGCTGGGTGGTTGTCCCCTCTTTGGGCCCAAATGGTCCCCAGATCGCAGTATGCAGTCCTTTCCCAGCCTGAGAACCAGGAACCTATTTCCCACAATGATCCAGAAACCAGACAGTAATGTCAAAATCTGTGGTGGAGTTCACTGACCCACCGGTAACGACCAGAACACTCCAAACTGGGCCATCAGTTTTAAAACAGCTCACACTTGCATGGCAGCCCCATGCCTCGGATGCTTTCCCAGGGCAGGGGAGTGGATCTCCAGGGGACTGTCACCCTGCAGCTCAGCAACTGAAACACAGGTGCTGCTGTACTGAAGCTCCAGACAGCTTTCCTGGATCTGGCCCAGAGACCTTGCTCCTCCCCTCCTGTAGCAGCAGGGCAGCGGCAGTGTTGTGCTTTGCACCAGAGGTACTTTGCACACTCAGGGATGGCAAGATAGGGATGGCTGATATAAAGATTTTCCCTTGTTCATAGCTGTTAGTGCCTTGTAAGAGCTCCCAGTAGGCTCACTGGGAATCAGTTTGCTGTAACAATAACAGTAAGAAAAGATTTCTGGTTTTATGAGACAAAGCCATTTCCAGCGCTGTGTTCCCTACTTTATGTGGAAAAGCCACTTCTTAAAACCAGGATATAACATTTAACTACCCTGTCGACTGACAGGTTCCACCCCTTTTGAGATGTTAGAAAGAGACATTTAAACTGTCAGAGAGCATTATTTTGTATTTAGCCAAGACCAGCAGTTACAGGTACCTCTGCCACGCCTGAGACTGGGGGCAGACACACGAGCCCCCATGGTTGCACCGGGAGGAGCGCAAGGCAGGGAGGCAGCAGCCCTCCCACACCGCCGTGCACCCACACAGGCTCTGCCCTACAGGTTGTGGGAGCAGCAGCACTGCGGTAGCTTCCAGCCTTGCACAGCCACGTCTTCTTCACACCGGGTTTTCCCCACACTGTAAACTCAGCTCCAAGGTCAAGCGCCAGCTTCCTTGGCACCCCTGCACACCATCTTCCCCTGCTTTAAAACCTCTTTCCCTTTCACTCTTTTTCAGTATCTTTCTTCACTTTATTGCCATCCAGTTTACTTCACCCAAAACACACCATAAAGGGCATTCCTTATTACCTTTAAACCTGTGTCATCTCCTTCCTTCTCCAGAAGGGATGGTTCCACCTGGGGACCTTCACCACAGGTGGGACTCGCTTTACAGGGCTCACATCTCTTCCTACCCATTATCCTAGCTGGCAGCCAGGAGCTGTTCCTGCTCCAGGCAAACAGGCTTGCAAGGGGAAGGGATAAGAAGGCAAAGAGCAGACGAGGCCAGCAGCCAGGGGACACATGCCTTTGCCACATGGTGCTGAAAGTCTTCGTAAGAGGACAAGCTCCCAAGGCGACAGTGTTTCGCCCTGCTTTCAGTTTCAAGCCCACTTGGCAGGAGGAAGGGGCTTTTCCTCGTAAACAGTTGTCACGCTTGGGCTGGCTTCCAGTCCTGCTCTAGCCCCTTTCCTTTGTTCATCCGCAGCACTCAAATAGCTGCAGAACAATGGCCGAGCGGTGGTGTGTACACACAGCTCTTCCTGCCCAGCCTGCCCCAGCCCCAGCACGCACGTACTCTATGTCAAGCAACCCAAGCGTGTTTTATGGAGTGACGACAAGAGCTTCCACTGGCTTGGGGCACAGGCACCTTCTCATGTTTACTCCAGCAGAGCGGCCTTATAAAACCAAGGAAGTCCTCAGTGCATGTAGGAGCACCCGCCAAGAGCTGAATCTACAGCAAAAACCAGGGTATGTATGTGGCAGAAGAAGCTGGGTTCAGGTTTTAAAAATGGAAGAGAAAAAACTTTTCCCCCCTTTTTCACTGTACTTGGACCGAGCCCATCAGAAAGGCCTTTCTGATGCAGACCACATCAGTAAATGAAACATCCCCACACCTGGCCACTTCCTATCACCCCAGTATTCTCAAAGGCCTTGCTCTAGCAGAAGGTGAATGGATGTGCCACTGCTTCACGTGGACTTGGGACTTGCAGTGCATGGAAATGGTCACTAGTATGGAAGCCGGAAAGGATCACAGGAAGATGGTGTCAAGGGTTAAGGTCATGCTTAGTTATCTGTCAGGACCAAAAGGAAAAGAAAGCAAAGCCATGGCATGATGCTGAAACTTACCCCCCTTCTGAAGTATGAAAAGTGGACAAACCCTGAAGGTCATGGTGGTAACCAGGACCTGCTTGCCTCCCTTGGCTCCCATGGCTGCTTTCAGTGCTGCTTGAGTTGGTTTTCACCAGAGGTTTCTTGCTGTAAGCCCCAGCTCTCGATTCTGCTTCAAACCCGTTCAGCGTTCTTTGAGCAGATCTGTTCCCCGTGATTACATGCCGGTATCCATCATACCTGTTCTCATAGGAAACAGGGGGATTTTTTGACAATTTGTATCCATGAGAAATCAGGAGGTCTTCCACACTGAACATGTTGTGCTGGTTTCACTCACAGCTGTGCCATCACAAAGCTCTTTCCAGCAGGACCCATCACTGGAAAACAAAAACAAACAGAAGGCTGCTTTAAACAAGGAAAGGTATCTTTGATCAGATAATAGGCTGCTGAAGCTAAAAGTCTCATCCCCTG
This sequence comes from Falco naumanni, assembly GCF_017639655.2. Classification (NCBI taxonomy): domain Eukaryota; kingdom Metazoa; phylum Chordata; class Aves; order Falconiformes; family Falconidae; genus Falco; species Falco naumanni. The sequence continues at coordinate 45,816,514 of NC_054057.1, read as the reverse complement.
GCCTCAGTCTTCCACCCTTATAATAAAATAGATGAAGCAAAGTGCATGCAGATGCTGATGAATCATGTGGTGACCTTCCCTAGACAATACACCTCCATGCACTCAGCCAAGTAGCAGATGCCACACTGCTGCTGACTCAGTCCATTTCACTGAAGAATTCACTGGTGATTGCAGCTTTCAGATTTCACTAAGTGATCTCAAAAAATCTCTGCACCAGAGCTAAGCCCACCATCTGAGCCAGGCATTTTCTTAAAAAACAATTTTTCTCCAGTCATAGAGAGGTGTGTTCTGTATTATGTTTTAAGTTGCTGCAGGAAGAGGGGGTGGATTACAGGGCAATATGCCTCTCCCTGCAGCTCTGCATATTCCCATTAAGAAAAAATGTTCACATGAACAAGGATGAAATATGCATGAGAACAAAAATGAATTATACAACCACATGAGAAACCCAGGTAATATCATGCAATACCCCAGCTAAACAGTCATTTTTACAGATTACTTTCTTTTTGTCCTGTGTTGCCCTGCTGGAAATCAGTAAACGCCAACTAGAATAACACAAAACTTAAGATTTTGAGTACACTCTATTTTTACAGCACAGTTCCACTGTGTAAAATGACTGGAAACAACCTGAGATGCCCATGTCTATTATGTCTCAAAGATTTCCAAGACACAGGACAGTCAAGATTTTTCTTCCCAGTGACAGCCCTCAATTCTGCGCCGACTAGAGCAAAGATTCAGCAAACTCAATTAGCTGGCCAGAAACAATCTCTGTTGTCTATACCACTCTCACAGCTTATTATAGCGATTACAGAATAGCCATTCTTCCAGAATTTTAAAATGAGTGGAAGGTAATGACTGATTCTGTAGGTTGTGCATCACAATGGACCTATTCTGATACATTCCTCCTTGCTTGAACTGTGTTACCAGAAGAAAGAATTTAAAAAAAAAAAAAAAGTTGATAAAGGAGAATTTAAACATAGTTATGTAAAACATAGAACATTGAAGATTACTTTCCCTGCATGAAGAGTTCATTTAACCTGCCTGGTGAGTGCCGTGTGTCCTTAGCAGCAGCAGGTCTACCGGAGGGACAGAAGCCCAGCACTGGCAGCTACTCAAAAGCAGATCATCGCTGCAGAGATCATGACAAGTCAGTCCATTTCATACACTGGTCTCTAATGCTCTTCTTGGGCAAGAAGAAAAGGAGAACTGTTCACTGCTGTTTACAATAATTTATTTGAGACGGAGCAACTACCAAGATGGCATTCATTAGTACTACATCTCTCAGGCTACAGAATACACAGAAGCTGATGGGTTAGCTTAGAATATAAACCCGTTTCTGCGGTGTAGCACTTCACATATTACGGCCACTTTTTGCCTATCCAGCACCCCATCCATTTTCTGCTCCCGCCCTGTCTCCTGGATGCTCTGCAGACTGCAGAGCCGGTCTGGCTGGCCACTCCGGGCCAACCTGGTGTGTGGCTCCTGGGCTCGCAAGGACCCTCCAGCCGCCTCTGCCCTGCACTGCCTACGGCGGCCACAGCACTTGCCTGAGGGCAGCCCACAGTGTGGAAAAACATGCACAATTTTTATGCGGAGCCCCAGTTTAACTGGTAACCTGAAACATTGCAGAAGTGGCTTTTCAGCCTGAGAGCCTGCTGAGCACTTAAACCGGTTTGTCTCTAGAACTTAATGAATCTCTTCCCTTTTTACACATGTAACACTACACACCCTTTAAAAACAGAGAAATAAAGCTCTGTGCCGAAGATACTTCAGGAGTATCCCTTGCTAGAGCAGGGCTCCAAATTCCCAGTAAGTGCTCTGAGTAAGAGAGCCAGCAGTAAGTACAAGCAGGCAGAAAGCAGGGAAGAGCGGGACCCTTCCCTCTTGGAAGGAAAGGAAGGCTTCATGGGTTATTTTTGAATGCTGACCTAAAAGGCTGATTTTCCATCCACCTGCTGCCCTGGACTGTGGAAGGAGCCAGGTACAAGCAGAGCAAGGTGAACAGCTGGCTGCTAGAGCTGTTCAAATTCTAACAAGAGAAAGATCCAATGTGACTACCGTAAACAGCAGAAAGCCCATTGGAGCACTAGCAGGTGCAAGGAAGAAATGTGCTTTTCCTGCTATTATTGTCAGGCTGGCTTGGAGTGCAGCTTAACCCCCTCTCTGCCGCCTGCTGCAGCTACGGTGCCAGCAGAGAGGCAAAAGCGAGCAGGCAAGAAACCTCCAGCCCGTGGGGTTTACTCTGATCCTCCTTTTGGCACCAGTGGTGAGGAGCAACGGGGTGGAAATGCACCATGAGGAACTGGTGTGACTGTTTGCTCCCACTCTGCAAATTTATCATCACGTGCGGAAGGGTGGTGGGAAGGCCTGGCTGGGAGTGGGATGCTATCACCGTGCCCACCACAGCTCTACAATGGGAACAAAAAAGGCGGAGAAGCCTGCAACAGCCTCTGCCCACCACGGTGCCCTCGGCACCAAACCCCCCAACAAGCTCTCCTAAGACCCACCACATGGAGAAATGCTCCACGCCCACGGCACAAGCTCCCAGGAGCAGTGGCCACAGGCGGCTGCTAGCTGGGACACTGTCAGGACACGTGCTTCGAAGGGCTGCACAGAAGCCATGGGGGGTACCGTCCCCCCAGCATCGGCCTGGGCCAGGGGCAGGGGACCCAGGGGCTCTGCGCGAGCAAAGCCTGCAGGATAGCAACCATGTCAGCACCCTATGTCCACAAGGATGCTGGCCAGCTTTGCAAAACCTGGTTGCAGTTGCTGCGATGCTCTTTCCACCCGTTCTTAAATAAATAAATCTGAAAAATAAAATCAAAGGAATTGGATTGGCAGGAGTAACCAAACCATTGCTTCAGTGCTGTCTTGTAAATAATCTGTCAGGCTCGGCCACAGAGTAAAGGCTGTGCAGAGCTTCTAATTTGAGGGAAGATCAACAACGCTGGAAAACAGTTTGTTTTTCCAGCACTCATTTGTTTTGTTTGCCAATGACATCAGTGCTTTCTGATAGGGTTAGCTTCCTGAGGATGCCTGCTATCTTGCCAGCGTTTCCGACTTGTCCCCGGCAGCCGGTACAACTCTACATTACACTGTAAACAGGGGCCAAGCTTTTCTCTGGAAACTTCTCAGCAGCACTCTGGGATGCAAAGAAACAAGCGTGAATGACGGAAATCAGCATCGGCCCCCTCGTACGCAGACACAATGGGGACCTGCAGCCTCAGCGAGCAGGACACAATGGGACCACCAGATGGAAACATCATCAGAGCACCTTGTCGGGGTGCTCCGTCCAAGAGTGAGGATCTCATCACTGGCCCCAAGAAAAGCCAAAAGCACTCCTGAAAGACACCCTGGAGAAAGCTGGTTTTTGAGTTTCCTTGCAGCTGCTTCTAGAGCCCATTCTCAGTGCGGGAGATGCACTGGTTTCTGTTGATGCTCAGCCTTTACCTGCAGGGTTTTTTTCAGTGGCAGGGGTTCCCAAGCCTTATTATTCTGGTGATACCACCACCACCAGTACGATGACCAGTACCAGCAATGATGAATGCCAACACTTGCAGCAGTGGCAGAAGCAGCTCATACCTCCGTGCTCTGAAATGACTTACATGCCATTGAAACATCCCTGCTTGGTGTTTTGGGCAGCCCATCAGCATGCTCCTTCCTTTAGCCCTGGTTCCAGAGAGCGTCCTGGCACAGCATCCACATATTGGGTGGGATACCAGCAGTGACAGAGAGTTTGGCCCTGGCTGCTCTCTGTTACATCTCTCCTGCCCTCTGTTGCTTGAGATAAAATGGAAGGTGGCAACCCTTTAAACGTTTGAATACCACTCCTAAAGTTCTTGCACAGAATTTGCCCTGCCCACCTCTGCAGAACTATTTATGATGTTTTTGTAAGCGATTCGGTACAACTTTACAGAAAAGAAAACATCAAAAGAACATGATTCATATTGCAAAATGAAGCATACAAACATCATGAATCGCAAAAATCAAGGCACCCTGCTTGGATGCAGAAGTTATCGTGGTCTGTAATTACATGACTTCAGGCTATTGAATTCTGCAGGACTCCTGCCTCATTGATGTGCAGGCTAGGTGATGCTAGTCTTCCTGGGCTTTATCTACAGCAGCTACCCAAACACTGCACTGAAGACAGGCATCTGAATTACAAAGTGTATTATCTAGGTGGGTCACACATTAAAATAGCTTGTCTTCACTTGTGTCTGGGTGACATTATTCCCATTTCATATCAGACCTGTGCCAGACAAAAGTATTTATGCAGGCAGACTAAAGTGAAAACAAGCCTCTCCATTCTAGGCTCCCAGTCTGAAGTGCCTACAACTTGATTTTTTATAGCATTTAGTCTTAAAAATGAACTAGGTACGTCCAAAGCAACTGCTGCAAGAACATAGTGCCTCTGCACATCAACCTAACTGTGGCAAGTCAGCTGTCCACACAGTGAAGACATGGGATGAGCCAAAAAAACTGGTTGCAGTAATCTGCCTACTGCACTTTCCTCTATCCCCCTGCCCATCTAATCCAGCACCAACACTTTTGTCCAGGCAGCCCTGTATCCCTCCCACCCCTGTTAACACCTCACCACCATGCACCTGGTGCCTTCATTTTCCACTTCCCACACCCACCTGTCCTTCCTGCCACCTCCCAGCATCTCTTCCCTGCCTTCCCATCTCCTGGCCCCACCAGTCTAGCCTCTCTTCCCACACAGCCCACAAACCATGGCTAGCCAGCCCGCCCTGCCATCCTGCACCCCTTGCAGCTTCTCCCGACCAGTCCTTGGTTCGCAGCCATCACCCTGATTTCCTCCTTCTCCTCCCGATGACCAGCTTCTGTCCCGTCTGCATTTCCAACAGAAGGACCTTTGTGCCTTCTCTCTGCTCCCAGATCTGAGACCCTGTCTCACCGGTACCTGGAAAAAGCAGGAGCCATCATTAGGGGGACAATCCATCTCCACCACTGCAGCCCTGGGCAGGGGGCACCACGCCGGGGGCATGCAGGCGTGCTCTGCTCGTCCATCCGTTGGAGTGGTTAGGGCACAAGCGCCATCTCTGTGCAGGGCTGGGTCACAAGTGGGCTGCTCAGCACGAGAGGCTGGGGGGTGCTGATGGATGGGAGGGGAAAATCTTCAGAAAACGGAGGAGCTAGAAAGAGAGACGAGCCTGCCGAGAACATGCGCAGATTTCTCTGAGCCTTGTCACCATAGATCCTGTTCCTGAACATGATGGCACTGCAGCTCTCAGTCAAACAGCTGGAGGATTTCTTTTCTTTCCCCTTTTTAATGTGGGCAAAACAACATTCCTTCTCTCCTCCCTCCTCCCCCCTAGTTTTTCTTGGAAATGGTTGAATTGGTTTAGCTGACAATATTAGAATAAATTTAGCCTGAGAGAGAGACACAACCTGAAAGTCTCAGATCAAATGATAAAAGCCCGACAGACTACAGCAATGGAAAACAGGTTCTTGTAGTAGCAGTTTTAATACTAGATGGTACTACTCTCTCAGTCTAAATATAACCCTCAGCTACATCCCAGAAGAATAAGTCTTTGGTCATTGTAATTGCTCCTGTTTTCTCACTCTGGTTTTGCATATGTGCATATGAGACAGCTCATAAGAAATAAACACATTAAATGAGGCTTTTACCTTGATCATTTCATCTCTTTTGGGACAATAAAGTCAGACGGGACTGTAAACAACAGGCTGCTGGGGTGCTGTGCGTGTAGTTGCCCCAGCATGCCATCCCCTGCCCTCCACTGCAGAAACAACACCACCACATTCACTGGCTTCCAGACACACGCTCCATTGGAAAGATAAAATTTATGTGCTTGAAAAGCCTTCAACAATAATGTTCACTATGATCAAATATTAGATATTTAACGCAAAGATAGCCTAGAACACAGGAAAAAGAGATTAGAGAATATTAATGTAAGTTGGATGTATTCAGCTCGGCAGGGCTTAATTAAGCGTGGGCTAGGAGTAAGGAAGCAGTAGAGAACTAGCCCGGGCAGCCTCCAAGCCATGAGTAAATTCCTCCTAGAAATTCTCAAAGGATGGGTGAAGGGCAAACATATTATCTAACTTCAAACAAAAGGGGCAAGGAGACAGATCTGAGGTATCGTAGAACAAACAGCCTGGCTTTGATACTGACTCAGACAAATTATTATTCAACCCCCTTGCAAATACTTATAACAGGTGTTGATTTATCACGGAGCGGGAGGAACAAGTGTGCGATCCACGAGGAGCAGTGGTGTTTCCATCCCCTTGCTTCGCACCCCACACTGCAGCTGCATCCACTCCCACATGATAAAGTTAGGAAAAATCAGAAAACACAGACTTGTCAAGAACAAATTAAGTCTAATCAATTTAACTTTCTTTTTGATGAAATCAGTTTAATTTTCTTCTGTGACAAGTTAGGAGCATACTGACCAAGGAGGAAAAAACAGTAGAAGTCGCACGCTGGAATGAGGAAAGTTTTTGATGGATGCATGTGATAGTCTTATATGCAAACCAGGTGAATACAATTTAGGTATAATTTACTCTAGGTGGGTATACAAATGTTTGGAATTTGTGTTCAAGGAATAGTTAGTAAATTCAATGTCGACCTGAAAAGACACATAAAGCCTGTGCCTGGGGTCTTGCTCTATCCGGTATTTCCATTAATGCCTTGTAAATTAAAATAAAGATTACAATTACAAATCTGTAGGGAGTGCTGCAAGCATTTTCAGGGATTGCAATTAGAATAACATCTTAATAAATTAGAGACTCAGTCTGAAATGAATGACTGAGATTAAATACAGGCAGGAGTAAAGCACCACGTTGAAGAAGAAGGATGCAATGCAAATGTGCAAAATGGAGTGGTATGGCAAAAGATTCTCCAGGGGACTGGAGCCGCAAAGAGAGAAGACATCATGAGTAGTGCAGGGCTTGGTACACACAGGTGAATACGCTTAGAGGTATACTAAGAGGAGCATCATGTATCAAGCTCTTTACTCCTCTCAGCCCTACACCCAGTTTTGGGCCCTGCCTCAAGCAAGATGCTGCTCCCTGCCACTTCCTCACAAGAATGATGAAAAAGTTTAGGGAGTGTGACCCCTGGAGAAGAAGGTACAAGAAGTGGGCTTGTTTAGCTGAAGGAAAAGGGAGGAGAAATGAGGGTGAGAGAATGACAGATGATAACAAGTTTTAAATATGTCAGGTTGCTAAAAGGCAGTGATAATCCCGTCCTGCTCCCTGTGGATGTGGAAAACTGAAGGTACTGGTTTAGCATACAGCAAGGGAGATTTAGGTTAGATATTAGGAAGAACTGTCTAGCCATGATAGTTAACCACTGGTTACGCTGGGAGGCTACGAATCTCCATCAATACAGGTTTTCAAGGATAGGCTAAATGAAGATCTATCAGGAATGGTGGAGGTGCAGCAGATCCTGCCTCAGAACCAAGGGATTTGGGATGGAAAATAAACATTTTGACATTCCTCCTCTCCCTCCCCTCCCAAACAGTATTGTTTTGTTGGCATACCCCACACATTTCCAAGAAAAGCAAAACTCCTCTGTACAAGATTCCCAGTCTTACAAATAGCTACCTCACTCGAATTAAGTGTGGCTTTTTCCCCTGCTACAACAGTCTAAAGTAGAACAATCACTTTATCACAAAATGCCACCAATGACCTGCCTTACCCCCACCTTCCCTGACATCGTCTGCATTGAAGGGAAGAGTCAGGGGGTGCCAAGGGCAGGCAGGCCTGAGGAGGTGGCAAGGACCACTCAGTCCGAACAGAAACTTTGCTTCTCCTCCAGGCATGGGAGGGGTAGGGAGAATGAGACACACTACATGTTGAAGGATCCCAAGCAGAGAAGAGGCAGTAAATGAGCAGAGTAGAGGCACGAGAATGGGGTCCTGACCAAAGGACCCACATCAGATCACAGACATGCACCAGGCAAAGCTTCAAGAAAGTTCCCATTACAGCCAACACCATACTGAGGGCTACAAATCTGCTAGTGCTAAATGCATAATCATCGCTGCTGACTAGATGGGACAAAGACGTGCCAAAGTCATTACTGGAAGATAAGCCAAATTTATGTTGGCCTCACATGTCTTCCCAGGTCAGTCTCTCCCATTCATATCACAGAAATTAAAAATAAATCTGGGGGCTTTTGTGTTTAACCCTCATTACCTGTGGGCAGGAGTGTTCACATTTTTTCTCTAACACAGAGATTCACACAGAGTGAAAATTGCAGCTCACATCCTCTTTGCATTCCTTGAGCAAAAAGTCCTCACTGGAATCACTGAGGAACTGTGCCAGAGAATAAATTAATGATATGACGTGTCTCCCATAAAATTAGGAAGTGGGGAGGAGAAGAGGAGAAAGTCTTAAAGAGTTTATTTAACTCTCAGTAGGTAGTTATTCCTGTCTTGTATCTCACCAGTGCAGATGCATCAGCAAACCCGCTGTGGCATGAGAGAGAGTGCAGAGCATCTCCTGGGGGAGACCTTAATGAGTGACAGCTGCTCTCCAGGCATTGCCAGCCTGTTTGTTAGGAGGTTTCAGGTTGTATTTCAAAGTTTGCCTTCTCAGATTTATGAAGAAAAAATGGTAGAGCGCTAGATTTTTTGTTTTGATTTAAGTAATGTGGGTGTTTGAGCACTGGGTTCACACAATGCTGAAATACGTGTCTGACTTCATGGATGGGAGTTTGCATCTGAAATATGGTTGATTTTTAAATATGCCATGGACCAACCCAGCCCTGACTGAGCACTGATTTGCTGAGGCTCATAAGCATCCAAATAGAAGCAAATGCATAAAAGGAGAGAGGAAACATCCGTGCATGCACAGATACCACTGTTCATATTAGCTGGTTTTCAAAATATCAACAGCTTGCTTCACCGATGACAGAGCAGCACGTTACTCCACTGAAAACAGCCCAGATATTTTTCAGAGAGGGAGCAATTGTTAAAGAGCACTCACTGCTACTCTGTGCTCCAGATATAACCAGTCCTTACACCAATTGGCAGCATATGGTGTATTTCCTCAAATGACAGCTTTTGTTTGTCACAACAGGAGAAAAAAATAGTACATTTATTAAACAAAGCGTAATTAGCCAACTCTTTCCCTCCCAAAAAGGAACTGCAGAAGACAGTATTTTTTAGGACTGCGACAAATGTTTCTATGCTGTTTACAACACTTCAGTATGGAAAAATCCACTCTGGTGGAACAAAGCACATGGGATCACATTCGTTGCTCATACCTTAAAATCAAAATGTTAAGAGCTGATCATCTCAGCTAAAATACCTATGGGCAAAGTGCTAATAAGGTACTCCAATGCTGGGACTACATGGATCATTAGTATTGTTTGCATTTTTTTTTTTAACAGAAAAGCTCTCCATCTGTACAAACCAAAAAAAAAAAAAAAAAAAAAAGGATCTCAACAAGAACCGTATTAAATCTTTCAAAGTACAAATTTTTAATAAAGGATCTATCACATAGTTGAACTTCTCTGAGGTGACAGTGACATGACTTATAGAGCCAGGGCTCCGTGATCAAAAGGATTACACACATTAACATCCTACTAATCACAGCAGGACAGGCCGGCCCATCAGGCCAGGACTCACGGAGGAGAGATCCATAAACAAACACTTTCTCCCGCTCACAACCGTGGCTGGGAGTGGAGGCGTTCCAAGGTTGGTGTGGTCTTCTCCTCTTTCAAAGAGATAAGGATTGTGTCTGCTGGAGTAAATAAATTCTCAGCATAGTCTGACACATCTGTTTGTTTACTGATTTTCAGACACTACCATCCTCTCCTGTGTTGTTATCCCTTTTATATTACCCTTGTATGTATAATCAAATGCCCTTTCTTCTGGATTGACCCTCTGCTTCTTCCTGTATTATAGATGCCTTTGATCTTCCTTTCTTGCATCTGTGTGTCCTGCCTTGTAGTCTCAGCAGGATTTCCCCCCCGACCCCTTGCTCTACCAGAAAATAAATGCCAAAGTAGCATTTATATGCGTTAGTGTAGAAAAAAATAAGAGAGATGCTCGAGAAGCCTACATGCGAGTGCCACCGTGCTGCTGAGGCACTGCACGTGCTGGGTAGTGCTGCCTACCCATAAGGTAAACCCAGGCTGATGAAAGAAAGGTGACCCGGCTCCTGAGCACGGATCAGCCCCCTGACCCAACAAGGTGAGCAGCCATCATCGTGACAGGGAAAGAGGGACCATCCTAAAATTTCAGAAATGGCTGTTAATTTTTCCCCCTTTGTCACACACATGGGGACTTGCAGGGTGCCCTCAGCACTTTCAAAAAGCAGAACTCAGCCTTTATAGTTTTTTTTCTTTTTTTTTTTTACTAGCTCAGATTTCAAAACCCCTTCCCTTGCCCCATCATTTGAGATGGTCCAAGTTATGGCTGACAGATGCTATTAATAGCCTAACTGTAATACACTTGGGCAACAAACAGGCTGCTGCTGATTTTGCTTTTCTACAAGCACTGCCAGTACCAAGAGAACTCGGAGTTATCTCTAGGTAGATGTGAAAAGATGCCACCAGTTCACACGGAGACCTTAAGATCACAGCAAGACAGCTGAAAGGCTGACCAACCCCTTCCTTCATAGCTGGAACTGGTGAGTAAGCTTCCCCAGCAAGCCTGAGACCACTAGCTCTTGAAACAAAGCACAATAACAAGGTTGCAGAAAGTGAGATAACCCTTTCCACTCAAGAAGTGCAAAACAACATCTGTTAAAAAACAAATAAACCAGTGTAATGGCTTCAGCAAGAGACCCAGAGGATTTTAGAGATGCAGCTCGTGGCTTGGTCAACACATTGTGAACAGCAAATTAGAAGAAAACAATTGCTTCATACCAAGCTCTCCCACCCCTGAACTCCCTCAAGGTTAATTAGGATGGCCTCTGGCCAAATTAATTAGAAGAGGAGATTTGGGCAGGACTTTGCTACGCACTCGTAACTAATTCCAAGGTGACTGAGAAGTTCAGAAATAAAGCCTGCTTGGCAAAACCCAAGCTCACATGTGCCATGGCATTTCTCTGACAGTCAGGAGAAACACTTAAATGTAATCTTCCCCTGACTAACAGCTAAGGCAGAAGAATTTTCTGCATCCTTCCCACTGAACAATATGCCCTTGTTTATTTTCTGTGTGCTTTTTAGGTCATAAGAGGCCAGTGAAATTATGCATCTAAAGAACAATATACTACTGTAATATGCCACTTGATACACACAGCCCGGCAGACGGAACAATCCGTCTTTTCCAAGAGCTGGCAAATACATGTTGCAGCATGGAGAAATCCTGAACATTACCATAGGAATGGAGGATGCAGAAGTGGGCCCAGCCTTTGAAACAACACACTAAATTGGTATTTTAGTTGGTATTATGACATGCCCCGATGGCACTGCTTAGGAGAGCATCCTGCCTCAGGAGAGACAGCCCTGCCCAGCTTCTGTACCCCATGGCAGAAGCCCACCTTGACCTCCTGTGGACTTTGCATCCTTGGCAAAGGGGATAGCTAGCAGGATCACAATTTTTTTCCTCCAAGTGGTACCACAGTGAGTGGTAGGACTGCAAGAGCATAGCAGGGTAGGGCAGATCTAGCCTCTGTGATTACAAACTAAGCACTGGCACAAGTTCGGGGCTCTCACAGTGGCTGCATCTCTGAACTGCAGAGCCCTTCTCTGTCATTTGTCTGATATTCTTTATATGAAGCTGGAAAGTTGCTATTTTCCATGTGTCTGTTACCCACAAACAGCAACAGTGTTTCTGGGCAGAATCCGAACTTCCAAAGCAACAAAGAGAAAATGCTTCAGCCCATGCAAAGAAATATAGCTGAATACTTTTCGGCAGGACACAATTCTCATTGTCACTAACCAAGATTTAATGACTTGACTGTGTGGATCAGACTGACTACTCAGAACAGTTACATTGCATTTTCACTTACAGATGCTGAAGTAACTTAACATGTAGGGTCCGGGCCACTAAAAAGCCATTATTCTCGACTCCTGACAAAAAAGAAAGGGAAAAAAAAATTCCAAACCCTTAATAGATGCAAGAGTCCTTTGGCACAGATCCAGCAGCAGACTAAGGCCATAATTTGTAATTCTGAGGCAATTATGAAGTGACATAACAGCACAGATCTCCTTCTGACATAACGGTGCTTTTTTTTTTTTTTTGTCTCCTTTGCAACAGTACACGGCTTCAAACAACCACGAAAAAGGAAATAACCCACAAGATCTACTTGACCACTCTGTAAATCCCAGAATGAGAATAAACACCAGGAGGGGCGGCAGCTGGTGTTCCCGACCCCGGTGCCACACGGCGGTGGGCGGCAGCGAAGGTGAGCGGCTCCCGGGAGCGGCAGCCACCACCCTGCCCGGGCGGCCGCCCAGGGGTCCCCAGGGGAGCGGGCCCTGCGCAGGGCTCGGGACGGCCCGGAGAGCCCTCGGGAGCGATGGGCGACGGGGGTGAGAGCAGCGAGCAGGTGCAAAGCGCACGGAGCGGCGATGGGAACCCCCCGGTGCCGCGCGTCTGCCGCCCGCCCCGGGACACCGCCGAGCCCCGCCGCCCGCCCGCCCGCCGCCCCGCCGGCAGCCCGCTGCCCCCGCCGCGCCCCGCCGGCACTCACCTCTCCGGGCGGCCGCCGCAGGACCCTCGGTGGCGGCTGGGGCCGCCGCGCTCAGCGGCCGCGGCAGCCGGGAGGCGCCAGCCCGCGGCGGGGCGGGGGCCGGTCCCGCCCCCCCAGTCCCGTCCCGTCCCGTCCCGCCCCCCCGCCCCGCCCGCGGGCTCGGCGCATCCCGGCCGGGTAGCGCTGGTCACTGCACCGGGGAGACGTTGCAGAATAGGTTTTCCCTGCCTCCCCCCCGCCTCCCCTTTTTGAATTTTTTTGTTCATTTTTTGCCCTGGTTTTTTGGTTTTGCTTTCCCGCTGCACCCGCTCCGGCCCCGCGCAGAGCAGCCCTGGCACAGCCCGGGTGGCCGCGGCACGGTGCCCGCGTCGCTCCGCAGGGTCCCCAGCACCGTGGGGCCGGGGCGGCTCCCGGGGCAGCAGCGCATCAGATCCCCACCCGCGGAGCCGTGCTCACGGCACGGGGAAGCGCTGCTTTGCCCTCAGCAAGCCTCAGGCAGCAGCCCTCGCAGGCAGCAGCCCTCGCAGGCAGCAGCCCTCGCAGGCGTTACACGCTGGTTTCCCAGCCCGGGATCCACCGATCCTCCTTGAACCCATCCCTGTAAACACGTTGCCTTGTGCGCTGGGGAGCTGATGTCCTGCGCTATCGGTGAAGCGTGGGTGAGGCACTTGCAAGCTAAAAAAGGCGAGCCCCGGTTAGCTTCAGGGACCAAAGCCCACCCATCACAGTCTGTTCCCTGGGCGCTTCACAGCAAAGCCGAGTCGAGGACGTGTCCAGAGGCACTGCATCCTTCCAGAGAGGTAACCCAGAAGGGCCTGAGCCAGGAGCCTGCCCCGGCAGCGCCAGGTCTGCCAGGAATATGCCCTTACATGAGGCAGGTTGTTTTATATGTAAAGTTGAACAGGCACCTACCTCCTCCTCTCTCTCGCTGCAGCTGAGCTCAGTCCATGGCTCAGCTGAGAAGACAGACATCAAATTGCTCAGCACAAGGAAAATCTGCAGAAGGGAAGACTGGAGTCCCTCAAGGATGGAGAGGGACCAGAGGATACCCTTTTGAAACTCGCTGTGCCCGCTGGCACCCAGTTGCATGCCCAAAGGGCTTGTACTCTCCATGGTTTTCTCTATGACATCTGCAAACATTTTTGAAGCGTTGCTGGCTGGCTGCTTCCCCATGTCTCCCCTCCCTGTCATTTATTCAGCCTCTAGAAACAGGTGAATGATTTGCAAATCTGTTTTGGTTTAATGACACTCTTGAAAAAGTGTGTTTGTGAATCATTTACTTCAGTAATTGCTTGCGTCCATCAGCTGCTGACTATGTCTTAACTGACTTTTACCCTAGGCAGTGCTTTACACATGTTCATAAATTGAGTCCTGTTCAGTACGTGCTCTACTTAATAGCGGGAAAACAAGGGCAGTGAAGTTACTTGATGAGTCCAAGGTCACAAAGAAGTCTGCAGGAGAGCCCAGAACCATATACAGGTTTCCTGGTGCCCCGATTTTGTAGGGTGCTGGGAGTAATTGTCATTGACCTGCTTTACTGTGGACATCTCCTTTTGTCTTCCAGCAGTGAAGCTCTGAGCCTGCAGCTGCTGACAAATGAACCATCCACCAAGGGCAATGCCACTGGTGGCAAGGGGACCTCCAGCAGGACCCCGTGCAGACACCTTACACCCCGTCCCTGCAGGGCACCTGCAGAGTTCTCCATGGCTTTGCTGGTTGGGAAACTCCCATATTTTCCCATGGTAAAGCCTTGTACCTGACACAGTGAATCAGTAGAAAGTTTAGGGTTTGTCACAGAGCAGCTCCTTGTGGGTGTGACGATAACATGGGTTTCCATCAAGGAAACCGTGCTGGCACAAGTTAGTTTATTATTTTAATATCTTGAGTCTGACAGGCAAATTGGGAGTTGTGGGTTTTTTAAATACCTGTCTCTACTGTCTTGTATGAAAAAAATTCCAGGATGATTTTCTCATCTGCATGGCTGCAGCTCTAAGCTGTTTTCTCTCCTTGGTTGTAGGAGAGAGTCCTGTTTACAGCCCTCCTTCCTGAGCCAAAAAGTTTTTTCTCCCTGTTGGGCAGTTACAATGCACCACACTGAGCAGGTCCTTGCTGCTGGAGCTCTCAGTTTGCTGTTGGGGAAGTTGCTGCGGCACTGGCTTTAGGGTTTGGGAAGAGGAACGGCACAGGCTGGAGCTGCCACTCCAGCAAAGGAAATCTGGATAATTTACTGAACAACGTCAAGGTGAAGGGAAGGGACAACTTTTTGTCTTCAGGAGGTCACAGCCTGCAGAGAGTACAATAAAAGCATAGAGGACAGCACACCTCAGAGCTGCCTCTCTGCACCTGGGGGTATTTTTTGTTACACCTCTTCTGAGAACACTTCATAGGCTGCAAAGGGAGGTGCAGCCCTTGGAAGAAGGCACTTCTGCAAATTTGTTTGGAGACCTGCAGTCACTGAAGATTTCCCCTGAGTGAAGTCAAAAGACCTTGAGTTGAGAAACAGAGCTTTCCTCCTAAAAAAAGAAAACTGCCACCTGTGCTTCTAGCTCTCCTGTTAAAGAGCAAAGCCTGAAAACCCAGGCTGAACAAAGCTCCACAGTCAGACACCAGAAAGCAAATTGCCTGATTTTTGAGACAATCTGAGGGATGTCCTGGGCTGGATTCACAATGACCGATGTCAGCTGGCAGCCCCAAATTTTGTCCAAGCAGGATTGCCCAGGGGGCTGGTGTAGTGCATGAAGCCATCAGTCAGTTGTTTGGGAAGCCTGAGTGCTGTGCTCCTCAGCAGCAGCAAGGCTTTTTTTAGGGACTCCCTTTGCTCCTGCTGTGTCTTGTCCTGTGCCTGCTAGAGAGCAAAGTCTTTGGGCAGATGTTGCTTCTGGTTTTGCCTTAACTCAGTGTCCAGGTAAATGGGGTTGTGGTCTCAGGTAGCTACTGCCATGCAGACTGTGACTGCCAGGAGAAGGGCAAAGATGAAGAAAAACAGAGGCGGCAGGAAAACGATTTTGCTTTTTGATGGTCGGAGTAAAAGTTCACAATTGATAGAGCATTGATTGCTCCCCTGCAAAGCCCACAGTCCTGCAGCCACCTGAGATCTCCCTCTCCTGGCTCTTTCTGAGAAAGGGACCATAGTCACACATTCTTCAGTTCAGAGCTTCAGCCTCAAAAAGTCTGGAAGAACTACATATGGCTGTGAGAGGAGTGTACAGATGGGGTTTGCAGAAGAGAAAAGAGTGATAAAGCCTCTGCTTTGCTACAGAGGACTCCTGAGGTGGGTGAAAATCAGTGTGATGGGGCAGGGGGACATGACGGGACAACAGAGAGAGCTGTTATTGCCCCACTGCTTTGCATGGCTTGCAGGGAGCAAGGAGAAGGGCAAAGAAGCCACGAATGAAAAGCTGGTGGTGGCTGTATGAGGCAAAGGTGGGTATCTGGACAGGAGCACAGAGGGGCTGCACAAACCCAGCAAGCAGTAGCGCCGTTCCCTGTGCCACAGCGGTCAGGTTCAGATCAGCCTCCCACAGGACACGGTAGAGCGAGACTGTGTGCCTGGGCAAGAAGGGAACGCCAGGGCCCAGCTCCTCGGGAGACACGGCGCAGCGCCTGCAAGTCTGCGTGAGTGGCCGTTATGGACACAAATCGTGGAAAACAGGAACACACAAACATGAGAGACAGGCCAGATGGGAGAAATACAGATGAATTAATGCACAGGGAAGGGAAAAGGAAAAACACACAGGCATGCTGCACACCAGCCAGCTCTTCAGCAGCAGCACTGCTGCGTGCCATTGCTGTGATGAGTGACTGGGAAGTCCTGCTCTGCTCAGTGCAAGTTATTACTCCTTTATGCTTTTATAATTCTTTCTGGCCTCAAAACCTCCCTGAGTCCACTGTTTATGTTTTACATCCCATTGTCAGTGTTGCTGCTTGGGGCCAAAGCTTTCTTGCCATTCCTACACAGGTTGTTGCAAGGCTTGGAGCCT
The DNA here is from genome assembly GCF_017639655.2 of Falco naumanni. NCBI lineage: Eukaryota > Metazoa > Chordata > Aves > Falconiformes > Falconidae > Falco > Falco naumanni. The sequence goes on along the minus strand of NC_054057.1, from coordinate 45,799,904 downwards.
CATTTCCAGCGGTGATCCTACATTAGCAGTTTTTACATTGAAATCAATCAGATTTCTTCATAACTTGGTGTGGTTTGAAGTGACTAGGTGCATTAATTATTCCCTGAAAGACTGTAACAGTTTTTGTCTTAGATCCAGTTGCCGGGAATGTATTTAGGAACATACACTGAAATCACCACATACCTGAAGTTTACCATAACTAACTAGCCACAGATGTGCTATTAAATCCATGCTTATTTTTTCCTCTTGTCCGTCCTATATGGCATGTTACAGCCATGATATATTAAACTTTCTTAGAACAGATGCTAGTCATAAACAAAACAGCTATTACCCTTTTGCAAGAAAACATGTCACATTACCCATCCTGCCAGTAATCACCTGTTTATAGAATTGGCACCTCTTTTTAGTTTGGAACAGAGGAGCTTCAGATATTTTATTGCTACATCAAGGGAAACACTAAGCATTGCTGGGGAGAGGGTATGTTTTCATTTGCCAGTTCTTTGGTGCTTCTTTGGCTGTATTTTGACCTGGTATTTGGGGATTCAGTTCTTGAACTACTTTATCACTTCCTAAGCATCCCAAAGAAGCAGATGGGATGGGTGTATATTGAATAGAGGGAAATAGTTGACGATGCCGGGTGGTGACCATTCTGCAAGGACAATTTAATACACAACAATCGGTGTCTGTGCAAGGTGTTGGACCCCAGGCTGATGGGGAGGAGTAATGGTGCACTGATGGAGAATATTTTCCTTTAGATGTAAAGACTCAGCTATCATGTCTGCTGGATATACCTCAGAGTCCTACAGTATGACATGTGAATGTGTGCTGGAGGGAGGAAAAAATGAGAAAAAAGCGCTAAAAAATAAGACTAGTTACCACAGAGGAAGTGTACACCCATACCCTGTGTGTTCCCGAACATTGTGAAGACTGCCAAAAAGGCTAAGAGGTGTGGCACACAAATTAGCCATCAGAATTTAGCTGGTTTACGTTTGGGAAAATTAAGTAGTGCTTCCAAAACTTTTGAAGTGCTAAATATTGTTAAAATAATCCTTACAGCTCTTTCACTCAAGGACTTGGCTCAGGATGCTCAGCAAATATTAATGAGTTTCTCATCATAACACCCAGGAGAGAGATGGGAAGTTATCACAGTAATTAGCCCCGTCACCCAGCTGAGGAACAGAACAGTTAGGCCTCATTTTTCAGGAGAGTTTCCTGACCAAAATATTTGTACAGTCGCTCTGTTGAAAAGCTCTCTAGAAGGGTTAGGAGCCCTAGCTGGCCTCCCAGCAAGGTGTCGAGCCTGGGGAGGGAGAGGGTCATCCCCAAAGGTAGGGGAAGATGAAAGAGGAATAGTTACCCAGTAGCAGAGCATATTGATGTTGGATCTATCCTATTTTCCTAGTTTAAAATTTGGATGCTTGCCACTCTAAAGAAGGCTAATCCCTACATTGACTTAATAAAGTAATATAGATTTGATGCATTATGTACAAGGGTACACAAGCGGTACAGCACAGATATTGTAGCCCCATTGATCTCCAGGAGGGTACCTCTGGAGGCTGAGCTGTGACTGCCACGTTGTCATTCCTGTTAGTGATGTGGGCTTCACTCATTAGGGAGTGAAGTCTCAGACACTGGGAGGTGGGGTCACGGCTGAGAGGTGTGCAGCTGGGAAAAGGTCTTTTTCCAAGCGCAGGCAAGGTTTTAGCCTGATTTCTCTATTCAAAAAGCAGGGGTTAGCAAGAGCTGTGGGTCCCATTAACATCACTGTGTGGACTAGTGCTGGTAGAAAACACACTTCAAATAAGGTAAAAGAAGAGCAAGCCCTGGTCAGATGTCATGTATTACCACAAGATGTTGATGATCTCCAGGGAAATGCCCACTTTGCCATTACCTGTGAGCACTCAGTGACTCCCAGCCAACACTCAGCAGCCCATCAGGTCATGCCTGATAGCTGTTGATATCAGGTCTAGTCAAGCAGGAGGATGCACCCTGTCCTCCCACCAAATTTCTAGCTACAGCTCAGTACCATCCAACTGTGACTCCAGATGTACTTGGCAAGTTCAGACACTGACCTGCTGGAGTTACAGTGAAGGATGAGAACAAATCTAGGTTGCCCACAGGCATTAGCTAAAAAAAAATCTTTGCCCTTTTCATGAAAGCAATTGCAAATCTACTCTGAAAAAAAAGGAAAGCAACTTCATCTTCAAAACAGCTGCAAACATATGCTTAGCAATATAGAAAATTTAATCTGCACACACACAGAGTAGGCTGAGCAGCTTTATCTGAGAGAATAGCATCTGAAATAGCAGGGCACCTGGGGGAGGAGGTGCACGAGGCCAGGGTGATAAAGGTATGTGAAGTAATGTAGAAACAGGAGAGGTGGTTTGGGAATGTCTCCTCCCTTTCCTGAATGTATATGTATAAAAAATTCCCTGTAAGATGGCAAATACAGTACTGATAAAAGGATTCTTATTTATTTTCACTGATACAAGTAGGCTGTGAAAGTCACTGCTGTACGATACAACTGAAGCCCTGAGGTTTGTAAGGAACAAACAAAAACATATACCAATGGCAAAAGAACCTATACATTACAGCAGTAAATATGAAGAAATAGAGCCTAGAGGGATTACACTCTTCCAAGCTTTGGCCAGACCATAATTACTGGGAAAGTAAAGGAAACCTGCCCTGGAGCAGGTTACCCCCTTCCCCCAGCCTTGGTCGCTGCCGTTTAGAGAGGCACGGAGATGCTGAGGGACCTGTGCACAGCCAGGCAGCGGCACGCAGCGGGGCGGGCAGTCAGGCCGGCAGCTCTAGGCATGCTATTGGCATGATAGTCCTCTTGCTTGTCTTCAGAAGCAGGAGATAAATGCCTTTGAGTGACCACCCTTCCCACAGCGCTGACCATGCTTTGAGCGGTGTGGCTTTGGGTGCTGCTAGTGCTGGAGCCTCTACAGCAAGCCCTTCCCCACGGAGCGCAGGTTCACACAAGGGAGAAGGGACCATCACTGAAATGGTGCGTTTTAATACAAAACCGACCACAGCACACAGTAAAAAAGCTGCTTTTATAAATGCTCTGTAGCGTATTTCTTATTAGTTCCATAAAGACTGAAATAATAGCTATTCAAGTTTAACTCACCAATTTTGGCTTTTTCTGTGGTAACATTGATTTTTAAATCGTATGTTTCAGAAGGCAGCGCTGTCCTTTCTGACACAATCCCTCCCTCCCGTAGGTCTGCACGAGGTGGTTTTATGAAATCAAGGGGAGACAACTATCTATAGTAGGTTGTTTGAGTTTTTTCATGAGAGAAGTTGAGCCCGGTAGCAAGGGCAGAGCATGAAGAAAGTCTTGTCTGTAACAGGAGTACTCAAAAAGTGCAACAAGAGTTTGCAAGACCCCTTCATGCCAGCGCGTTCCCACCAAAAGCCTCACCCAAAAAGCTGAAATTACAGTCCTTCTCTGTTAAAGAGAAAAAATGTGAGAATGGCTTGTAATTTTTGAACCAGAAAAGCTATGTTTATCCTCCAAAGAATAGCCCCTTGAAGATGTGGCTGTCATCCAGGGTTAAAGAGCAGGCAGAAAGCCCACAGAGGGACAGGCCCTCAGCAGCTCAACACCCAGCACCAGGCATCTGTCTCCTCGGGCGAAGGGATGCTCCTGTTATCTATCTGATACATACCAGAGTGTCGCGGCTTTCCGTATCCAAACACATCTTGACACTGGAGATTACACAGATCCCAGAGCTCTGGAGTAAGGCCAGGGACGCGCACCCGCCCCCCGCTCACCGCCACGGGAGGAGGCAGAGGCAGTGTGGAGAATCATTATCAGAGAGCAATGACATGTCACGGCCGTCTTGAATGGGCCGGGGGGTCAAGGGATTATGACTCAAATCCATTCTTCATAGAAAAAATCTTTTCCAAATGCCTGACTTAAAGCTATGAAATCACACAGGGAGCGTGCTGTTATCTGTGGGGGTGGTACAGACACTCCTCTGCTTCAAGTGGGGATTCAAAAAAAGAAAAATATAGCTGTGCAGAGCATCTCTGTTGCACAGAGTCATGCTTGCCAAGCTTCTTTCCTTCCCCCCACACCCACTGGTGGACAGGTTTAGAGGAGTGAGTGGGGTTGTGTCTTTAGCCCCACAGTAATAAACTTGCCTTATGCACATACATTTTAGTCTTGAATTTAACTCTTACTTGCTCTCAGATTATTTTACAGCAGGTTATGCACTTCTGCAGATACTGCTGTCATCCCCATTTCTGACCTGTTCTCCATTGGAATTGCTTGTGGAGGGACTGGAGGGCAGACGCTTTTTTGGAAGAGTACTTTTGCCAAGAGGTTATCTGAGCAGCGTTAGAGAAACACAGTTTTGCTCAATAACCTTTTAAGTTACAGCAACTATGCAAAGGATTACAGCACCAACACCAGAATGTCAGCCTGCACCATGAAGGTTTGCAGGTCTGCAGGGACTGTATTTGGGTTTGAAAGTCATTGAAATATTTTAATTATCTTGAAGAAGTTGATACTGATGTTACAAAGAAATCCTGCTTGGAAGGTAGAAAAATTAAAGCTCTCATACTAAAATGCTTTTCTTGTAAAGTTGAATTCTTCCATTTCCTTCCTTCATTCCAGGACCAGAGAGAAAATGGAACCAAGCATCAAAATAATAGGAGACTGTTTTTAGGCAAAGCTTCATTCAGATTAATCAGAAGGCATCCATATGCATTTTACTAGGTTATCTTGTTCTGAGGCCACCTTTTATGCAATTTATGCAGCCCCTGACTCACCAGTGGAAATTACACCTGTACCTTGTCGCATTTTCTGTGCTTTGGATCAGAAACTGCCACCATGGAAGCCTTAATTTATCCCATCTTTTCTTTCACTGGCTCAAGCTTCACCCTTGATATTTGGACATATTGCAGCGCTGTGATGCAGAAGTGCCGTGCAGGCTCTCCTTAGGAGGCAGGCTGTTTAAAGACCAGGATGCTGCGACACATTTATACCATGCACTCTTTAATCGTATTGCTACCCTGCGTAAGCCCAGCCATCCACACAGGAAAGTCCCTGCTCTGGGGGTCCCACACCCCTCTGTCCAGATGGGGTGGGGCCTCACAAGACCTGCTTTCACCTCAGGAAGACTTGAACCTAGGAGGAGATCATTCATTCAAACTGTTCTGAGTGCCTTGCCTGTCCTGGGGAAGGCTCTGGGAGAAAAGCAGCCAGGCAGCCTCCGAATGAACTGTGGTTTGAAAGGAGGTTAAACCTCCCCTGCACATGCAGCTTATAGCCAGCCAGGCAACATCAGAGAAGCCAAGCTGCATCCGCTCCAAGGAGAAAGTTAAAATAGAAATGAGTCTTCTTACTTCAGCTCTGCCTTTTGTTGTGCCCTGCAGGCAGCGTTCACCTGAGACTGTGTATCCTCCCAAGTCAGAGTACGCTCGCCTAAGTGAAAAATGGCACACACAGCCTTACCCCTTAATTCCCATCATTTCTAGAAGAGCCTCGGTCTGCCTTCTGTTCAACATGAGCTTAGTGGTCATGAGCAGTACCACAAACCATGTCAGTACTTGACACATCTCAGAAAAGAAGCTGAAAAGCGAGTTGCAAAGCTCAGTGCAGAGCTCAGGTCCTTACAAGTGGCCACTCCATATTTAAGGAAAGGCAAATAATCATCACAGAAATAACAATACTGCTTTAAGATGCTGTCCTCCTCTACCCGCCAGGAGCCATCTTCCTCTTTAACAGTGTCAGATGCAGGGATAGTGAGAGATGCAAATCCCTTTCCACACCAACCCAGTGGTACTAGCCTGGCTAGGTTTCTGGAGTGCACTAGGCTGACGGCTTTGCAGTGAAGCCAGTGAGGAAAGTTCTGCTGGGGGGTGTTTCCTTGTAGAAATGATGAAGGAAACAGCTAGGGGTAATGACACCATAACCCAGTACAGCTGTTTCTGCAGTGATCATTTGTTCACATCCTAGGATGCACTGAAAGAGCAGCTTGGAGCATTTCTGTTGCTGCTTATCCTCTGACTGGGCTGTTGTTAATGCAACACTCACTCAATGAAGTGTTTGGGATGAAGTCCAAAAAAACACTTAGGTGCCTAAATCCAAGACAGCCATTCACAGCTGCCTAAGGACTTAGGTTCCCCCTTTTGTATGCCCCTTCCCAGAGTCTCTTAAAAAACCCAGACTTCCACAATGGGGTGACTCTAGGTGCTGCCAGCTTAGCTGGGCTTGGCTGCCAGAGCCTGCCTCCCACCTCTCTGCCATCCAGCCCTGCAGGAAAGGTGGCTGTGTTTGGCATCACACAGATGCTCTGTGACTGTGCCCTGGGCTCTGAATTCAGCAGTTGCAGGTGCTGTTGCTCAGACTGTGTCTGGTGCTGCTCTTCCTCGTTGGTATAACCACCATGGAGGGGGTGCTGCTGGCTGGCTCTCTGCAGCCAGAGTCACGATGACTATGGCACAAGGATGACTTGATGCTGATGAGGGAAGAGGCTGCCACTAGCCTGGCTTGAGCACATTTTCCCCCATGTAGCACTCCTCTCCCTCCCTAAGAAGAGTCCAGGGTAGAAGCGATGGACATATGTATCACAGAAAACAGATGTTCCCGCTTCCACTGCCCTTGCTACTGATGGTCTGACAGGGACTGGTGGAGCCAGGTGGACTCCGCAGTCTGGCAGCTGCTGTGTGTGTGGAAGCTGGGTGGGTCATGGGATGCCAGGCTCAGAGCCACTCATGGTGCCACCCATCAATAAAGCTGCATGAGAACAGCTTAAACTCATTACTAACACGGCGTAAAGTTTCTCCATTTACCAACTCTTCTACTACATTGCAGAGTATACCTGTTCATGTGCCCCTTTGCTCAAGACAGAGTTCAAAATAGTTACAGAAATCTGGTTATTGAAGTCCAGTGATTTACAGGGATCACCAGAGAGTGTAGTTTCTCTTCTACTACACCTTATATTCACCTTACTCCCAAAAAAGCCAATTACTTCCCAGGAAGTTCTTGGGGTACCAATGATGAGCTGAGACACGTGTGCTGGGAACTCATTACCTGGGGTGGAAACACCCCTTCCCACTGCCTGGCCATCTGTTTGGGTGATCTGACAGGCGTCTTTCAACTGCATTCATGTGTCTTGCCATGAGAACATTAAGCTTTGCCAGGTTTCTCCTCTTGTCTGATAAAGCAGTTAGAGGTCCGTGTAACAGATACTTGTACTTTTCAAATATATGTCTCAGGTAGGGCTCTACACGTGCAAGCTGTTTTTCTCATTAAGCCCTTCAGTTACTGCCGTTTACCTAAATCCATGCTGGACTGTAAAAGGCTTAATCGATGTAACACATTCACTCCTGATGATGTCAGGCAGCCACCACACCAATCTAACAGATGAGCTGATCTGATAGCCAGTAGATTTGGGATGGCAAGCAAGGTTTATCATGTTAAACCAGGTACCATCAGCACTTTTCAGTCCTGCAAAAATGCTTCGATTTTTCATAAAGCTATTACTGAGACATGTAAGGAAAACACGAGATCTGAGCTCCTTCCAGCTCCAACCTTCTGTTGCTGGCTCCTCTTCAGGAGGAGGCATGTTTCTGAAATTATTTCAAAGATGAGATTTGGTGTCTTCTCTGCCTACATGCATCCTCAGCAGGAAAGAGCAGCAGAAGAAGGAAGACTGAGGGCTACTGTGAGATGGAAAATGAATCTTCTGTAGATCTGTCCATGCATATGTATCTGGCTGGGCCCCGTCCTCCAGCCATGCTCCAATCCATGTTTCGAAGGGACCATGCTTCCTTCTCAAATTACTGGCGCTGGCAGAGCAGCACAGCTGGCAAGTGAGCTTTCAGGAATGTCTTCATCCTTCACAATTCATATGAAATAGGTCCAAGTAGTAATATTCTTGGAGAGCCAGATACACAGATTTTGCAAATGTTGGGAGCAGCAAAACGCGCTATTAATAAAACAGTCACACTGCTCTTGGTTTTTTTCTTGTAATAATTGTAAGCAGAAGTTTTCTTTTGTCTTGGTCAAGTCTCTGTTGCTTCAAGTTCAGAGCTGTCAGAGGCAGCTGAGCAAGGGACCTTTGTGCAGTGGACAGCAATATCTAATCCAGCATGTGCCATTAGTTGACTCTGGTACGTTCAGTGGAAGAGTGAAGAGGGCAGCTTGTCTGAGGACTCACTCTCCCAACAACTGTTAACACTATTGCAGCTCAGAGTAGCTTGCCAAAGGTGTCTTGGCTTACAGAAAAAAATGGATATTTTTTTGATGCGTACAAACATATCCATGAATGTATACAAATGGTAAAAGCTAGTATTACATCAACTGTCATATTTATTAATCTATTAATGATAACTTATTGTAACAGGGTACCTTCAATAGGGAGAAATAAAGGACATATTCTCAAAATACTGGGAACCAGATACCAAGAAGGAGCTGCTCGTAAGTGTCTTTTTTATGCTCATCCAAACGTTGTGAAATAAGGTTGGTGCGTTCTGGCAGTATAAGTCTGCTTAAGAGGGAATATTTTGTTCTGATAGTCAATAAATTTTCCCTACACATTTTCAACAGGTAAGTCTCAACAGCTTCCATTAAGGATCCAAGTCTTTGTGCTCCAGAGGCCAAAGCACCCACCATTTCTCCTCATTTGTGATTTGACAAGTTTATCATTTACACTATGGTGTGTGTCTTTGAAAGGAAATCCTGGTGGAATTAACCAATACTAGATGTCAGGTGCAGCAGGAAAACATGCAGCGGAGCATATTTATGTCAGAGAGAGACTTGTGTGCTTAGGTACACTGCAGTGGATATTGCTGAAAAGGGCAGCTTTTCTGCAAAGTTCTGTTAGATCCCCTCAGCAGGAAACAATTATCTGTAATACCAGTTTCCCACAGAATCTCGCAAATCCTTCCCTACAGGGATTTCACCTTTCATTGTTTCCTCTGCACAGGACAGAAAATCCAACTGCAGTGGTACAAAATCAGATCTGAGTCATATTTTTTTTCAGCCTCTGGCAGCTGAAGGGAATAATCTCATCTTTGACTAGAAGAAGGTGGGCAAACAGAATAAGGGCTGGTGACCTGAGTCCCACGGTGACCTCCAGAGGTCCCTTCCCAATGCACCTGCTTCATTGTGTGATGCCCAAAAGGAGCGGGGTGGAGGGTGCAGCTGGGGGGTCCCTGCTTTGGGGGCACTCATGCCTTGGCAGCAGAAGGGGTCCAAATCCAGGCATGCCAGGGCCCTGAAACATTCATGGGAAGGAGCACTGCCCTAACGAGTGCCTGTCAGGAGGAGCACCTCACAACAGCTGCCACCTCCCCATGTATCCTCGGCATCCCCGTGGCAGAGCTCCTGGCTGCCTTGAACCAGCTACTCTTTTTCTTTCAGCTGTGGCAGTGCGGGGTTAGGAGGAGAATTACAGCCATGGTAACCAGGAGGCATATTTTCAGTGGGTTTTCTGCATTTTTCGCCTTTGTCCCTGTCCCCTCTTTCAAAGCGAGGTATTCTCACTGCATGGCTTCCTGACAGTTTGGGCACAGCCCTGCCTGCGCAGGCAGTCCCAGAACTAACCCACAACACGTGTGGGGGTCCGCTCCCTTCTCCCATGTGAGAAAGAAACCCTGAGCTCAGCATGGGGGTGCTCAGACCCCGTACTGGGCAGCACGCGCCCAGGGAAAGCAGATGTGTGAGGTTCTCTGGGAAGGTGGGCATACAGTCAGAGAAGGGACTTGTCTCTTCGAGCAGTTTGGCATATTCAGAGCTACCATATGCCAAGGTTTCCTAGCAGAATCCACCTTTTCCCACCTCTACAGACATTTCTGGGGTGGAGGCAGAAATAAGGACTTTGCCCATGTGGTTAGGGATGTGGGTAGGACGACCCTGGGAGCACAAGACAGTTTGCTGTCCCCAGTACTTGGCAGCCCAGCAGCAGCGGGACCTGGCCTGCTGACTGCAGGTACAAATAACCAGTTAGATGTTTTAGCTGCATTTCCCACCAAGAGGAGGCTGGTGAGGTTGTGGTCTGTCCATCTGCCTCTGGCAGCATGTGACTGCCAACCACTTTCTCCCAGTCCTGATGGGGAGATGTTTCAAGACCATGAAGTCCCCATGGGCTTGGGACATACAGTGAGATGGATCCGTCCCCAGCACCAGCTGCCCTTTGCCCAGGCAAGTGCTGGCTGCTGGGGAGGGCAGCAGGAGCCATAAAGCAGTGGCCAGGGCATCATGAAGAGCCATACCCTGCAGAAAAGCAACCTCACAGGCTGCTACGAGCAAATCCATCACTATTTGTCCATTTCTGTTCCGAGCTGTTTATTAACTCCAGCCCAGATGACCTGACATTCAGGTAAGCCGGATCTGATTTTCTGGCTGAGGGAGCCCTCAGATCTTTACTATTTCCAACGAGATTTCATCATGGGAAGCACATTGCCCTCTGAGGCCTGATCTTCAATACCAGCAGCAGAAAGCACCAAGCACGCCCAGCTGCCAGCTAAAGGAAACTCAGACCTTTGCTAAGCTCTGGCTGCAAAACAGGGATGAGAAGGAATGTAGAAGCAGCCCTTGGACACAGCACCCCCTGAAGGGGCTGAGCTGGGGAGGCCCATCAGTGCCCATGGGTGATCCAGGGTGCAGCTGCTCCCCTGCACAGCTGGCACGGGAGGATGCTCATCCCTCTCCAAAATGCAGGCTGTGCCAGAGGGTCGCTGGTGTTGTGCTCCTGGTGCCGCTCCGGTGTGAACTGCTTCAGCAAGGCATGCAGGAAAGGCAGGAGGCACATGGGCAACTGCAAAGGCTTTGGGGGTAAAGGCAGAGGGACAAACAAGGGGAAAACAACAAACAGGAACAACTCTCCTTGATATTTTTCAAGTTGTTAGGTACCTGATACCAGACACTGACAAATGAAATTCAAATGTCTCAAGGTATTTTGTTTTTCAAAAATTGGAAACTTCCGTTGGAGAAAAACTTGTTCAAAAGCAACATTTTCCTGCAACAAGTGACTTAAGAAAACAATGACAAAGCCCCTTATTTTGGGAAGAACGTTTTTAAGTCACAAAACTTCAAGTAGTTCCTCTCCCCACTGCAGATGCTGTCAGACATGCCCAAAACATGCATGTGTATATAGAGCTATGATTTACTCTTTACGATTTTTTCATTGTTGGCCTTGAAGCTGCAGGAGAGCTACCTTGTTTCATCCTCAGCTGAAGGGGATACAAAATATGATGCTACTGTCTAAGAAGTGTGAGTACAATTGTGGAGGCACACAGACCTGCAACACTGAAATTCAAAGCTATGGAGCAATTCTGCAGGGCTATTAATATCATTGATGTTCATGCCTGATCATCCTTTTGTATTTATAGTCATTTTACTTGCTAGAATTCTCTAGCAATTTTTAATTTTAAAAAATTTCATTTCCCACTTGAGATCTCAGAGGAATGGGGTGAAAATGTCATTTGCATGATAATCAAGGTCTCCTTCAAGGGAAGGGTAGGATCTGGAGCCACAATCCAACAAGAGTGGGAATATCCATCAAAAGTTTGTCCACTTAATTCCAGATCCAGGTGATGACAAAACGTTTGTTTTGTAGAAACCAGGAGAGCAACAGCCAAAGGGAAAAGATCTGTTACGGTGAGCTCCGCACACTGGAAAGCCCTGCTGCAGTGGTCGCAGGGGGGAAATGAGGACAGTGTCAGGCTGCTCTCCCTGCCTGTGGCAGGCGGGAGGTGAAGCACAGCAGTGAGGCAGTCAAGGTGGGCAGCAGGGCAGGCTGCGGGGAGTTGCAAAGAGGTTTGACAAGCACTGTCGGGGGGGCACATGGAGCTGAGCCTGCCTGAGAGAAGGAGAAGCTGATGAGCCTCCCTGGGAGCTGGTGAGCCCCCAGGACTGCAGCTCTCCAAGCAGAGCTTCTACCTTGCCCTTGCCTTGCCAAAGTCTGGGAGGGGGGTTTGTGGCACCAGGTCTCAACACCTTTATAGAGGATTTCTATTTTTCAGCCTCAGTGTTTAGTTCTTATTTTAAGTTTGACATTTTGACTCAGTTGCAGCGTAGCCGTGATGTCCCATGACATGCTACAACATTTACAAAAATCAACAACAGTCCCAGTCCTTCATTGACTAGAACCACTCCTGGTTATTTCTGCGTGCAATGGGAGAAGCAGGGATCTTGGCCTGCCTCCGCAATATGTCCTTGAGGAGGTTGTAATTATTGAATTGGGGGTTGTAGTCTTTCTGCTGGGCGTGCTCTGACTGACAGCCCGGGCCAGCCAGCACTTCTCTCCTTCATAATAGTGGAAGCTTATCTGCCTGCAGTGCCAATAAAAATAAATCATCTGGTTGCCTTATGCTCTGTGTGGATGAGAACAGAGTCATCAGTGGTCTGTGTACTTCTAAGCTAACTTTACGCCCACGGCATTCTTTTTTTTTTAAATCAAATTGCAGGATTTTGAAGAGGCTACTATGTACTGGAGAAAAATGGATGGCTGAGGCTCAGTGTGTGCGAATGATGAGGTTACAATACATTCATTGTTCAGTTTGAATAGTGGTTTTTCAAATTAGATTTGCATGTATGAGTGTAATGTTCTCATTGACTAGAATGATGCACAATAGACCACCCACAATTTGGGAGAGTGCTATGAGTTTGTCCCTCTGTGGGCAGGCATCACTTAGTTCTCCATCCCCGTTCTGTCAATATCTCTTCAGCCTGTCCTTAATCATTCCTTCTAGATGAGCTGGAAACATAGCTGGATCACACAATTTTCCATGGTGGCCTCATATGCAGTTAAAAGATGATTTCAAGTTGAGAGTCCTCAAAACCTGGAGAGTTGAGACCTGTACCACTGATCCAAAATCCAACTTCAGCATTTTCCACTCATTCAGTGTGGGAGTAAATCAGGATTTATTCTTCTGAAGTCAGAGATTTGCATGACTTTAAAGTAGAGTACATGCCTCATCTGTCAAGGGGGAACCATGTAGCAGGTTAATGTTTTTTTGCAATATACTGGGGGTCTCAGCTGCTCTGCAGTAGTTTTGTCACCGTCCCTATTACCAGCCCTCCTACTTTCATAAAAAAGTAAGTGTGCAAGCAGGCAAATACGATGCAGTTTGTGGAGGAATCACTCCCACTCAGGTGGCATTGAGATAAAATTATACAACTTGAAGTTACCGAGGGCACAACCTCCGGCTGTATTTCCATCTGGAACATATGTTGCTCCCCCCTCCCCCAGCTCTTGTTGGGAAGATGCTTGGACAGGTTGTTATTTATGTCGGTGCAAACTGGTGGTACCAGGCATGTCTCTGTGGTAGTGAAGGAAAGTATTACTGCCGGCATCGCTGTGCAGCATATGTATGTGATGAGATAATAGACATCTGGCACTGAGCGGTTACTGAGGCTCTGTACATCCCTTGTTTCATACTTTTGTGCAGAAAAGCTACCTCCAGCACAGTATATGACTATGGTCTGGAGTAATAAATTAAAGATTGTATTGGTCCTCATGAAGCACTGAGCTGTGTAACCCTGCTTTCAGGTCCACAGCTTTGCACTTGTACCCAGATGCTCCCAGGGACATTGATGCATGAAGAGGGACTCGGGAAGCTCTCAGGTGTCTGTGGGCTTACTCCTTAAGATTTGCTTTGCTTCCTCTCTTCATCTGCTCTTGGGCTGGATGTCTCACACCTGAGACCCCGCAGGTGATGCATGCTGTCTGGCTAAGTCTTCCTGCACGAGCATCCACAACCACAGCCCAGGCACCCGTCACCTCCCCATCCCACACCGCTGCTGACAACTCACTGTCCAGGAGGCAGGGTGTGCTGGCTGTTTTCTGGGCCCAAACAGACATGAATGCCACATCTCCCACTTCTGGGACAGATGAGCGTTCAGGTCCCGGCGCGAGGGGCAGGTTGTGCATTGCATCCAACTGCTGTTTAGGCTACACACCCTAAAAAATCATGTTATTAACTCAATGTTAACATACAGTTAATCTTATTTCCAAATGAGGAGATTACAGATGCCATTGTTCACTACTGTTGAGAAGCATGAGATGACTATGGCGATGCCATTGCAGAACATACAGTAGATTCAAGTCTGTGATGGGGCATTGCCAGCTCAGAATCCCTCAGGATGGGTACAGGACCAAATTCAACTCTCTCTTGCACTGCCCTGCAGCTAAACTGACTTCATTTTGCATCCCTGTGGTTTTATGTGGTAAACTGGTGAGATATTTGATCTCCAGTACCAAGAATAGGAACCAAGTGTCTGATTCCAGTGCATGATATTCTGCAAGCATCTACTTGAGTAGCCAGGTCTGAGTAAAAAAAGAAATCAAACAGAGGGATGTGGAAAAATCTCTTTATGCCTATAAAAGGATCACTTCAAAACCACAGGATTTTGTATAGGAACCTTTTTCCTTAAATAGTAGAAACAGTCTCTGGGTACATTCCATCAGTGTAAAAAATGGAGGTTAGAGGAGAGCCTCTGTGTCCGGCAGCAGTTTCCTCTCCTTCTGTCTCTCCTTTTCCTCCCCTTGCCACACGTTACCTTGTGTTAGCCCCAGAAACTGTGCTTGTAGGAAGCATGAAAGCAGTATAAATGCAATATATATATTTATAGACATTGATATAATCAAATGCATACATATATGCATATATATGTTGTGTAGTTAAAGAGGATCTGCATGGTGGGATTTTTCTGCATTTTTCAGGAAACACCCTTCTGTCCCATTTTCCCACCAAGATAAACAAAACTTGGCTGTGAATTTTGCTGGGTGGCTAAAACCCCAGCACAGGCTCCTACTGCAGGCTCATGCTGCAGCCTCCTCCCGCCCGCTACCAGCCAGAAGACAGGGAAATGAAACCTAAAGCCCTTCAGCAGCACCTGCATAAGGGCAGTGGACCAAATCCTGCCACGCAAAACCCTGCTGACATCACGGGGATTAGATGGTCTGCTAATCAGGGCACTGGGATTGGTGTCAATCTTTTACTTAGGATGTGATGCTGAGTCCCGCAGTGGGCAGCATGGGGTAGCTGGGGCTGGGAAGGGACTGGGTCCCCCTGGGGATGAGCAGCCATGGGGGTGGCACTGGGCTTTGGGGTGCCCTGTGTGTGCTGCCATGGGGAGGAGGAGGAATGTGGGACCAGCTCTCCTCGGGCACTGGACTCTGGTAACGTTCAGGGCAAGGGTCCTGCCGCTGCCCTTTCCAGCTTGGGTCTCCCAGGGCAGCAGAGGACAGGAGGGGGGAGAAATTTTCTGTGACTTTGGGGTTCAGTGGCCCCTTTGCAGCAGGTTTGTCTAAGGGTGGGGTGGGAAAGGAGTCAAAAGCTTTCCATCTTCAAACTGGACACAGGCTCAGTCCAGACTGAAACCTTTTTGGGCGGTTGTTTAGAAACCGGGGTTACGTTTTTAGTACTTTATAAGAGGAGTCTCATGTGTTTACATTAATATGATGAAAATGGCATGCAGAAGGGTCTCTGGGGACTCAGACTGGCTCCAGTCCATCCCTTCACCCCATGCCTAAGCCAGTCCTTACAGATGTCTGGATAACCTGTTCTTAAAAACCTCTAATAACAGAACCTCCACAGTCTCTTGGGACAAAGTATTTCAGCGTTTTACTACTCTTACTGTTAGCAACATTTCTCAAATCTGTCTAACTCTTTCTTAACTCCCTCCCAGCCAGACGCAGTACACACCCTCCCTGAAACTGCAGCATGTGGCTGCTGTCTACAGCCGGGACAGAGAGCAGTTATTTACTTCCATTTTGCTCAGCCCCTTATGTGTCTGAAAGCTATTATTTCTCCCTTCAGACATCTGTTCTTTATTCAAACCCAGTTTCTTTAGCCTACCTTCCTGCACATACCTGAATACACCTTTCTTGAGGAATAGCATCCCCATCCATAAAAAAAAATCTCTAGGTGAAGTCTCACACTAACAGTGGGAGCTGAACAGATGGAAAGGAGATGTCTTGCATGCTGTATTTCTATTTATATACTCCACAGTGGAGTTTGGGGGATTTTTTTTCCCAACAGTAAGATATTATAGGTACTTAGTCAGCCTGTGACCCATCACAGCCGCAGGTCCTCAGAGCCAGCAGCAGCCCAGGCAGCCAGCACCAGCCTGGCTCAGGGATGCTGGGGAGAGCTGTGCATTCATCCCTCCCAGACTGCATCTTAGGGCTTTTCAGTCCCTATCTCCAGTTTGTCATTCCTGCAACCCACAGCCAGCACAGCCCTGCTGCAACTGCGACAAGCACATTGCTCTATTTTGCCATTGCCTCAGCTGTAAGTCAACATGCAGGTTAGTTCTGGGATGAAGGGAGACCTCCAGGGTCCCATTCTAGGCAGTCCCCTAGAAAACGTGGAATTATTGACACCTTCCACATACAACTTCACCCTTCACCCATAATGGCTTCACCCTTCCCATAGTAGTTTCACTCCAACCCCATTTCTGCTTGCTCATGTAAGGGATGACAAGGTTGGTAGAAACCAGGAGGAAAAGGTGCTGGGGTGAGAGTGCACCCACATACCCCACAGGTGAAGCCTGGGGTGGCACAGCAGGTAGCACCTGCAGAGTGGGAGCTGTGGGAGCTGCAGGCTGCACAGCACCGAGGAGAGAGAAGGGGGAGCAGCTACTCAGAGCATGGGCCCTGCTGTGGGAAAGCTTTGTACCCCAGTCTTGGTGTCCCACAGAGCCACACATGGGCTGGCCCAGGCAGGGCTTCAAATGGGGCAGGGGCTGTGCTGTGGCAAGGCAAAACATGCGAGGGGCTGGGAAGCAGGAGTTGGAAGCGAGGTGCTCCCTTTCAGCGCATGCTACTCAGTTCTGTTACTGTAATCAATATTGGCAACCTCGCCATGGTAAAAGCTGTGCATATAGCTGGGCACCTCCAGAATGGCTATGTTTCCACTTCATGGACCCTTGCACCTTTTGCCAAGTCCTGTCCTCTCCAGAGTGAATAGGCCTTGTGCTGCACATCCACAAGTTCCTAGTAAAGTTGTTAGTGCAATTAGAAAAAGATGAAAAGTACCTCTGAAGCAATTGCTCGATCTCCTTTTCAAAGAGCAACACATACAGTCAGAGACACGCTGCTGGAGAAAGTGTACTCCATGTACTGGTCTAGCAAACACCTCCTGAACATTTTTTAATGTGACCTGGCAGCAGACCAGGGTAAATGGCATGTTCTTTTTCCAGTGCTTTGTCCCAAAGTGTGTATTTCAGAGGCTTAAAAGAACAGTCAGTCAATTAAATGTGATAAACGAGGCCATTTGTCACCAGCATTTTAGCTTTTCTTTTAAAGTATAAAACGAGATAATGAGCAGGGCTTGAAGAAATCCTTTGTGGTGTTGGGAGCCAAGGGCACATGATATACAGAACGGATTTTCTGCCTCTCCCATCATGAGAATGCGATCTGACAATACTCTCCCTCGTGACACAGAAATCAGAGACAATGTTAAGAGGGGGGGAAAAAATCACTAATGGTTGAAAAAACAGTGACATGTTACAATGGAGATAAGAAAAGAAATGCACTTAGTTAAGGGCAAATCTACCACCATTGCAAACTTCCCTTTGTAGGTGCTGGTCAATAGGAACAGTGACAGAGAGGCAGCTGCATTCTACCTTTAGCTTACACAAAAGCCTCACGTACCAGTGACCAACTTATCACCAACTCATAAAGAAGCCAGCAGGGTATGCATCCAGGGGAAGGCAGTGGGTGATGGAAAAGATTCATTACCCCTTTCCCCAGCATGGGAGAGGGGACATGCCTGTGACGGGCTACCTGAGCTGCAGGGTCCTGCACAGTATGGGAGTCCTGGGGCTTTAGGGCTCCAGGTGCTGGGAGAATATTCCTCCTGTAACATCCACAGGTGCATACAGCACACTGGGACACCCCATTCACTGACAGCCATGTAAGCAATGCAGTACGGGGATGTAGCCCCTAACAGCGGTGGCAGCTTGCAGGGTGCAGCGTTAGCATGCGTTGGTATTCATGGCTGGAGGCTAGAGCTGGGTCTGGATCCAGAGCTGGAGTGTTTCCAGTTCTCTTTTAAAAAATAACACCTTTCTTTCTGGCAGGTTCCCTGAATATGTTTCCTTCTGTGCACTGTCCTTTTTTATCATGTGTGTCTAGGAATTAGGAAACATTTACTCCAATGTGTGAAATCTCTCTGCACCTGTGGGACATGAACATATTGACTGTATTGGCTGTATTTCACATTGGTGTGTGTGCCACCAGATCAATGTTACTTCTGTACCCTTTTCCCATCTCCCCTCTGCATCTACCCACTTGTGCTACCTCAGGAGGAAATTACTATTATTTTTTTTTAACTTCTTTTCTCAATTAATCATCATTTTGTACTGAATACATTGAGGTAGGAGTGCCAATAATTATGCTTGTGCACAAACACAAATAGATATTTAAGGAGATGAGAACCAGGGACATTTTGTCTCTACGACATATGTTTTATTTATGTCTGTACTGCGTTGTTTTGGCAGCATTTGATTTAGTCTTGGGATGAAAACCCTGTCTTCTTGCAAACATGGAGAGCCTCACACATGCCTCTGACATTAAATAACTAATGCACACAGCGCATGGAAACATACATTTTAAGAAAACTGCCCAGATGCACCAGCAGCAGGGGGTACCAAAGTAACTAAAAAGGCAAAGAATTAAAATCTCATTGAAGGAATTCAGGAAAGGAGGTCCTGGTCAGGTGCCAAATGAGTAAACGTCAAACATGCAGTTGAGCCAGTGGCTCAGCATCAGGTTAGCCTCAAGTCAATGAGTTTTCAGCTGATAATGAACTTTGTGCATGGCCTTTGATGGGCTTCTGCATGGAAAACTGCCCCCTCAGCACGCCTGCCACCCGGCAGCAGCAGCGTGCAGCCGGCTGCACCCACGCGAAGGTTTCCAGCACGCATGGTGGCTGCCAGCTTAGTGAGGTCCATGCCCAAGGAGATTTTTCAGATGAGGTATCAAACAACAGGACCAGATCTTGTGCTGTATAAAACTGCTGGTAAGAGCGGCCTGTCTGTCCCTGCCTCCCCTGGAAGCGGGCTCAGCCCCAGCCCATGGGTTGCCCTGGCTGTGGCCTGCTGAAAGGGTGGGATAATCCTGCCGAAGCCCTTGGTGGGCTGCCCATTTCCACTCCTTCCAACTCGCTGGCTTCCAAAACAAATTCCTGTTGCAAAGACTCAGGCCCTTTCAACTCTGCATTCCTGCCTGTAACACGATCCCTTTTGAGGAGGTGGTGAACTGGTACAACTCGGTGAACTCAAAAGGAAAGAGATCCCAAATAATTGTTGGAAATGATTGGAAAGAAATATCTTGTAAAACAACATCCTGAACAAAACAGAGCTGAATGTTTCAGAAGCAGTTAGCTGTGAAATGGCGTGCTTTCAAAAGCACAGTGCCTTACCACGGGCAGGCAACGGAGGTGTGGGAATCAATGCCAACACCTTTCCCTTTCCTACGTGCAAAGCCCGTGAAACTGCTGCCTGCACCACAAGGCAGTTGTGTGAAGGTGCTACCACCACCTGTTTCACCAACAGTGTGAGAGATGCACCACTGCAGTCTCTAGCTACAGCCCAGGGAGTGAACGCTCCATCCTTTCTGCAGCAGAGGTTTGCTGACATCCACCTCGTTTGTCTGGGTTAAGCGGAGAAGGAAGAGGAGGCTCTGACTCCCAAAAGTTCACATTTACAGCTTCAGGAAGACAGTTTCTTTGCAAACACTTTACGTGGTTTTCTTCCTCCCGTTACCTCTACAGAAAGTTGAGCATCTTCAAAACTGCACTAGCCTCCCTTAGGGAAACTTGTTTTCAGAGCCCTTCTCGACCCGATTTGGAGCAGGGACATCAAAGCCAAGGCAAATCTGGTCCCCTGTTAACTTGGATCCATTTGGAGCTGGGCTGGGAAGCTGGAGCTTGCCCGGGTGTTCACAGTCTTTCGAAATATTTACTTATCTGACTGACAAGAGAGTTATTTAATAAGTTATGATGTCTGCAGTTCAGTGTAAACAATTTACAGTGTCATGATTGATGCTGGGCCCTGTTTGGAGAGAGGCAAGACTGATTGTATATACTGGGCTTCGTTTTGGAGAGTTCAGGTCCAGCACTGGGCAGTAATATACTTAATAAATAACAACAGTTAATCATATGGACTCACACTGTTTCAGTGCTCATGGAGTCACACAAACATGGCTGAATTAAATCAATGCTTCTTTGAGCTTACCTTGGCCGTGCAAACGGCAGGGACCTCTGCAGGGGTGCCCTGTACAGTGGTCACAGTGCCTGGTTCTGCTCTTGTCCCGTGCCTGTCCTGTCCACAGCCCTCCAGCACTTACTGGGCAGAAGGCAATGGCTGGCTTTGTGGGTAGGACAGCCAGTGCAGATGTGGGGCATCACGCTTCAAGCCTCTTCTCCAAATCTGGGAGGATGGAGGTTGGGAAGGCAGTCTCACCACGTCCAGGAGGCAGCTCCAGCCCCTGCATGAGTAAAGTGAAATGAGTGGCCTTGCTTCTTCTGGCACAGCTTCAGGTCACGGTACATGGGTGGGTTTCCTCAGTCTTTCCCTTTTCAGTGTCTTCTCTCAGGACTCCAGGGGCTTCCAGGAGGAGATGGGATTTCTGCTGCAGTGCTTTGGGTGACATCACCAAAGCCCTTTTTCTGGGTGAATACTTTCCACTACAGGTGTGCAAGATCACAACAAAAGCCTGTTCCTTGGTGGAAGAGTGTTCCCACCTCCAGTGGAAGGACACAGGAGTGTGATTGCTATGGTTCATGGGTGCACGCAGCCCAACTGGTGAGCCATAGCTACCGCTGATAAGCACAAGCCCCCATGAGACGCCAAAGCAGATAAGAGAGGGCACAGATTAATGTCAAACTGAGAGAAGTCAGCGGTCCTGTTGTTCTGTTCAAACTGGAAACAAGTTATTTCAGCTCTGAACCATCAAAATATTTTGTTCCTGGAATTAAGTGACCTGGACATGTCTGCTGAAACAGCATTTTCAGGACCATGCAGCTCCCTCAAATTTTCTGCAATTTGACTTTCTGACCCGATTGTGTACAAAGACAAAGGTACATCATTCAGAAGTTCCCATGAAATGGAAATGTTGGGCCAAGTGCAGCCATGTACAATGCAGGAGCTATGCAAAAGCTACAGCTGAAAGGCAAAAGCTTGGAAGGAGAGGAAGAAAGAACCCTTCCTTGCTACCAAGCAGCTGTTCAGATTGACTAGTAGAGGCAAGAAATTAAAAAAAATATATTTAAGAACTTCATTCTGGAAATACTCTTTCAGACACATTCACTGTCAAAGGTCTACTCCAGATGCTGTGAGTGAAGAATGGGAGGAAATTAAAAGGAAGGAATTGACCCTAACACTGACACAAGAGGACTGAGTGGATGCGAGCTGGATAAAGGCTCCATATACCCATGCAGCAAAAAATGTGCTTCCTCTGAACAGAGCAAAGTAATGAAGTATTGATTTGAAATTATTGAACGGTGATACTACATCTATGTTGCTGACGATGGCCTTGTCTGATGGAGAGAAAAGTACAAGGAGGTCTTTCCAGTTCAGACTGGAAAAAGGAAAAGGATGTCTGAGGCAGACTTTCCAAATATTGCATTCACCGTGGGAGGAAAGTAATACTCAATGCCCTCCTGATGTTCAAAACTGTTTCTGCAATAATCCTCAGCCACCAGAAAAGGCTAATTGATCCCCCAGGTTCACCAATAACATTTGCTCTCAAAAGGATCTATCTTTTCATGTAGTCAGTTGAAATCTGCACTCAGAACAAGAAGGATCTTGAGCAAAACGCAGCCTGCCTCTACCTCCCAAGGGACCATCCAGAGACACGCTGCATTTAGCAAAGCAAGTGAAGGTTTCAGGGGGACCTGAGGGACAGCAGGCTGATGGCACCACTCTCAGTCTCCATGGAAATATGCCTCGATGTAATTACTGGTAAAGAATAAAAGTGATTCAGAGAAGCTCTGGTACTTCCTCCCTGTTTAGCTCCCGTGATTAAACCCACACAGAGCCTAGAATGGGGAGATGAGCTTCAATTATAGCTAAGGAACAGCATAATGTATTATCTCCTTTGCGCTTACTGTAGCGGGTGAGTAATCTAATTTCTACCCAAACTCATGTTGACTATAGAGAGTTTGCCAGTGTCTGATTCATCAAGATGCTGGAATAATGTGGAATTAGAAATGCAGAAGAAGGCCTGTAGCTCTTTGCCCCTTATTCTTCAACACTGACAACTTTGGGCAAACTTTTTAACAGCTAGCATTAATACAGCCAATACTGTGGTGAAAATATGCCTTCAGCTAAAATTAAATACAAATAAATGGCCTGCTAAGTGAAGAGTTTGAATCCTCTCTTTCATGTACAATATAAAAATCTTTTTATTTTGGATGGTGAGTCTTTCTATAGATTTGTGGACTCCAACTGAATGGTACAGAGCTTCTTTTATGTGCCTTGAAGTTCTTTTGCTCAGAAAATGCCCAGAACTACAGGTTCTGAAGTTATAGTTTAAATACTATTGAAAGGTATCAGCAGCCTCCACTCCCTTGGCTGGCGAGAACTGCGGAGGGTTGGCATCCCTGTGTTTCCAGCCTCAGACATCGTATGTGGATAACAGTAGAAAGAGACAACTCTCAGAGCAGCTTTCCTGAAGCTTTTCTGGATGGAGCTTATTCCTGGAAGTTACAGGGTCATTGAGTTCCTGGGACAAAAACAATATGACTGCTGAAACTCTCCCCTGCGACTCTGGGAGCTGCTGGCACAATTTGAGGCTGGGTCTGTAAGCTCTGTGGAGCAGCCACCAGCTTTCTGAGCTGTGGGATCTGCAACCCTGGGAAGTAGGGTGCTGTCCCACAGCACAGCAGTGAGGCAAGAAAACAGTTCAAATAAATCTTAAAAACATGGATGGGGTCTTTTACGAAGGGCAGTTTTGTACAGCAATTTATAAAGAGCTGAAGGGGTGTTATTGTTTAAATAAATATTTAAGGGAGAATCCTCTCAACTTAAACACAGCGAGCTGTAGCATATGGAAAGCAGCAGCATTTGATTACACATATGTAAGAGGCCAAAGCAAACCATTAAGAACAAAAGCGGTGAAGAAGGAGAAAGTAATTTCATTTGATGGCTTCTCCAAGATACGTTATTGACATCGTCATTTCTGCCTGGTGCTAAAGTGCAGCAGGGGTACAAACCCTGGCAGTCCCGGCAGTGGATGTGCTGTGTGAGAAAGCCATTCTGCAAGCTCCACTGACATTTTGCCTGATGAGATGGCGGGGGGTAGAAGCATAGGGTTTAGCTCCACAAGCGATACCCTGCCTGGCAGCTAGCGACCCGACACGCAGCAGCAGGACTGTGTGCCCAAGGAGGAGGGCACAACGGTTCAACAGACACACAATCACAGCCTTGATACTAGAGAGTGGCACATTTCAACACGGGTTCACTTTAAAAGCCTGCTTGGTTTGGTTGAGGCTCAGGGATGACAACTCAGGTGAGAGTTTCTTGAGCCCTGTAGCTACAGAGCTGGAGTCACCTTGTGCGGTGAGCCTGGCACAGCCGGACCTCAGTGCCGTGCAGTCAGAGGTTTGGTACAAGGAGGTGCTTTCTGCCCTGCAGGTAGAAAATGCCAAGGGCATAAACATCCAGCCGGCAGTAGCAGAAAAGAAGAGAAAACAAGGTAAATTCACTGCTGGGGGACAAGACATCTGCAAAAAACCAAAAAAGTGAAAACATGCTAAAAGGCTGTAAGCAGTTAAAAAACCCTCAATGAGTTTGAGGTTATTAGGAACCTGTGTGTGTCATAAATCTAATACATAGAGTTGGACTGTGGGATTCACAAAGGTGTTATAAATGAATTGATAGACTTAGGGGACCCCATGACACTCGCCTCTGGGGAGGAAACTTGAATTTATGTCTTGGTAGGAGTTTTCCAAATGGTCTTCACCAGTGCAAAAGGCTGAAACATTCATTTTCATCACCCTGTGCTAGTCTGCTTCTTTTGAAAAAGGTAAGGCTTTTACCTTATCAGAAATGAGTTTTTCTTTTCTGATACAACTGTGTATTCATTCCTTTTCTGAATTTAAGTCACAAGCCAACAGACCACCAAACAAATCACTTTTCCAAAGTGTCCTTAAAATTGGAGGATTCTGTAAAGGTGACACATATTTCATGGACACATCTGAAGACACGGCAGATTCCCTGTAAGAAGTAGGACATTATTTATACAGGAGAACACTGTTCGGATTATCAAGATGGCTGCTACAAGAGTACTCATCCATGGCTGTATCTTGGCAGGAGACAAAATCTGTGCACCCGTTTATGAAAAAAAATCCTTTGATGTTTCACGCCCCATCACATGTCACTGGACAGCAGAATAACACGAAGATAAATTTACATCTGGGGTGCAACCATGGGAAGGCAGTAAGCGTCTGTTAGTGTTGGGATCAATCTAGTTCTCTCCAGGCACAGGATTTGAGGACCTCAGTGTCACTGTACAACCAACCACTTTTAGAAACCCAAGACCCTGGCATGGCTCAGGACAGAAAACCTGGCCCACACAATCTGTGGAGACATGGGGATCTGCAGAGTAGGTCAAAGCAGATCATTTGGAAAAAAAGCATTAATTTCCAAAACAAAATAATTCTTGATTCATGACTATTTGGAAACAAATGAGAAATAGGAATTACACAAAAGCTCCATTTTGTTCATTGAGAAACTGCAGAATTAATCGCATGTGCTTTAGTTTCCAGCAAAGGCTAAGTCCCAAGGCACCAGTGTTGTGATTGTTGAACTGGGCATGTCACACATACTGGTTTAATTCAGACCAAAACTGCAGGGAGACCATGATGGAATATAGCCAGTAGCTGGCTGGGAATAGAGGTGGGGTAGGAGCAAGGTCTGGGTATCAAGCAGGTCAAGCTATTAAAAAAGCAATGAAGATTTTGGTTAACACTCATAAGATGATCTCACTCTTTCCCTGGGCTGTGTGCAGCAAAAGGAGCTGGTGGGACCAGCCAGGGTTGCAGATTAGGACACCAGCTCTTCCAGAGCTGTTCAAGAAACCTTTTTCACAGACCTGACTGCTTCATTCATGATGTTGCTTGTAAACATCACATCGAAGTTGTAACACCAACAGCTTCCCAGATATATTTCTTTTGTGATAACTTCCACAAGGACATCCCCAATAAGGATCTCTGGTCCTTTGACTGTAAGTCTCCACTTCACCCATCTGCTCTCATCCAGCACCAAAGTTTAGGGCCCTGTTTGCCACAGTGTCCATACACGTACTTTCTTCTCTTTTTTCCATGACACTCAGAGCAGAAGCCCATAAGCATCCACCACTCCTTTTCCTTTTCTGTTTCATTTCTTCTGCAACCCCCTGCTTAAGACTCCTTCTTGTGACGTCTTTGACAAAGGCGAGGATGCCCGTTTGCAGCAAGCCCTGCCTGCAGTCCTGGCCCACACTGTCTCACAGCTTCTTAGAACTCCTTCATCTCTCAGTAGCTGTCTGTAAGCAGCTCTGGTCTTCTCACATTGTCAGCTCCTGTTCTTCTGGCCTTTGCTTCTACACTGTCTACAGCTGAGCTCTGGGGTGTGCATGAGGCTCCCAGGAGCTGATGGAGATGATGACACTCTATTGCCTAGATTTGTGGGAGAGGCTGTACAGGGTGCTTCGTAACCCATGGCCATAAAAGAAGTGAAGGAAACCACCTCTCCCTGCCACGTCAGCAGGGGCAGAAACAAGCAGCCTGCAGCTCCCCATCTTGCAATGTGGCAATCACGTCAAGTGGCAAAACGGAAACACTGAGATTTCACCATCTGTCTGCAAATGCTGCATATATATTGCATACAAAAATAGGCTCTAAGAAAACTGCTAAGACTGAAAAACCCATGAGGCAAGAGATGCCAGAATTAGGCCTCCCTTGTGCTATGTGTTATGATACACTTGCTAATTAAATGATCACACAGTCCTTTGCCAGAGGTATCAGCTTTATCCTATGGTACAGGATGGACTGTCTTCACTGGAGAAGATGTAGAATTTTGTTTCATCTTCAGTGTTCAGTGTGATCCTAGGCTTTATTTGCTACCCAAGTCCTCCTCTGAATAGAAATTACTGATTTTCTGAACACTGGCAAAGTTTACTGGGTGTTTCACAAGTGTCTCTGGTACCTATGTAAGGGGGTGTGGTGGTGCTTTAGCAGGGAAGAGACAGGCATGCAAGCAACCAGGCTGATCACATCAACCACCAGTTTGTCAGGTGTCTGGCTTGGTCACCCATCCCAGCTGTCCCCGTCAAAGCAGTGGGTCTTCCCTGCAGCAAGACCTATGCCCATACCCACCCTTGCAGGATTCACAGCACCACAGCACAGTGCTTCAAAGTCATGAGCTGAGACCAAGGGTGGTCAACAAATAGATATAGCTGGGGCTGGGGCTGTGCAAGGGTGTTCAGTATCAGGCGGTGCTGGACATCCTCAAGGCAGAGCTCCCGTTGGGTGCCACGCCAGGAGCATACTTCACTAACAGGGTCTTACGGCACATGCAGACAGCGGGGCAACCCCACAGCTGATGACTGCAGGCTAGGGAAAGCCTCAGAGAGACCCGCCATGAAAGACCATGCAGGGAGAGCGGGACTGAAGCCAGTTCTGCAAAGCAGCACTCATATCCCCTAAGAGGACCATGGATGGGGCAGCTCAGGTTTCATGTCAGGCTCTGGCATGTCTGGGCTCTCCCTATGGCTCACACTTTGACATACATCTCCCCACCCTGTTCCTGAACCTCCTGAGCCCCTGACTCCTCACTTGTACCATGTACTCCCCATCCTAGTCCCATGCTATCCTTCAGCTTTAGCATCTCAGTACCATACCTTCCCTTAGCCCAGCATCCCCAGGGCCCCTGGATGCCTCCTGGCTGTGCAGGGAAGGTGTCAAAAGCGGTGTTCCCTGCCTGCATTCCCATTGCCCCACCCCTCTGCCTTAAGCAGCATTACGAGGAAAGACCAGTTTCATCTTGCTCCTAGAAAGAGCAGAAGGGTAGTCCAGACCCTGCAAAGCTGTGGGGAGGCAGCAGGAGCAGCAGTAACTTGGTAGCACCAACTGTGTCCAGGAGCACTGGGGTCAGTACTGGGAGCTGCCAGGATGCTGGGCTGATCTCGCTCATGTGGGAAGGAAGCTCAGCAGATTTTGACTTCTCAGCCCTAGCACATCCCTAATAAGTTGCTATTTTTTCCCTTCAAAGTCTATCACTAAGCCAAACTGGAGGAGATTTACAAAGTAAAGAAAAAAAATAATACTGCAGTCCTAACACAAAGCTGCCAAATTTCAGATCTCTGCTCCAAAGCGCAGAGGGATAAGAACTACCCACAGAAAGGATCACCAGGTTCCCCCCTCCTGTTTCTTCCTTTCTTTTTTTTTCCAGTTGGACAACAATGCCTTTTTCCCTATGCTCATTCTTGGAAATGGCTGTAGAGTTTTGGCTGAAATTTTCCAGAAAAGAACTTAGCCCAAGGCAGACAATCAAGTTGGAAGAACTCAGTCTAAACGGTTCAAGCCTGGCAAAGTTATAAGCAACTGCAAATACAGTCTTATAGCAGGACACATATAAGCATATAAGTAAACTTAATCATAGGAGCTGCAAGCAATCCCACCTTTGATCTATTCAGAGTTATAATAGCTGATGATGCTGTTCCATTCAAGTGTGTCTTATCACGATTCAGATATGTCACTGGTAAAAAACTTTAACTCAGTCATCCCACTGAGGCTTCCCACACCCCTTCCTACTCAAAGAGCTCTTCCCATCTAACAACTGATCAAACAAAAAACCATAGTTCCCTCGCCTCCAGTATTTGCATGTGAGCTTCAGCTTCTTGGATAGAGGCAGCTGATGATAAAATGGGATTGCTCTCTGAACTAATGCATTCAAAATTAATAAAAGAAATAAAGCAACACACTCCTCTGGCAGGTTCCCATACATATTTTCCATAAAAGTTCATTTTTCCACAAGAACAAATTGTGAGTTTGTGGGGGATTTGCACTGAATCTTGATACAGAGCTTAGAATTCTTGGCACTGCTCGGGACATTAAAATGACATCAGCTCCACTTTCTATATTGAAATTTTATAGTTACTGCCTGACCACATTTCTTTGTTCTGCGCGTATTCTCTCTCCTCCGAGCTGCCTCTCTGCTACGGCGCACTGTACATGAGTATCATGAAAAACTGTGTTTGTGTTCCTTACAGCCCTGCTTGCCCTCCCTGCGCTGGGCACTCAAGTGATAAAGCTGCATTTCTTCCTCCAGGACAAAGCAGCATTGTTGGCTCAAGGGACGAGGGCACATTTGCTAGCCAAGAGGCTTCCCTGCAGCCTGACAGCTCTGCGCTGCGAGGGACCTGGCGTGCCAAGCAGGGTCCTCCTCTTCTCTGGAGGAGCAGAGGAGTGGAGTGCGTGCTAGCAAAGTGACACGGCTGTGGGACAGCGGGGACCAGGGGAGGCCAGTTACTGCAGGCAGGACACTGTGAAACCATCCTGTCTTACTCAGGGAAGGGAAGGGGAAGTGGAAAGAAGAGGAAAAGGAGCATCTCGGGGTGGGAGACAAGGCTTTCTCCAGCACTGGCAAGGTATCACCTGGAGCAGTGTTCATTCAGTGCTGTCTTGATGGAGGGACATTATAAGTGCTCCCCCCACCACACACCCCCTGCCCCATGCCTCGGGGGAGGGAGGGGCAGTGTATTTTTAAATTAAGCAAAAATCTGAGTAATGGTGTTTCTGTGTTATGCAGCAGCATGACCCGCTGTGTTTGAACACCATGGTGTGGGAGGACCGATCTGGTACTCGGGATCCCCTGTGAATCACAGCACGAGGAAAAGCAAGAGCATTGGGGCTGGGAGAGTTAACAGACTCCGGCACTGGGAGTACAGTTCCCTGGACATCAGCACAGACATCACGCTTGTTTCCTGGATTTCAAATAAAATAAGGATTCAAGGAAAAGATGATGCTTTCCTACATCCCCTGTGACTTGGAAAGCAATAAGAGCAAATAAAGGCAGTTAATTATCTGGCATGCCACATCGAAACATTTCTGAAAGCACCGCTCTGCCTTTACTGTAAGTCATGCTGGAACAGCATTAGCATATACTCTGTAAACAGACTCGGTGCCATCCTGCGGCACAGCCCCAGCCTCCCACACGGGGATTACAGCAGCTGGACAAACCCAGGAGGGACTGTACCTGAGAGTCAACAAAATGCCAGTTTTGCTTTCATCTGGCTTGACTGCAATAGTACTGGGTTTATTTCCTACATTGCCTACATGCTCAGCCTCTCTAATGTGTGACAGAGAATCACTGCTGTTTGCTCCTCTGTGCAAGATTATCATTTCATCATTTCACTGTCATACAGAAATAGCCACAAGACCAGATTAACAGTTAAAGATTGTGAAGCCATTTGCCAAACACTTCTTGCTCTATAAGCAACAATATTTTTACAATTGCATTTGCAACGGCATTTCTGAAATCACATTTATACACTCCTTTACAAGAACATGCAACCATATACAGAATGCAGAAAATCTTTACCTTGCATGCCCAGAGGAGAATGCCCGGTTTCCTCTCATGGATCAGAAGTAGGATGAAAAGCAAACCCAAGAGAGACCCTTGAACAGACTCATCTGCTGAGAGTTGTTTAAATCCCAAGCCTGCTCCCACTAGCAGCTCTAAGTTTGTGCTCTGAATAGAGGCTGTGTTATTTTAACCACAGGATTTCTAGTCATGGGGGAGGAGAGATGGATTAGGTACGTTTGCAATCTAATGCTTCACATTTACCTCAACTGAAACGAACTACTTTAAGCCTGATGTAAATAAGTACTGCTAAGATATAAATTTCAAGAGCCCGCTAACCAATTATGCTTAAACTAACAGACTAAATAACTGTGGAAAATTCCAGAGGAATAAGATAACATACTTTTGTGTTCTTTCCTAAATAAAAGGCATGTGTGGAATTTCATGCTAGATACTATGGCAAGTGAGGGGCAGCAGATGAATTGCGCAAACTAACCTATGTAAGGTGCCGTACCTTGTAAAACAATATTCCTAACACCTGTTAGCATGGATTTCAGCAGGCATCCTAGCAATCTGGGTTTTCATGGCTTGTAAAAAGTACAGATATGAAGGATTTGAATCTAATATTTCAAAAGACCAAATAAAGCTCTTTAAGGTAATAAGGCAAGATTTTAAAAGGCCACGAGGTCTGCAGTTCTGCAGGAGCACAGACATTAGCCCACTGAACAAATGCCATCTCCATCAGGGATGTAAGCTTAATACCCTCCCTGCCACTCATGGATTGCTATGGAGATTGTTAAATGCAGGCAAAATATTGTGCCCAGGACACCGGTTTGGGGTTTGTGTTGTTTAATCCAAACTCTGCCTTCATTTCCTAGTTTATGGCACTTTTGTGCCGCAGCTGCTGTGGTTGCAAAGCATGGCTACAGTCCAGGCTTCCAGAGCCACCTCACAGCTGACAGAAGAGAGATCTATTAACTTTCTGAGAGGTATGATTTGTAAATAAAACACATTCTTAAACTTTGGACTGAACCGAGGAAAACAATTTGGATGCAAAACACCAGAGGAAAGGGGACAAATTCCAATTTGTCTTTGACAGCAGAGGCTTCAGGAAGACAAGTTTAATTCCATTTTGAATAAAACCTGGCTCTATAAATAGCATTATCTTACACTTACATAACGCTCTTCATCCCAAAGCATTCCCGAGTGCTTTGCAGACATAATCATCCCATCTGAAAACCGCAGGCGGACCTCCCACCCTGGCACAGAGGACGGTGTCCTGCAGGAGAGGCAGTGGAGCATCCAGCCTCCAGCAGGAGCTGGCAGCTGGCTGGGGTGTCACAGCCTGTGCCTGGCTCCTGAGGTGCTGGCCGGGAGCACGGGGCGTTATCTTACCGGGTCACCCAGGTACAGAGTTTGTGGTGATGCACAGGACTGGTATCTGTAACTGCCAGCATGGTTAAAAGCCTGTTGCCCAGCTCAGCCCTCAGGTTCTCAGAATGGACTGGAGCATCTCCAGGGATGTTAGCCTGCTTCCCAGAGCTCAGGCTGAGCTCTCTGAGTTCCACCTGGATGCTTGGCTCAGTCTGACTCACCTGAGCTTGGGCTTTTGCTGGGTAGACCACTGGGATACCAAGCATCTGTGTCACGGGCAGGGATGTGCACCTGAGCTAGAAGCAGAATGTCCCCACACCTCCCACCATCGTGCCTCTGGCCCATCAACCAACTTTTCCTTCCACCACTTGAGCAGCTCACTCCACCCCAGCTGGCTTTCTTCAGCATTGCTGTAACTGCTGTAAGATGAACCCCACTGATGTTCCCCAGATACAGGTTCTACCTCATCCTTGTATGGGACGCCACAAGGACAGCAGGCATGGGAATGCTCCTGGGGCAGGGGCAGGTGTTGCTACAGCACTCCTGGGGGGTAGGGGTCCAGCTGGAAGACCCTAGGTCTCCTAGTTTGCAGAGATATTGGTATGACAAGCATCAGATCTGTGCACCAACATTGCAAGCTGCCAGACACGACTTTAGGAAGAAAACAACCTGTCTCCTTCTCTTGTGCTCCCTCCTTCACCTGGATGGAGGATCTTTGCATGCACAAAGGAAATTTCTGTGCTGCAGAGGGGTGTATTTTTCACTTTTGTTTAGCTGGCTTGATAGGAAACAGCAGGAGGAAGAGAGGCCAGCAGAAGCTGTGCTGCAGGTTGACCTGAAAAGTGCACATTTTCCCAGAGAAACTAAAAAAACCAACAAAACGGAAGGAGAGAAAGCAAAAATAATTTTGAATTAAGTGAAAGCATTTGAACGCATGGTTTGGGTTTCTAGTTTATCTCTCAGGTCACACTTTATCCAGTTTACAAAGAAACAGCAATTTAAAAACAAACATAAAAGGAACAAAGAGTTTGATTTCTAAAATGTCAAGGCAAGACATTTCAGCATTCCACATTGCTGCTATTTCTTTGGGATGCGGAGATAAGTAGTAACAGAGGGACGGATTTAGCATTCGTTTCCTTTCTCCTCCTAGACAAGTCAACAAATTGGACACAAATTTACAAACGGGTTCCTTCAAGTCTTCATTTTTTATCAAAAAGAAAATAAAGTTATTCTGTTGGAAGCCTTTGCCAGATTTAGGCTCCGGCACAGCAGCCGGCACTTGGAAGTTGAACACCTGCCTATTGATGAAGTTTGTTACTTTTCTTTTGTGCCTTGGGGCAGCTCAGACCTGCTCCCTGCCCGACATGTCCTCCTGCTGCAGTGCAGACCACAAACCTGCCCACTGCCTCTGAAACAAAGTCAGCTCTGCATAGTTTCCTAGAGCTCTTTCTCTCTTCATCCAACCCTAACATTAAGGATCTTAGCTGGAATGGCTGTTTCCCAAGCAACAAATTATTCTTGGTCTGTGAGAGGAACATTCGCTTTCAGCACCCTCTCTGTGATGCTGGATATTTCTCCACCATAATCATGCTGAGCTGAGGTCTGTAGGCTGTGGTGCTCCCCTGCCTTCCGCTAAAGCCTGCAGAATAAAACAAAGCCCATGCTAGGACTATTTAAGGATTCGATTTTGCATTTCAGTCAGCGCTTAGATAAATCGAGCAACAAATGAAAGGAAATGTGAAGCACAATGAACTGTACAATGAAGTACCATTTCGCAGCAGCAGCAACTCCCACACTGGCCTCTCCTTCCGAGATAATGGGACAAAGAATTCATAATAGACGTTGTTGATGGGAAATTACATGTTAAAGGAACCTGAATAGTTATCCATCTATTTTGCATGTTTTCTCCCTTTTTTATAACATCAACTGAGGGTTAGAGATAAAAAGTTTCTATTTCTTTTGAGTTAGGGAGCCACTCCTAGAAGTGATATTGCCAATCCCCACTGTTAGAAGATCTTCCATTAGGATCTACACAAAACCATGACTGATCTGGAGAATACAAGCTTTTGGGAAAAAAGCCCATTGGGAATTGTAGCAGACCACATTTTCACACTTTTGCTCTGCAGTTTTGACATCTGGTACTTAATTCTGTTGTAAAAGAAAGCAAATGTTTTCTTTAATCAAAGTACTCTAGGAACTGAGGCCCTGAACAAGCCCCTCTCAAAATCAAGTCCCATAAGACACAAAATTGTGGTAGTTGTTAAAAATCAAAAAAACGCAAGAAAGAATGTGAATTTAAGCTTATGTGTCTTTAATTATTTTCTTTTTGGACTGCAATGCTTGTTTCTGTTCTATTTACTTCTAATATTACGTCAACTGCAGCCATCGGTGAACATAAACCCCCAAATGACGTGGTGAGATAAACCCAAATGAGCTTACAGTTAATTGCAAATTAACCCAGGGAACTCCACCAAAGAGTTTCCCTTTAAATTAGGTGCGTGCAGCTCTCAGTGACAAGCCCAAAACAAAACAGGTGAGTGCCTGGTCTGTGGGATTCAGGCATTGTTGGCCATCACAGGAGAGGCGCTGGCAGCCATTGACCCTACGTGGGCATTGCTTCCCCTCTCCAAACCCAGCAGGTCTTCTCCCTACCATGAGGAAGTTGCAGCCAACCCAGCAAGAAGCACCTCCCAGTTAAAGGCATTACGACTCTGTCCCCCGTATGTGGGACACTGCTTGATGCAGGCAGCCCCAGGAACTCATGGAGAGGTGGCAGGTCCAGAGGACATGGAGCGAGCGTAACCTCCAGCCTGTGCCCAGGAGATCTGGGTCTGCTGAACAAGAGCAGGGACATGCTGGGGTGGGCTGAGCACCACAGCCAGATCCTCAGGCTTTGCCGTGGCTCTGGCATGATGAACAAATTCAAATCAATCTCCTTCTGGAACGAGTACTTGTGGAGGAATGTTTAAGTGTCACAGCCTATCATTGCCTCAACCATCAACTTTGTTTCACATAGTGGAAACCTCTGAAGTTGTGTTGAATGTTAGTACATGAATGCTGGGCAAAACCTGAAGTATAATATGAACTAACTGCAATGGTGCAGGCTCTTCTTACCCTGCACTGGTGGATCTCAGAAAACTTTTGGTGGGAGGATTTCAGTTAACAGATCTGATTGGAAAATTCCTGTTTAGTTAGAAGTGTTTTATTATAAGTTAGAAAGAGGTATTGTGATCTTATTATGTCTTATTTAAACTTTTTTACCCTGTCTGTTTTTCTGCCCCTCTTCTACATCCCATCTCCCAGCCTTTTCTGACTTACAGTGAGTATGAGATAGAACAAGAAAATCTGCCTGGATCTTATAAGGAAGAACATGTGTTTCCTGAAGGAGGCTTTTGGATGAGCTAGACAGCTGAAAACCAGTCTGTATAGACAGCTGACTTTCGCTGGGCACAAGACTGAAAAAAGTTCTAGAGAAGAGCCAGTTTTGCCCGGCAACAGAGAAGTTGCCCAGTGAGACCTTCCACTCTAGATGGTATCTTCTCCCCTAGTCCCACTAGATGGGCATATGTGATTGCTACTACTGCATATGCCTTTCTTATAAGGTGCCTTCTGAGGTCCTCAAGCATATTAAATCCCAACAGTCAGGCTAATCTGTCAGCAGGGACCATTTGCACTAGATATGTGACTGCTATAAACTGAAATTTCTGCCTTGGAGAACTTGTGTTATTTAGAAAGCTCTATTGTCACAGGAGGAGCTCTTTGCGTCTCCTGCAATGTCTATATACTCATCTTTATTGCAGAAAGGAAGATTACTTACTGTGACATTCACGATCAAGAATGAAGGCAACTGAGTTCTGATCTTTGAGATTAAGGGTTTTCACTGCATCAGCAAAGGAGTCACGTTCTTGCAGTCAGGTACATGTATCTTTAACAATGCGTTACATACTGATACCCAAACCAAAGGCATTTTCAGGTGCATCAGGTAGTTTTAGGAGTGTCAGCTCCTGCTTTACTTTGTAAGAAATGCCTCTTGGAACCCCTCTGTCTTATCTTGCACCCTCCTAAGCATGAGCTTCTCTGCACATGCAGTAGAAGCCACCATGGCAGTGCTCATCTAGGCCCAGGAAGGACCAAGCCAAACTGGGACAGCTGGAGGGCTCTCCCACTCTTGCGCTCCTCTCTGAACTCCTTCACAATACAGGCTGTGTTGGGTTTATGTGGCAAGGTTTTGGTAGCAGGGGAGCTGCAGAGGTGGTTTCCACGAGAAGCTACTAGAAGAACTGCAGTCCATGGGAAGGGCCTATGTTGGAGAAGTTTCTGGAGGGCTGCCTCCCATGGGAAGGACCCCACACTGGAGCAGCATAAGAGTGTGAGGAGCCCTCTCCCTGAGGAGGAAGGAGCAGCAGAGACATGGGATGCAACCCCCATTCCTGTCCCCCTGTGTTACTGCAGGGAATAGAGATAGAAAATTCAGGAGTGAAGTTGAGCCCAGGAAGAATGAAGGGGTAAGGGGAAGGTGTTTTTAAGTTTTTGTTGTATTTCTCATTATCCTACTCTGATTAGATTGGTAATAAACTAATTTCCCCAAGTCAAGTCTGTTTTGCCCATGAAGGTAATTGCTGAGTGCCCTCCCTGTCCTTATCTCGACCCGTGAGCCTTTCATCGTGTTTTCTCTCCCCTGCCCAGCTGAGGAGGGAGGGACAGAGCAGCTTGGGTGGGCACCAGGCGTCCAGCCAGGGTCAGCCCAGCACACAGGGGAGGGCTGTATGTGCTCCCACAGCAGCAATGCCCCACCTCTGCATGGACCGTGCCATCGCGCCCACAGTGATGGTGTGTATATTTAGGATCCTGATTGTAAAACCAGACTTGGAGCAACGTATTGCCTGGCTGTCTTCTACATACCAAAAGCATGAACAGAAGTAGCATAAGAGCATGGTGTGCCTCAGGAGGCTGGTGTGCAGCACTTCTGGTGACTCAAAAGAAAAAGATGGTCACCACAATGCTCCCCACAGCCCACAGGCTTCTTTCCCACAAACATGTTTAGCTGCAAGGTGGTAGGATAAAGTTCCTGGTTTAGAGGATGCATTTAATTGGATAGGAGCAAATAACAGAGGTCCTTGTTCAGCCGGAGGTGTCAAGGCACATTATGGAGAAAATGGAGAAACAGCAGGCTGAGAGGAAAGGAAACCAGGGGTTTGGAGCAGGAACCTCAGAGGTGCTGAAAAAAGAGGCTAATGAGGAAAACAGAGTTAGCAGAGCTCTTTGCTGAACTTCAGAAAATGTTGATATTCAGGGAAAGCATGTGATGGTTATTGTTAGGTAACAAAAGTGGTTCCTCTCTTCCCTCACACCTCCGACTGCAGGAGCCCAAAGACCTCTGGCGGGTCCCTGTGTCACAGACAATGAAATGAGCCATGTTAGTGGAAGATGCCATCACACTGCTGATGTCTGGTAGTGGTTGCGGCTTGTCACTTTATGCCGTGAAAGCAAAATGCAGAGCCAGTCACTAGGAAGAAAGCAAGTCCAGCCGGATGGCTGCTCCTCCAGGAGGAGTAATTGCTGCTAATGAAAGTAACGATGGGTCTGACACGAACTGGAGTCCTATCCTTTGGCCTCTGTGGCTCCGTGGCTATTTTCATGTGACAATTCTTGATGATTTCAGCAAGGCAGGCGGCGTCTAGGCAGCTGGGAGGGGAGTGAGTCTCTTTTTAATGCATCCAGCACTGCAGCCTGCATCTCTAAGAAAACCTCTGTTCCCACACCTTGCCTTCAGCTACTTACTTGCAATTGTTTCTGTTACAATTAGCCAAGTGGCTGTCCAGGCTGCAGTGTGAAAGCCTGTCTGTTGTGCTAGAGATCCTACTGAATAAAAAGGTAAGTCAGAACTAAAACACAGAAAGTATGGCACCACACCAATGCTGACCCCTCACACTGTTTGCAGAGCATCATTTAAGTTTTGGCTTTGTTTTTTGCAAGAAAAGGTATCGTGCATATGATATTATAAGACTCAGGAAAGATGCTTCACCAGCCTGCTCACAGGCATTCCCTGAGCCTTCATCATGCCCAGCAGCCCTGAAGGAATTTGTTAAAAAATTATGAAGTGTGCATGGAAGAGCTAAAATCCTGCTGAGCCCTGAAGCCCTTTGCGCTGCTCAGGGTGGGCAGGATGAGGTGGGGTTGTCTCTGCCTCATCCCAGTCATACCAGCCCTGAGGACAGTTCCTCACAGGGAGATCAGGTCCTTCTCTAGAGCTCCCTGGGGAAACACACAAAAGGCTCCTAAGGAACTGCAAGATCTGCTTTGAGCTATTTTTTTTTTTTTTTCTGTCTAAAGCAAGACAGCCAAGCCAAAGCTAAACCTTGAGCTTTCCAGACAAGAGGCCTGAATAATGTACTTTCTCTCAGAGATCACGATTTGATCCCCAGATGCATCACAGGCTCCCTGTATCACTTTGGCAAGTCACTTTGTGATGGATTTTCATACACTTGGCACTAAGACCAAGTCATTACAATAACTATATAAGGCAAGATCCCCAGAAGAGCTCATTTCCCCTTGTCCGGAGTTCTTTGGAAGAATTAGCCCATTATTTTACTTAGTAAATGGGAGCTCAGCTCTTCTGAAAATCTGCCCGTGCTTGGCAGCCCCGAGTTCTTAAGAAACTCTATCCCTCCACCTCTCTGCCTCATTCCCATCTGCATGTTGAAAGAAACCATCTTTCCTCAGAGCCCTTTGTCTGGCTTTTCTATTCCAACCATTAGTTCCTGGTGGTGAGACCTTTCTGATGTGAGGTGTCCCAAAAATTCTAGCACGGCCACGCATGAACCTCTGACACACACCTACCTGCCCCTGTTACACAAACACACACTGCTGGGAAGAGGAATTTAATTTAAAGCAGCAAACTGCACAGAGGGAGGACGCTAGAAAGGGAAATAAAACACCGTGTTAGATTCCTCTTTGATGGACTTTCATCTGCTTTCTCTTGTAAGATCCTGGGTGTTTGGGACCTATTTCTGCTTTGTGCACTTGGAGGATTGGAAGGCACATTTTCTGGGAAAGGCAATGTAAATCCTTTTCAGGTTTTTCATGACAAAGATGAATAAGGACGAGTGTGCTCTGTCTAGAGTGAGTACCAGAAGGAGCAAAACACCAGGATTTCCCAGGAAGTGTAAAGAAGCTGAGCTTAAGGTCAGAGAAAACAGAATGTTCCTCAATTTTATGGCCACAATAATTCTGCTTGAGCTTTTTCTGAAGCTGATGTTTAGCATATGATTTTGCAGCTGCTGGAACTGTTCCTCTGAGCTATGGAAGCTTACTCACAAGCTAAGCTACAAAGGTAGTTGCACTCAAATTATACACTGCCCCTAGCAGATTAAAGCTCATTCCTACCTGTCTGTATTCCAGGAAATAAAGCCTCACACTGTCGATGTAGGTCCTCCACTAATTGGCAGTGCAAAATGTTTAGAGGAAATGGAGAAAAAACAAGGATATTTTCGGCAAAGTTCTGATAATCAGACTCAGATTTGCACTAAGACCAAAGAGCTCACAGCAACCTTTCCCACCAAAAAATGACAGGAAAACATGGTAAAATTAAGGAGAATGAAGCAGAGACTGGCAGATGAGCTCCCAGCTCATCCTTCACAGACACAGCTTGCAGGGCTGACTGCGATATTTTTGAAATCTTGAGAGCCTTGTGGAAAGTTATAAGTGCCAATGGCTTCCTCTAAAGGCAGGGCATTTGGCACATTATGGGCAGCTTTGCCTGCTCTGCAGACTGTGCTGTGGGTGTACCTGCACTAGCTCCTGGGGAGCCTGCAATAAAGCAGCTGCTGATGGAGTCAGGGTCAGCCTTGTCCCCTGGCCTGCTGTTCCCACCTGCCCGCAGCAAGTCAGAAGCTCACAGGAGGCCACAAGTCTTATTCTGGGCACTGCTTGGTTCAGTACGGCAAAAGCATTCCAAAAAGATGAGAGACTGCATCTACATGGCATGTCTTTGCAGAGGACGGAGCCACAGCCCCGTGCTAGCCCCCTCGCTGCCGCTGCAATGCAAGCTGTCAGTGCTTAATTGCCATTAATGTCATAGCAGACTATGAAGACAGGAGTGGGAAAAATCACCTGAGTAAAACCAAGGTACAAATATCTTAGTTGCATGCATTATGCCCTCACATGGGTTCTCCTGAGTTTGAGGCTGGTCAGTTTTGAAGCATGGGTCTTTCTTTACCACCCCCTTTGCAATGCATTTTGTATCACTACAGAAAAGCAGTATCAGACTGTGTTGGGCTGTATGTAGGGAGAGGCCTGGATACAGAGTCTTTCACTTTTAGCTAATCTCTTCAAATCTATTTAAGACAGGAGCATTTTGAAGCTCTTACCCTCTGAGAACTACTTGGCAGCTCAAATTAAATGAATTAGGCCAGGCTCCAGAAGATGTGACGCTGTCACAGCAGGGTTGGCAGCAGACCTAGCCAGAATCCTGATCCCCATTTGCAGATGGGGCAAAAAGAAACACTCTGCCCTGTCCACAGCCACACGAGGAGATGAGTGACATATCACAGGCGATTTCTTCTCAGAGCATGACTGGCTCTCTGGGCACAAAGCCAGGCTGCTGTGCCCTGCCGCTGCTTGGTGGCTCCGCTGCCCAGATGTGAGCAAGCAGCAGCCCAAAGGCAGCAGGAGAGAGGAAGGCAAGGCAGTGTGCTGTCAAAATTCAGGCCCATGCGGCATTTTCCATTATTAATCAGGTTTGTCTCCTTGATCTCATTAATTTTTTTGTTTTCCTTTTTGTTTACACCTTCATTTGAAGGAGATATGGTTGCACTTGTTATCAATACTCAGAAGCAAAGCAGCTAACCAGCGATTATTCCAATGCATCTGTGTGTTGGTATTCCAGAATGACAGAAAGTCTATAAACAGAGTTTTTTAAAGGCTTCTTATTTTGAAGCAGGGCAGAAACACAGTCTCCCACTCTGGGAAAACTCATGAGATTTGAAAAAGCTTAGGAAAGCTCTGTCGTGAGGAAGCAGAGGTTCCTGCCTGGTTTGCCAGCATGAGCCCAGCTCCCCTAGGAGGGCTGCTCGGAGGAAAGCAGGGAGGGAGCCCTCAGGCAAAATCAGCTCCTGTTTGCAGCCCTGCAACTGCGCAAGCTGCTGTGGAGATCTGGGGCCCTGTGGTGCCAAGCAGCTTTGTAGCCCCCATGGCAAAACTGACGGGTTTTAACTCCCCAGGCTCTAGCAATCTGTCAAAATTGACACGTTCCTGCAGAACATTCCCATTTTGACCAACTGGCATTTTCAGATGGAAAAAAAACATTCAGTGGGAAAATATCCAACCGGATCTAGTCCTCACAATGCGCTGCACTGACACACTATTTATGCACTGGAGGTTGGCGTAGCTTTCACAAGGAAACGAATCCAAGAGAAGCCTTAACAATGAACTGCAGCCAGCATTGGTACATTAAGATAGCAAAAATCTGTGCATTAGCAAACCCAGGCAGTGCCATGAATATGACTGTAGCAAGTCCACATCAGCTGTTGTGGTAAAGAAGTTAATTAATCGATAAAGTCCCATGCAAACCAAGCTGCCTGAAAACAAACCCACTCCTTCTCTTCCCATTTAAGCTCAACTAAGCAAAATGGCAGAGAAAAAATTGCATGAATTAGACACTCAGAGTCCCAACCTACTTTTTCCTGACCCTTCATGCCTCCTAAAGAAAGGCAACATAGTGTTGCCTGCATCGATCTGAGGATAAAAATTATTTCTGAATTTAGGAAACCAAAGACCAGAGTGTTTTGTTTGACTTCATTTCCTATGCATCTGCAGATACATGATTATTCATAACACTCCTTTTCAATATGCCACACATACACAAGTTTCATGCTTTTTGAGTGAAATACTGTTTGCTCCATTTTGCAGATAAAGAAACAGAAAACATGGGAGGTTAAATTGCTGGCTTTAAGACACACTGTGGGCCCTTGTCAGATTGACAACTCAGAGAGCAACTCTTGACCTGTGCCTGATTCATCTGACACTGCTACCCCGGGAGTTCACAGCAGTATAATTCAGGTGATAGGTCTGGTGTTGGTGGTCTTACCGATGCTTGCTCAAAACCACCAGCAAAAACCTAGGGTTCACAGAATTTAGCATCAAAATAGACTCCCTGCCGCAGCCAAGACACAAGCACTGTCCTTCCAGTGACCCTGCTCTTTTCACAGCTCGCCTTCTCTGTCTGCTGCATCCTTATGCTGTTCTGGTGTGTTCTCCTCCTCCTGCATTTCTCTCCCACCACCAGTCCCTTGAGGCTCTGAGAAAATTTGGGAGAGGCTGCTAAATTTTCAAGAAGCTAACTGGATTAAAATGCAAATCTTAAAAATGAAAGATAACCCTCTCCCTGCAAACTGTACTTCCCATCTATCCCAGTGACAGCACTGTGATACTCGGGGGATTCTGTGTTCACACCTCGTGTAACAGGCTCTGGCTTTTCTTCAAGGCTCCAGTTCCTGGAATAATCTGATTATGCAAAAACACCTAAGTTTATTCAAGGAAAATGTTACTAGCTCTCTTGTTTGGGGAGAAAAGCTCAAGAATGCGAAACTCAGAATCCAGGTGGCAAATTAAAAAGCTGTTGGGTGATGTCTTTTAGCGCACCCCTTAGCTTGCACCTCACTTGTGAGGTGCTCTCTCCCTTCTGAGACCCTCACCTGCCTGTTGGGAAGCTCTCTGAGC
Source organism: Falco naumanni (assembly GCF_017639655.2). Lineage (NCBI taxonomy): Eukaryota > Metazoa > Chordata > Aves > Falconiformes > Falconidae > Falco > Falco naumanni. The sequence continues at coordinate 45,758,266 of NC_054057.1, read as the reverse complement.
CACAGGCCACATGCACTTCTTCTGTGAACTACAGTTAGCACAATATATTGATCATAAGTAAGCATCAGGCTAGCCTGGCAGCCCGCTGCTGGCCTGGCTGTGCTGGAAGGGGCATGCACGGGCTGAGCCGAGGGTGCCTGCACCAGGAGTGTAGCATGAGGGGTGAGGGGTGCAGCAGGAGCACGGCTTTGAACTGGGCAGGAGCCCCCCTGGTGAGGGCAGTGGGCATGGCACAGGAGGCTGCTGAAGCACGAGCTTCCCGAGAGAGATGGAGAGCTTGCACTCACCCAAGCCCCGTGGAGAAGTCTCCTGAATACCAGTCCTGCCTTAGGCACAGCTGAGGTCCCATCCTCTCTCCTGTGAGAGTAATCTCTGATACAGGAGCATGTATGATGGATCCTCTTTTGCCCATTTCAGCCAGACAAAACCAAAATGCTCTTTAATTTTCCCCTGGAGCATTTGCTTCTGCATGCTCAGTGGTCACTGTAGAGACAAGCCAGCAGTAGATGCAGTGTAAGCAGATGTTGCCGTTGACGTGGTGTTCATCTTTGGAGCAGCATGGTGCTTGTGGTGCACTGCTGACATGTTTCTCACCAGGCTCCTTGCTGGGCATCTATGTTGAACGGTGTCTGCTGGGCTCCTAGCTGCATGGTGTGAAGGCAAATCTGCCTTGTGAACTAGCAGCCGCACTAGGGAGGCTGTGGTGTGGACCAGGAGCGGCTCATCCAGGGTTCACAGAGGTTTCACACCACCAGCTCCGGCTCAGGCTGTGCCGGCAAGGGGATGTTGCTGCATCACTCTTAGCTTCCACAGGTTCAGCAGCCCTAGTGAGGCTGGTCTTATTAGCCAGCAAGAAGTACCTCACTGCAGAGAAGAGAAAACTCTTAATAATTCCCTTGCACAGATGCTTTTTTGCACAAGGTTTCCTTGTTTGAAGCTCAGTCCTCCACTCCGGTCCCACAGGAGCAGGATTAGCTGACCTGCAGGGCACACTGCAAGGCATATTTCCTTCCAGGTCTTCTCCTGGGGAAGTAGGGAGGGACATAACAGAAGCAATCTGCAGTGTGTCCAGCTAGAGGAACACAGCACTAATAAACAACGCTGATTAGTTGCTGTGGGAGTGCTTGGAGCTATGGATGGAGACAGCTGGTCCCATGCACTGGGACGCTGTGCTTTCACTGCGCCTCTCCCTGGCCAGGCAGCTTAAATCCAGCCACAGCATCACGGCTCCCCAGCATCTCCCACTGCTCACAGAGATCCTCAGAGTCCTCCCGGGGGAGGAAAGGCTGGAATGAGTGTCCCAAAAGCCAGAACTGGGAAGTATCATGTCCCCTTTCAGCCTCCATTCCTGAGTGGTGTTCATTACCCCAGCCTCTGTGAACTTCTCAAACTCTGATGAACATGTCCTCGCCATCTTGCAGGTGAGATAAGAGAAGAGCAAATGACTGGTTCAAAGTCATGCCGAGGGACTGTGCCCATGCCCCCAGATGAGCTGGGCTCCCCAAGCCTTCGCCCAGCGCATTAGCCGTAAAGCTATCCTTACCCTTTCCTGCATACTTGGATCATAATCTGTTTAAGTCCTTTATCTCCCCCATCTCCTAGAGCAGTCAATTAGCAGTGATATTTAAAAAAAAAAAAACAACAAACCCAGAAGTTTGACCCAAGAAGTTTTGCCAGTTTAGAAGCAGATATGGCAAGGCTGATCAGCCAGAGGAAGGGGTCTAAAAATACAAGTTGCCCCACTGGTCACATCTGTAGCTAATGAACAAAGAGGTGTTGGGCACCCCTGGGACATCCTCTCCTCTGGGTCTCCAGCCCTTTGAGGAGTGGGTCCTGGTTAGTTTCTGCTGCTGCAGCTATACTGCAGGGTGGTTGTTTCTGTTTTGATGGCTGTTGTCCCTCATTGAAGAACTAATATGTTTCCTTGAATATTTTATTTATTGATCTTTAATAGAGAGTAATGATTTTGAAAAGTATAATTCCTCTTACCAATATCAGCCTTTTAAACTACCAATATATTTCAACATATGATTGGAAAATAACCAATATAATGAAAATACTGTGTTTGAAAGCTTATAACCACCACCATAACTTTGCTGAAAGAAGAGCAGGTAGATATTTTTGGCCTGGCAGCTAGATTCATGGGACTGCCTGGCAAGTCTGTATCTCAGATTTGCAGTGTGACAGTACCTCCATAGGCAAGGTGCTTATGCCAGAGCGGTGAAAGGACTTAGCGCCACCGAACATAGCTTTTGCTTGCTCATATTGGAAGGCTGACAGCAAAGCAAGAAATATTTTCTTTTCCCTTTCTTTCCTCCCCTAATTTAAACAGGAGGAAGCCGTCTTAAAATGACTTCACTTCAATGTGGGACTGGAAATTGTTTAAATGACTGCAGTGAGGAAAAAGAACAAAATAACAGAGAAAGGACACCAGGGCAAAATGGTGCAGAAAGTAAGCAACATTTTCTTTTTGCTATTTGTGTAATGGCCAAATTACACATGTATGCTCTTGACAGGGCTTTTGGAGATAGAAAAGCTCTTTCCAGCTAGGCTGGTAATCTCACCCCCTGGAGAGGCAATTTTGGAAGGAGGGCTGGTGCCACGAAGTTGGCACGTACCCATGGGAGCAGGGTCACCTACTCCTCCACGGTACATGGAGGAGACTGCAGCAACGCCAGAAATGCAGAAGACACCAGAGAGGGGCTGTCTCATGTAGTTTACAGGGCCCCTTCCCACCACGAGGACACTCCATATCTGCATATTGGCAGGCACTCTCCTAAATATAATGTGCTTTAATTTGTCTTTACTCATTAGCTGAAGGACAGCGGTGGACAGCAGGTGTCCTTAGTGCTCCCCTGCCCAGAGACGCCACAGCTCTGCTGGGGTCTAAGTCCTGCTGGCAGCAATGCAAGAGAGCAGCAGCAGCAGCTGATGGTGGTCACCTGGTTACTCATAGCTCATTCGTACCCCTTGCCTGGGCAGGAGGAGGGTCACCATGGCTAACCCCTGCTAATGAGTGGTGGGAAGTGTTTGATCTCAGCCTCAGAAAGCCAGGCCTGTGGGACAAAGAGCCATCTCCTCCTGGTGCATATCCTCCTTTGGGTGGACACCAGACCATGCCAAAGCCTGGTGGGGTCAAAAGTGAGTTTGGTGGAGCAGCCAGAAGTTCAGCCAGCTGAAATGTGCTGCCAGCCCCAGGGCAGGTGAGCACCTATCTGCCTCCACTCCTTTCCTCACTAAATGTTACGTTCAAACGAGGGCAGTGCTTGTGTCCTTGTTGTAGATGAAGGTGGGCTCTAACCCTAAGGTTTGAGGCCTGACCCCAGATTACCCATGTTGACCTCTGGATAGGGAGTCTCCCCTGGGACATGCTGGGCACCCTTCAGTCCCTGGGAGGGACCCAACATGCAAGGGGTCCTTAAGTATCTCAGACAGTGGTTGAAGGTTCATTTGCAAAGTGTTCAGAAGATGTCGGACAGCGCAAGCAACTTTATTCATCACTGATACTTTCAGTATGTTTTTCTGAACCTATCGGTTAGGAGCTAATCTTGCTGAAGGTTCATTTCTCCTGCAGCATGCAGTGCCACTCTAACAGAGGCACTGGGTGCTCTAAGAGAGGGGAGAGTTATTTTGGTAGTCGTCTTCAGGCACTCGAAGAGTCTGAAATAGCTTTTTAATAGTTTTTTTTTCTTAATTTAAAATTAAATTAAAATTATAAAAATTAAAAAAAAATAGTTTTTTAATAAACTTTCTTAAGCACAAGAGCAAGATGGGGCATGTGTTAGGAGGGAGCTCAGGATGCCCAGGCTGGGCTGGGCAGACTGGCCATGGTGTGCTATACCCGGCAGCCCGCTGGGGCTTCACTGCCAGCCCGTATGCAGGGACCACAGACACCAGCAGCTCACTTGTAGCATAGGAATCATGATTTCAGCTGGGAACTGGCAGTTTTACTGGGAGAAGGGCTGAAGGGGCAAGGGCCTGTTTTGACAAGAGTGGTATTTAACGGCTGTCAGGTGTACTGACATGGAGGAGAAAAAGCTACTTATGTAAAGCCAGTACAAAAAATTGAAAACATTTTGCAATAATGCCTAGATTTCACTTTGCTCTCTGCAGGGAAGAGGGAGGAAAAAAACTCTGTGGCTCTCAGTTTTGTGTTTAAATGGGCAGGTTTCCTTAGGAAAAGCCTCTGACCTGCTAATAACTAATACAGAAACACTTCACTTTCTCCCATCTTTTTAAAGCTGTTCTTCATCTCTCCTTTCTAGTTAGATAGGCAAGGCAAATTGAGGCATATCCAGCTAGAAAATGGTTACTTAAACCTGTTACATTTCAGGAAACTACAGCCTTGCCTGAAGGAGATTTTTCAAAAAACTTTGTTCTGGCAATCAGATATGCAGGAGCTCACTCATTGATAGAGAGGATGCAAGTAGTATTTCACTGGAGAGTGAATTTTAAGTAATTTTTTTCTCTATGAAATAAGAATTCAGCTGATCAAATCTGAGAAATACTTGAAATCTCAGTTTGAAAAAACACCCACCCAAATATACCTTTACAGTTAATGATCCTTGAATCTCTAGTAACAGGCTTCCTAGAGGACTTGCAGTCCTTACACAAACTCCACAAAACCCCTAATACCCACATTAAAGACGGCAATATTGAGTGATACAGAATTAGTGTACAAGGGGTGAGACAACCATTCACCAAATGTCTCCTCTTATGCTGCACAGGTGGACGGAGCAGAGCGTTTCTCCTAAATCCACCCCCTGCCTGTGGCTCAGGGTGAACATAAACACCAGCTGGAGAGGTGTTGCAGAACACATACATGAGGATACACAACAAATTCATACAAAAGAGCCAGGGAAAGAGTCAAGAGGCTGCAGAAAGAAGGTGGATCTTGAAATAAAATGTGGGGAGGGGTGTGTGGAAACAATGCTACCACAGCACAAGGGGACAATGTGTGTGGTGGTTTGGTTTTGGGTAGTGGTACAGGGCACACACGGGGAAAGAAGAGAGAGAAAGAGGTGAAGTCCATTTTGGAATAGGAAACATGTCCCTCAGAAGGCCTTTGAACCGTCCAGAGAGCTGGCTTTGCTCTGTGTACTGCCATGAGAGACAGTCCATCAGCTCCCCTGGAGAAAATCCTTATCTAGTAGCTGATTTTCAGTGTGACCTTGAACTGAAGTGTGTGAATCCTGGCCCAAAAGTGGTTTCCTCCAGTTTCCAGAAAAGCTGCAATGGGAAAGGCATTGAAGCAGCCATGGGCACTCAGGAAACTCCATCAAGGAACCTGGCAGCTCCAGCTTGGACCAAGGCTTGGAAAACTGAGGTTTTATTCCCAGATCTACCAGTAAACTGATGTGTGATATTGGGGAAGGCAATGCACCTATCTCTGCCTCACTTTCAACTCATGTAAAATGGGGATAGTGACCTTTTCTGCACTGAGCTTTCAGTTCTACTAAAGAAAATAATAGATAAGAGTTCAGTAATTATTATTATTATTAAATAGGCAATTAATTAGAGAACAATTGATCTTAAGAGCTTTAAATCAAAGATCCTGACTTTCTTTCCCTAAGCCCCCTGGCATCAGTGCTGCATGTATGCGAAGCTGCAGAAATCCAGATTTCCCTGTCAGTGTGGCCACAGGGCTCACGGATCCACTGCCTGTGGGCTGGCAACCACCACCCTGAGCTGGTCATGTTGGGCATGGGGTCTCTTGGGGAATGTGCCACTGTTGGTCACTCTGGATGGAAGAAGATAAAGGCTGGTGTGCAGGGAACAGCCTTAAGCCCCAATGAAGGGTCAGTGCCTAACGAGCTTTACCCACCCCAATGATTGCATGGACAGAGTAATAATGTGCTCTTGTACTCTGTATGCTGATGGGATTTCTAGATAATCCATTTAGTAGGCCATGAAAATCCTTTCTCAGAAATCAGCATGCATTGTCATCTACAAGCTACCTTAGATACAGTTGTCTTATTTCATGAAGGGCTTACAAGGACAATCACAAACTGAAGTAGTATAAGTGACCTGACTATGCTCTTGGTTTGGATTCGGTCTAAGGCTGCTGCATCATATTAGCTTGGGTTATGTGAAAAGAAAATGTCATTGACAATTGGGATGGATTTGAATGGCCCTTCAATATATGCAGTTCAATGGAAAAATGAGTTTTCTTCACCTCTGGGGACTCTGCCTCAGAGACAGGTGGAGACACTTCTTGCAAAGGAACATTACCCATACTTCTATTTGATGTTTGCTCTTAATTCACCAGACCCACTCTTTTCTGTCTGCGCCACTCTTTACAGCCCTCACCAAAACCATCTGCCTTGTCTTGGTGCCTTGGTGCCTGCAATGAGCGTGTGCATGTTCTGCTCCATGTATCAGAGCAAAGATGGATTTTTTTTTAAATGGTTGTACTCCAGTAACAGCTTCACTATCAATACTCTCCCCATTTATTCAAGGAGGTATGATGTCTTTATACAAACATACATGAAGCCTTAAGGTTTGTCTTTCTCAAAGATGTGCATAATAGACTTGTACATAACAATGCAATTTACTTAGCAGATACTGTCCTTCTCAAGGACTGATTTGTATTCCAGAATCAATGCTAATTACACACACAAGGAAATGATTGGAAGACTAAAGGCTCAGACCTACGAGATCTGTATTACGAGAAGATGACTGGGGAAATGCATTTCCCCACACTTGTGTTCAACTGCTGTTCCACTGGTGGGGCTTTTCTTAGCAAGAGAAGGAGCATCACTGGCTGTGAACCCTTTATTGCCTTCAAGAGTTTTGTCCAGTAGGTTGTTTTATTTCCTTTTAACTTTACCTCAATAGATATGTTTTTAAAACAAAACAACCCACCTTCCCAGGGATCAATGATGAAGAATATACAGAATAAAATAGCAGCAAATACTTGCAGACAATTAAGGTTTTGGTTTCTTCTTAAGGGAATTTTCTGCTATTGATGAACTGTGTAAAAGCAAAAGCTAAGACACAGTTGATGTCAGTATGGGATGAAATGGTAGTAAAACTGATGGGGGAAAGGTTCAACAGAAGCATAGGGACACTGTCAAAACAAGGCCAGGAAGAAAAATAGCCCAGCAGTTCTGTGACAGTAATATTCCTTGTATTAATATTCATATAACCCACTACTACTTTTGAAGCAATATGAATTTGCAAACATATCAAAGTTTCTCCCTGCCCACATGGGCATGGGTGAGAAGACCTAACAGACACTAGAGGTTTTCTGAATATCGGGGGTATTGGCTGTGCTGGAGGTTGGGTCTGGAGGGGACAGGGCTGAGGGTACACCTCAGGAAAGGACGGGGCTGGAGGAGGCATGGTGTGGGGGAATAGGGCTGGGGAAACAGGGCTGGAGGGAATAGGACTGGTAGGGACAGGGCTGGCTTTTCTAGGCTCATAAAGCAACTATGTCTCAGGTGGATCTGCGCTCTTGGCTCTGAAGTGCCTGAAGCTGCCCAGAGCCTGGGGTGTCAACAATATCTCCTGGTGATCTTCTCAAATATGCAAACCATCCAGTTACGGAGCATTTATTGTCTGTTTTGTGCTTCTTCCTGCTCTGCACGTTGCTTGGCTGCTTTGTAGTGGTGGCAATTCCAGTCCCTCATTTAGGAACTGTATGTTGGCGTGCAGGCTGAGCTAAGGTGTAGGCAGGTACTCCTGCTTGGGAAAGAAGAGGAAAACTCTTCCTCCCCTTAGCTGCCAGGGGAATGTCAGACACCCTAGGCACTGAGTAAAGACCCAGACACGGCCCCACAGTAAGCAAGGACTGCTCTGAATCTGCAGAAGCAGCAAAATGTCCCAAGAGCTGATGAGGGGAAGAAAAATGAACCCTCTTGTTTTGGTCTCAGTTGGTCTGTTTGATTGCTTCTTGTCTGCAGTGTCCTGGGGAAAGGCCTGGGAAGGAACAGGCACTTTCGGATGAGCTGAAAGTACACATAAATGGTGCAGGCGAGGGGTGTCCAGGAAAAAGCCTCTCCAAGAGGAAGACCTGGAATAGAGCGGAGAGGGAAACAGCAGTCCAGGGGAAGCAGGGAGGGAGGGATGCACTACCACTGCCCAGTGGCTCAAGTGCCTGTCCCCAGGGCAGGAGCAGGGTGGCCGGAGCTGGCGCTGGCGTGGCTGCAGCTGCGGAGCCGCCTGCTCTGCCGTGGGGCATCTCATGGAGGAGGAAGCCAGATGTGCACCCGCGCTGCTGGCAGGAAGACAGCGTTTTCCTGCAGACACTGTCTTTCACACTGGTTAATCTCTGCTCAGGGCTGAGGAAACTCTGTTCTGGCCTTGAGTCAACAACATCTCCCTTTCTATTCCATGTCTTCGACACATCATGGTGTTTTGGATGAGTTGGTTGGGGCAGTGTGGCAGACCTGTCTTGCAAGGGAAGAAGAGACGTGCTATGCCCTGGGAGCAGGTTGTGCGTATTTAGGTGGCAGCCTCATTGCAAACATGGAGCTGCTAAATAGACCCTGGAGCTCCCCACGGACACAGGCAAGGCAGTAAAAATAAACTCTCAAAGAATGCTGCTGCTGCTGCACCCTTGTCATGGGTAGGGAGCTTGCTCCCTAGCTTGGGCTGCTGTGCTAGTGGGATGTGGTGGGACCTTGTGAATCATAGTAGCAACCGCTGCAGGAAGGATTTGGGAAACTGTAAAGGCTTGAGGAAGGACGATGGGTGTAACTGGAAGAAGTGATAACTCTGCTTTGTAAAACCGTGTTTGAGGCTTTCAGTGTGGTTTTGAATTTTGTCAGAGATGAGTTCAGAGGGCTGGGATCACCGCTTGCTTGGGTGGGTCTCATCTGACTAAGCACAGATGTATTTAAGCTTATTCTTTAGAGTCCCTTTGAAGTCAATGCAGAGAAATAAACACTTTAGGGGTGCAATTCCCCTTCTTCTGAAGCAGAGGTCTAAAACAGGTGACAAAGATTGCATTCTTAAAATATCTGTTTCCCTCAACTGAGTATAAAGAGCCTGTGGTGACTTGCTCTGCTGGAGATGTCCCCACTGCAGCTATCCAAAGGAAGGCAAGGTGAACCCCACTGTAAGTGGTGCTAAAGAGAATGAAAATTTCATCAATCTGGAACACAAAATGCAGCAAAATCTGGAGCTGGCTGTCAGAGCATGGGGGGTTTAGATCAAAAAGAAGGTGTTTTAGGAATGACATCAACCTAACAGAAATGGTTTAGCACAGGCTGGGGTGGATTTTCAAAACCCAGACATTTTCCTATAATGCATTTTTAAACAGAAATGCTCTAGTTTGAAGTCAAACTAATTCAGGGAAGCTCTGGCCTGAGTTGCCTGGGAAGTCAGAGTAAATGTTTATAACAGTCTCTTCTGATTCTGTATTCGGCAGATCTAAATGGCAAACCGAGGACAGGTTTCACCAGCTTTAGTACATTTTTTCTAAGGTTTGCAAGTTGCCGCACTACAGTGATGAGAACTAGATCTGATAGGCATTAGTAATGCTGAGCTCACCACGGCTCCATTTGCAGTATCTGCCACTCCTTCACTGGGGCTGCTAGAAAGAAAAATATTTCTTTGCTTGGACTGTCCAAGGCTGTGCCAGGAAAGCAATTATTTTGAAAGGGAAATGACTGAAATCATTCAGGGTTTTGCTCCAAAGAACAAAATGGGACATAATTGAAATGGGGATGTTGTGGAAAGGCTGGGGAATGCTTATTTTCCTGACTGAGCCACCACCGACTTTTTCCCATGTAGGTAGCTACTGCTCAATCAGACACAAGAATGGCACAGAGCTAGACTGGGAAAAAGGCTGAAAACAACTTCACAGAAGGTCAGACAAGCATTTTTTTCCAGACTGAACACTATAGGTGCATTGTTTAGGAAAGACTGAAGTGAAAAATATGCTTGAGCCAGGGCAACAGCGAAGTGCAGCCTCCTCACAGCTCTGGCCGTGTCTGGCTGGTCTCTACCAAGGCAGGGCTCTGTGTTGTACCTCATGTCACTGCCACATCACGTTAGTTAAGCCTTCACAGAGAGCTATAAAGAAACAAACTGCTGGCTTTAACATGAGCTGTCTTCGTCTCACAGCTTTCTTGCTTAAAAGCAGAAAAAGAGAAGGGTTTGTGGCAGTGGGGGCATCCCTCCGTTTTAACCCTTAATTTTAACACACTGTGTATGAAAGATTTTTGTTGTGATTTTCCCTTTCTTCTGCAATTTGAAATATTCTTTTGGTCTGCTTGAGAAACACATTTCACAAATTCTCTTTTTCAACTTGCATGCACCTGTGTGTGTATAAACATACGTACTTATGGCACGAAGTCTTCTGCTTGAATATACTACCTGGGGCAGAGGCAGTGGTTTTGATCCAGTGTCTGGCAGGAGGGACTCCTCAGAGTCCTTTGGGAAGAATCCTGGGCTTCAGTGCTTACAGAGACATACCGTAGTAGTGTAATAGGATGGGTTGTTTGTTCGACAGCCAACTGGGAGAGTATCAGGCCACCACAACTAACTGCTACACAACCCTTCCTCATGTGTACTGTCACTGTTTTCCTGCCCCTCTCCTTTTGGCTGTCAGTGTTTCTCCAGCCTCATGCCCCCTCCTCCCAGGTACCTCTGTGACTCCCTCAGTGACACCCTCAATACGGCACAACTTCCCCAGACCTGTGCTCTGTCCCTGATGCCTAATCACGGTGCCTAATCCCCAACATGTAAATTTTTCAGTCACTGCTGCTTGCGTTGTTATTCTGAGTCACTGAAGCTCGATATTAGAAAGATCTGTTTACTCTTTAAGTCTCATCCCTTTTTCATATGTAAAGATCAAATCCCTTTTCAGAGGACACATTAAAACATTAAATATTTAATGTTAAACTACACTTGATCTTCACCAAAAGCCTTCAAGAAGGTATTTGTGAAATCCTAGGCTTAACTGATAGTTGCGCCCCCCACCCCCCTTAAGAAACAGCAAGGGAAGCACCGTAGAGTATGAAGAATGGGAAATGTCCCGCAGGGTATCTTCAGTGTAGTGAGGTGCGGCTGTTCGCCACCCCCTCGTGGGCTCTGCAGCGTGGTGTCTGGCACAGCACTGGCACCCAGTGGGTGAGGGTCCCCAGCAGAGACCCTGCCTGTGGGTGGCCATGGGACATCACAAGAAGAGCACGGATGTGGACGTGCTGGGAACAGCGTTGTCCCAGAAATGGGATACAACCTCCACTGCCCGCTAGCTGCTGGGAGAGGCAGTTTCATGGTAACCTCAGCCCTGTTTCTTATCTCGCTGACGCTAGGGCGTTCACTCCCTTGCAGAGAGATAGCAGGATCCCCACGCTGCACCTCCTTCTCCCTGAGTAAACCTGGAAGTCTGAGATGGCTTGTTTGGGATGGCCGGGGAGAAGGGCTCTGGGTGGCGGCTGGAGGAAACACTGCCTGCTCCCCCCACAGCTGCACAGCCTCACCCGAGCTGGTGCGAAGGAGTCTGGAAAGCATCGCCTCTATTAATAGTGAGGGTGGGGTGCCAGAACAGCCCAGAGCCCCTGTGCTATCACCCACATCAGTAAAATCTCTAATGCCAACCTGTGAAAGCCAGCTCCACCGCCCAAAAATGCAATGAGAGACGCAATAGTAGTTCAGGGCTATGTGCTTACAGAACCAAAGACTAAAGAAAGCCTAAGTCTGAGCAGCTTGCATGAAAAATAAGATGTCAACACAGGGAGAATTTTCTATGTGAGTACCATAGGTCTGAATCCAGTTCCCTTGGCTGCACCTTTCTTAGGAAAAAGGGATGAGTTTGCAGCAGAAGCATGTTTGTCCGTGGACTGCAGCCCTGACCTGCGCAGCAGGATAACCTTCTGGAAGATTTTTCTCTGTGTTTTGTAATGAATGAACAAGAGCATAAAACTACTTTCTAACTGCTAATGAGAAACCCAGAGATCCCTGTAGTCAATGGACCGTGGAGGTTATAGATGAGGAAGATCAGTAGAATTAGGTCAGTTGGAGCATCCCTGTGCCAGTGCCAGAACATCTTAAAGCTTAAAGGGCTGGCTTTAAAGCAGAGCAGGCATACCCATTCCAGATTGCACAGAGGTTGTAAGGGGTCTAAATCAGCCCTGAGCATCCCAGTGGTAACACGTGCAGCACTGTTAAGGTCTTGCAGTTGTTTTGGTGGCAATCAGGAACTCAGAAGACCTCACTTTACTGCAAACATTCATTTGACCCTCTTCCCTTATGATTTTTCCACTCCTGTCTGTAGAAGGGAGCTCATGTGAGAACCACTTTCAGCATTGTGAGACGCTCCAGTCTTACAGTTAATAACTACCTGAGTAGTTAAGATGCCTACTCTACTGACCTGGGTAGTAGATGCAGATCTGCACAAAACTAGAGCTTTGTGTGAGGCAAGCCTGGGATATGACTTCTCAGATTCTTGCATCTTTTGGTCTTTAACTCATGCTAACTGTTGGCTGCACTGGAAAAGTTCATATTTGAAAAAAATACTTTCAGGATCCTGTTCTTCGTAGCCCTCAGAGAAGACAAGGATACACAGTTGTGGGCATAGGGGATACGAAGGGAATGAATCCTTCACTGTCTCTCCTGCTGTTTCAAGTGTCAGAGGAAGCAGGACTGAGAGTAAAACAAACATTTTGCAGCTCATCAGCCTCTTCACCTCGAATCCCAGAGTTTTCAGGGTTTCCAAACCTACTAAATTCAGAAGGAAATGCGCTCCTTAATGCTCTTGCTGTTGTGACAGCCCAGTAGCCCTACTGAAAGGCAGCAGAGAGCAATTCAGCAAGGATCAGCCGGACCTGTGTGGCACTAAAAAACAGGAGGGTGTTTCTGGGGCCCCACAGCAGTCTATTCCAACAACAACCATCCCAAAAGGCTTTAGAGAAACAAATTCCAAAGTGGGATAGCCCCCAGGTGTAGCACAACCCCAAACAGCAGTGAGGAGGCACTTTCAGCTCTCCCAATCTCCTGATTTTGATAAGCTTCAGGTGATTTTTTGATTTTGGTTTGGTTTTTTTAGGAAGTAAGATCCCAGCTGCTCTGAGAAATGACAAGGGAAGGAAAGGCCTGAGTGTATTACTCTTTTGTTGCTGCGCTGTTGCACCAGGCTCAGAGCCAACAGCTTCCTTGCAGCTGTCTAGTGGAGGGACAACTGATGTCTCCAGAGATTAATGAAGTAATTTGGATGGGCCACCTGCCTTTTCATATGTACAGGGTGGCCCTGTGTTCCTTACGGGGTAATGACGCAGTGTTCAGGAGAGGAAATCTGGACCCTTGCATATGCATTGAAAAGAGTGCAGTAAGAATAGACCATGCACCCTCCTTCAGACCTAAACCAATTGTCCTTCATGGCCCTGTCCTGTGAGATGTTGAAGGACAGGCAAAGCCCAACCCATGGTTCATGGCATCCCCCCAGATGACACCAGCTTGGACCTCCCTCCTGCATTGCTACTGGATCAGTGCATCCTGAGTGAAGCCATGAACAGAAGTCATAGGATTTTGCTCACAGGTCACCTTTTTTGAGCTTTCCTTCTAAACTCCTTTCCTCTCCTTCTCTCCTCACCTTCTGCCATGTCTCCACGTGCTAGAAAAACCTCACGTTAGTGATGCCCAGGATCACGTTACCCAGGCACAGAGCTGGCAGATGCTTCTGCTGGTGGCAGCCCAGCCTTCTTTCTCTCCCAGTACTCTCAGGGGACCTTTTCGCCATCTGCTGCCTCCAAAGTGCAGGTTTCCACACATACCGCTGGTGCTAATAAGAAACATCAGGGTCATTCCAGCAGAAATTGTAATTATCCCCTGCAACTGGGTGATGATTTTAGTATCTTCCCAGTGGGAAACCTGTCACTGGTTACTGAAGAGCAAACCCAACAAGCAGCAGAAATAACATCAGCCAAGCCAATGTCCTCAGCTAGTAATGGGGGAGAAATGCCAGATTTACTCCTGTATAAAGGAGGAACTGTATAAAACCCATGTACGGTCCCCAGTTTTTCAGGGACAGCTTCAGAAAAGCAACCACCTGGGTGGCCGTAAGGAAAGCGTGCTCGTGGTCCATGCCTTCCCCTGCCTGGCTGCTGCGGGGCTGCCGGCTCTGTCTTGCTGCATCTCACCCACAAAGCACAAGGCAGCAACACTGGGGTGGGGAGGGGGCCCTTAGGCACCTCCGGTGGGGATCACAGGCCAGAGGTAACGGTCCTACAAGCACAATGCTAGACTTCTGTGAAGGAGGGCAAGGCTGGTGTGCAAGCAGCAGCCCTGAGGATTAGTCTTTCCAGCACAGCACAAAGGTGAAAAACATTATGCCCCCATCAAATAAAAGGAAGGAATCGCTGGACTCAAGCTTACCAATGTTTTCCACTCTTGTGGGGGAAGAAATGCTAATCACATACCAGTCTGGTGCTTAGTGGGGAAAAAATGCTTTTTTATTTTGGATGACAACATCAAAAAGCCCAAAGCAAAACAAACTGATGAAAAGGAACATGACGAACTCTAAAGAAATATGCTGGGTGGTTTCTTTCAGATTCTTAACACTTGCCCATCACATATATTTAGATACCTGCCCTGCATATGTTTTGGATGCTTTCAGTGCTTACACGCTAGCAGCTCATTTGCAGGGGAGCCAAGCCAGCGTGCCTGGCCAGGTGTGCGCTGTGGTTTCTCAGGGCCATGTGGTGCCCAGATGCACAGTGCAGCCTCTTGCTGCCCTGTGCACATGCGGCATGCTGCAGCAGCTCCTGCCAGCCCTGCTCTCCATCACAGAGTGGTGACAGCCAGCACCTAGCACCCCGGTCACCAAAATGGCTTTCTGTTCACAGAGACTTGTGGCTCTGCGCTGCACAGTTTGTTGTGCCTCATATCTACTCAAGCAGACAGTCTCAGCTGGTTTTAGAAACACACCACTGCGCGTGCCAGGGCTAGCAGATGCTGGGTGCAATGTGCAGGTGTCCTCTGAGCAGGAGAGGCCATGAGGAAGGTCACTGCAGCTGGACGTTCATTCCCTGGCAGGCTTGAGGCTGCACTCACAAGAGCAGGAGTGAAGTCATAGATCTGGGTCCCTCTCTGGTTGAAATTTGGCTTTACTCCTAGCTGAGACAGACCCCAGGGCACTGAGTGACCGCATGGAGCGGCAGGCTGGGAGCGAAGGGGCAGGTTAGCCCAGCTGGCTTCTCCTGTCCACACCACGCTGCTGCTTCACCAGGCTGCTCTGGTGCAGGCGCAGGCACCTGCAAGGCAGGGGGCTGCCATCGCCAAGCATGGCCTTTGTGCTGTTAAAGGTGTAATTACTTCAGGATGCTTTGGTTAACAAAGGAAAATTAGCAGGAGGAGGCTTTTCCCAGCTGGGAGGGAGGGTGGGAGGAAGCGTGGTGGTGACTCACACAATGCCAGCCCAACAATCACAGGAACTTGCTCGAGGAAATGACTAAAATAACCACGCGGGGCAGTTCTGGAGAGCCTGCTTCACATAAATAACCAGGACATACAAGCTGAACTGCACAAGGTGAGAGCGAGCAAGTGGGGAGGGGGAGAGGGAAGGTCTCAGAAGAGGATGGCAAAAGGCACAGCTGCCACCCTCTGCAGTGACGGGCCCTCTGTGGCAATGGCTGGAATGTCAGCAGCAGTGTCAAGGGGTGCAGAAGGACCATGGCCTTCCGAAGGCTCCCGAGGGCAGGCATTGCAGGTGACCTTCAGTTCCTATGGAGATGGGGCTAGGCAACTGGTCATCAGCTGAGCAAAAAACCAGCCAAGAGAAGGTTTTCTTCTCCCTCTTCCCCTTTTGGAAAAACATGGCCAGAAGCAGTTATATCAGCCTGGCTACACCAGGAGGAAAGTATTTTCCGTGTTGCTGCCTGAGAGGAAAGGCACAGCCCCCATCCCTTCCCTGGCAGGGAGGGCAGGGCTGCTGCCCCCAGCACCATGGGTCCAGCGAGCCCCACGCCGTCTGCTGCCGCACGCCTCAGCTCGAGAGAGGAGCGCCTTCATGCAACATACACAAGCCTTTGCAGAGTTTATATTAAAATAGTGACTCTAATAAACAATCTCCCTGTAAATCAAGTGAACAGAGGAATGTTGCCACGCCAGCCTTTGTTTTTGAACTAGGGTCTCCCTGTTGGCTATCACTAAGATGAATTTGTTTCTTCATCACAGATATTCCCTATATAAAATGTATAGTGTATTAGCTTTGATCTCCCCACATGCAGTACTTGAAGCTGATTCCAAGTTTTATACAGTTAAATACTACCACATGCTTTAAGAGCTCAGTACTGCCTTTTCTATAAACTAGCGTAAATCAGAGTAAGAATTTGAACTGCTTCTTGCCAAAATAGAGGGTGTGCCTCTTGCCCAAGCTAAACTCTTTTCTTCATCTCTCCTCTGCTCACAGTTAACCTGCAGTGTAGCAGCCTGGGTTTATACAATACCCGTTACATCCCATACAGGAGCACTGCAGCCTTCCAGTGGCTCTGGGAAATGCAGAAGAAATATAACAGCCCAAATCACCAACAGTCATGAAAGCCTTTCTGATCCTCGTTAATCCCTCAGCATCCTGGTTATATTTGTGTATCAAAACACATGAAACCTTGGGAAAAAAAGAGGAAGGGAAAAAAAAATCATCTGTAGGACATACAGGACAGCCAGCCTCTGGAAACTCACCCAACCCTTCTCCGTCTCACCATTCACAAGGCCATCTCAAGTACAGGAATATCATTCATCACCACAACAGCTCAGTTCAGTCCCAGAGCATGAAACTTCCTTCTCTTTGGGGGAACTGCACCTTCCAGCGTCTCTGGGAGAGGCTGAAGAAGAGGGCTGGGCTGGGCAGCAGGGTCTGTTCCTGCCAAACACAGCCAGTCTGCTAGAAATCAGATTGAAGTCCCGCAGTTATCTGAACACAAGTTCCTGAAGGACACGTGCTAGGGCTAAAATAAACAGCACATGTGCAGGAGGGCAAGCAGGGAGCAGTTAAAAATCCCACTGGAGGGGAAATTCCTGGGCAGGCTGGGTGTGACGGAAAGACATATAAACATGCAGGTAGCCAGGAGCCCAGCCTGTGGCTTTATTGCCAATGAGGGCTTGTTCCAAAATGGGTGATGCTTTCCGTGGTGCTCAGCTGCTGCAGACAGTGAGAGCACCAGGCACTGGTGTGTGGTTCAAAGCTGTGTGCTTTGCTTCCATCCAGACGCCCCCATGGAGCCTGGCTGGCGCTGAGACCAGGACATATAGAGCATGTTTGATGCTGAAAATGGAGCGAGGCTCCTAGGATAACCCTCTTTTTCTTTGCAGGTGAAGCCCACCCACTTTGGAAAGTACAGCATAAGAGAGCACACTTTCCCAGGGCAAGCACAAAACACAAACCTATTGGAAACAAAGCATCAGGAGCTTGTTTGGTCTTGTTTTTGCATGAGTTTGTTTTTCTTCTGCAGCCTTCAAGGGCTGTCGGGGGGTCAGAGCCCTGTCCCATGGTCCCTTGATGCTGGTGACAGATGCGAAGGCAGCACAAGGTTTTCTGAGCTGGTTGTACAGTTGCATTGCCCTGCTGCACTCAGAAGGTGACCCGGCAGGATTTCCTGACATTTCTCCAGACCTGTCCCAGTCTGAGGCTGTATATCACCGTTTTGATCCACTGAGAAGTGGGTTTCTTGCAGTCCTCTTCTGCACAGAGGCTCAGAGCACTGGAAGACCTTGTCCTCACCCTGGACCAATGACGAGAAAAACAAGTACCTGAAGAGGGGAGGAGGACGTGACTTGATTTGGTTTCAGACTGTGCTGCTCCACACTGACAGCTCTTTGCACCAGCCTGAAAAACCCACTTCATTAAAAAATACAGAAACAATTAAGCACTTACTCCTGTTTACTTTTGCAATAGGAACAATTGATCCTTCTTCCTTCTGACTTCCACCTCTGACCCTAATTCCTCATTTTGCACACGAGCTAGATGGGAGAAAACAGTAGGAGAGATTAAGGTTCTGGACCTCAGTGAGAAACTTAAATCAGCTTTGAAATAGTCACATTTTTTGGCCTAACTAAAGGAAGTTATCGGTACAAATCAGGCTTTGGTCACTTTTTTGTTATAACTAGAAATATGCCAGCTTACCGGCTGCTGGAAATTATAATATTTTTTTGTTCTTTTTTTTCGGTGGGATCATGTAGCTGTTAATGTTAGAAGAGAAGCTGAGAGCAGGGCAAAGAAAGAGGCAACATAAAGGCACTGCTGTGACTGTGGCTGACGGTGTGGCAAGGCACAGCACCCCTTGGTGACACACAAGAAAGAAGCCGAGTGGAGGATATGGCACAGGGTCCCAGGCTGTAAACGAGGCATGTTGAAAGGAGCAACGGGGAGAGGAACTGTGAGACCCTATAATGCCCCTGCTCCTTTTGGGGTATTTATTTTCATGGTTTTATTCTGTATTTTGCCACACCAGTGGTGGCACGTTTTGCAACACTGTTGCTGGTGAGTTTTTTGGTGCTGGTGACCCCCAAACCCATCCCTCATTAGCTAGCATGTGGGTCTCAGTACGTACTGGCACAGCAGCTTATTACACATTTGGAGCAAGGGTGCGACCATCAGCACAGCCAGTTCCTATCCCGAGACCTTCCCGGGGGTCCCAGTGGCCTCCAGCATGGAGCCTCCGTGCCCAGGGGCTGCACAGCTGCTGGCCACAGCTAGCCCGGTGTCACACCTCGCTTGCCAGCAGACAGTTACTTCACTTCTGTAAAATGGGTAAGAACAGTAAACTATTTGCTTTGCTTGAGAACATACATTGAACAGATGCAGCTTCCCCACTTTGGTTTGCTATTTCTTGACCCAAACCTTTCCAGTGACATAGTTTATGCACATAGCCCCAAAAAGCAGTTGCACTGGCACAGCTGAAGTAGACAGTAGCAATGACCACAGTCTCTGCTAGCAGAAGAACATTCAGCACCAAACCTCCACCTCATGCATGACAAAGACCAAGAGAGAACCCAGAACCACCTTTGGGATAATAACTTTATGTGTGAGAGGAGAGATAGGGGAGACAGTAGAGGGTGATGGAAGACAAGTGATACATTTTCTTTCTCCATTTCTACAGAATGAAGGTTTAAGTTAAATGTTTCAGGATTATAGCAATGCGAGGGGAAGTGCACTGGGGTATAAAACATATGAAACATCCCATGGCAAAGAATAGGTGAGAAATGCCCAGCAATAACAGAACTTCAGCTTCACATCTGGTCTTAAATATGTAAAGCAGCTAAAACTCCACTGGGCAGTTTCCACTGCCAAATCTGGATGTGCTAGACCTTATATTGAAAATGTTTTCTCTCTGTAACCAGTTGAAGTTTCAAAGCAAAATGTGCTGTCCTTCACTTGGGTTTCCTATTGGCCTTTTGCTGCTCAGTGTCCCATATGGCACTGGTGCAAGATGAGAAGCTGCTTCACTAAAAGCTCTTTCCCCCTGAAGAGAGAGAGCACCTCCTGCAAACACAGTGCTTATACATGTCAGTGTCTTGGAAGACAGGAAAATGGCTTTTTTGTTTTTTTCTGAAGCCTGAAATATAACCACCTTCCTGCTGGCCATGTCAGCATGGCTGCCACCAACCGAGACTAAGGCTTTGTAAACAAACTCCAAAGATGTCAGGTAGCTTCCTTTCTGCTGCCAGCACTGACATCACCTGCGGTGGGTTACCTCAGCCCCAATACCACCGTGCTGACAGCACCACTTGGACGCCTTCGTTCACCTTGCAGCAGCACGTGCCTGGTCTCCAGCCAGCCCTCTGGCAGCAGGCACATGTGCAGGCACACCAGTGTGCCCACAGCATCCTTCACAAGCTGTTCAGGCGCGTGTGGACTCATTGATTTTGGAACTGTTTGCAGGCTTCCATGTTTTCATTGCATTTATGAATTGTTTGTGATTATTTCCCACTGGGCTCCAGGAGAATGGTGTATGATTATGGGTGTGATCATGGTTTGTGCTGTACCATTAGGTAAGAGAAGTGATTGCATGGACAGAAAATCTGGGAGGCCAGAGCTGGGGGAATATGTATTACCATGGGCGTTTTGGCTCTGGTGACACAGGTCCAAAAAGAGTGGATCACGGAGCAAATACAGCATTACCTGGTTCCTGGTGCAGCCAGGTAAGGTGTCCACTCTGACGTTTCCTCCACCTCTTGAAAGCAAACAATAAATCTGTCACATCTCCTTGGAGAAATACAGATAAAAATATCGATATATGCGTCTATAGATCCACACAAGTATTTTGCTTTTCCAGGCACCTTCCAATGCAATTCTTATTTCTCTTATATGGCAGTGAGGATGTTCAGGGCCAAAAGCTTCCCAGAACTGGGCTTCAAGAAGTGGCACATACCACCTCGTCTCTGCCCTTACATCCCTGATATCCACCATGGAAAAGGACAGCAGTCGTGCAACTGTCACTGCTTATCAGCATCCCAGCACTGGGGAGAGCCAAAGACCACTGGAATTTACTCTAATCATCTCTGTCCATTGAGTGTGGTTGCAGAAAGTCAGACATGATCAACCTCAGAGCACAAACGATAGCTGCAGTGCTTCTTCTTCGTCCTGTCAGAGGCAGAACAGAGGCTGTGCGTGGATCCAGCCCCGGAGCCACCCGGCTCACTGTGGTGAGGTTTTCCTGCCTATGGCTCCTCCAGGAGCAGATATTTTCATAGTCCATTTGGTTTCTGCCCCACCAGTGCCCTCACAACAGTTTCTGGTGCCCTGCTGGGCAGTTTGCATAGCAGGGCAGGCCTTGGCAGTGAGGTTAACCCACTGGGTTCTGTAGAAATCACTCTTTGGTCATACGCAGATTAACAGAGAATGACACCATGTAATTAATTTTCTGTTACACACAGAAAAAAACACCCCACCCTTAAGGGATGCATCTCATTTTCTTGCCAAGCCTATAGGGAGGACCTTCTCGCTCTCCAAGTTAAAACTGTATGCTCCAGAACAGGGAATGTAATTGAAAACATTTAAGAAGAATCTAAAACTACAGGGGCATGGGCTTGAAATCAGAGACCCATGCTTCTGCCTGTTTAGGGGATTCAGTGTGCCCATCAGGTTGACTGTGTGCTTGGCTTTAGACATCTGGTTCGTGCCAAATGCAGCCTGCTCTGGACTTGCAACCACAGTCTGGGAGTGTAGGAACAAGCGGGAGGTGAAGCCTGGCTCTCCGTGCTCACGGTCGACGGATCTCCCAGCATGGGGGTATAAGTTGCTAATTTTTTTCTCCTTTTTTTTTGTCCTGGAACAGTGCTTAATATTTTCTTGGACAGAAAATCTTTCCAGCTAGCAGTGTCCAAAATCCAACTGTCACACCATGGCTGAAACTATGGAAGGATCCGGTCTCACTGAAAGAGCTGAGAAGGAAAAAAGTGTCAGCATGGGGCAGAGAGGCAGCTTTTGGCACCCAGACCAGATGGGAAGATGGGGAGCAGGCTGGGGCCAAGGCAGGTTGCTGGGGTGACTTGGGCACATGCAGAGAGAAATGGGGAGGGGGGCTCATCCTTCCCACCAGCCAGCCGAGAGGCTCTGCAGACAGACAGGCAAAGGCCAGGCCGATATTTCTGAAAAAGCTGCAGTGGTGTATTAATGCAGAGAGTGTTCTTCTGCTTGAGGAGGCACACATAAAAGGCAGACAAGCACTTTGGAAAAAACCCGTCATTTCAGAGTATGCCTGCTCCATGGAAGCTTGAGGACCGGCATGCTTGACAGCAACTGCCAGGAACTCTTCCCCGGGCCTGCCCAAGGTTTGTAGGGAGCACGATCAACTCATGCTGGGCTCGCTGTGGTAGGGCAGGTGGACTCCCATGCCATGCCATCCCATGTATGGGGCAGCCTGCAGCACAAGGGCACCCAGCCTCAGAGGGCAGCAGCTCAGCAGCCTGTGACACCTCTGATGGCTGTGCAGCTAAAAGCTGTTCTCGCCTGCTGTTAGCACTTTTTAACATCATTAATCTTTCAGGGAAAGTCTGCAGTATTCTAAGGTACACTCTGGATAGAAAATTGTATGTTTAAACAGAATCATTTCATATTTTCACTGCAAAGATGCAGCAGTGGTACCCCTTGCTGGGGATTTGGTGATGTTAGCACTGGGGCTGGGGTAAGGTTAATGGAAAACTTTCACTAGAGCTCTCCTTCAGCAAAATGAAGCTGAAATTTTCAAGCGTACACCACAGGGGTTTAAGTGTGCAACCCTTGTGCTCCTCAGAGCGGGAAATGTGAGTCCACAGACATGCTCCAAAGCCCATCTCCTCCTGCAAGCACTGAGAAAGAAGGAAAATTTAGAAATAAGGTGCTGGAGATGAGTGGGAGGGAAAGGGAGGGAAGGAAGGTAGATATATAGAGGTTATAATTACATGGAAACATTGCTGTTGAGGTAATTTTTTTTTTTTTTTCTGAAGAATGCTACAGAACTGAATGGGGGGAAAAATGAATATGCTGTGAGCACTGCAGAGAATTAACAGAAAATTGTATCCTTGCTGTAGGATGTTATTGAGTCCCCTGAGACCAGGGGGAAAATCTGGAGCAAGAAAGACTTAGTCTCAGTGGAAGTGGTCAGGTTAGGGAACATTTAAACAAATTGGACATACCCAGGCCCATGGGACCTCATGGGAGGCACCCGCAAGTGCTGAGGGGCTGGCCAATGTCATTGCAAGGCTACTCTCTATAATCTTTGAGAGGTCATGGCAATCAGGAGACATTCCTGAAGACTGGAAGAAAGCAAATGTTCCTCCCCAAAAAGATTTGCCAAAAAACTTCAGCAAAGAAGACCAATTGTATCCTGGGCTGCATTAGATAAAGCATTACATCAGGTGGAGGGAGGTGATCCTTCCCCTCTGCTCAGCACCAGTGAGGCTACACCTGGAGTGTCGTTGTCCAATTCTGGGCTCCTCAGTACAAGAGACATGGACACCATGGAGAGAGTCCAATGAAGGGTGATTATGATAACGATTAAAGAACTGAAGCTTCTCTTAAAGAGGGGTAAGATGAGAGATCTGGGACTGTTCAGCCTGGAGAAGAAGAGGGGTGATCTCACCATTATGTATAAAGACCTGATGGGAGGCTTTAAGGGAGATGGAGCCAGGTTCTTTTCGGTGGTTTCCAGTGACAGGACAAGAGGCAATGGGCATAAGCTGAAATGCAAGAAATTATATTTAAACACAAGAAAAATACTGCTTTACTGTGAGAGTGGTCAAACACTGGAGCAGGTTGCCCAGAGAGGTAGTGAAGGCTCCATCCTTGAAGACACTCAACATCAACTGGACCTGGTCTTGGGCAACCTGCTCTAGCTGACCCTGCTTTGAGCAGGAGCCTGGACTGGATGATCATCAGAGGTCCCTGCCAATATTATCCAGCCTCATCAGTCTGTGATTCTGATGTTACCCACCTTTAAGTTGTTATGATTTTTATCTCTTCATTCAGTCACTGATAGAAGGATCTTTTAGCAAATGGCAGATGAGCTTTTTGTTGGCAAGAAGCATCTGATAGGCCAGACTTTACCAGTTCTCAGTCCAAACAGAAAAATCTATAGATCTCCACAGGGATTAAACAATGTAGCTACCACATGTACCTGACAGAACTTGAAAGAATTACCCTGGAAAAATGAGAATTTTGTAGGAAAATACCACAGAACAAATAATATCATTAATCTGGTTCATGCTTACAGAGGTATGAACACAGCTTCTGGGAACCTTTTTTTCCCCCAGATTCAGTTTTAGAGGAATCTGTGGAGGGATGGGAAAGGTTTCGCACCTCACCTGGGACTTCAGCAAAGCCCTTTCTGATCAATGGCCTCATGCTCCAGCCTCAGGAGAGAAGGCCAGGCAGGTTAGTTCAGAGCTTGCAAGGAGTGCTTTGGTGCCTTTGACGTGTGTTCCTGCAGAATCAGCTATTCCATGTTAAAAATACCTAATTTTTGCACAGCAGCTTGCAGCGTCACACTGAGAGAGAGGAGATGAGCAGAGGGAGGGAGGGCTGATGCCGTGAGATCTGTGGCAGGCAGAACAGATGCATAATTTCATGCTGAAAGAAATCACCTCCTTATACGAGCTGCCTCTGTTATCCCTCCCGCTGCTATCGGTGGCATTTGTCTTTTTGGAAAGTGAACCTACCACACAGAAAAAATAATTTATCTTCTCTGTTTAGGAGATGTTTTTGCTGGCAGAGCCAGACACTTTCTTTGCTTTTCCAAGTTTTCCAAGCGCTCTGGTGGAACACTTCTAAACACCCTCCAGTAAAGCGCATTGACACAGTCGTTGCTTGGCTGGGAGCACATGCCCCAGTGGGGAGATGTGCTCGGCTTCGTCAACCACTTGCACCTCAGCTGGTGCAGTGCCGTGTACCCTGACAGCAGGACAGCCTGCACTGCGTGGTGCCACATGTGACTTCATGGAGCAGCGATGAGGAGGCTCGGCTGTGGTTCAGCTAAGCAGTAAATGTTTTCTGACAAGGAACAGCAGTGTGAAGTTTAGTCTTCTGTGCTGTACTGAAGTCATCCAAAATTATGATCTACAGCATCTCCCCTCCCACTGAGTTACTGCTCCTGAGAGCAGACCACCCAATCTCTCATAGCATTACTGCAGGCTACTGCGAGGCCAAGTCCACATGGTTGCCCCTACAAACTGCAGGACAGCGAGCTTTCCGACCCATTACCTTTGCCATCAAAAAGGACTGGTTACAGTTAAATGCAATGCAGATAATTTTTTTTTTCTATCAATGCTGGGAATAAACTCAAAATCAAGACAGGAGGTGGTGTTTCACTGTCTTCTGACCCTGAGGATCTGCCCGTCTCCCAGCTGTTGAACATGCAGAAGAGGGATAACATTTGTCCACGACGGACTTAATACCAGCAAGGTTTAAGTGATGCAGCAGTCCAGCACTAAATAAGCTGGTAGGTGAAAGAGAAAGTAGACCGAGGGCAGGAATTATTTATTTCAATAAAGAACCTAGCCGGGGTTTTTCCCAGCATGAGGGAGAGAAGGAGGGTCAGGTTCAGGCAGGTGTGAGCAGGCCAGAGGAGCGGGGGATGGCACACAGCTCAGGCCCCGACTTGTGTGCTTTTAGCATCATGAAAAGCATGAAGCGAAAGACAGAGAATCACGGGGGGTCGCAGGGCAGTGCCTGCCCTGGGCTGCAGGATGCCCTGCCCCAAACCACAGAGGAAGCCACGGATGCCCCTGACCATCTGGTGTATCCCTACCTCCCTGCCAGGCTCCCGTAAAACGAGTGGCAGGTGTGTAGGGACAGTGGGGGCTTGCAGTGGTGCTGCCAGCACAGGCTGGATGGCAAAGGGCAGCAGGGACAGCTGACATGCTGGCGTGGGCACTTGCTGGTGCACACACCACGTGCAGGGAACACGTGCAGCACCGGCACGGGCACACAGGGCAGCGGAGCCATGGCACGGAGAAGGAGTGAACTGCTGAGGACCCTGAGGACCTCATCCCAGAGCGGAGTGGGGCTCCAGCTTGTCAAGCACTGATGTTTCAGATGGGTGGTAAATGGCCTGTGCTTCTCCAGTGTGAAGCTAATTACTTACCGAGATTAAGCTTCACATTTACACACCACAGCCTCACAAACCGCCCCCTCAAGTCTCACTGGATGGGAAAAAGAGCCTCTCTGAAAGGCAGAGGGATTTTCTCTTGTGGGCTATCCCACGGCACACTCACAGAGCAACCATTTTCCATGATGGAAAAATGTCTCCTGTTTTGAACTGAAGCGGGTGATGAGAAAATCACTGCCAGCTGTTTTGAAACCCAGCTGCTCATAGCAAGTCAGTCCTCAGACTGGGTCCATCAGCCGTGCCTGCTTTCAGGTGATACCAGAGGAATCTTACCAATGTGCTTAACTGTAAATGTTGCAACCATGTGTCCATGGCATGGCTGAGCTGTACAAGGCGGTATTGTGTAGTTTAGCTGAGAGTAGAATGCTGCATGTTTAGCTACCAAGTAGATAAGAAGCAGTCTGAAAACAAGACATAAGCCAAGAGTGCTGAAAGAGGGCCAGAAGAAAAGGTTGTCAAAAGGCTAATAATAAGAAGTTGGAGAAGAGGATGAAGAAAGGATGAAGATGTCCCAAACAACCACCATCAGAGGACCCCTGACCCATTAGACCACATGTGTAGTAAGAGTGTAGATGTGATAAGTAGTTTTTGCAGCTGTAATGAATATGCTAATAGTTTCTCAGAAATGTCATTAATCTGTATAGATTGGCCATATAAAAATAAACAGTGAACAAAGTCAGCACATTTGGGCGAAACTTATCCTCCGTGCATTCGGCACCAAAAATAAAGCGTGCCTGCTTTCTCACACTCCAAACCAGGTATTAGAGAGTTTTGCCTCTGAATTTTTGGTATCAAATTGGCAATGAGAATGGGATCCTGCTTCTGAGCTTGGACTGAGCATGGGGTCACGGGACATCCAGCCGGCACCAAGAGGATTTCTCGGGGACATCCCCACCCCAGCTCCGCCGGCCTCATGAGTGGAACCTCACCAGTAAGGTAAAGGCATTCTTTTGATTTTGAATTTTGATTTGAAGTCCTATCCATGTCAGGATGTGTTCCTGGTGTTGTAAGATGCCTTGCAGGGTGGGTTGGATCCATCTCTGAATTCGACAGAGTCTGTACCTGTGTTTGTGTGGGCAACACAGGCACCTGAATTAGGCTTTTGTTGGTTTGAGTCTGTCCCTGTGTTGACATGGGTGACATGGGTACACGAGTTAGACTCTCATCTGTGACAGAAGCACCTGAATTGACTCGTGTTTGTGCCACAGGCACCTGAATCAGACTCTTGTCTGAGTCTGTGCCTGCGTTTGGGTGAGCAACATGGGTACTTGAATTAGACTCTTGGTTCGAGTCTATGCCTGCGTTGTTATTTATCTTAGATTTGCCTGCTTTCTAACACTCCAAACCAGGTATTAGCGAGTTTTGTCTCCGATTTTTCGGTATCACAGGTGTGCAGTTCTCTTAAGCTTGGTTCAGTACAGAGTCACCCATGTGCTAACAGCACCAACCTGCCTGCCTTTGCTCACTGGTTTTGAAATACAAATGAAATTTCTTCAAGCTATGTAAATGTCTTAAAAGGAAGAAAACAGGATTGGCACACTTTTCACACTGTCCGTGTAGGAAAGGACTTCTCCTTCCATTGATACAATGAGAGAAAAATGTGTTTTGCATGTATCCCTAACAGGGTTGAGCAGCATAGAAACACACTCATGGACTTTGCGGGGGAGACGGGCAAAGGAGGGAGCCAGACCCTTCCCATGTTAACGTTTATTCACTTCCCAGGGCCAGAATTTCCATTTCCCGGAAGAAATGGAGCACTTTGCCCAGGGTTTTGGAACTGGAGCAAAACCCAGTAGCATTACAGCAATCAAAGTTTCCTCTCTGTCTTGTTGGACAGTTGGGGGTGATTTTCTCTGCCAACAGAAAGAAAAGCAGCCAGCTGCCCCATCCCTAGGGACTTCAGATGATCTGGCAAATTGTGCTGCCCAGGGGTCCCCCAGGGAGGGGCAGCAGGGGAGGATGCTGAGAAGGTCTCTGTGAGACGGCATGTACCCTAAAACTTCCTGATAGAGCACAAGACATTTTGAAATTCCTCAGCCAGAGCTGCAGCTTGTTCAAGCATCGAAACATAACGGCTCCCAGCTCCGAAGTCAGGCTGGATAAGGACAGCGCTTTCCACATTACCTCTTCTGCAGCTAGGAAAGCGAAAGCTGCAAGGTCCATGCTATTGCACAAGAAGGATGGGCTTATGCAGGGGGATTTCCCAAGGAGGAGTGCAGCTTGCTGAGGCCAGGCCTGCGAGAAGCTCTCTGCGTCACAGGACGCTGTGTGGACATGAGGCATGGGACAGCCATGGGGGGAGCGGCTGCCTTGGGAATAAAGCCCACGTCAGTCTTTTTCTGATTAAAACATAATGAGAACAGAAGTTATTAGAAACCAGTCTGCTATTTACTGCTGACAGGCTGCAAGAGCTCATAAAAGCAAACAAAACCCAAGCCTGTAGCTTCCTGTACTCGTTAATCAGGCAGAGGAGCAGGGGGGCTGTGGGCTGTGTCTGGGTCACTTCTATGGCTCCTCTCCCAGGGGTGATCACTGCCTGGCCAGGCCAACGCGTGTGCCCACACCAGAGGGCAATGCAGGAGCAGGAACAAGGGCAGGGCAGCTCCCTGGGTGGCAGTGGCAGCTGCAAGGGTGTGCAAACCTCAGCTAAAGGGTGTGCAAACCTCAGCAGAAAGGACAAAGCTGCCGCCTTCCAGCAGCTACAGCCAGAACTCGCTCAGGAAGGCAACGCACAAGGCTCTTTCCAGAGGCACAGGGAAATCTAACAGTCTCCAACATTTTCTTGTCTTGGCTGGTGCTAAGCCTGTGCTTATAGATGTGTGTAAAATGCCTTAGAACTGTGAGGGAAGAACAAGAAAACTTTAACGAACAATTGAGAAATCCAGCCTTGAACTTTGGGGGGGTGGGGAGTGGAGACCTTCTCAGCTACATCCTTAGTGCCAACAAAGAAAATCAACAGGGACCTCATTTCTCTTAATTTTTATTGGACTCAGACCAAACCCACTTTTTAAAAGTAGGTTGTGGTTGTTTGTTTTTTTCAAATTGATGCATTAAATAGATGCATATAAAAATAGCCTAACATAGCAGAAATTATTACACCATCCAAATCTAAATACAATCTTTAAGCCTAACAGTCAAAACATGTGTGGTAAAGTCTTATTAAAAGATGTTTTTTCATGCTATTATGCTACTCCTTGTTCTGGCCTTACAGATATTTAAATGGGAGGATTAGAGTGTAGCTTATGATGCATACTCCTTTTTTGCTACTTCTTTCAGCAACAAACAGGAGTGGCAGTGTTAAAGAAGGTTATAATATCTTCTTTAATTAGAAACATCACCATTTTTTGAACATTTGAAATAGTCAGCTATGCTTTTATCACAGTGTCAACTGAGCTATTTGTTGGATCAGTTGGATCAAATTTCCAGACGACTTCCCATTCTTCCAGATACACACTGGCTCATTTACAGGAACAAAGACCGGACTGGAATGGTCGGCTGGCTCACCAGACCTACTGGCCATTCATCACAGTGTGATGCTTTATGCTCCGTTTCTTCTTCCCAGCATAAACTGTTGTGCAATTGATTTTTCAGCGATTTTTTAAAGTTGCGGAAAAGATTTGGGATTCAACACTGGAGCCCTTTGAAAATTCATGTTGCATTTACATACAGATGCTTCTCTATGTCAGAACGTGGTGTTCTGCTCTGTGCTTGCATGCATTTCATGTAACAGTGCAGCAGCAGAAATCAAAATCCCATTCCATTATTATTCTCTATGCCTTTATTCATAATCAAGAACAACCAAGATCCTCAGCTAGTGACTTCTATTGAAAGCCATTAAGCTACTTATACAAATACTGGATAGAGCTTTAGCCCTACTAGAAGAGAAATCTGACCTTTAGGCAGGTAGACAAAATTTCCCTGATTTTTTTTTTTTTAAATTAAGCCTCACCAGCAATAATAAAAAAAATATATTAAATCACATTCTCATGATGAGGCTGAAATTAAAACATCAATTACCACCCACTCCACTTCTGAATTGTGCTGCAACTTAAAATCTTTGATTGCACATATCTTTATTCCAAACTTATTATAATCACCTGACTTGGTATCTTTCCTGTATGAGACATTTTCATAAGTTAACTGAACCCCAGAGAAAAGAATTGCTATAAATGGTTAGGACTGATGGAGGGAAGAAAACAGTCTCATCAGAGTCCACATTGTGCTAATAAACATGCCAAGAAAAAGTATGATCATTAGACAACATCATGTCCAGCCATCAAGATTTATTTCCTTCTTTCCAGAGGAAAAAAAAAAGGGTACATGATCTGATCTTGGAACACTGTCTCCAACTCCTTCAAAAATCTATTCAGCTCTCAAGATACAGGACAAAGAGAATAAATTTCTCCTTGAATGTGTGTGGTGTGGAACCTAAAAAAATATGGGTTTGGCTGTAATGTTTGCCATAATATATATTCGATCCATGCTGTAAGGCATTGCGCATTTCTCCCACTCACTGGTGTGAGAAGCAGCTAACAGTCAGTTTCAAGGAGACGCATCATTTGGGAAAGAGTTACTCTCCCCAAAACAGGAAGGCACAACACGTGCCTCAGCTTCTCCTAGCTACAGAGCCGTATTAGCTGTAGTGCTGCTGTTTTCTCTACATAACAGCAATGGAGGACCAGAGGGACAAACTTGGAAACTAGAGCTTGAGGTGTTTGCATGGGCATGCGCAGAGACACACCATGCTCTGAAGGGTGCGTGTTACTGTCCAAACCTGCCAAAGATACAGGCCCAGGTCCCTCCCTTGGAGTACTCACACAGGGAGAGAGATGAAATCTTGGTTCTTCTTCTTCAGTAAGCAGAGGCTTTCCTGGAAGGAAGAGACATCAGGTGAGAGCTGGTAGACTCCCACAATAAGACGGGTCGTCATGATGTGCAATAAAATGTTGTAATGTGTTACACAAAATTATGTCCCCAAGAACTTCATCTCCTGCCAGTTTGCAAAGCCCATGCTGACTAACAGGCAAAACCCAAACACACTGGTGAACAAGTGTCTGAAGTACTATTACAGATATTAGAAGACACAGGGCTGCAAGAAAAGTCCTGAGTTAACCAAGTGACCTGGCAACTTCCCCTGGCTCTGAAGTACATGACATATCTACATGAACATGAGCTGCTGTCAGGAACTCACACTGGAGCAGCCTGGCTATTTCCAAGGGCCTTCTCCTTGACACAGACCAAGACTTCAATCGCAGAGCTTGGGTAAAGAGTAAATGAGCTGTTAAATCTGAAAAATTAAACCTCCTCATATAGACAGTGTCCAGCTATGCCAGCTAGACAGCAAGTATTTGACAGCAAGCTGTTTATAGCCTACCTCTGCCAGGGGAACAATTTAAGTAGTATCAGAATAGGGTTTTTCTGGCCATGCTTTCCATTCCCAGACTTCTTTGTAAAGTCTACGAACAGAGATGCCAACACCCCCCATTCTGACCTACAAAGCAAACAATTGGACTTGTGTTCCTGCAGCGTTATCACTGAAATGAATCATTGTCACGTCTCCTCAATGGCCTGGCAAGATGGAGAGCTTTCTGCTGGGAAGCATCAGTTGAATCCCGCACCTACTGCTCTTATGACACCAATGGCGTATTTTGTGTTTATCACGGAAAAGAAAAACACTCAGCAGAAAAAGGCTCAGCTCTAAATTTTGCTCTTTGCCAGGACAAACACAGGAGGAAGTGAAGCACAACTCTGAAAGCTCTAGCTTATTAAACTTCAGGGGGAGAAAAAAAATATCTTTTCATCAATCTTTTTTGAAAAACAAAATACAGATGCTAGATAAAAATGTCCATCCCCTTGCAACTATATAAATTGCATCAATCTGAGGAACAGAAATGGCCATGCTACAACATCATTGTCCTCTCTTTCTGTATCTGAGAGGAATTTTACGGTTGTGTCCTGCTGTTACTGGAGTCAGGAGGAAAAAAAAAAATCTTGCTAGGAATGGGGCATGGGGATGACAAACTGTTCTTTGCCTTCTCAGGCTTCAGAAGTCCCTGGGTCAACTTGGCAACTGAATCAGAAAGATTAACTCCAGGGGAAGGCATCCCCACTGGGAGCAAGCAGCTGGCAGTAGTTATTATTTATAGTCTTCTGCTGCCACAGTGGGTGGGGTCTAGAACAGTGTAGGAGATTTGGACCAGGTGTCTGAATCAAGCCTGCATTAACCTATGTGATGTTCAGGCTTCTCTCCCAACAGCATTTGGAGCATAAAATCCTATTGCTTATGCCTAACTGCCACATACTTGTAACCCTATACATGTGGGATAAAATTAGATCATGACAAACTGAGACACCCATATTCCCCCTTTATAATTTATAAGGGTAAAAGGCAAGTTTTTTGCCAGGGCAGGGTTCAGGAACTTTAGATATCCTGCTAGAAAACGTTTCTTCTCCCCTCATTAAGAAATATCTTTCAGAGTTTGTCAGACATCCAAGATATTACTTCTGCTCTTTTCATTAGAAACCATGTTTTGTAAGCAACAGAGACATACTCTTCACAGACCACCACTTACTTAAACAGATTATTAATCATAAAGTGATGCTGGAATGCAAGAAATGCTACATCTCCAACCATGACTCAACAGCATTCGGTATGACCTCTATTTTGTTTGGAAAAAATCCCCAAATTTAAAAACCTCTGTTGGGTGAATTGAAGCTGGCTGACCATTAGGTTGGCTTTTTCAGGTTTTTTTTTCTTGCTTTTTTTGGTGAGTTCTTCAGACGTAGTTCCCTGGACACTGAGGGGTTCAGAGTTCAAAAACACTGCTCTATGAAATGCATCCTCATTTCGGTATGCAACAAACCTCCGCCTGCATCTGAGGAAGGAAAGCTCCAGATACGCCATTCTTTATCTCATCAAAGACTTCAGCAGCACAATGGAACAGCAACTTACTGAACAAATACAGAAGAGATCTTCAACTTTATTATTTACCTTCTAGAAGAAATATAAAATTAATTGCTGCAAAATGTCTCAAAGATTGAAAATATTGTCTACAGTGAAAAAAGGGAACTAAAATCATACAGCCCAAGTAGGAGAAGTGTGAAAGTCTGTTGCTATCTGTAAGCATGTGCATTTTTAGGATAACTGAAAATTATAACATTCCATGTTTCTAAACCAACTGCAATGCAAACCCTCTTAAACATGGATTTTAGTGCAGAACTGTAATAGCTAAGGTCTTTTGTGTCTCAAGAAAACAGATCATGGTCATTTCAAATGAGATCTTACTTTGCAAGCTCAGACATCAAGCAATTACAGCAAACCCTCTTTTGATAGGTGTCCAAAGATAATTTTCAAAAGGAAGTATGAATCACCTAAAGATCCACAGAACAGTTCTCTATATTGTATTTTTGGAGTCACGAAATCTCTGAATCTCATTTTATGGTGGAGTCAATAATGCTTTTTTTTATTTACTGCAATGGCTAAATACTCACTCACCTTCCCATCTATCGGATATTTTAATCTTCATTCAGTACAATTTCTCAAAGCCCATTCTTTTATAAAAGTAGTGCACCACTGGGAGGACTACAGAAAATTAGGGGAGGAAAATTGGTTCCAAGAGGTAAGGCAGTGTTCCTTGTTATTGCTGAATTGTTACATGTATTACTTTCCACTATGTAATTATTTTTTATAATTAATCTAATAGTAACTACCATTTCTCTAATTACTCGAAATATGAAGCCTTTATGTATTCTCCCAGTTCTTTCTCTCACTCCGAAAGTCTCTAGCAATAGTTCCTAGATAAGGACTTTAGAAAATCAAACTTAAGATGTAAATAGTCAGAAAGAATTTAAGTAACACTGCTTTTCAACCTAACAATATGTACCTTTTCTCTGCAGGAAAGTAGAGTTTTGCCTGTGTCCAGCATGAGAAAAAGCAATGCGGAATAACGGGAATTGTTCCATCCTCTGGAGTCAGCAATACAATTGGGAGGCTATGCCTTGGTAATTCGTGGGGCTTTTACCTCTCCCCTTGGGCTGCAAGGATAATACCTAGAAGACATATTCTGGGAGCTGTTCCATGCAAAATTCCTGTACGGGGCTGCACTGTTTACATTGACTACAAATCTGTATGCACAAGAGAGCTAAGCATGGGAACAAAAACCTATCTCTGAAGTCTTTCTGTGAAACAAACTGAACGTCATCTTCCCCATAACAACAGGCAAAACCAGAAATAATTTTGAAGGGTAAAGTGTCTACCAAAAATGTTGCAAGGAACTTCTGCTTTCTAATACTACAGACCATGTTAAGTCTCTTAAATGAACAGACTTCCAAAAAATACGTGAGCAGTGTAGGTGAGGCCCATCAAGCCCAGCTAACTGACCCTTCTATAAGCCATGGAAAAGATAGTATGGAGAAGCAATCTATACCAGAAATAAAGCAGCTGGAAGAAGTTACATTGCAATATGAGAGCCATGTTTTAAAAACTACCTGTTTTTTGAATACAGCTGTATTCACTACTGCTCCACAAAACACTATGGGCCAAATGACACACTGTTTTTTACAGATCAGATCAGACGAGATTTGATGAAAAGACAATGGGGAGGGGGAAAAGAAGCAGGAGGGTCCTGCAAAATAAGCAAACCAACCTCTACTTGAAGAAAGCATGAGAAACAGGTCTGCAAAAGCAGTGAATCAAGACTTTCAACTGAGAGTATTTATAGAGGAAGAGATTTTATCTCCAGGCACAGGTTAGCCTTGTATAAATCCTAACCCTTGTTTCAAACAAGCTGACCCCAAATTACCTGTGACATTAAAAATAATTTTGTTCTAGAAGAGAACCTTGGTGATAATTTTGTGCTAAGACAAAGCATTTGGATGAGAGAGATTTCCTGTGAGCAAGATGATTTCACTTTGAAAAACTTCCTAATTGTTGATTGATTGGATCTCCAAAGCAGCCCAGATGGGAAATCCTAAACTTGCTACAGTTGAACTTGGCATGGACCTTTAACTAGCATGTTGGCAGAATTATTTACATAAAGGTTCATTGTCCATCTTTCCTTTTTCCAAAGGTACAAGATTGTGTCAAGTAAAAACATAGCCTATACCCCCCAGAGAGTATAAATGAAATTAAACTTGAAAATAAATTTGCAAGAACAAGGACAGGCTGTTTTAAGAACACGCTTCCTCAATGACCACAGACCCAGCATGACCATGGACTACAGCTACGCTGCAGCTGGGGGCCTGGCTGCTGTGGACCCACAAGTAACACAGCACCAGCAACGTGCCAAACCCAAGCTGACAAGCTCTGCTGGGCAGCAGAATCCTGCTCCACACCCACACGAGTGTCTGCATGGTGTTGTGTGCTTCTCTGCAGATGCACCAGGGGACTTCATAAGCTGGGTAAGAGCAGTGGCCATATCAAGGCTTCCAGGAACAGTAAGGGAGGACAACTTTAACCCACAGTTAAGGGATGCAGCAATGAACACGGACTGAAATCAAGGGATACAGGGTGATGGGAACCAAGAGGGACCTCATGAATAAAAAGGATCAACAGGTACCCACCTCAAATGTACAGATACAAACACGGGGCGACCTGAGGAACAAGAAGGAACTAGAGCTCCTCATGCTGTACTACAGCACTGTTGGAATAGCAGATATGATGGTGGGAGCACTGTGATGGATGGGTACCAGCCCTTCAGGGAAGACAGGAAGGAAGAAAGGAAGACTGGGTGGGCTCTTTACATGAAGGAGCAGCTTGAACATTTGTGATGGATGCCAGTCTGATTGAGAGTGTGGGTGAGCATCAGAAAAGAAGCCAGTGACAAGGATATGGGAGGGTATTGCAGACCAGCTCCCAGGGTGATGAAGACAGCCAAGCACTGGAACAAGTTGTCCAGAGAGGCTGTGTAGTTTCCATCATTGGAGATTTTCAAGGCCTGACTAGGTAAAGCTCTGAGGAACCTTGTCTAATCTGACAGTTGATTCCACTTGAGGCAGCAGCTGGACTAAGTCCAGAAGTCCCTCCCAACCTGAATCATACTGTGATCCGACGCCTAAAGGACATAATCCCAAGAAGGAACTGTAGATCTGGAATTGAGGCAGAGAAATAGAGCACCTGCTACCAGCCAAGAAGTCTGTTTTGTGACTGTGTCTTAGCTATGAGCATCACACACAGGTACTGACCCAGCAGCCAACTGTAGACCGAAGCTGCAGTTTTCCAGGAAGCTAGAGGAATGATGGAGCAATTGCAGTTGCAGCAGAACCCATTCCTGCAACTCTTGTGAACAACAAACATCGGGGGGGGGGGGGGGGGGGGGGCAGATAATCCCTGGCAACAAATGTTAACCTGAAGTTATTGTCTCAAAGAGCATTTTCTCAGGGCAAGGAAGTTCTAAATGTTTTCAGTTTCCCCAACCACTTAAGAACCAGGGAATGTGAGACTGTATTAAAAAGTATTCCCAGCGAGGGGAAGGGGCAGACAGGCCAAAATGCTTTTAATTCACTGATATTCCTTACACGTGGCCTCCCCAGTAGTTCTACCCTACAATATAGCATACCAGTGCCAAGTTTGAGGAGTAACTAAAACTTACTGCCTCATTCTTTCAGAGACATTGTTTTCATGGTTTTGGACCTTATGAACTCCCTCTAAAATACAGACCACCACCATAGTCCTTTCTTGACAAATATCCAACCCTTGTTTTTACTGACAGAACCATATTGATTGCTTCTAACCATCTTCAATACGATAAGGCTGCTGCCTTCAGGAAATTATAATCACACCATCTCTCTTGATTTGCTAACTATACCCCCTCAAATCTTGGTCCTCCTCTCCTCTGTCTGGTTCTCTTCCACAGGTAGCTTCAGTTCCACCAGTGTCACGCAGCTCTTCTCTCTCAGCTCGTGCTCCGGGAAAGCTTTCAGTCAGCCCTCCAGCCCCAGCTAGCAGCCTCCTCTATGAAAGCTGCCCATTGGGCTTATTGATATCATCAATGATAGCTGCTCCTTGAATCCTCTAGGCTTCACTCAGCAGCTGGTCTCCGGCTCTGTGGACAGGCAGACATCTGAAACAATCAGCTGTGCATTTCCATTGCTACAACCCTGCTTTTGGACTCTTTCTTTTCTTTTCAGAAATTGGCCTGCAGCCATAACAAGGGTTCAGAACTACTCCCAAAAGGGACAGGCAGCCTAAACAGAAAAGTGATGCTGAAAGGCGCTGCATGTACAGCAACCATGTTCTGCCCTGCCTTTTAAGGAACACTGAGCAGCCTGAACGCCTGTACCCATTTACAAATGAATCATGTGGTTCAGTGTGGCTCAACTGTACAACCAAACTACAAAGTTTATTGCTATTTGACTACAAGCATCCTGCATCTGTGTCAAAATTCTTATGTTTCCTATTTATGTCACTGGGAACATAATGAAAGTACATATACACTGCCACCATTCTGCTATATGCTTCTGTCCCTGATAACCCACTGCACCGCAGTACTACCCATTTTGTTTAGCTGGAAAAAAGAAAACTCACAAGTACTCGAGTACTGCCCTAATCCTCAAAAAGCTTCAAAGTCTCTTGCTGGGGAAGCAGCATAAAATGCATCTCTAGGTTCTGTAAAGATTAAGGTAGCAATAGGCTCCTTACAGCATCTGGGCCAAGCTTGCTATCAAAGCCTTTGGCTTAGCACCAGTAACAAGCTACAATAAACTTTGTATCAACCTCTAAAAAGAAATTCACACACTAGCACCAGGATTTAGGTAGAAAACTAAGTTTGAAATTCAAGGCTCAATCCTGAAGAAGTTAATACAAGAATTAATACCTGTGACCAAGATACTGACTATGTGAGTCATTATTTGAGAAAACAATTATGAATCAGAAATGGACACATATGAGTATTATTTTAAACTCTGAATAAACTAATACGGAATTGATCTCAAGGTCTAACCCTTTAGTCTGCGAACTGCTGGACAGTACTTTTCCTTGCCCTGTTTTTACAAGTATTTGGGAAGTATGCATTACTGCTCACAGTACTTCCAACAAACAATAGCTCAGGGAAAAGAGAAAACATACTTTTAAACTGTTCAGAAAACATTAGAAAGAAAGCCCACACAAAATCATATACCACTGCAACATTAACGGATCTAAAAATACTGAAAACAAAAACAGTAATCTTAAACATCAATGTTGCATCTGTATGATAATCTGTGTTACAGTAATTTCTTG
The DNA here is from genome assembly GCF_017639655.2 of Falco naumanni. NCBI lineage: Eukaryota > Metazoa > Chordata > Aves > Falconiformes > Falconidae > Falco > Falco naumanni. The sequence continues at coordinate 45,720,520 of NC_054057.1, read as the reverse complement.
TACAGAATTTCTGTTAAGAATAAAGACAACAGTCTGTAGTTGTTATCACTGTTGCCATTTAGTTTTAATGCACAAGTGGTTCTCAAACTGGACAGGTAGAATACTCACAAACGTACCTGGAAAATCTGTCTGACATTTGCCTGCTCTCCATCTCCCCTTCTGACTTCCCTCCCCTCTTCCCCTTCCTCTGAAAACACTCTTTTGTGGCAGATGGGTAAAGAACTCAATGCTTTAAGTCAGTGAGAAGCACTGACTCTCACTGGCCCAACTGATCTGGAAGGGGGACAGTCACTGTTCTGCTGAATAGCTAAAAAACAAGGCAAGACTGGAAACAGGACCTCAGGATATGATTCTCTGTGGATCTCTGCAAGGAACAGATCCCTCTGCAAAGGTCGGTAGGAGGAAGGTTCTGGTGTCACCTGGTAGGCAGCAGCTTTGAGGAGAGCGATGAGGCAAGAAGGGCATGCAAAAGGCCCTGCCTGAACCTGAAATACAGGTTTAAAATGAAGTCAAAGATAAAATGAGAAACATGAGTGTATATACAACTGTGGGTGGGAACCAGTCCTGTGGCTACAGAAAACAAAGACAGCTGACTGAAGAAATCTGAGATCAGGTGGTAAACACAACAGCAAAATCACTTCTCCAACAGAACACAGTTGCACTACCCTCTGAGAGCAATTCATTATGAAACTGCAAACCCCACTATCTAATTCCATTATCTTTATTTTGTCTTGGCACTATCTATGTGTATGGAAAACAACTGCAAAAAAATACACATGTGCTTTGGTTTTACTGACTTCCAGAACACGACTGGATTGGAAGCAATAGTTTTAACACATTCATCTTCTTTCAAACTGTGGTTTCACTGAAAGGTGGTTGCTTCTTGAACTTTTACCTAGCATATCATTTGTATGTTAGCCAACAGAATTCCCAAAGGCAATTTTTTCCCATGCGTCTCCTGTCAAGACTTCTTTTTTAAAAACATGCCCAACTGAAGGGTACTTCCAAAATGTATTGTAAAACTTGAATTTGAATGCTCTTCATTCATACAACAGATGGAAAAAAGTGAAGAGTAAGGAGGAAAAAAATGTACAGAAAGAAAGCAGACCTGTACAAAAAGCATAACGATGGAAAACAGAGGTCATTTGACTCTTGTTTCGCCACAACAGAAATACCAGAAGTAATGTTCTTCAGACTGTCACATTCAATTCCTAAAACAGAGTATCAGCTACCGTGTTTCTTTGCTGAAAGTCACTTTCCTGCTGCTTTCTGTACAGTGTTTGCAGTATTTAACTTTAAAGAGTCCAAGAGGCTTCTGATTGTTTCACTTCCTATTCCTTTCATCCTATTTTTCATCTTGCTGGGATTACTTTTTCCAAATGGTATCAGTATGGCTGCCAGTCCCCAAGGCTCTTTATTGATCTTTTGCTGAGTTTTATCTTCCTTCTGTAAAATCCAGGCACTTTCTCTGGCCATAGCTACAAATTTCTCCAGCTGCGGCTGATTAACATTCTTGCTGATATTAAGGTCTTGTTCAAAGGGATTCCAGATATAAAGAGGAGACGACTCAGGTTTATTTACTTCCTTTCCCTGCAGACAGTGTAAAGAAAAAGCAAAAGTTGCATATGTACATTATAGGCTGAGCAAATAACAAATCACTTGAGTTATTACATTAGTATTAAGAGTAAAAGTATTTTGACCTAGTAGAGAACTTTTTGCAAAAACCCCTGTCATTATTAATCAAGTTAATTTTCCTGTCAGCCTGACTGTATGACTCCTGTTCTCTGAATCCTCTTAGTGGTGGTTTTCCTTGCCACGTTCAGTTTAGATTTCCTTCAAGGCAAAGAACACACAACTACAGCTTAGCCTGTCTTTTTGGCTGTTCTCCCATTTGCTTTTCCACAAACCTCAGACTTCACTCACTGCAACCTCCTACCCCTACCTCCCTTTGTGCACGGCAGCAAGAGTGTGTCATATTAACCTGCATAGCCCAGTTTGATAACACTAGTACAAGCACTTGAACTGCTCAAACCATTCCTCTCTCAGTGCTCATTAAGAGCTAGTGTAACAAAACAAGACTACTGCCTTGGCTGAAATTCCTCACAGTTCACTCTGTCTTTTACATACAGAGCTATTTAGGTCATGGTCCACTTTCGGGTACTTGGTATAGTACAATGCAAGTTGTTGACAACTATGTAGTTTGCTATTTAAACACACTTCCATCTCGGTGCTTATCACTGCTACTTAGCTGATCTGCGCTGTATTACAGAAACTCTTCAAGCCTTCCACCAGAAGCTCTAGCAGGAACCTACCACCTACTGCTATTCCTGGAAGTGTCCGCGTACATGCTACACACTCTTGCCCCAGGGCCAAGAGGACTTAGTTAAACAGAAAAATATCATCAGCACAGACATTTCTCCTGATTACCTCAGGCTCCAATACCTGTGTGTTTTCCCTTGGGTTTTTTTAAGGCTCAGTGGCAAACAAAAGTTTCTCTAGCTTAATGAATCAGTTTCTAGGATCAACTGGCAGTGGCAAAAAGGGCTCTTAGGCCAGTAATCCAGAAGTACACAAGCAGGAAACAGAAAACAAACAGGTGTCCACACAGCAACAGGGCACTGAAACCTCCCATCCTGGCAGCAGTCCAGCAGGAACAGGTGCAAGTTAAGGTAGTAACATTTGTATATATTTCTATTATAATTGCATACACACATGTATCAATAAATAGCATGACTTAAACGTATAAATTGAACCAAAGCGACAGCACAGAAGGATCATGTTAACTGTCACACTTACTGAATTGTAACTACACTTACTGTAGGCTGATATAAACTGCAGTAGAAAACTCGAGTGCCAAAACCAAGTTTCACAACTCAAGTTGTAAATTTTAATGCAGACACTGTTTGGGTCTGGACTTCCAACTTCAAACACAAAGTGGCACACAGGGTTTGCCATAGACTTCTGTTATGACATACATCATAACATTTTAAAAGTTTTCCTCTCACAGAGGCAAAACAGCTTCTACTTTTTTAAACTGCCACTTTTATTACACGGTTTTCAAGAAAAATCATACAGGCTTAGCATCTGAGTTTGCGCTTTCCAGCATATTCAGGTAATGACACTGTAAATGTTCTTAATGATGCTGTAAATGATTAGGCTCTGAGAGGAAAACTCTACTCTTTCACAGAAAGGACTCAGTTTCCGGATACAGCCAATTTAAATGTACTTTGTACATACAATTAAAAATGACACGAATTGTTGCTTAACATACATAGTTTGTCAAACAGCAAAGAAATTCAGTTAATAACGATGAGAGATTAAAATTCATTTACCTTTCGAAGATTTATGGAATTCTTTCTAAAATCAAAGTTTCCAAAATACTCAAAAAAGTCACCCAATAATACATCTAAGGGAAAGAAAAACAGCAGCCATCAGTAATACCAAGGAAAACTTTATTTTCAATATGCTTGTCAAAATAATAAAAAAAAAAAGTTGATGAAGATTTACTTACCAAGTGTTTCTGTATTTTTTGTAGGTTTAATCTTGCTTAAATCACTAACAAATGAGCAATCATATCCTCCAATTACATGCTTGTCTTTTTCACCTGAAATAAAAATGGGGGGCATATTTTGAAGTGATAAACAATAAAATGCCATTGTATTTAATATAATTCAGATAACAGACATTAATGAATTCAATGAATGCTATCGTATTAGAGTAAATCAAATCAGTAATTCACAAGTGAGGTTTCAGGTTAAGATTCAGCTTAAATGGTGTAAGATTTAAAAAGAAAAAAATTCTATGGACTGGCAAAGGAAAAGACGCATGAGTAAATGGCTTATTTTCAAAAGTTTACAGGAATAAGGTGTAGGACATCCCAGGACCTCTGGTTACTTCTTTTAAGGAACAAACCTAATACCTCTACATGCAGAGCCTTATCACACACTAAACAGCACAAATCTCTGAGATCAATACCTATATGAGGGTTAAAAAAACCAAAGACTCAAAGTGTCCACCATCTTTTCCTGAAAACCTTAAAGAGAATTAGGAATATTCTTGTAAAATTTTGGGCCAGGTGTTTTTGGTTTATGTATAAAAATCCTACAGAATTCTGATAGAAATAATAGTTCAAATCGTTTAAACCGATTTTAAACCAACTGAACACAGATCTTTTTCTCCACTCAAATCACTCAGTGTTTTCAAGGAAGTGTATCAATAAGCAGAAGGCATAAGTGAGGAATCAAGAACCTGTCATTCTCTACACTTTCATAAGATTACTGAAGGTAATACACCCTGAAAGCTACATATGAAGCGGCCTGAACACCTTGTTTGTGAAGAGGTAAGAATTATTTGCAGGTTGCCTGAACAGTCTCAAGGATAAAATAAAAATTGCGACTAAAAACTATAGCCTTAATTTTAAACGCTTGGCATCTAGAAAACAATACACTTATCAATCTGCACAAAAACCTTAGCAACTACAGAGACACTGGAAACCCTACAAATCTTCTAAAACCACAAAATACGAAATAACCAAAAAACAGCCAGTATGGAAGAACTGAGCAAATAAATGACTTTTAATTAGCTGAGGCATACAACAGGCCTAACCCCTCTAAATAGAAATTAGTATTGTATTGAAAATGGATTTATTTTGCCTTTAAAAAGACATTATTTTCACACACCAAAAAAAAAAGTAAAACTTGTAGAATCCCTTAAAATTAAGGTAGACATAATATGCATTAGCATTTGAGAACATAAAGAAATTACTTGGGTTTATTCATCACAGAAAACAAATGTGAAAGTCACATCAATGAACACATAAACAGCCGTCCTTACCTGCCAATTCTTTAAGTTGGTTTAGTGTTGGAATGATAGGTGGAGATCTCTTTTGCAGAAAAAACATGACCATCATGGTCAGAGAGAAGTTTGTAATCCAGGTACCAGGAACACTATTTGTCAGTCCATGAACACGGGCCCAACATCGTACGCTGAACACCAGTGCTCTCACACGGGAATCCAGACAGCCATAGATATACAAGAGTTCTGAACTTCTTATAGCAATACTGAAGAAGAAATGAGAAGTAAAAGACAGGTAAATAATGAGAGAATTGTAAAGTACCAGATGCAGTGTTTGTTGTTCAGCCCTACAGCATCAGTTATAAGGGTAGCCATAAAAAAAATTTACTTTTATGCATTTTAAAGAAATAAAAGAGAATGCCTGAAACTGTCCAGGATGAAATACCTGGTAGTTTTCCACAGTACAAAGTATACAGTTATGGGTAAATAATAACACCGCATTAGCACTATCTCCTGTTTGGTACCACAGTGGGAGAAAAAAAACCCAAAACAAAACCAAAAAAACCACCAGCAAGTACTCAGGAGTGAAACTATGCAAAATCAAGACAGAAAATGTAATTTAACCACAACTGCCTTTGAAGTACATTAGATAATATCTCTATCCTAATATATAATAAAATATAACTAGAAATTCTCTTGCAACTTTAAAAAGAAATAAAATAACACACTGAAAAATACATGAAGCACAGAGACACGATGAATTCTGCAAAACAAGCCTATCTGGCAATTGCCAAATGACTAATGTTTGGTCCTGCTGAAAAAAACAACTAATCTGGAAGGATAAAGGTTTTCAGATGGATCAGGTTTTGATCTGCTTCATCACACGGTTGTACAAACATTCATGCAGTGTACAAATGGGAAGGCAAGAAAAAGGAGGGGAAAAAAAAAAAAAAAGGAAGCACAGTATGAGAGCAAACCTTACTCTGGATTCAGTTTTAGTCTAAAGTGCTTGTTGAACTACAGTTACAGGAGTTTTTACTCCCAATCTTGCACTGAATTCTTCTAAAAATCCACCATGGCATTCTGGAGAATTTTACCATACCACATCAAAGTTTCCTTGTAACACCTGGACATCTAAAATTTCAACTGTGAAGTGCTTCCTTGTATCCACAGAGGTTTGTTATTACTCCAAATGATGAAGACAACGCACACAGTCCCAACCAGTCAAACCGTCAGCACAAAATTACAAGGAAGTTTGCACAGAACTGCATGCTGACTTTCACTGTGGCTACGTACACAAAAGTAATTTTATTCTAAGACATTTGTTCAGCACTCCCTCGACAACTCCTGCATGTTCTGAGACAGAACTTTCAGTAATTTAGAAAATTCAGTCTAGGATCTGATTGCATCTGATGTAGACAATCGCCACTAAAAGTTATATCAAAAGCATTTTTAAAGATAATGATTTATATTATACTATTCCCTAACAACAGTGAAAAGGGTAAGTAAGTAATTTTTTATTATGTATCCTTATGCCAGGGTTATGGATGTATTCTGGATTAAGGTGGGTATTTCTTTATAAAATGAGCGACAGCAAAACAAATTATATGCTTTACTGATCAACCAAATGAGAGAAAGCTGAAAGAGGAGAAATAGCAGAGGTATTTGTAAGAAGCCTGCTCCCTCTATTGGGCACTGCTGCAAAAGGTCCTGCATGACAGTAAAGTTTCAAACTGTTTTCTGATGCAGTTAATTAATTCAGCATTAAAGATAACTTGTCAGCAAATAGGTGTATGCAGGCTCTTAAGAAGGAAAAAAGGACTCCAAAATAACTAGATGACAAATCACTGAAAATCGACACAACAGAGCTGCTTAATCAAATCAAAAGAAGGATGTGCATATGTACATACACACGAAAGGAAGTAGTAACAAACTAACACTGCCTTCTTTCAATTCCTTATAAGCCAATCTTATTGTATACAGTGGTTTTCAAGTCTTCATTTTCAACTAGCAAGTGTTTCCTATGCTGGAGAAAGACACCTTAAGCTTATCAAAACTTTAAGCTCTAGAAGTCATAAATATCCTTTTTACTTTCAGAGCCAACATTCGCATTTGTTAAGACCACAGAAAAGAGTAAACTGAACATTCCATTACAGCTTTTCAGAACATAAGAACATTAGTATTCTTCTTAAACTTTTTAAAACCAAGTCTCACCTGTTGCTCACTGACAGATCACACTGGAATCCTGTTGGTTGATGGGAAAATTTCACCAGCGGGCAGCGAGCATGCAGTATCTTCTGTACACTCGAACACCCGGGACCAAAATTATCAAGGCAATCACCAATCACAGAAAGAATTTTCTGAGTTGCTAATCTTTCAGATGGTAATCTTTTCATCTGATACTCCATTTCAAAGGGACCTTTTTTCTAACACAGAAATTTCAAAGTAAACTGTTAACTCTGGAACCAAAGAGACATTTAAGAACACTTCTGAAAGGCTGCAATAATTTGCAAAGGAGTTTGTACAATTAAGAGATTGAAAGACATGAACTATTTAAAGCAGCCCGCAGAACTTAAAAAAGGTAAAAACATATTGCTTTCTGGTTTATGTTATTTTTCAGTGATTCAATTTTTCCAGGTTAATAGTGATCAACTTACTGTAAAGTTACTCATTCAGATGATGGTATAATACTGCTACATCTCACTATTGCCTAAAACAAGTAATTATGGAATTCCCAAGAGAGTGTGTATGCTCTGATGGAAAAGAGGAGCACACAATTAAATTAAAGAGAGGCAAAATACAACCAAACCACCGTTAATTTCAAACCACCATTAATTCCATTTCAAATCCTCAAAGAACAATGTGCTACTAGTGAATCAAGTAGCGGTGTAAAGGAAAACGCCTTTTTCATTTAAAAAAAATAATGTTAGTATGCAAATGACTTAATCCTTCAAAATTAAGATAAGCTTCTGTAAGACTTAAAATAACTTCACATCACATACAGTTTTTCTGACAAATAGAAAACTTGTGAAGATGTATTCTGACAACATCAGAAATTAATTTTCCTTTATGACTTTGTATTTTGAATTGTCATATTTGTAATTTATACCTCAATAAAATAACTTCACACCTGTGAAATCTCTGGTCTTAAGCCTCAGCTAATTTTGCTTGCTAATCCAATACTTAACACTGACTTATCCTCCCCCTTGAAACATGTCATGTGTGAATGTATACTATACAAACAGCATTACACAGTGACCTAACTGGTCCTCTGAGACACAGAGGTGATTACTTTCGGTTAGTGTAAAGAAAACATGCTGTCACAGACAGGCAAAACAGAAGTTATGGACCTTGCAACCTTTCCCATAAATTCACTTTAGGTCCCGATTTTCTGAGTCACTCTGGCAATCGTTGAGGCGACTGTTGCTGCTCTCCTCTTGCCAACAGTTCTCCAGACAGCATGCGTGTTTGAACATACCAGGACAGAGATCCCTAATCCCATTTAGCCGTGTAGCTGCATGCTACAGCAGGGCTGGCTCAAAGTGAAAGGAGCTCATAAATATCAACACTGAGGTAGGTAACAGGAGAGAGAAAGACAGGGACTGGCTGACATGTAGGTGTGCTTGTATTTGGACCTTTATACTTGTGACAAAAATCACAATGATTTTTCATCACTGTGACTTCCCAGACAGCAGCTTAATAGCTCTCAAAAGCTGAATGAAGACTTTTTTTGTAATGACAAAACAGACACAATTAATAATTGATAGGACCTTGGTGCCAGCTGTGGGGAATGAAGCACTAAAACACTTGTCCCAACCCTGTGGTTCTCCCGCTATTCTTGCCATGTCACTCAAAACAGCAAATGTCGATAAACTAATGCTTTGGGATGAATTGATAGTGCCCTAAGCAAGAAGCATACCTGTTTTAACTCAAAAACTACGACTCTAAAAATATCACAAAACTCAGTTTTAAGTCATTAACTAATCTTCCAAACTGCCCGCATGTTAAAAACACCTTGATCTGTGGTCAAACATGGTATTGATAATCCACTCTTGGTAAAGAATGCTCCCATTTCACTGCTTTTTTAATTCACAATTAGTAATCAGTTTGCCCTAAGACTCAAAAAACGTTATTTAATGTAAATAGGTGCTAAAATGCCTGGTCCTCCTCCATATCTGGTACCTCCTGAAAGGCTGCAATAGCACAGAAATCAGAAGACACTCTCTCTACTGCTGCTATATCATGTTATAACTAAAGCTACCTTCCCTTGTTGTCACTTGTTCTAAGACAGTCATCTTACGCATACTAGTAACACAATTTGCCAAGAAGGATAACATTATCCCTATAAATCACACTGCCAACTATATGAGACTTTTGCCTTCCTCTGAAGTGTTTTATCTGTTCCCCATCACAGGAGATATACTCAACATCTTATTTTCCTACCATATTGGGTTTATGTGGCAAGGCTTTGGTAGTGGGGGAGCTACAGGGGTGGCTTCTTTAAGTAGACACTAGAAATTGTTCCTAATGTTGGACAGAGACAGTTCCAGCCAGCTCCATGATGGACCAGCCGCTGGCCAAAGCTGAGTCCATCAGCAATGCTGACACCTCTGTAAGAAAGGATAAAAAGTGCTGCAGAGCAGCTGGGAGAGTGAGAGAAACAACCCTGCAGACACCAAGGTCAGTGAAGAAGGAGGAGGAGGAGGTGCTCCAGGTACCGGAGCAAATATTCCCTAAAAGACAACGGTGATGCAGGCTGACCTCCTGCAGCCCATGGAGGACCACAGTGGAACAGACACGCACCCTGCAGCCCATGGAGGACCACAGTGGAACAGACACGCACCCTGCAGCCCATGGAGGACCCCATGCCAGAGCAGGTGGATATGCCCTGAAGGAAGCTGCAGCCTGTGGAAAGCCCACACGGATCAGGCTCGTGGCAGGAGGTGCAGGCCATAGTCCCTATGGCGCAGGTTTTCTGGCAGGACCTGTGACCTCACGAAGAACCCATGCTGGAGCAGTCCTTTCCTGAAGGACTATACCCCGTGGGTAGGACCCATGCTGGAGCAGTTCTTGAAGAGCTGCAGCTCCTGGGAGGGACCCCACACTGGAGCAGGGGAACAGCATGAGGAAGAAAGAGCAGCAGAGATGAAGCATTATGAGCTGACTGCAACCTCCATTCCCCATCCTCCTGTGCAACTTGGGGGAAGGAGAAAAAAGTGTTGGGAGTGAAGTTGAGCCTGTGAAGAAGGGTGTGTGATGAGAAGGTGGTTTTAATTTTGGTTTTTTAATTTATTTCTCACTATGCTACTCTGTTGTTAACTGGCAATAAATTAAATTACTCCTCCCCAAGTTGAGTCTGTTTTGCCTGTGGTGTTAATCGGTAAGTGATCTCCCTGTTTTAACCTCAACCCATGAGCTTTTTTCATCTTATTTTCTCTCCTTGTGTTCTTGAGGAGGGGGGTAGTGAGAGACCAACTGGCTAGGCAGCTGGAGGCCAGCCAAGGTTAACCCACCACACCTACAAAGCACAAAGCTCTCTAGGTGCTAGAGCCTTAGTCTCCCACTTTGACTATGCTTGAATCAAGACACAAGAGTTGCGATAATGATTTTTACACTTCTTTACAGGACAATGCTCTAACATACCTTATTTTTGTACATACTTTCACATCGATGCAGCAGATGTGCCCATGCTTTAATGCTCCAATATTTAAATAAAATCAACAAGATCATCATCTTTAGCGTATAAAGACTGCTTGCACACAAGACAAAAGCCTCGTTGAATACACAGAGTGTAAGTGTGCCACGCAGCCTATTAACCTACCATATAACCTGAAGATACACAGATAGTATCCCTGCTGGCTTCTGCTGCAGCATCCCCATAGTAATAAGTCTGTCAACCACCCACAAGTAATCACAACTGCTAGTAACCCTCATCCATCATTGAATACCTCGAAGTTCACAATAGAACTTCTATTTCTAAAGAGGATGAATGCTAAAGAAAAGAGCTTGTTGCGAAACATGCTTTCAAAATAGACATTTTCTACTTGAAAGATTTTTTCCCCTCAAAATTTAAGAGGCAACTTTACTGTTGACATACAAAGGGTTCCTAGATTTTAACACTTCACACACACAAACACACACACAAACACACTGATCCTACTCTTCAGCTGATGCACTTGCTGTCATTTTGTTTGATCACTGCACTAATACTAAAAACTATGTATGTTTGAAGGGATATCTCTTTAAAAGTAATGTACATGGCAATATACAAACTGTAAAGAAAAGCTGAGTTAATTTTCAATCTTCAAAAGCTTAAGCTCCTTGTGGTTATTTTTTGGTGTTGGTTTTTTTTTTTTTTTTTTTAAGGAAAACAAAGCTAATTTTTCCTGAACTATTTGTTGCTATACAAATAAAAGGAAAAGTTTTCAAAACACCAGAATCACTTAATTGCCCATACAGAATCCATGAAGAATCCCAACTTCTGTACAGAGTATTTCTGATCCAACTCTCACTTCTTCCTATCCTGATTCTCATCTCTCTCGTATCTCGATCTCCAAGACGAAAGGATATTTACACTGTCCACAGTCAAAGAGCCGCACCAAGAGACAAGACCCTTCCAAAAATGCCTTGTCTAGTCCTTTCCCATTGTTTATGCATACACACACAAGGACTGAGACACAACCTACTCTACATAAACCTTTTGATTTGAAGCTGCCCAAATACCAACAGTCAACACGTGAACTTGGTTACATAGTGCAGATTTCCAAATAGTAATATGGATAAAGGCATGATCAAGATGAAATTTAGTATATGCATTGAAAAATTCAATACCTGTTGACTGAATATTGTTTGCTGACAGTCTTGTAACCCTCCAGCTTCTCAAGGTAGTGATGTAAATTCTGTACTCTGGTTAGCAAATTCAAGTAAGTGTATTTCAGTTTTAAGCCTCTACACTTCCCTAGTAATGACCACTTGTCCTGGTGCTTACTGTTGTATTATCAATAAGGCATTCAAATAATTACGAAGTATCTTACAGGAAGTCTGACAACTGCAAGTATCTGCACTGTTGATCCTGTTTTGCTCCTGGGTCCTGGTCCCAAAACATCTGTAGCTCACACATATCAACTTATCCTCAGGTTCCCATCAGGGGTAAGCCAACTAATTCCCTTCACAATGCAAATCAAGTGCTGTTAAACAGTAATTTTCTCTGGACAGACAACACAAATATGAGCACGTGTGCCACCTGCAACTATTCACCAACACTATCACAGGTCTTAAACTTTCACACCTCCACACGCTCTTGTGTGTGTGTATATATATGTATTCTTATATATATCCACTTCAGTACATAGTTCAGTAACTTTTCTATAGTATGAAGTCAACTCTTCCAACTAAGAACCTCACAACACTCCCAAAACACACGTGCACGCACACACACACACACAATTATTATACTTTAGAACACAGAGGAACCGAAAAATCAAAGCTAAGCTTTAAACCAGCATGGACGAAGCCCAGCAGCTCCACAGAATAAAACACATCAGTAGGATGGGAAGGTCTGACACTGGTGAATCAATTTCAGAGTATGAGGGGTTTTTTTCACCATGAAAATAATCCTAACAGTACAAAGTCTATGAAAACACCAAATCATTTTCTTCCTATTGCAAGGAAGACCTCTTTCATGTCACATCCAGTTTTTGGAAGTCTTCAAATCCAAACAAACTTGTTCACAATCTCTAGTATGAACTCATGTAAAACCTAAGTATAAACAAACTGATTCCCGTCTGTGAAACAGCAAATGAACTGCTCTGTTGAAGAAATCCAATGGACTGAAGATGCATAGCATAATCTTACCATCATTGTAGCATGCTTTTGTATATCATGGAAGTCCAGAAACATGTCCACATCACATCCCAATTTGCCAAAGGTGTTGACTGAAGAGCCAAATGGCTTTACTGTGCTGTCTGGAAAAAATGCACGTGCAAAATCCCGAACCAGAGAACAGGCCAGAAATCGGAGCTTGATATTTTCTTCTGTAAGCTGATACTCATTCAGTAGAATGTACATCTGAGTGCTTATCTAGTAAAGACAATAAATGCTGTAAAAATACAATGACCCATTTTCTATCTATTAACATGTATTTTAATCTATTTAATATCATTACAATTAGAAGATTTGTTTAAATATCTCAAACAGGTTTATTTCATGAAGAAAAAATGATTTTGTCAATTAAAATGACTAATTTCATCTATTTATTTCAATATAGAACCACTCACACAAAATTCTACCAGGAGTTCCTTTTTTTAAAAAAAATAAATTAATAAATTGCTTTATAAGTTGCACATGACCACTTGTAAACCTGAAATGGATGTGGTTCATTTTTAATTGAGAGAGATCCAGAAACCTCTACTTACACTGTCTGCACAACAAAGCTTTTGAATAAGCTCGTTCACTGGAATGTGAGACTGAGGAGAGAGATGAACAGGTGTCTCTTCAGCAGCTTGACTCACTGGGTTTTTCAACTTGAAAGTAAAAAGTCTAGATTTAAATGGGACAACATAATGCTCTGCAGTACTTGGGATTCCAATAGCATCCTGCAGTGAGGCTATACTGTTCTTTTCCGAAAATTCTACTAAAGCATGGATACCCTAAAACATTAAGAATGGAAACAGACAAGGTTAGATAAATGCATAAGCCTTGAATACGATTGTACTGATATTATTCAGATGTTCCTGGGAGTATTGAAACAGTTTAATATGACAGTCCTGAAGCTGGATGCTAGGTTCTGCACCTCAACACTTTTTAGACACTTTTTCAAAAGAAGTAAAAAATATTTAAAATACGGTATTCTTGGCAGTAAGCACTAAACATAAAAGTTGTAAAATCTATTTATCTTTAGAACTGTAATGCTCAAGAAATACTGTTAGCTCTACTGTTAGAACAATGAACAGTGCTATGTAAAAGTTTCAAAGATTTAGTGCAAAACAGGTTGCTAGCTATCCCTTAAAGATGTTGCTTAGCTGACTTACGAATAAAAATCTGTTGCGAAGCAACTTATACACATTACCAAAGTTAAAAAATAATTTAATATACTAATTATACAGAATTTGCTTAACTTGTATGTATGAGGCCTTGACCAAATCCTGTTATTTCTTTTTGTCTATGTCTCGATCTTAGTTTACATTGCTAATTACTTACATGATTTTCAAAAAAGAAATGACTCTTAATGTTTCCATGACTGGATAAATATTGCAATAATTTTTTTTCATTAATTTTTGGTGGGCACTTAATTAAAACCGTCTGTTCTGCTTGCTCCAATCGTTCTGTTTGGACCTCTGTGAATGTCTTCTTTCTGGCACTGATTCCAGCATCTGTGAGAAGAAATGAATACCATTCATTCTTGATGAATCTTCCGTAGCAAATTTTCTATATAAACAGAAAGATTTAACACTGATTTTAGTACACTTAATCTCTTCCTCTGGACCGAACAACTGAACAAATGCTTGTCCTGGCTCTTTAAGAGGTTTATAGCAAAAGAGAAAACAAACAAGAATGAATGAAAGACACAAACCTAAGTGTATTTCCCTCACAAATGCATACATTTATAAGAACAAGGCATAGGAAATGTAGGAAGAAAACAATACTGACTTCCCTTGATGCCACAGGAAGCTTGATGATACAAGGAATCTTTGTTCTTTGATTTGCTGTTCACCATAAAACACTCAGCACACAGAGTCAGACTCTACACACAAGCCTGGAGATATCAGCTAGGGTATGAGGCAGAGCCAGACCTTTGTCAAGCTGCATTGAAGGGATAATCTCTCTCAGCTACCACAAACCCAGCACTTTCACCTTTGGAACAATTCAACACACTTATTTTTACAACTCACCACCTTCTTTTACAGTAAACTCCTACTCAAAGTTTTTGTTTAATACTATACTTTCATTTACTCTACTACAATAAACCCACAGATCACTCATATCTTGCCACACTACTGGAAATTTACATTGTTGCTGACAGCCCACAGAATTAACATGGAAATGAGACATGCTGGAACATCCAGAAACACAGAAACTTTTTTCTTGATTGCATACATGCAAAGGGGCAATGTCCCAAATTAGAAATCATAATCACTTCCCTGCATAACTCTGAAACTAATCCAATACCACATCCAACTGACTACCACATTACTAGAGCCTGTGAAGCTGCTACCTGTTAATATTTCCACCTGTAATTCAGATTGGGGACCTAGAGAACATTCAGTTATTTCCCTGCAACCACTATCTGCTACAGAAAGATTCAGCAGAGAGCTCTTTATTCTATGCTTTTGATTTTGAGGAACTCACACCATATTTTGGCGTCAAAAAAATCTTAACTCTCATCTAACGACACTCATATTTATTATTATTATTTTAAAATCTTTTGGTTTACAAGTCTATTGAGCTCTCACACACGCTTGTAAAAAATAACCAAAGCAGTTGTTTCAATACCTTAGTTTATATTATATAGCTTTCTTCATTAGAAGACCAAAGAAACACTTTATGAAGACAATAAATATCCTACTTTCTGTAGGGGCAGAAAAGTGTGAAATGAATGCGATGCAGAAAGGACAAGTCCCATGGACGAGCGACACGATCAGGAGATGAACCCAGATCTTCTCACTCCTGTACCTGTACATGCTTATTTACTATAGCAGATGTGCCCTGACATCTCTTCCTGGCTCTGCTGTCATTTGCAGTCTGAGGATGGCACAGACGATCACATCCAAACGGTGGCTCTAAACATTTTAAATGCATGAAAGGCAGTTCACTTTCTTCCCCTGTTCCATACAACACTTCCAGCTAGTGGCAGAATTTCACAATTATTTCGAACAGATATACACCAATACTGCTGCTGGAAGAACAAGCCTCATCCCTGCATGGTGCTCACGCATATTCTAATGCTGCCCTCTGCATGCTGATGCAAATGCAAGCATTCACCTAGTCATGTAGCAAACCAGGCGAGACTAATGATCAAAGGTATACACCAGAACAAGAGTAACTGGAATTTGGAATTGTTCCTTAATCCAATTGCTGCATATTTGTTAGTACAAGGACATGAAGAGCTAAAGACTGTTAGTTTTATGAAACTGTGATAATACAGCCTGATCTTATCCTCTCTTTAAGAAAAGCTTTCTACCTAACATTTTTCAAGCTCTAAAACATGGATGTAAATCCAGGCCTGAGGCTCACAAATGCATTAAGTTACACGCTACACCCAAGTGCATCAATGACAGACAGCCCTCACCGGTTCTTGGCTTGTACTAAAGACACAGCACCAACCAAAAGCTTCCCGTGTCTTGTTAAGGGGATCTCTGAGGATAACCATTATCACTTCGCTTACCCCTAGCTGATATCTGCGTTTAATAACTCAGGCCTAGGAAACGACAGCGGGGTCTGGCCTGCGGGCCTGCACCCTGACGGTGCGGCCGGGAACGCACAGGCCGGCCTCGCTGCCGCGGGGGCGGCCCCGGCCGGGGCTCCCCGGGCTCTCACGCCGGAACGCCGGCAATGCTCAGGCGCCTCTCCCGGAGCTGAGCCGGCCGCCCCAAACACCACAGGCGGGCCACTCCACTCCCCACGCCCCCGCCTGACCGCACCGCCCCCCGGGAGAACCATCGGGCCGCCGCGGCCCCTCACGGCAGCGAGGCGCTGAGGGGAAGGCGGCGCGGCCCGCAGACCCCTACCTTCTCCCGCCTCCTCGGCGCCGGCTGCCTGCGGCGCCCTCTGCACCGCGGCGCCGGAGGAGCCGAGGCGGGCCGGCCCGGGGAGGCGCAGGCGGCCGCGCAGCAGGCAGAGCGCCCGCCCGCCCGCGCGGTGCGCCATTATCAGGCAGCGCCGCCGGCAGCGGCCTCTGCGCAGGCGCCGGCCGGGGCGTTGGACGGCAGCTGGCAAGGCTCAGCCTTCCTCCGCCCGGCGCGCTGGGCCGCCCTGGGGTGACGCCCGCGACGTTTGCCGGGCCGGGAAGGGCGGCTGCTGCCGCCGAGGCGTGTGCGAGCTGGCGTGGGGATCCGACCCGGCCGGGCCGAGGCGGTGGGTGCGGGCAGCTGCCTGCCCCGAGCGAGGAGGCGCACGGCGGCCCTGGCCCCCTGCGAGCCCAGCCGCCAGTGCCCGCGGGCACTGCTCGCGTCCACCCCGCCAGCCGGGGACAGCAGGGCGAAGGTGGGCAGAGACGTGAGCCCCAAGGGGCCGGCGGCCGGGATCACGGAGGCTGGAATCTCGCTTTTGGCAGGCTGGCTATTTGAGGAGGGGAAATGGAACGATTGCCTGGTCCCATGCCAGGGGCGCGAATGCAGAGTGGCTGCAGAGGAGTCAGCGTGCACGTCCTGCGGGACCAGGAGTGCAGCGGTTAGGGCTCAGCTGCAGGGAGCCCGGGAAGCAGGCGCAGGCCTAGAGCATGGTTCGGCCTACAGCATGGTTCCCCAGGTACAGACTGAAGAAGATATTGTTTTCCTTAGTATTTAAAAACAGTCACTTAGGTAAGAACTGTGGGAGCGTCTGTAGTGTACGTCAGGGGCCACGTGGCTACTTCATGCATTAGCAGGTCTTCACTGCAGAGCTTTACTCTTGGTAGCCTCCTGGTAAGTCAGGGTGTGTAAGTAATTGCAGTGACCTAATGATCTTGGGTTTGTATCCCAGGATAATCCTGAAGACAGAGTAGACTGCTTTTAAAATACTGCAATTTATATCCTACGTATGCATGTCATGGAGCAGAAACTTGTGTTTCCTCCATCTCTCCATGGCGAGTTTCCTCTGGAATCCTATGACTTGTCCTTCTTAAACTCATTGATGTGGAGGGAAGAGAAACTCCTCCTCTTTTCCCCTTTGAGGCTGATCTAAAAAAAGAAAATGGTTTCATTAAAATTAATTGTGCATTTAGAAAAAAATAATAACCCATGCAAGTTCCTGAAAGAGAACTAGCGTGAGAGCTGCTACATGTTAAGGATGCATTACTCACGCTTACCCTCCCACTCTCAAGGTGCTGCCAATTCCACCCTCTCCTTGGCCTGGCCTCTCTTCTTTTTACCTCTCTGTAACCTACCTTCTTCCTCAATCCCCTTAATTTCCTTACTGTTTTTTTTTTTTTTCCCTTTAATCATCTTCAGCTTTCTTGCATTTTTTTCACAGACATTTCTTAGCAAACGCACAGAGTAATGCACGTGAACAAGGTCAACCTCAACAGAGATGATGACACATCTTTCTTCATGGAGGTTTGCCAATATATTTGTCTGCTGTGTATTTTGGAAAAGAAACCACGTATGAACTGGCATTAACTCTGCTAGCAGTGTTCCACATACTAAGTTACAATGCTAAGGAGAACAAAATCAGGTAGTGAGTCTGTCTGAATGCCTGCACATTTCAGAATATTATTTGTGCCATACTTTGGACAATTCTGAACAACATAGGAGAGGTAGCAAACAGAAAACCTTCAAAGAAGGGAGTCAGTCCATCTGGTAACGTAACCAGGAAAAGGAGTTGTATATACTGGTAATAAACACTGAAGCCTAAGGTGAGTGAGTGTCCTGAATCTTTATAACGAAAGTTTTGCCACTGACTTCAGTAAGCAAATAGTCATTTGTGCACATAATAAAACAGAGAATACAGTTGGTGTCTCACGAGACCTTGAGACAGGTCCAGCTCATCAGGTCCTAGTGTTGCGGCAGCTTGTTTTGGTGATCGAGAGGTGCCACTTCTGTGGTTGAAAACCGATTCACTGAAGAGGAGCAGTGGGGCAGCAGTCCCACCAGAGTCACTGCCATTTGGATGAGAAATAAAGTGTAGTCCTGCCCAATTTTAGCAATGACCAAGTTCACGCCACTGTTGCCCAGAGTATTTTAATCCTACTGCCACTGACAAATCCTTCGCGTTGTTGTCCTAAATTCCACCGGAGCTTCAGCGGAAGCTTTATTCAGATAACGCTGAAACCAGGCGTGCACGGGAGGCTGGTGGGGCGCCCGCTCGGTGCGCGGGGGAAGGCGGGGGCAGCGGGAGCGCATCCCGGGGCCGCCAGCCACAGGCAGCTGCCGGCGGGGCCGCGCTCCGTGCGCCCGGGGCAGGGCGGCGCTCGCTCCCGCCTTCCAGGAAACGAAATGGAAACCTCGGCCGGGGCCGCCCCGGTGCCCCGCCCTCGGCAGGGCGGGCGGCGCTACCTGCGCCCTTCCCCGCCCCCGGGAGTTTCCCGCGGGACCCGGCCGAGTGGCCCCGGCGCTGGCTGCGGGCGGGCGCGCGGCCTCTCCCGGCGCTCCGCGGGTAAGCGGGGACGGGGGGCGCGGGCGGCGGGCAGCGCTGGGGAGAGGGGCCGGAGAGCCCCGGTGGCACGGCACGGGGCTGCGCCGCGGCGGAGGCGGCTGGCGGCAGCGGATGGGGTGCGGGGGCTGTAGCGGTGTCCGGCTGCGCTCAGCTGCCGCGGGGTCCGTCGCTCCGTAGCACCTGCGCTGGCCCCGGGGCTGCCGGAGGGGGGGGCGCAGCGCGGGGGGGGGGCTCTTTGCCACTGTCAGCGCCGGGAGGTTCGGGGGGGGGTTCTTTTTCTCAAGTGAAAATCTGAAATGAGGTGGAGTTGAAGTTGTTGATATTCTTTGTCCCTCAACAGCAGAACTTTTTTTTTTTCTCCCAAGGGGATTGTGTTTTTCAAGGTTTGTTGATAACTTTGCTTAAAAACAAATAAGGAGGGTTTTTTTCATCACTGGTGGACAATTACTTGCTATTTAGACCAGAAAATTATTCCCTGAAAGCAGCACGAGAAACCTTTATTATATGTATATGATTTTGTTAAGCCAGTCTGTGCAGTTTTTGGTTAGGTGTCTTTTTTTTTTTAATTTTGTCTTTTAAAAAAAAATTATTGTAAGTTTTGTTTGTTTTCTTGATTTGTTGATTTTTGACACAGAAAAATCCCACAGAGGCTCAGAAGTCCGGTATCTGGTTACTCTTAGTTTAACATGGTGGATAGAAGGATGCTCTGAAGCAGCACACTTCTCAGGAGAAGGGGTTTAAGGAAAAGCCACTCATGATAAATAGAGAAATAAACCTTTGGCTTGGAAATTACTCATGTGATGATGTTGAAATAATGGTAGAACTGGAGAAAGAGTCTTGTGCTTTAGCAGATGACTTAAGTGCTTATATTTAGTTTTATTTTTCCACTGCATGTAAAACCACTTTTTTAACTGAGAACTTAAGCAAAGCATACTTAGTGATGTAATTTCTCTGTGTACCTGGTTTGTATGGAATGATTTAGAACATTACTTGAGTGTCCACCACAGATACTAGTACAGGATTTAGGAATAAAGAGGAAGAATGAATTCCCTGTTGGCAAATGTACACCATTTTTGCCAGTGGTGGAAATATATATATTGCTGCATCATTTAAAAAATCAGCTTTAGGTGGACTAGACACTGTTCTCTTTATGTAAACATTTAATACTTAGTTACTTTTTTGGGTAGTAGTGAAACTGTCAAGAGTATTATTAGTATTGCACTGTAGTTTGGGAACATTTTGAGGAACAGAGCAGAGCTGGTACTTACAGAAAGCTGCATTTTGTCCTAACTGTGCAGAAGCCTTATGCATGAAAACATTATCAGAGAGTGAATTAATTTAATCGTGGTATGTACTTGCCTTTATCCACAAAAGACTAGAGCATCTAGAGGCTCATGTTTTTCTTCAGAAAGTCCCTCAGGACTAGTTTCTAACTTTACCTCACTTTGTGCATGCAGTTTCTTGGTTCCTTTTATGACTGGACTGCTTCTTCTCTCTACCACCACTAATTCAGCACTAAAAAAAAAGGCAACTAGTAGAAGTCCTGCTGTGGGGGAAAACAGAAATCTCATTTATAATAAACATCTTCGGGCTTTGTTAACAGCCTTCAGCTTGGGCATAGAGCAGGAAAATGATATGCTAAGTGTTAGGAAACACCCCTAGCATCTTTTATTTCTTGTGTAGGCTGGAAAACCCTGACCTCGCTCAGCACCCCGAATACAAAGCCTGGGTGCTCCCCACTCAAGTAGTGCTAGTGACTGCAAGGTTTCCTGCCTGGCTGCCCTGATGCTAGGGGTGCCATCAGGCTGACTGGAGGCTGGGTGAACTGGTGTAGAGTGCTGGTGAAAGTCGTTGTGTCTGTTGTGTCTGTCTTCGGGGGGCACAGTGGTGCTCTGCCACTGTCACCCTGGGGTTTTGAAAAGGAGCGCGTTGCACCGCAGGCACTCCCCTTGCCTTTTCCTCCTATGCAGCATCTGCTGAGCTGTCCTGTCCTGCCTTTCAATCTCGCTGCACGTGGTCAGAGTTTCTTTGCCAAGTCAGCCGCATCATTTTACTCGGTTTTCTTCAACGTTATTGCTGACGTAAATACTCTAACCCATGAGAAATATGTGCCGCAAAGCTTCCACATCCTTGTGGGGAGGGTAAGAAAGATAATGATCATAACCAGAAACTGTACCTGGGTAAATGGCATTGCTTCGTGTCCTCAGGGGACAGTCTGCTGCTGGACCTTGAGATAAATGGGTTGTGAGCTTGCTGCTTTTCTTTTTCCTTTTTCTTTTCCTCTTTTTTGGGGTTTGGTTGGGTTTTTTTTTGGAAGTATCTTTTTGTTTGGATGTTATCTTTTGCTCAGAGTACATGATTGCAGTGGATTATAAAAAAGGGAAATGAGAGCTCTCTAAATAGGGCATGCTCTACTGGGTTTTGCTAGAGAAAAAGGAGATCCTTCTCTGCTATTGGTAAGTGTGAGGCAGGGAGAATAAAACTCAGGATCTAACCATGGAAAAACTATTTTTCACTACTGCTTGGAAATCTGAATGATCATGCAGTAGCTTGATTCTTTTCTGAGCTGTCATCTTTTTCTGCAGAAAATCCCCTGTTATCTCAGCCTTGTGATTACTAGTTTTCCTTTCCGTGAAGTCTGTGAAGCAAATGGTCATATGAGTATAAACCAGTCCTTCTGCCTGAGCTGGTATGCCATGGCTTTATTTGTTTTGCTTTTTTTAATAGACTACTACAGAACGCTGTGAAATTATCATCGGTGGTAAATACAGGTTCAAGAAACATGATGACTTTAGGGATTATATTGAGACATTATTGATGGTTTTGTGTGATGTAACCTGGATAAATACAAGGTAAGTGTTCTAGACTTTCGCATATTGAAAACTATTTGTATAAGTATTTTAATGACCGACCTTGCGTATGTTTCTAACATGAATAGAGTAACTCTGACTTAAAGTAGGAACCTGAGATAGGAAGGGACTTTATGAGAAGTTGAAACCAGTTTTGTAGTGAAAGTCCACTTCAGCAAAATGGTCAAGATTTATCTTCAAAAATTTTTGTTAGGACTAGTGAGGGCAGAACAGACTGCTGGAAAGTGCTTCAAAGCTTTTATGATAACTCAATTTCTGATTGTCTTCTGAAACTGGTGAAAATTTCAGTTCAAGTCTAGTTCTGATCAAGTATTTGCAAAAATGATGGTTCGTGTATCTCAGGTGGTGACTTACTTGTGCTTTATGCAACGATACTAATAGGTGCTTATTACTAGTGGAATGATCTTGCTCCATGACCTTCTCCTTTTCCTGGACACATCGCATAAATTGCTCATAAAAACTTAGGGATAAACTAATTGAGTATGTTTATATCTATTTCTGTCGTTCATTTCCAAGTAATGAATTTCTTCATTTTTATTGAGGTTGCTCCTTATTTTTGCATATCCAGCAAAATATAACTAGTTCGTGCTACCTTACTGTGCCAGTTCCTTTAATAAAAAGCTTTATCAAAGTAAATTCCAAGAATGAGTGACAGAGGAAGTTCACTAATAACTTCTAAATAGAATTTCATTAGCAAAGACTTTTTCTCCATTTCCTCTTCATCCAGTCTACTAATTATTATTTTCTTCATAATACAAATTAATAATTTTAAATCTTAACTGTGTAATGATGAGCTGTCTATCACCACGCTTCTTTTCTTTCTAAAACATTCATTTGCTAAAAAAAATTTAGATGAAAAGTGTTTTCAGGTTTGTTTGTTTGTTTTTTTGCAGGAGTGGTTTTGCAAAGTGGACAGTAATGGAGTATATGAGCACGGGGAGTGATAGCAAAGAGGAGATTGACTTGTTGCTAACTAATTTAAATATGTCTGAGGTGATAGACATCATGGAAAACCTTTATCCAGGTGGAGACCTTGCAGTCTATAAAGACAGCTTACTTACAATGTGTGAAGAGTCAAATCAAAATGAAGAACGTACAGAATCTTTACTGTTTTGTGAAAGGGAGGTTTCTTTGATGTCCTCTGTCAAATACGGGACTGTGGAAGACCTGCTTGCTTTTGCAAATCAGGTATCTAACACTGCAAAACAATTTAAAGGATGCAGACAGCAAGAATCTGGAATCCTCCTGAATATGGTATGTCTCTCTTCTTTTCACTTGAAAATTAGTAAACCTTAGGAGTTAGCAGGTTTTACTGAACCTAAACGAAGATCACCCCCAGTCCCAGGAGTAACAGTTAGGCTGTTGTTCTTTGTGCAAACTGGGGAATGGAGGGGATCTCTGAAGTCATCAAGTCTAGCCCATGCAGGCTCAGGCAGCTATGGAGAAAGGACTGTTGTTTAGAAAGGTTGACTATAGGTTAACAGGCTCTTGGTATCCCTTGAAATTACAAAAAATTTCCCAATACAAACTTAAGATGCATAGTAAAAAAGCAAAAGCCACAACTATGATGGCTTAGAGGTTCAGGAGATGCTAAGGGTTTCCCAGTGCCTTTACTTCATGCAGTAAAGAGTTCATTATGAAAAACTCCCAATTAAAAGTCTAGGATCTATTTTGGTGTAGTTACTGAATTCACTTTATCTTCACAAAGTGTAAAAAAGCAAGATAAGGAGAAAAAGCATATAGTATGAACTGTGACTTTCAGAGCTACAATATTATATGATATCACACACTGCTGAATTCAAGTATAGATCCATTGCTTAGAGATATGTTCATTTTTTCCCTAAAATTGTGTTCTATAAGCACCTGTAGATATTAGGGTCATTGGACTTCTATTGAAAATCAGTTACTCTGGAAGCAATTATGAAAGGGAAGTTTATTCAAATATATTTGTGCTGCTGCTGTATTTTCTTAAAGCGTTCTGCTTCTATCAACTTAAATATCTTGCATGTAATATGTTTTATATGTGAACATTTGTTGCTTGAGTCCTACTGGTTACTGGGGTTTGAAATAGTACAGAGTATCACCTTATTCTGATTTGGAAGGAGTATTGCAAAAGAGTCAGTTTTAAACTCTAATGTTGAAATGACACCTAGGAGTATTAAATGTTTCCTATACTTAGGATAGACACTGTTCTACATACTCGTGGTTGTTTTGCTTGCATGTTGTTTCTACAGATACATACAATTGCTGTGAACCAAGTACTATTAGGTGCATGTGATCCCATTAAGCAGCTGAGGACTGGAGGCAGGACATTACCTGTATGTGCATTTCAGCAAGTGCATCTCCATTGTAAATATCTACAGCATTTTAGTTAGGATCAGGAGTGTTGCTGATTGCCTGGTGACCCACACTGTGGCTTGCATCACAAAGGGTCTTGGAGCACACAAACTGGATTTCTTTCATTTGAAACTGAAGCTGGAGGATGCGTTACAGCCACAAATGAGCATTCACTCCATGAGCAGGCTAGGAACTAGTCCTGAAAACCTCCTGTGTGGTGGTTGTTGCGCTCTCCCTCAGCAAGTCTGCTCCACTCAGTCAGTGTTTCTTTCCAGGATAGGTGTAACCCCTATGGATTAGCTAGTCTCAACCCCTTGAAATGCAGAAGCGAGCAGGCAAAATGTATGGATTACTAGGCTTTAGCTTGGTTCTGATAAGTAGAGGGAAGGCTCATTCTGCGTCTCCTAAGCAAAATACCTTTAATAAAAGATACCGCCCCTCAATAGTTAAGAACTTATCATCCTCAAAATTAAGAACTTTGAAGAATGAACTTATTTCGTGTACATACTAGTCATAGATGACAGCTTTAGCAGCCAAGAAGTTACTTTCCCAATTGAAAAACATGAAGGTGGTTAAAGCACAAAAAGATTGTGTTACATCTTAAAAAGAAATCTAAACCAAATCATCTTCCTAATATGCTGTTATCTTAAAAAATGTAGCTGAAGAGCTCGGTATGTGAGGCCATGTGACAGATGTGAAGTGATAAATATCCTTGATATGCTTTTACATATATTCAAGGATTTCAATAAAGTAGCTCTAAGTAGGTTAATCATACTCCAGGTACTGACAGTACTGTATATACCCGAATTACTTAAAAGCATATTCACAGGAAAGATTAATTCTTTAGCTGCGAGAATATTAAGAGGCTGAAGAAATAACATCAAACCTCAAGCAGTACTCACATGGCTGTAGTCAGGAGTTTGGTGTCTCTCTGACATTTGCAGAGGGAAGATTTAGAACAAGATACTGACTTAGATGCTCTGAATTGCTTCCTGGAGGAGCCCTCCTTGCCTTGTTGATGATATAAAGGATGAAAGCTCCCAACGTTACCTACCAAAAATGGACAGTGTGCTTCCTATTCTTTTTTTTTTTTTAACTATAGTATAAAACTAGAAGGTAGCTGGTAAAATCGTGGCAGACTTCTTTGATCTTTTACTTAGCAGCAGAAACAAGATGGAAAATCAAAATATATTCCCCTAGCAGTACATGTGATATTAGGAAATGCTGAAACTCTTGCTCACATCATGTAAGATAGCTTGTGAGTAACAGGTATGTGGCATAACAAGTTAGCAGATTACAGGAAGGACAAACATGTGCAGGTAAATCTAATAAGAAGAGGTGGGTAATTTCATTAACCCAGCTGCTGTTGTTGTTGTTTCAAGACAATTAATTGCAACTTACACTTGGTAAGTTAGTCACTAGAGAGAAACGTGGATGCCTGGGCTGTGATTGAATGCCACACCTCACATGCTGTTCCCATTTGGTGTTTCTAAATAAAGACTGCTGAATAGATTGCATGCATCGTGCACGTATATATGAATTTTTTTCTTTCTCACTACATGTATATAATTAATTAGGCTTGGAGTAGTTTTAACTTCATTGTGGGTTCTTTTTATTTGATTGTGGTTTTTTCAACTCCACAGATCACACCCAAGAATGGGCGCTATCAAATTGACTCGGATGTTCTTCTGTTTCCGTGGAAGCTGACTTACAGGAACATTGGCTCTGATTTTATTCCTCGGGGTGCTTTTGGGAAGGTGTACTTAGCCCAAGACAGAGAAACCAAGAAAAGAATGGCATGCAAACTGGTATGTTAGTTGAGTATTTTTCTCTCTGAGCAAATATTTTATGACATAGTACATAAAGTATATTTTCAAATATGTCTGCATCAAATTCTACTGTTAGGCTGATGATCATCTTGGTTTTGCTGGGCTACACAAGGTAGGAAAAATGCACGTTTTTAATTGTTAGTTTGTTTTAATTTTTTGGCTCTGAGACTGCAAAAATTTCTGCATTTTGAAAGTATCTGGAAGCCTGTGTAACTGCCACATGAGCTGTGGTGCCGAGGTAGACAGCTTTCTACTTGTCCTGCTGTACTCGTGGTAAAATAACTAGCGTGAGATCACATGCCTGCTGAACATGATGGCAAAACCCCATTGCTGCAGGTGGTTTTAGGATCTTGTCCTTTAACTGTGATCCTGAGACTTAAGTTTTCTTCACTCCCAATGGCGTTAATGTACGTGAGGGCCCAGCTTATGTGCAACTCTCATTATGTTTTGGGCACTGACTGAGTTTAAGGCTGTGAGATGTTTCAAGAAAACTGTTAAGCACCCTCCCTATTTACATGCAAGCCAACATTTTCTTTCAACTTTACTTTTCCACATACTATTCTGAATTGAGCGGTAAATATTTAGGGCCAGTAAAAGCTCAGCTGGGACACTGCTCTATATATACCAGCTCGTGAATAAGTACCTGTATTACTTCTGTGTGTGAAAAAGTTGGAAAGACAGTTGTATGTCCTTCCCTTGCAGCCAACGTATCCACGTGGGGACAGATTGCATAACCTGCTGCAGAATTAAAACATCCTGATGCTTCTGAAAATATAAATAGTATTTCTCATTGCAATGAAAATATTAGCCTCTTACTTGGTTTACAGCCACAAGTCTGAGGGGAGGAGAATAAAAGCAGTGGTAGTAGCCTTTCCATGTGTAAGCAAACACTGCTTTTATTGGCTTAGCAATCTGCCATCAGTACTTTTTTCAAGAAATATAGTGCTTGCCAGGTGCTCGCTTTGAGAGAGGTTTCATTTCTTGTAAGCTGTAAAACAGTGCTGATAAGGGTTGAGTTGAGGTCAGTGGTGGCCCTGAGCATGGCTGGTCTGTAGACTGTGCTGAGCACTGATCCATGTGTCAGGTGGGTGTATAGTTCTTGTAGAGCAGATGAGACTGCGCAAAGCTAATGGAAAAAGTGGTGGATTTTTATCTCCCTAACCAGGAAGTTTGCATAGAGCTTTTGCGTAACCACTGGGTTCTGACAGGAATAACTCTTGCTACATTGCTTTTTCTGGAAGTTTGCACTTTTTATTTGGGCATGATTCCAGAAACTCTCTCAGCTTTAAACAGGGTGTATCTCAACCAGAAAGGAAGAACAAGTCACAGCATCAAAATAAAGCTCTGTATTTTAACAAGTGCATAGGAGTGCTTTGCTTCCTCCTTCCATTTTAATCTATAGGACAGCTAGTGTCAGTATGGATAACTTGGTTTTTGAGCTGCTTTTTTGTGGTTTTGTTTCAATGTTTTAGGTTCCAGTGGAACAGTTCAAACCATCGGATGTTGAAATACAGGCATGTTTCCGTCACGAAAACATTGCTGAATTATATGGTGCCATTTTGTGGGATGAGACGATCCATCTCTTCATGGAAGCTGGAGAGGGAGGATCTGTCATGGAAAAGCTGGAGAGTTGTGGTCCTATGAGAGAATTTGAAATCATTTGGGTGACAAAGCATATTCTGAAAGGACTTGACTTTCTCCACTCCAAGCGGATTATCCATCATGATATCAAACGTACGTATGTGTGATTCCTTGGGATGCTTTCTAGTCCAGGCTGGACTGGGACTCCAGTGGAGATCCTAGGACTCCACTGGGGCATGTAGCCTTGCATCTCGAGGAGGGAGGGATGGATAATCTTAAAAAAGGACAAGGTCAGGTCCTGTTATTTATGCTATTCATTAATAGCGTAAATAATTGATCTTTACGCTTTTCATTAATACACTCAGTGGAGAAGATTATTTGAAAGTCATAGTTCCTTTGCCTTTCTTGAGCAACTCAATTTGAAATAAAAACCTGAACAGAATGAGAGAAATTATCAGTCTATGTTAAGCTAGAAGCTTCGCTCTTTCTATGTAAATTCATCTTGAGTGCTTCCATGCCCACCTTCCACTTGCACCTTCTTTTAGTTTTTATGTTTCTGCGTGGCTGTTACTCAGTTTGAGACACTTGAGAACTAAATACATAATTTGTACTGGTGTGGTTTTTTAAATTTAAACAAATTTTATTATATATTTGCTTTTCAAAAGCTCTGGGTATTAACATTTATAAATAATCAAAATACGTTGATATTAAACCTAAATTAAATACATTAATATCAAATGGCTTTAAAATTTAATTTAAAATACCATTTCTCCCAGCATTACCTTCCCCCTTTCTCCCAGCATTACCTTCCCCCACAGATAAATTCTGCCTTTCTAGTAACAGTACTTCTAATGAAGATGTATCTCTTCTGTGAGTTCATTTTTGCTAAACGTGAGAGTTTAAACTAGAATTATTCAAACCAAAGAGTTAAAATAAATAGTTTGACAGAAGATGATTATCAGGAATTGCTATTTTTTTAAATCTGTTTTGCATATTTTTTGTAGTTGATACAGGTCAGTACTTTAGATGTAAACCTTTGAGATTCTGACAACTATAAAACCGCTTTATTTTCCCCTTAGTTGTGCTTTCTCGCTTGTGGTAAGAGCCTTTCCGATGGGTTTATCGTAATTGGCAGTAACAGTGACATTGATTAAATGGTTTAAAAACCAGATCAGCCAGAACCCATCCCACTACATCTTTGATAGTGGATAGGAGAACCAGCCTGTTGTGAATGTGGTGGATGTGAGTGCGTTTTGCTTCTCCCAGCCTTTTTCAGCACTGTGGGATGGAGGGCAGGAGCTGGGGTGGAGCTGGCCGATGGCTGCCAGGCCACGCACCCGCCTGCAGCCTGCGCTTTGTGTGAGGGGGGCAGGCCCTTAATGGCAGCTGTGCCCTCCACTCTAGCGAGTCGAGGTGTGTGTCTTCCCTCACCAGGCCGAATTCAATAGAAAAGGCCGTTCCTGACCATCCCCGATTTCTTCCTTGCTGCATGGGCTGCCATTGAGTCTGTCCTGCTGGCCCAGGAGAGGATTTCGCTGACAGAAAGACTGCCCTGAGCCAGGAAGGGAGGAGGGCTTTCTGTTGGCTCTCTGGAGCATTTTGGCGCTGCTACTCATTTTAGCCCTTGGCTGGAAAGCGGTTAAATCATGAGGCTATTTGGTAGGGGGTGGAACTTCAGTCCAAAACCAGCCGAAGCTGGGGCTGGTGTGGTCCCGAACAGGCAGCAGAGCCTGCTGCGCTGTGGTAGTCTGGCCCTCTGCACCGTCCTTTATGTGGTGTTTAAAATCCGTATCTTCAAAGGTACCCCTAAAATTACAGATTCATGTACGTAGTTTCATAGCAGTGGTAAGGAGGCAGCTGCGCGAAGTATTGCTTCAGGAGTCAGTGCTGCTGAAATCAGACCTGCGTCTTGCCACCGGCGGGTCAGGATGGGCACTGTCAGGACAGAAAATGACACACGGTTTCCTCTGGGCAAAAATGCATTTCTGTTGTGTAACTTGGAGACTTCATTCATCCACGTCTTCTGAAACGGCAAACAGGAATTTCTCAGGGCTTACACGGAGCACTACCTTCCTAAGTATTTGATTGGAAATACAACTGCAAAGAAAGCCTCTTGAGTACAAAGTTGTGCCTTAGGCCGAGTGTTATGAAGGAAAGTGAAAGGAAAGCTCCTGGATACTGCTGCAATTCAGTGGGATTTTGGAACACTGTGTCTTTTATTACTTTTGCAGCCATAGTCTGTGCTCTGTTGTCACACTGAGCTGCTCTTGCTGACCCATGCAGGAGGCTGGTGTGGCTGCTGTGGAGGGGCCTCAGTTACTTTCTGCTTCTGTCTTCTTTTAAATCATTAGTGGAGAGAAACTTCTTGGTGACCAACAGTTATGTTGTTTATAGCCAGACCTGCACAGCATGCTCTTCACCTTGGAGACCATAAAACATCTTCAGGGCAAGCCTCACTGTGCCGAGGTGCCTACCAGTCTTCCACCTTCATCCCTTATCCTCAGCCTCTCACTCTCTCTGGAAAATGACCAAATGTTGATTCTTCTTTTACATAAGCCATTCCAGTTTGATTTTTAAGGTGTGATTTTAAAATTGGACCCAATCACTAACAGGCCCGTTTTGGGTAGGAGAGGGACTGTCAGCTATAGAGGCTGGTTGTGCTAATCTCCCTTTTCAGGCTAACATCCAAATGAAACAGGCATGCTGTAGAATAAATGCCAAACATGCTAGAAACTTACATGCTGTTATTTTTGCTTTTCTTTTAGCAAGCAACATTGTCTTTATGTCAACTAAGGCTGTTTTGGTGGATTTTGGCCTAAGTGTTCAAATGACCGGAGACATTTACTACCCCAAAGACCTTAGAGGAACAGAGGTAAGAAGCTGAAGGGACAAAAGCCCTTATGCTGTGTTACTGCCATGGTTGTGATGCTTAGGCTCAAATGTGGAGTTTGAGGGTAGAAGTTTGGGCAAAAGAGTTTTGTAATAACTTCTCAAAAAGTTACAAACAAACATCAATATAATCTCAATTATATTTTTAATTTCAACGTGCAGAATAGAGGATCAGGTGTTACACTTTGAAAGCCATGTCACTTTCTCTGCAGTCCCGTTTGTTAGATTATTAAATATGAAGTCAAAGAGAAATCAGGGTTCACTGAAGTCAAAAGAAGGTTGTTTGCAGTGGATCAGCTGCTGGTCAGAGACACTTCAGACAGGAATTTGTTCTTTGTTCTAGCAAAGATTTCTTCTGAGATACCAGTTATGAACTGGGGTGACCTGCCCAACACAGTAGTTTGATTCCTCCTTTGAAACTGCAGAAATTACAGACCTCTGGGTTTAATCCCTTAGCATTTCTAAGCCCTTTTCCCCATCTACATGTAATGCACTTGTCCTTTGGGGGTTATGTATGGCACAGTTGATTTATTTATTAAACTTGCTTAGACATTACAGTGATGGAGGTGGAGGCCTTTTAAACGTTCTCTATAACTTTGACTCTGAACGTGCACTGAGGTCCTGCACACCATTTGGGCTACAATCATGCCAAGGTGTTTCCAGGGCTGGTGCTTTAGCAAACAACCAGGCAGCAGCAAGTAGCTTGGATAGTTGCTGCAAATGTGGGTTTGTGTGCTCTGTGTTGCTGGAGGAAGTTGTTTACAGGAAACGCTTCAGCTGAAATGTTGGTGCTTACAATTTTGATAGTCTTCCACAGCACAGTGTTTAGAGGAGATACTTGTATAACTGACAAAAAGTATTTAACTCCTTGGAAGGGTAGGATAAACCAAGATTTCACAGAACATTAGGCTTGTTTGTTTATTTTTTTCCAAGATATTTGGGAAAATCCTTGAACATTTGTTTTCACTGTCTTTCTAGTCAGGGGAATTAAAAGCTTAAAATGCTTACTGTACTGGAAGCAACATGCTTTCTGGCGTTTAATGTACATGCTTTGTGGGGGGGTTGTTTTGGTTTAGTTTGAAGTTTTTTGTTTAAGGGGCTTTTGTGTGATGTTAATGAGAATAAGAAAAATGGTGGGAATTAATTGAAGACTGTGGTAAGGTATTTCACAAGGATGGAGATGTGTGTAAACAGGAAATTTCCAGGTTTGTGGAGTGGACTGGTGATGATCCACGTCTAGTTGGAGGACTGACCTACTGTGAAAAACACTTAGTTCTTGATTTAGTAGGGAGAAAATTATTCCACACTGTTGAGCATCTGCGGTCATGTCTTCAGAAAGCGGATAATCTCCACAACTGTGAAACGTGGCAGTGCTTGGTGTTTGCTGTCTCAGGGGACAGGTAGCCAGTCCTTGGAACCAGCAGTCCTGCTGCTCTGTCGCAGCATCACAGGCCAGAAGTAAGGTTGCAGAGAGGGCACTGGGAAAGGAGATTTTCGAATACCAGTGACAGACTTACAGGAGCATCATGAATGCTAGCGTATAGGTTTTTCTGCTCACAGTCTTCCTCCTAGGCATCTTCCTGTCCACAGTGCCTTTTTTCAGCCTTGTGGGGTGCCGAATCCAGTCACCCACAAATGTGCTCTACAGTCTTTATTGTGCTGGCTTTCTTGATTTTTTTCAAAGTAAGATTTTGGTTCTCCAAAGTCCTCCTGAGTTTTTCACCCTCTATAATGCAGCCTTAAGAAGTGGTGCAGCTGTCCAGGAGTGTTGTTTCTGCATGTGGTTGTGCAACCCCTTGTTAGGGCTCTATCACCACCATGCAGCGTCGTGCCTGTGGACTGGCTGATTTCTCTTACACCTGGTATTGGCAGGGACTCGTGTCCACAAAGGAAGTGGCAGTTGGAGTTACCTTTCTCCTGTGCATGTTCTTGTTTGGGGGGGTAGGGTTTCTATTTGTGTCTATAGCACAGGTGGTCTGAACGTAGTGAATCTTCTTTGTGTTTATGAAAATGAATAGTTGCAATTCTGGGCAGAATGATTGAAAGAGAGTTAAATTTTATTTAGTTGGTGTAGCATGACAAACCTGGCTTTTCTGAACAGTGTGTGCACAAGGCATGCGACACAGTATACTAGGGTTGTGATGAAACTGCTCTGCAGGAAATATATTTGCTAGGTATTTGCTATGCTTTGTTATGTTTCTGTCACTGTTAAAATATGTAAGCTTCAGTTAAAACTATCTGAGGGGAGAAAAAAAGTTGTCTGTTAAGTTTTATTAAATGTGGAAGGTGTAATTCATTTGCAGGAATGCTAAACTAAAACTAGTACAGCATGAAGAAAAGGACTGGTTTTTAGCTGGGTTATGTCTCTGGTCTGAATGGCAGACAAGTGCCAGCCCCGCAGTAGGAAGGAGTGAGAATGGGAAAGTATTCAGAGCTTGTGCTGCCTGTTTTGGTAGGTTTAGGCTAGTCTAAATCAGTCTGAAATCATAGCATTGGTGCACATCTAACTTTTGCTTTTTGTCCTTGTGCAGTGGAGGTGCATCTTGACGATTTTTACACTTTGACTATAACTGCAGACAGGTTCTTGTTCCAGCATTCTTTCTTCCTCAGCAAGGCAGCTGCTTTTTGTTTATGCAACTTTCACTCAAGTTGCCTGTATTTGCTAATGCCTTTTTTTTTGTGTGTGGTTTTTTGTTTTTTTTTTTTTTTTTTTTTAACAAAAGTATAAATTCTGTTCTTTGCTCCTTAAGAGACTTTAAAGGTGGCAGGTGCAGATGTACTTGTTCTATCTTAGCCCTGAGGAAAGCAGTGATAGGAGTAAGTAGCAGCTGTAGATGCCTGCTGAACCTTTGCACATGCTTCCAGTTGGAAGCTCTGTTTGCAGGTATCATATGTGATTTACTGGGAAATACTCCTCAGAATTTGCCTGAGCCCTACAGCTGTGCTCTATCTATGGTAATAAGCAGTAAACCCATGTGATGATGACTTAACTTCCTGCTCTTGTGTCAGTTAATAGCTTTTAATGTGATTCTTTGTGGCAGGATGACTTGAACTAATTAAAGTTCTGTTTGGCTCCTTTAGAGGGAAATTGGGTGAGGGAAAAGTAGAAACCAGCAGCAAATAGGGTGGCTTGCTAACCTGGTGTGTTGGGCTGTGCCCACACGGTGTTGAAACCTGCTCCCTGGGCCAGTGGTGGGGGCAGAGCTGTGCTGGCAGCTCCTGCCAGCCGCGGGGTGTGCCACTGCCATCCTGCCTGTCTGGTTCCCAGCTGCCTGTAGCTGGCAGGAGCTTCCCACCAGATCCTTCTTCAGGGTCTTGACAAATCCAAATGTTTCAGTGAAATGTTTGGGTGGAGACTGTATTTTGGTTTAGATGAGATTAGAATTTTTGGTTAAAAAAACCCCGCAGGGTGGAAGAGGGATGCTTGCCTCAAAATAGCTGCTCTGGGGGTAACCAGGTGGAAAGGGCATGCAGCAGGACATAAGAGACCTGACTTTTAATTTATGCATTGCCTTAAACCTGGCTTGTTCCGCACTATCCCATTTCTTAGGATGATGCCCCAACATGCAGGTTATTGGAGAAGGGTTGAGAGGAGAAGAGTAAGTAAGGCAGGAAAGTGTGCATCTGTCAGTTCTCAGAAGAGTTGTGTAGTATCCAATGCAAGGGATGTGAGAGAATGGACTCCTACCCCCAGCTGGGTGGCTAGCAGTGGGGGTCACCCTCTCTCTTTAGCCTAGCACGCGCCCATGTTGTTCAGGCAGAATGGAGCGGTCCCAGCAGTGCCCCACAAAATAAACTGGCAATTCAGGCACCTTGCTTCTTTTGCTGTGGAAGGATGAGGTTCCTGCTACCCAACTGAACGAAGCAGAGTTATGGCCTGAACCTCAGCCTCTCACAGCTGAGCGAAGTCCCATAGCCACTGAGCTGTGGCCTGTCTGGAGAGAGCAAACCTGGAATATGAGTTTGTCCAGGTGCCAGACCAGAAAATCTCTGTGATTGTGGTAATGTGCAGAGCAGAAAAAAATTGTATTTTCTAGGTGGTGCTTGGTCTTTAGGCTGCAGGTGCTAGTGGGGTGCATCCCTTTAGAGGGGGGTTTCCTGGATCACAAAATGTCACAATTTGTCTTTGCCTGTTGTTTCCCTCTATTGATTAATCTTTTTTTTGACTGTTCTTCCCAGATTTACATGAGCCCTGAAGTTATCCTCTGCAGAGGCCACACAACAAAAGCAGATATCTACAGTATGGGAGCTACTATTATTCATATGCAAACTGGCATCCCGCCCTGGGTGAACAGATATCCTCGTTCTGCATATCCATCCTACCTCTATATTGTAAGTGTCCTTAGCAAAGCCATAGCTCAGTTTCAGTTGAAGGGTTTAAAGTAGCCTTGTTTGGAAAGCTCCAGTCATATAAAAACTATCAAAATCTTTGTCAGAGAGATGATATCATACTTTTTGCTTCAGGGGAAGGAGGGAAGAAGTGGGGGTTTGAGTGTTTAGGGGAAGACAGAGGCTGAGCTGGTGTCATCTCTGTGGTTTGTGTTACCATTTACAGGCCTTCGGTGTACTGCAAGGATGGTGTTAGAACAGTGTGAAACTTGATTGAAACAAGCCCACCTGTGTTCTACTTGTCTGTTTTGCCTAGGAGTTGCAGATAAAAACTGGAGTCTCACAAATTTAATTCTCTGATTCTTCCAGTGTGTACAGAAATCTGGTAAATTTACATCGCACCAGATTTTAGGCTTGCCTGGCGTTGATTTGAGTTTTTAAATTTATGATAAAATTTGAATTTGAAAAGGTGGATTTTTGTGCAGTTACATGTTCTGTTGTAACTGACCAGCCCAGCTTAGGGAGGTGATGAGTTGTAAGTGGGGAATTCCCAGACCACTCGTGGTTATCTGTGACTTCCCCTTCCATTGTTTTATGGAATAACTGTTTCAACGGTCTTTTTATTCCAACAGATACACAAGCAAGCGCCCCCCTTAGAGGACATAGCTGAAGACTGCAGCACTTCCATGAGAGAGTTGCTAGAAGCAGCTCTAGAAAGGAATCCTCATCATAGGCTGTCTGCAGCAGACTTACTGAAACACGGAGCCTTACACCCACCCCCAGAAGAGCAGCCGCGGTGCCAGAGCCTGGACTCAGCGCTGTTTGAAAGGAAAAGACTACTCGCGAGGAAGGAGCTGCAGTTGCCAGAAAACATTACAGGTAATGGTATCCGGTTTACTTACCTTGCACCTTGTAGATTTTACTTTGTGTCAAAACTTGATTTGAGTGAGTGTTTAGAAACAAACGAAACTCAAAAAGCTGCTGGAAAGAGACCAGTAAAAATCCCAATCAGATGAGATCAGACCCGGAGCTCATTAAGTGTTACGTAAAATGCCCATTGACTTCAGCAGGGGAAGAACAGCGTGAATTCTGCAGCTCCAGAAAGGCTGGCTCATGAAAAAGCCCTGGCAGTCATTCAGGGCACTTTGCAAAGTGTAGGTTGCTGTCCTAAATTGCCTTCATTTGCCACAGCAGTAGCGGTGTTTTATTGACACTAGTGATTTGTTAACAACAACAAAATAAAAAGTCCAACAACCACCACGACCACCAAATCCAAAGCTTTTTGCCTTCTCAAAGAAAAAGATACACACAAAACCATAACTGTAGTATTGTTGAGTGTCAGCAGTACAAGCCTTTCATTTTAAAACCAAAAATGACTGTAGAATAGAACATAGTTCTTGTGCATTAATAAGTGCTTTATGAAGGATAATACACGAACCAGTTAGGAAACTCAGTGTGTCCTCAGATAATACCAAGCCCAAGGGAGATTTAGTGCCAGCAGCCTATTAACAGACTTCAAAATGCTTTTGTTCTGTCTAAAATATGTTAGGAGAGGCCTAACAAAGGGCATTTAAAAACTGACCCCAGACAAGTGGTTTATTTGATTGTGGTAAGTATTTGAAAAGATACCTATGCAAAGTTTTGTGTGCTGTAATGCATAATTGTTGCAACAAATCCACTTGGCATTTAAATTGATCACAGCCTTTGCATCTAGAATGGCATTGCTCCTTCTGGATTTTGCTTTGTGGGTGCATAACCCTTTGACTGGCTCAGGCCATCTGGATCAATTCTTTTGAAGATGAAAAAATACTTGAGCATTAAACTGAAACTTTAGGTGTTTGAGATTCCAGGACAGTCATTATACAAGTATTCAGGGGAGTTCTGCTGTTGCAAACTAGGTCTGGTTTCTTCAGACCTTGATTTAAAAGGAAAAAAAAAAAATCTTGAGACTGATGGTCCCGTATTTATTCGGTATTGTCACACCCAGTGACTTAAAGAGGATATTATCTGTTTAGATTAAAATTGCTTTATAATGAAGGGGAATTCTCAGCTGGCAGAAAGTTAGCAGTTGGGGTTTTTTCTTGCATCAAACTCTCCCTTAGCACTATAGCTCGATGGATCAGGAAGCTCTGCCTAGCTGTCCCAGCTGAGGGAGGTTTTTTTTTTAAATAGTTGAACACACTTGGAGTTTTCAGTAGCAAGCTGCTTAATTTTCTTTGCACTAGTGTTGTGGATTGATTTGTTGTCTTTTATTTTATTTTATTTTACATGAGGTTTATGTTATGTTGTCCTTAAAAATGAAGCTTTCTAAACCACAGATAGATAAAAGCAAATATTGGTTGTAGTGTCTACAACCATGAAACAGAACTAGTGTGGCTGTTTGTGCAACAATGACATGCTTTTTCTCTTTTCTTTTTAGATTCCTCGTTGTGTACTGGGAGTATGGAAGAGTCGGACCTGCTAAAGAGGCAAAGATCACTCTACATAGACCTTGGAGCTCTAGCTGGTTACTTCAATATTGTTAGGGGACCACCAGCCTTAGAATACAACTGACCCAGTAACATTTTATGTTGGCAGGTCAGAAATGGACCTCTACCTCTTAAAAATGGATTTTAAGACTTGATTTTCAAATTTGTACATAAAAATATTGCCATTGTAGGCTGTCAAATGTGAATAGTGTTTAATTGCACAGATGGTTAAGCTAAACCCTTAGGGGCTCTGATAAGCTGATCCCAAGCAATGACCTTTGTGCATTTGTTGGTTGACCAACAAGAAGATGGCAAAAAGAACACTGCTGGGATGTCTTAATCCAGGATATCTTCCTGTGCTGGGCCTTGCACTTTTATAAAACTTATAATATATATATTGCTTGCAAGTACTTCCATGAAAAAGAATAAGAGTAATTGAGCATGTGGGCTGTAAGATTCAGTCTCTCTAAGCTGTCCTTAGAGGAAACCTTAAAAAAAAAAAAAAAAAGTTCTTGATTTAACCAGTTAAAGAGTGGTTCAGTCTTGTTTTGTCTTTGAGGCTTGACCAGTCTCTGGTCATGCTTAATGGAAATCAGGGCCTCTCTTAAGCAGAGCTAATTTCTATCAGCTATCTCTGGAGCCAAAGCATCACTTGATTAAAGATGTGTTTTAACTTTGCATCTTCCCTGGGCTGTCAGAGCTAATCAGGGCACTGTCCCCCTTTGTGGGTGGAGGTAATCCTTCACTGGCAGTGTTGGTTATCTTTGGGAATGGCACAGCAAGCTGGCCCTGAGAAAGCATGGCAGTGGCTTCCTGTGTTACAGCTACTGCAAGGGTATCTTGAGTAGTTTTCAAGGGTCGATCAAATGTTATTCCCAATTGGTAACAGTGGGCAGGCTCCAGACTCATGCTTCTTAATACTTCAAAAATTGTACACGTGTAATTGTCGTGAGTGCTATGGTTTGGAAAGCGTGTCAGAAGTGACAAGCTGTGTTTATGTTCCTATGGAAATGGAATTGTATTATTGTTCTTGCTGTGCCTCGTACATTTGAAACATGATGTTTTGGATGATAGTAAAACTATGTAAACTGCATAGTTCTGTACATCCCATGGGATGAGAACGTAAACTTTTATAAAACTTTCTTTGATGCTTAGGATGACTCTTTATAAGCATTTGCGTTAAAATGGCATACTATGTATGTTGTACACTGAATCTTTCCTGAAGCACAGTCTCTTTTTCATACATCTGATATTTAATGCTGCTCTTGTCTAACACATGGTCTTAAACAGATGATTTCTAGTTTGATACTGATATGGTCAAATAAATCCAGCTCAGTGCCTTGAGACGTGGTCACTCTGTTCTTTCACTTTTGAAAACAGCATGCGGCTGTGACTGTATTTGGGCTAACGTCCCCTGCCGTGGCCTCGGTGCGCTACACGTATTGTTCCACTTGTTGGGGAGGTGAGTGAAGGTCGTTGTTGATGGATTTTGGGCTTTGGTAAGATGATGAGGGTTTCTGACAAAATCTCATTCTCAGACCCCAGCACTCCTTCTGGACTGCCTGCATGTTGCACAGTGGTTTGTGTACAACGTACAGCTCTTCAGTCCTGATGTTAATTGTTGCAAAAAATCCTGTTGGGAATAACCCACCTGCTCCAGTACTTTGTGCAAAATCTATGAGGAGAGCTGTACAGGGGAGCTGCCTTCATATTTATAGTGGCTGTAGTGATCAGGGTATTTAGGGATCAGACTTCAGTGTAGCTGACTGAAAGAAAACGTGACCTAATGGTTTGGATGCTCATCTTTGCCTTCAGAGACCTGATCTTCTGCTGGTGGCTTTAGATCTTTAATGAGATTCATAGAATTAGTAGGAAGCGGCTTTTCAGGTAATGGAGGTGGGTTTAAAACCCCTTCCCCAGTTTCTTTTCTATAAAATTAAGGCGTTTATCCTCACCAGATAGTGGCTAGGTGTTATGCAGATGCTTATCAAGTGCCTAGATCCTTCAACAATGAGATCCGTGTCAGAATTACGGGCTTTTACTATTGCCTGAAAAACGTTACACTGATTTTTCTTCTTTTTTTTTTTTCTTTAATGCCATCCTCCTCTTCCCCATGCAGTTAAATGATTTAGCATGGCAATCTGCGTATGGGAACAGCTCACTATTAAATACTCGTTCTTAGGATATGGCTGCTGTATATCTTTACAGTACACAAGTAATAAGTGACCAGGTTATCCAAAGTAGTTATGGTTTATGTATTGCTGGATGTAGGTGGTAAGGTTTGGCTGAGTGAACCAATAGCTCTTTATAGGCACATCCACAAGTCTAAACAGTATGAGTCTTCATGATAAACATCACTTCAGAGGACTGGTACACAATCAACAAGTATACTGAAGGTGTAGTGAACACCAAGCTCTGCTGCTAGCTCTGTGAGCTTTCTAATTGCTGAGGACTATTTTTCAGGTGAGCCTCAGGCTGCAGCTAACCAGGGATTTCCCTCTGGAGCAATAAACAATATCCCAAGCATATCACATCTCTCAAATGTATCCCACAGTGGTTCAGCCCTGAGTCGTGTAGTTTCACCTGTTTGTGCCACTGCCTGGGGGACAAGGTTGTGCAAATGAACTGGATTAGAAGTAACCTGGGAGGGGGAAGAAAGTTCCTCTCATCTGGTTGCCTGAGTAGCTGTGGTCTCGGAGTAATCAAGGGTGGATATGAGGGGGAGGGAACAAAAAGGCGTGGTGGGAAAACCCTGCCAGCCCAAGCCTCAAGGGGATGGCTGGTCTACACTGAGCTGTGGGATTTTGCAAATGGTTTGCCTCTGTGTTGACTTCTGGTGCGTAGTTTCATTCTCTCTTGGGGGAAATACTGAGACTCATGCTAACTGCAGAGGAAAATACAAGTGTGTGGAGAAACCCACCGCTTGCAGTAACTGATGAAATGAAGGAGCCAGAGGTGCCTTCTCCACCCCTGGGGCTTAGCAGGTTTTTCATCTTCAGATCAGTCTGTGACCCTGAGACTGAGCCCATTACCATGCACCTCTGCAGGGCTTCCTGGTATGAGCAGCATACAGTGGTTATGGAGATCGTTTGAAGACATGCTGAGCTCCCCACTCTGTTCGTGAACAAGGTTTGAGTTTAGGTCATGCCTTTGAAACAGCATGGGGGGAGGGAAAGAAGTCGTAAGTCCCTTTTTTCCCATTTTCTTGTAGCTGCTGCTTCTTTGCATCCACTGCCCCCTGTCCTGTCTCCCATGTGTTCTGCAAGCAAGAGGGTTTCACTCGCTCCCTGGTTTCTGGAGGTTTCTTAACTAGTCCTAAATTCAGGCCCTTGTTTTTCTAATCATGTGTCAGTGGACAGAAGAGACTGGGAGGAGCAACTGGAAGAAGTGGAAATAAGGGGTTTCTTGCCTGCAGGTTAAATTAACTTCCCTGTTAACCCAAATGGAAGTTTGAGAGAAGTTGCAGTAGAGTTACGGAGCTTCTGCCAAGCCCTCCCAGCGAGTGATGCTGGTGGGGATGAGGTGAGAGGCCCTTGGCCAAGCACTAGTCCCTTTGTTGGGACCCTGGGGAAAATGGTATGGTGCTTTTCTGGCTAGATGGCAGAAGCAAAGAAGCAGCTGGGGAAGGGGCACTGGAGGTGTCACCCTTGCAGCAGCTGGGAATACCAAGTGGCTCGGCTGGGAAGGGCTGGGGCATAGGGAGCTGCGGGGTGCCCTGTGGCCAAAACTGGGAAGGTTTGTATGGCTTGGGGCTGTACTAGCTGCCTCCAGGGCAGGCTCAGGCACCAT
Source organism: Falco naumanni (assembly GCF_017639655.2). Lineage (NCBI taxonomy): Eukaryota > Metazoa > Chordata > Aves > Falconiformes > Falconidae > Falco > Falco naumanni. The sequence goes on along the minus strand of NC_054057.1, from coordinate 45,679,345 downwards.
GGGTGAGAACTTTGATTCCTATGCTTTGCTTTGCATCCTGTGCCCAGGGAGAAAGGACTTTGCAAATTCCTAGTAAACGAGTACCAAAGCACTGTCTGGAGCCCAAGCATCCTTTTCTTTTCCTTACAGGAAAGGGCCAGCAAGGTCCATTTCTAAAACTGTCACCATCCAAAGCCAATCATTTGGACAAAGGGAAAACAAGTCCTTTATAAATGGTGTGTGCTGGCCAAACTGAGCAACGCCCAAAAACATACAGCTGGACCTTGGGAGTGGCTCATTATAGTCCCATGGATGCACTCGTGCTGCTTCAGGCTGGACACCAGAAATAGCCCTGGCGACTGATACTGGGGCACAGTGACTCACCAGGGAGGAGTGAGCTGCCACAACAGCCTTTGCTCACCTGCGCCCACACCTCATGTCACCTGAGCAGTGGGGTGTCATGGCCATGGGGTCAGTCTGAGTGTGTCCAGGAGAAGGTGGGTTTGTCCAGAGAGAGGCTGTCAGAGGGAGGGGAGCCAGGGATGCTCCAGAGTGAGGTGTGCGAGAGGAAAGAGCTGTGCATAGCAGATTCTCATCAAAGCTATATGCAATAGCAGCATCATGCTCATACATAAATCTGGTCTCAAGTGTGAACCTTATTTCAGCAGGAGCCAGTTTCAGAGGAAGGATGCTACTATAGTGTCCATGCAGAGAGGGAAAATGCCCGCTTGCAGGCTATGACACTTGGCATAGCTTTGCCAATATGAAAAAGTCAAATTAAATGGTAATGTTTGAGAAGTTTTAAGTCCCTACTCGTGCTGATAGCAAGTCATATGCTGAAGCACCACACAACTAGAGAAAGGTGAGGGGTGGAAATGAGAGACAGGCAGGGAGGGACTTGGCAGGGCATATGTGAGCCAGAGAGGAGGGGGCGGTAGGAAGGTGTCCATCAAACCTCTGGAGTCAAAGTGCCAGGGAGCAGGGAGCAGCCTGGGGGCTTGTTGAAGCTGCTGGCAGTGCAAAGGGTTGCCTTCCCCTGTAACTCTCACTTACAGTAAGCCAAAGTCAACTATCCTTCTTCCTCTGCGCACACACCCCTGCCCCCCGCCAAAAGAAATTAAAACCATAATTTGCTCAAAAAGCAAGTCTTCAAAACTGGTGTGTGAATTCCCAGTGCAGGTCTTTTCACTTTGTCAGCTCCACTCTCACCTGCCTAAACTGAAGATGAGCAGGAGCTGCTGCTTATGATCCCAGTACATATAAACTGATGATGGAGCTGACCGGAGCAGAGCCTATGCCTGTATCACGCCGTCAGTGCAGATACTGCTTCAGGAGCCTTTACCCACCAGTGGTATGATCTCTTCCACCCACTGAGCTGTTGTGCCTTGGTTTTGTGCACAACAAACTGAAATTATACTATTTTCCAAGACAAACTTGGTGTCCCCATCACCTGTGCCAGCTTCCCTCCCATCCCACAGCATTTGCTCTCCCTCTGCAACACCACCACTAGTCCCTGTGAGTCACCATGTGCACAGCACATCCTGCGGTGGCAAGCAGCCTGGTGGCCTTCTGGCACAGGCACAGAGGGATGCTGGGGGAGGCTGGCACCACGTCTCTGCCTCTGTGCTGGGTCACCAGCTTCTTAGAGGTGACTTGACTGTCGCTAGTGGCACAGGTGGAGCTGTTTGGGGACCCCTGACTCCTTTGCCTGCTGAGCTCCTGCTACAGCACCTGGAAGTGGTGGGTTTTGGCTGCTGCCCTGGGCAGGACCAGGAGCATGGCCATGCCCTGGGGATGGCAGCAGCCCAGAGGCACTGTGCTCCCATTCTCCAAGTACTCCTGGCCCAGGGACAACCTAGACCCCTGGGAGCATCCACCAGGTGAGCCCCTGCTGGGACACTGGAGCCAGCCACTGCGAGGACCATGGCTGCACTTTCTAGCATACAGACATGGCAACACCAGGCCACCAGGGATGCTGGCAAAGGCTCCCACTCAGGGATGTCTTTGAAAACTGGTCCAAAACCCCCATGTAATGATGTCTGATCTAACTGGCTTCCTGCTGACCCTACAGACCTGCTGTAGAGGGTCATGTATGCTTCATCCATGTGGGTTTGTGTGTAGGTGGTTTTGGAAGAACAGAAAACTAGGTTTTGCTGTCTCAGGCAGAGTTATTCAAACACCATTTTCATGTACGCACTTGGTTATTTCAAGGGAAATGGAACCATTTTCTGTGTAAGGAAAGATCTTTTCAAGCAAGCAAGGAGTACTCTTTGAATTTAAGTTGGCTCTTCCCCAGAAATAGGGAAACATCTTTGACTGCAACATGTCAATAAGTTATCTTGCCAAAAGAGCAATGTTTCAGGGAAGGGAAATGACCCAAATAATGTTAAAAATGTTCTGGAAGGTCTGGCTCCCTTTCTGCACTGTTTTATGCGACTACTACCCCAGCAAGGTTGTATTTTCCAGCCTTGCAGCAAGACCACAGTATTAACTGTGACATCTTCTCTTAGTCTTCCCTGTAGTGCACATGAACAAGTGCAGATTTGATAAAGAAGTCAGAAATTACCTGGAAGGAGGCCTCAAGGTGTGTCTCCGAGCGTGCGTATATTAAAAAGAGGTGTGGTATTTCCTCCTGCACCCCATGAAATTTGTAAATGGGGCCAGAAGCATTCCTTCCTCCATGATGAAGGGGGGGGTGACTTCCAACACTAATTTATCAGGTGGACGCTCGGGCACTGCTGCATATTCAGACACCCGAAGCCAGAATTAGTGCGTGTGTCTGTCAGCGGGCATCCCTGCACACCTCATGTCCTGGCATGCCAGAGGACAGGAGGTACCACCCAGCAAACCCCTGAATAAGCAGGTCTTGGGCAAGAGCCACTTTTTTATGCATGCCTCCAGACCACTTGTTAGGACACATGGGAGATGAAACCAGCATGGTAGGAAAGCAATGAGGAAAAGAGGAAAATTATGGATTTAGGCTAGGAAATGCGGTGTTAGGAAATTGCAGACTTCAGCTCCTTGGAAACTTCAGCTAACTCCAGCTGTTGTAAGCTGGAATTTGCCTTCTCTTAGACTTTAATGTTTTGCATGCCCAGCCTTCATATTTCAGTAGATACTATTCTAAATTTTGCAATAGTGACGATTGCAGTACTTCACTGTGCCTTTTTAGTCAGAAAAGGTCTTATCTATGAAGTGTTTTTAGTGAACTGGATAGTGCTACTATGTGAAAAGTCACTGTGATAGCGTCAAGCTTCTTACAGGAGCAATTAGTACCAGAAGCCATGAAGACAGATCACCTTCTCCAAAATGGTATTGTCAGTGTTGTATTTGCAAATGTAGTCTCAGGCAACATCACCTCTGCCCCTGAAAGATTATGAAACAAGGCAGAGGTTAGACACCAGGGAAACATGTCCAGCTATTAAATATCGGCCTGTTGAGGATGACTCATCTTTGTAACACTCCCTGCTGGGTGCTCCTCCAAGTCCCGTGGGGCTGTGATTATTCAGCTGAAGTCACGCACTTACAGTGATAGAACAGTTTCAGACCATAGTTTTGAAAATACAAACAACCAGCTGGGTGCGTAAGACTGCATGCACAATTTCAAGTCTAATTTATAAGTTCAATTGCCTTAAGTTTGTAAATTGGTATTTTTTACAGAGAGAGAGAGACATAGTTTCAGAGCTTGAATGGGACAGCCCAAATAACCGAGTGTGACTTTGCAGTCTGCCCTATGTGGAGCAGGTGTTGGACTAGAGACACCTCTTGCTCTACGTGGACCTGAACCTTGAGGGGCGGCAGCAGCAGGAGAAAGTCCCAGAGCAATGGCACCCTTCCTTTTGCCCTGCTTGCTTACTGCTCTCCCCTTCCCAGTCTTGAAAGCTCTTGGGAATAACTTTTATAATGTCCACCTCCTTATGACACAGTGTCTTTTACTCCCTGTCCCTGCAGCTCTCCCAGGTTATTCCCTGTGCTTGGGAGAAACTACAGAAGGAAGCCTTGTTTCACCCATCCAGACAACTTTTATTGTGCTGCGGGGCACTGTCCCCTCATGCTTCCCCCTGCCTGTCTCAGTCTAGTTCTCAGAGTTCTGTCCCCTCTCCTCTAAGGTTGCTGGGAGAGGGACTACCAGGACCTCAGGGCCTTTCTGAGCAGAAAAGTCCACCTAAGCACTAGCACTGTGATATGAGGGTTGCTTTCCTCTCTTCTGCCAGCCTCTGCAAGGGAAGGTTTTACTGGGAGAGGAGCCAGGCAGAAAGCCTGGAAGGGTTCAGCCCTTCAGCAGAGGACAATACTTGGCATAGCTGTACTGTCACCAAAATGTGCTGAAGAGCAGAGGTGGCCTGTACTCTGTGTGTCTGAGCCAGCATGCTAGCAGTCCTGGGCCGGCTTAGATGTCAGCTACTTTGGGAATCTGACGGCTATGGGAACGGGTTCTGTGCCACCCACCAGCTGGTGCTGAGCATGGCATCCAGCATGTCTCCTGTGGGAGCACCAGTGTATTGCTATAATACGGAGTGGAAAGCTTAAAGATTATTTCTACTTTCCGAGCGATGTCAGTGCCTCCACCTCATCTCTCAGGGCACGAGACAGTAAACCCAAAGCCATTCCACCGCCAGCTCATGACTCAAGGCCATAGAATGATGCATGCACCAGAAGGGCACTGGGGATGCAGAAGCTGACCAGAGACATGGGGTGTAGTCTGACCGTATTTAATTTGCCTAGTGCATTTATGCATAACAAGCACACACGTTTCTCTTTTCTCTGAAATAAGTCTTTTCCAGACTTTTATCTAATACATGCCTCCCTGTTTTGCAGGACACTAGCTAAAAGTGCTCTCTCCGCGCCTTGCTGAGCAGGCTGTGTTTCCAAATTTAAATCTCTCCTCTCCTCTGAACAGTCTGATTTGTGTCACCCTGCCCTCAGGTACCCTAAGACACTTGCAGCTTTGCTAGGCTGATGCTTTCGTGCCCCTTGCCTGGTGTCTGCCCAAGACTCACACAGTCTATATGGAGCTATCTAGCCAGCAAAACAGGAAAGTTGCCTGCATTCAGTGAGCCTGCTCCTGCCCCAGCAGCTGAGTTGCCTCCTGTCACTCAGACACTTGAGCTCGGAAATACTCATTTATGGCAGGGTCCTTATAATTATCTCCACCTCCTCCTAAGCAGCCAGTAGTGTAGTCCCAGACATGCACTGTAGAAACCCCATACGGAGCACATCTGTCCCGCATCTGCCAGGACAACAGGCAGCCACATATATTTAAGGAGCTATGTTGCTGCTAGTGATGAGCTTCGCATAGCTTTCCATCCCAGGGTGGTGCATGCAGGGTTATTCACAACCTCCACAACTCCCACGGACTCAGTCCTGGTGCGTAGCTGACTCCCGGTGTCACGCCAGTGACTGTACGGGCACGCTGCCAGGGACAGACTATCTTCCTGCATTTGTCCCGGTTGGTAAATGGTTTCTCAGCCATGTGTGCTGGATCCCTCAGTGTATTTCCTTGCTTTTGAGATCCAAGCATGGTATAACGTTTATTTCTTTGTACCTGAAGCTTGTCTCACCTTTCACAGGGTGTGGGAAGGAAAGGCTCATGTCCGGAGAGCAGTGTGTCCCCATGCCCCATGCGAGGCAGAGCTCACAGCCTGCCTCACTCACACAGAGGAAAGCCATGGCCCCTGGGACTGCAGGAGGGAATGCAGCTCCCCCAGTTTGGGCTGGGCATTTCGACAATGTCATGCTCTCTGTCTTGTGCCTTCCTCCGCCGTGGTTCCCCAGCCTTTGAGGTGTTTTCCACAGCGAGGTTTTGTGGAGTCCCAGCAGGGCTGGTGGAGATGCCCTGGAGATCAGACCTTGATGCAGACCAGCTCGAGCAGAGGAGAAAGCTCTAGTTTGGGGCAAGATGAACAGAGCAGACACATGAGACAGAGAGAGGAAATGGCTCATAAACCTTAAAACTGAAAGGGATTATTATAATCTTGTCTAACTTTTTGCGTAACACCAGCTAAAGGACTCTTCGCAGAAACTCCTCCAGCTCCTCTGCCCTGCCCTGCTCCCTGGAGCAGAAGGGGTGGAGAGTGGTGGATGAAGTACTTCAGGAATATGAGAAGACCCAAATGCCATGGCTGAGTGATACCAGCTGTGAAAACTGGCCTCACAGACATGAGCTACGTGGATTTCTGGTGTGAGCAGAGGAGCGCAGCAGGACCGCTGAGCAGGGCCGGGCAGTGTGAGCACTGTGAGCACCCCTGGGCTGGGACACCTGCAGCAGATGGTCCTCTCCTGTCTCTGCTGGTGGCAGTGGGAAGTGCTATGTCAGAAGGACACAAGCTGGCTACTGGCTCTGGTCCATCCTGTGCCCCCAGCATGATGGTAGCCACCCTAGGAGCCACATCCTTGCCTATGCCTTCAACTGCCTCATCCAGTGTCTTCACATCTTTGCAATCCCAGACTACTTTGCTCTCATCCTTCTCCTGCACAGACCAACGAGCCCCAGACTTTGCCCCCTTCCTTGCCAGACTGCCACTTGGTGCCCAACGGTTTTCGGTGCCCTCTCTGAAGCCAGAGGGTGCTACATGTAGTTGCTTCTGGCTGAGTCACCCTGGGAGCATCCATGGGCACTGAAGCATTGGTATTCCCCTGCCCACCTTCCCCGTGACCCACATGTCACAGCCTCTGCCCGTCCTTGGGCACTGCAAGCCCGTGTGAATGCAAGGAAAGGGAGGTGATCCCCCAGCGGGGAGCTGCTTCCAATTTGCACTCCCTTGACAACTTTCTTGGAAAAGTCTGTCTCAGCCTGATGTTTCCTTATGCACGAGAACAGTGCAGAAATGAGCTGGCACTGGTAAAAGCTTACTTTAAAAAACACTTTCAGACTTATCTGAATGCAGAGAAAAGCTCTTTTTCTGTTACATTCTTTTTGTAGTCTGGTAAGCCTAGGCTAGTTTTATTTTCAGCCCTTCTAGTTTGGGGATTTCCTGAGAGCTTAAAGGAAGAAGATGTCTGGAGCCATGTCCTAAAAATGACATAGGAACTGCAGTCCAGCACCTGATCAGCTGATGCCAGCCCTTGATCACGTCTAAAGGTTCGCTATTTATTTTTTCTTTATGCCTAGACTTCCCTAGAAACTGGGGGGAAACTAGAACTAAGAAGAAACTAAGAGGATGTAGTAAAACTACTGTCAGGGAAAATGTCTATATAATCATGCTGGTTTTCGTAACAGCCCCGGGCACTGCTGCAGGGTGCAGCAGACCTTGCACAAAACAGGAAGAGTTCCTGCGGTGAGTTCTTTCTCCACTTCGTTTAACCCATACTTTGCTGTTTGTTTTGATGTCCTTTTACTGAATCAACTTGCCTCATGACAGCTTTTGCTTTCCCCTTGCACTCTGAGACATTCAAGGCATGACCTCGGCGGCTCAGTCCCTTTTCCCAGCCTCTGTAGGCTCCTGCTTATACCTGAAACCCCTACTCAGCTGCTAGCTCACCCCATTAGGGATGGAGCCTTTCCACACTTTCTTCTTTCTCTTGAAGGGTGTTTCTCCAAACAGCTTCTGCATCTTCTGCTTGGTGGAGGTTTGGATAACATATAGCCCATAAGCTTGTCAACACTTACACTTGGACAGGCAATTGCCCTGCCAGCCCACGGCCCATTTCCTCCTGCTTTGACTACCAAGGGCTCTGTGGTTTTTTGTCTCCTATGTGACCTGTGTGCATCTGTCATGCAACCAAATGGAGACCTCTTAGGCACAGGACAGCTGCCCATCCATACACCTGGAAGATGTGGGCAAGTGTGCCATGGCTGTGAGGCAGGCACATGTCTGGTTCTGCCGCAAGGAGGGACGCCATATGCTGGCCCTGCACCCACGTGCATCAAGTCCACGAGGAAAAAACCTGCTGGTCTCCAGAACTGTCGTTGTTACCCTCCTCTCCGGAGAGTGCTATCACAATGCAAATTTGACCTTAAGGAACTTATAACAGGTTCCCAACACTGCCCTGCTAGCAATTCTTTATGACTGGTTCAACAGATTGATTTTTACACGGATCAGAATTGTTTTCTTTCCCATTTCCAAAGTGAGGAAATCTTTCCATCCCCTCCCCAGTACCGTTCTCTTTACTGCTTGCTATCAACTCTAAAACACAGGGTGACATTCCTGCTGCTGTTATCTCTGTACAAGCTAATTTCATGCCTTTCACTGAAAGATTAAGATATCCCTTCATTTAATTGCCGGGGCTGCTGGCATTTATGTATGGTCCTCTCGATTTCCTAGGTTTTTTATTTTGTCTTTCTGTCTGACATCACCATATTTCTTAGCGGAAACAGGAAAAATTCTCTCATTTACTGCGATGTTTCCTTAATAACTGTCCTTATCAGCATGACTACTTCCTTTCTCCTTGATGCATATTCTACTGCCCACTAGACTTCTTGTATCTTCTACTCTATCTTACTTTTCTCTTCCTGTCTAGTAAGACTAGGCACAGCAAACAAAGCTTTTTCAACAGTTGAAACTTGGAGCTGAATGGGAAGTTGCTCTGACCATAGGCTGCAAGAGCAATTGCCCTGCCCAGATCTGTTTCAAAGGTTTCTTTCCTTTTTTCTTTTTTTTTTTAAACTTGAAGTATCTGCTAGGATCAGCTGGGCCAGATCCAGCCCCTAAAGGCTAGTCTTTCAGTTATATAGATTTCATGCTGTGAACGTCTCTGAGGTCTCACACCCCCAGATTGTCCTTATAGCACAGAATCTTGAAACATCTCTGTTTCCACTGTACAGTCAGACTTTGTACTCTGTTTCTGTGGCCAGAAAACTCCACCAGACATCACCTAAAACTTCTTTGCTTGAAGCATCTTCCATTGTCCGCTGTAGCTGTGCTGACCTATTCCAGGATGAAGCACTTGCAGTAGCAAGACCTGGCCTTCCCCACGCATCCTTGGTCCACAGCAGGAGGACAGCTGGGAAAGGTGTGTGAAGGGCAGAAGCACGGCTGTGCCTCAGGTTAAGGGACTCCAGCATCTTTCTCAGCTCTGCACTGCCTCCCTGGATGACTAACACCAAATCTATACAAAAGAGCGACTACAAAAAAGGGACAGTTACTACCTATATCAAACTACGGCCACTTGATGAAGGAAAATATGAAGAAATATTACATACTCAAGGAAACAAGAGAGTTGGTCTCTAATCGAGAAACAGAGCATAAGTTTAGGCAAGTCAGGTAAGGCCTTGTGTTCAAAGAATCTGTTGTTCCTCAGCTCTTTGGCAAAATCAAAATTTTGTAGTTATTTTGAAACCTTCAGACAGGAATTCTGTCTGAACAGCAAACCACTATTTCTCATAAAGATTTTCTACTAGGCAAAACTGGAACTGAGATGCGGATGCTGATACCAAGTGGGTATTTAACAGGGCGGAGAAAGTATGTGGCTGATTCACAGGGATAGGCAAGTGTCAAAGTTTGGTTTTCCTTTAGCTAATCACAAACCAAATTATCTCATAGTGCCCCTGTTTTGTTTCCAAAACCTCCTGACTTTGCTTGAACCTAAAATAGTCTGAGGACAGCTTTTCTTACTGTTTTTCACTTCTGCTTTTGGTGGTAACTGGAAACCAGAAGCTTCAGCACACATGAAAACAGTGGTGACAGGAGAAAGACAATTACATTTACTCCTTTGAACTACCAAAAGAAAAGAAAAAAAGAAAAAAGAAAGCTAGAACTTCCCAGATTGCTCTGAGCTTTCAGTGGAGCCTGAAGGGAGGAGGCTGGTGCAACTGCAGTTATTTCTGGCAGGGCATGGGGTAAAGGCCAGGTTATCTGCCTCCAGCCTGGCTGGAGACTGCCCATCCAGATGCAGGGATTAAATGTGAATCTGTGACACTGACTATGAATGGCCAAGACACAGCTTTGGAGCTTGTGAGAATTTCCTTCCCCCTTTTTACCAGGTACACATGTCCTTCAGGGAGGAATTCCCAGGGAAATCCCCCTATCAGGACCTTGCCTCAGTGCAGAGAGGGGGACATTTGATCCCAAGCCCCTTGTTTTGGCAGAAAACTGCTTGCTAGCTCAGCCTGAAGCCCTGTCAGGGTAAGCAGGGCTTTGTGTGTGGTTTCCATTGGTAGGAGAAGCAGGTGGTGCAATCCTGGCTTTCCCTCAGACAATCATCTGGAACCATGGGGAGTGCCCAGCAGCACCCTTGGCCTGGCAGGAGCCCATCCCAGCCAGTGGGTGAATTTCTGGTGCACCAGCCCCTGCCTTTCGAGGTAGCCCTCTGCCCTTGCAGCCACACCAGATGTGACTTTCTGTCACATCTTTGCCCTCCTTGATGCTCCCCCCATCAATGGCTTCTGTACCGTACCCAGCCCTTGTGCCACCAAGATGTGCCTCTTCCCACTCCACTGGTGGGCTGGCCCTGCCTTTTGGCTCCTGTTACCAGTTTAAGCAGTGTGTTAGGAAGGACACAATGTGGTTTCATTCTCTTTCCATAACACCACCTTAGAAACACAGAAATGTGCTTCTGTGATGTTCCAGGATTTCCAGAGCTCAACCATGTCGCAATTAGATGCTTGGTGGGTGCTAACACACTTGGATTGCCAAGAGAAATGAGAAAAGGTAACAGAAAACCCCATAAAACTATCTCAAATTATCCGACAGCATGTTTTATGAAAGACACCTGGCTTATGAACAGTGGCGGAGGGTAGAGGGGTTGTGTGGTTTGGGTTTCCACTTCTGGGGAAAACCAGAGCAAGTGTTGGGGCTGTCACCTGTGACCACCAGCCTTACCCAAAGCCATGCTGATACCAACCTGGTGATAACAGCACCTGCACGGCTCACTGATGCATTTCCCCAAGGTACTGCAGAGCAGTGTCCCGACAGCTGAGCTTTGCAGTGCATGAGCCATGTTTGCAGGGGGCAATGAATCCTCTCTGCTCTCAGCTCTACCAAAAGAGTCTTTTTCCCAGAAAATGACCCAACCGTGACTGAAAGGGTGGTTCAGCAGCTGGGGTCAGGGTGCAGCCCTGGTGCAACTCCCTCTCTGCTGCAGCTCCCAGGACACTGGCCATCTGCACCTTCCTGCTCACAAAGCAGATGAAAACTTGGAAGGCTGTGCAGATAGACCCTCAGCCCTCTGGCTGAGCGGTAGTAGATCAAAAGCAAAAGACTGTGATCTAGACCATGGCCTCTTCTTTCTCTCCATCTCAGGATTCAATTTCATCCAGACCTTCACTGTGTGATATGGGGCTGCAGGGTATATAAAAAAGAAAAGGCATTTAGAGAGTGATACAAGAATGTGAAGCCCATGGCAAAGTCCTTTTGCCCTTGGTTTCACCCCGGCACTGGGAGGACTCATTTTCATGCTGCAGAGATGCCACCAGACCCTGCCTATGCCTACATTTGTCCTTGACTCCCAGGAGGAGATGACCTGCCCCTAGCAAGGTGTGTCGTTCCCTGAGTCATTGGGGAAATCTGGGGCATTGACACATGCAAAAGCTGTCAAAATATGTCCCTGCAAGCCCATGAAGATGATCTTGAAGATGGTGTGCTGTGGGGGCTGGAGAAGCAGGGAGCAAGTTCCAGTGCCGCAGCAGGTCCTGCTGTCCCTGCTGTGAGGCAGAGGGATGCCATCTCTTTTTAGATGCCATCCCTGCTCCCCTAGCAGAGCACAGCAAGCAGCAGCAGAGCAGAGGGAAAACAGAAACACCTTAGAAATGTCAATAATACTCCAAAGCCGTTCTAATAATTAACCCTTTTGTGACTTTACAGTTTTGCATAATGGGCCAGAAAACACCAATAATTTGCTCAACTCCTTTTTTAAATTCAGCTGGAACTGAAACTCTGTGCAGGTTGCCTGACAATAATGAATCATAGGTGTCATTTATACAGAAAAACAAGTTAATCATGTTTGCAGCATATAATGAGATACGCATCCCCACAGCTTCCCCAGGGAGTCACTTAACACCCAGAACGGCAAGAGAAAGTTAAATTTAGTTTTTCTTGTCTTGTCCTCTTTTGAACTCTTTTTTGTAAATTTATCCCTCCCTTTTTTGCATAGAATGAAATTAAACCTAAGCCTGAGCGCAGGCTGGAGATGTGCCGGGGCAGTGCTGTGGGGACGGCTGACTGGTGAGAAGGCAGCATGCTGCAGCCTGAGAGTGAGCCCAAACACTTTTATTCCTGAATGACGTGGCAAATGCTGCTCTGGGCATCTCAGCGTTACTATTCTGGTCTGTTGACCAAGCTTAGGTTACTCAGCCAGGCTCAGGAGCTGCAGCGGGTGCAATGGGACGTGATTATTTGCATTGCCCTGCTGGCAGGCTGAGGCCCTCCAGCTGCCAACTGCCTCTGCTATCTCCAGGTCAGCATGCTGGATTCTTGCCTTGAAACAAAGGTAAGTATAACATAATGTGCTTTATTGTCTCTCTAGGAGAGAAATGGAGTGACGGCTGGAGCTAAAGAGGCTCAGCCGCAGCCCAAACTACAGTTTCTGCCCCTTAGGGTTATGTATAGGCAGGGCAAGTTAGACTGTCATTCTGGCACCGTGCAGGGCAGTATTAACACAATATTTAAACTCTTTCCTGCTCTCTCTGGAAAGTCTGACGTTTTTCCAGATCCAGTGGACTCCAGAAACAGAGCTACCGAAGTCAGCCTCATTCCTCCGGGTGCTGAGAGTGGTTTTGGGGAGGTCAACTTGAACCCCAACCCTTACTTGTGCAAATCCGAAGGAGGCTCCGATTCGGTTTGAAAACTTCTATCGCCATCTAGTGATGTCCCTGCGAGAGCCACATAGTCGGGAACTGCAAGGCTGGGAGCAGCGGGTCCCATTCCCTGGAGCCCAGAAGGTGACAGAGGAGAAAAGAAGGAGCAGCTGGAAGCAGGGCTGCTGCAGCCGCTTTCCCCTCGGTGGGCTGGCAGGTCGGGTTTGCAGCGCACCAGTTCCCCGCTTTCCTCCGGGGATTCCATCAGCCCAAAATACAGCCGAGCCTGCACGGGTGGCTGGGAGGGCACCGGGGTTCTGTGCTACCGGTGGGTACAGTGCCTGGGCCCCACAGACAGTGCCTGTCACCTTGTCGCTCTTTGGTCTGCTGGCAGCCATCAGCTGCCCCAGGGTCACAGCAGCTAGTGCTCACCTGTCAAGGGACAGGACTGCAGCAACGCTCAGTTTAAATCCCCAAGCAGAGTGTGATCTCTTTTGTGTTTCACAGGTTAAACTAGGAATGTAAGTGTCCTGGTAATTTGGTATTACAAGCATTTTATGGGCATTCCAGCTTTACTGCCATAAAATATAGGACAAACTTTTAAGCTCACCAGATACAGGAATTAACATGTTGCAGAGAAGCAACATGGCAAGCACTGTCAACTCACCGGTAATGTAAATTTAATCCACAGTAGCTGAATTTTCTTAAACAGAAAACTGTAAAGAGATGACCCAAGATATTTGTGCGGTAGGAGCATGAGGGTCCAGAGTCACAAGATAAAAATAAAATACATACACAAAAAAGTTAAAACAACAGCACTGCTTGTTCATTGGCTCTGCCCTTCCATGCAGCTGTGCAGCAGGCACAGGTTGCCACCTTGCCTGGTGCCAGTCACACAGGTGGAGCCATGCAAGCATGTCCCTGATGCAAACCTGGAACAAGGAGTCCTTTGCCTTGCCCCCTGGACTTGTTCCCATCCCCATGCAGAATATGTCTCCCACTCACTCATGCCTGGGACTAGATCTGACTTTAAAATGATCTCACAATAAATCAAATAAATCTGGGAGTGAGCAGGCAGGGATGGAGAACTGGAGAGCCTTCTGCTGCAATGCTGCTGAGCCTCTGATTCCAACCCTGGAGTCTGTGCTGACACCCTCACAAGTGTGACTTGCATTCCTTTCCTTTCCATTTTAGAGCACAATTCCATTTTCTTCTAATTCCACTTTACTTTCATTCCAGTTTCTTCCTTCTTCTACTTTCCCATGGGGTACCCAAGTGCAACTGTGAGCACTTGCTCATGCTGGTGGCTGGGTGGCACCGAGAGGTCTCCAGGCACACTGGGCACATCCATGCCATTGATTCACCATACTGCTGTGGAAATGCCATCAGCACTTTCTTCTGTCTCTGCTGATAGGCAGGATTTCTACTTCTCCCTTTGGTTCTTGGTCTCACTTTCATCCAAATGACTTTTCCCCTTTAATGACACCACCCAGAATTTCACCAGGCATGACTCAGTCCCGGTTGGTTCCTTTTCTGCGAAGCACAGCACGGGAGGAAGCAGGTATTTGCTCTTGCAGGCTGTGATCAGAGTGGCTGCAGCACGTTTCTGGCACCTGGGGTCCCTCAGGACTGCACAGGCTTCACATCGGCCACCTCGATGATAGGTCTGGAGAGGTCCAGGCTGGCCTTTCTGCTGTGCTGACTGCCCTGCTTTTGCCCGCTTTCCAGGCTCCAGACTGCATCCAGCCTGTTTGCCTGTGTCTCTGTCCTCTCCCCTGCCCTTCTCACCTTGGGGGGTTCCCACCTCCTCCTCCAACCTTATACCATGGCCAGACTTCAGCAGTTTCTCCTCTGCAGTGGTGGCCTGCCTTTCTTCTCTGCAGTCCACAGCTCTTGTTGTAATACACTTTGCTCTGGGCAGGCTTCTCATATTACCCAAGGGTTTTGTGATTTTACTAAGGTTATTTCCCTGACACCTGGCTGCCTCACAGTTTCTGGTGACGCTAGGAGGTGCACAGGGATGGACCTAATCACTATATGTCTGTAAAACCACCCAAGGAATCATAGAATCATTTAGGTTGGAAAAGACCTTTGAGATCATCACATCCAGCTGTTAACCCAGGACTGCCTAAACCATGTCCCTAAGCACCACAACTACACATTTTTTAAACAACTCCAGGGATGGTGATTCTAACACCTCCCTGGGCAGCCTGTTCCAATGCTTGACCACCCTTGCAGTGAAGACATTTTTCCTAGTATCTGATCTAAACCACCCCTGGTGCAACTTAAGGCCATTTCCACTTGTCCTGTCGCTTGTTACCTGGGAGAAGAGATCGACCCCACCTGCCTACAGCCTCCTGTCAGGGAGCTGTGGAGAGCAGTAAGGTCCCCCCCTCCTTTTCTCCAGACTAAACCACCCCAGTTCCCTCAGCCGCTCCTCACCAGACTTGTGCCCCAGACCCTTCACCAGCTCCGCTGCCCGTCTCTGGACACGCTCCAGCCCCTCTGCGTCCCTCCTGCAGTGAGGGGCCCAGAACTGAACACAGGATCGAGGGGCAGCCTCAGCCGCACCAAGTACAGGGGGACAATCGCTGCCCTTGTCCTGCTGGCCACGCTGTTTCAGATACAGGCCAGGATGCTCTGGGCCACCTTGGGCACACTGCTGGCTCGTGTTCAGCCGGCCATCAGCCAGCACCCCCAGGGCCTTTTCTGCCCGGCAGCTTTCCAGCCGCTCTGCCCCAGCCTGTAGCCCTGCCGGGGGCTGTTGTGTCCCAAGTGCAGGACCCGGCACTGAGCCGTGTTGAACCTCATACAACCGGCCTCAGCCCATCGGTCCGGCCTGCCCAGACCCCTCTGCAGAGCCTCCTGCCCCCCCAGCAGATCAACACTCCCCCTAACTTGGTGTCACCTCCAAAGTTACTGAGGGTGCACTTGATCACCTCATCCAAATTGTTAATAAAGATATTACCCAGGACTGGCTGCAGTGCTGAGCCCTGGGGAACACCACTTGTGACCGGCCGCCAGCTGGATGGAACTCCATTCCCTACCGCTTCCTGGGCTCTGGCGTCCAGCCAGCTGTTAGCCCAGTGTAGAGGAAAAGAGGTTTTACATTTGCTAGGTTTGTGTAGTGACTTTCTGAAAGAAAAGTGTATGTTTTTCTAAGTGGGGATAAGGTTGGTAAAGCAATGCAATGAGTGATGCATGTTAAATGCAGATGGGGGAAAATTTGATTATCTAAAATGCAATTAACATTTTGTTTAATGGCTGAGGCTCAGCGGCTTTTTAATGGCTCTTTACCCCAGAGCTGGAGCTGTTGCTTTTTCCTAAAAGTATCAGCACTGGAAAGAACATTTATAGAACCACATTTTCTAACCAAATGGGAAGTAATGGGGGTTTTTTCTTGCCTTGGGAGAATTCACAAACTTTATGTTGAGGCTTTCTTGGACTTTCCAGTGAGGTTACTCATGGTAGAAGGCAAGGGACAAAAACTTAAAAGCTGGGAGAAAAACAAATAAGCTGAGGGAAGTAACTTCTGAAAACAAGGAGAGCTACAAAAAGATATTTCACTGAACTTGTTATATTTATTTATGTTTTAATCTTGGTCAGAATTTTAAAACAAGGTCTTTGGAATTATTCTTAACTTGTGTCATCACTTCAAAGCAGTATTTTAGAAAATGTGTTCATGGCCAAAAAATGCCCAATAGGTGCAGGGGATTTCGAGTGCATTTCAAGCCAGCAGTGCAGAGTTGTAAGAAGGTGGCTTCACGCCCAAAACCCACAACTCATATAACACTGAAATCTCTCAAAACACCAATATTGGCTGTTGCTTTTTTGCCCCAAAAGATCAAAAGCTTGGACATGGTGCATTCATCCTGAAATACACAGAAACAAACCCTACAGACCAAAAATTATTCAGGATCCCTCCTCCAGCATTTGTCAAAACCCCTCAAGATAGGAAAAAATACCCTTCCCTTACCAATTAGCTGCTTCTGGAGAATTTTTGATCAGAAAAAAATATTTTTCTGAGTCCTTCTTGAGTATTGATTCAGTTGTTGGTGAGAAGACCACTGGACTCTTCCTGGCTCTTCCCCTCCTAGCACTAAAAAATAATCCAATTATTCTTTCTGCTTGCAGAAGATCTGAGCTGTCCAGGCATCTCAAAGGATTGCAGTACTTTCTTGTGATGTGTTATAAATGTTTTTTAGAGCACATGCCCTTGGAATGGATGCAAAGGCCAAAAGATACTATAAGTCAGTATGACCTCTCTCACTAATGGTCCACACCACAGACCCCACTCTGCACCCATCCTGCAGCCCAGCTGCGATGTGCAGCGTGGGCCACCCGCTCCATGTTGGGGGCCAGGAGGGTGGGCAGCACCCAAGGACCCTTCCTGGAGGCCTCCCACCAAAACCTTGCTGTAGTTAAGTGGTTCTTCGCAGGCAGAGAGCAGGAGGAAAAATGCTGCATCATTTGGAACTTCCAAGTTTTCAAAGACTTCTCTAACATTTAGTATGGAGAGGGTTTTAAAGAGAGCACTTGTTCTCAAATTCACAATTCTTTATGAAGGAAAAGCAGTATACAGTGGGTTTTGAGAAGACACGAAGATGTACAAACTCCTATAAATGGTATTTGCAGAATGAATTGGTGTTCTGTAATGAAACATTACCAGCAAGCATAAATTAAGTCAATACCCGTGCTTGTGGCTCAGATGGAAAGATAATATGCCCAGAAAGAATCAGATCTTATCCCATCCTGTTGTTGTTACTACTGTCCAGCCATATAAATATCACCTTGCTTGCACAGCGAGATACAGACTGTACAACACTGTTGACCCATTGACATATTAAAGAGGAACTATGGATTTCCCAGAAGCTCATATCACTTCCTTGACAATGATGCAAGGACTTAAATTTATATGCAACGTATCCTGCTATCTCCCCCATTCATCTGCAGGCAGGATTGTGAAAACTGAGCAGAGCTTTTTTCTGCATCCAGCTTTGCTTTTGTTGGCAAAGGTTTCCTGTTCCAGGTAAAGAGAAACTGTGCAGTAAGGAGAAGATTAGCTGCCATCTCTCAAAAAACTTCATTAGTTTATTAAAAAATGGCCAGGAAGTTCCTCCCTGCCTGGCTATAATACGGTTTCCTTCAGCCTGCAGATTAAAAACTGCCCTTTAGCTGCTCTGCTCTGTATACACTACAGTCCTTATTAAATAACATTTGACTGAAAAAGGATCTGGAAAATCAAATAGAGTTTATGACTAGTTGATAGAGATAAAGGAAACTACATAAAGATAAGCGCTTTCATGTTTCAATAGCAACAACAGGACCTATAAAAATAATCATCAGTATACAAGGTCATTTCCTTGGAAGTATAAACCACTGGTCCTGTCTTTGACAAGCCTGGAAATTGTATCCCAACAGAAGTCATACACAAACCACCACCTCAGCAAAAGCTTTACCTTGCAGTGGTTTCTAATGGAAGGAGTCCTCAGTCACTTGCATTTTTCTGCTTTCTTTTCACTATTAATACGTTTTGTAGCTGTGTTGGTTTAAGGGACTCTGTCATTGGCAACTGATACTAGAAGCGGCTCTTAAATTTGTGTAACTTTTTACAAACTTCACCTTGCTGAATCTTTCCGACTGATATTTCCTGGGGCTTGGGGGAAAGTGGTCAGGGTTTTTTTTTATGATTTGAGCAGGAATGGTTTACTTCTATTTAAGATCAAGTGAAAATCATACATTTCCCATTAGGATTCTTATTTGAGATTGAGGTGAAGATAGGCTGGCAGAGGGAGGATGAAAGGCTCTCCAGGGGTTTTCATGCTGGATCTCGCAGAAGCAGTGTATCGACATCTGCATAGGTGAGCTCACCAGCCGGGCAATCTGGGTTTGGAAACTGGTTTTGCTTGTGCCTCGCTTCTATATACAAGCATTTACAAAACTGAATACTGCTAGTGCTTTCATTAAAAAGCCTTACAAATCTCTTATTTGAATTAATTTATTTTGGAGCAGAAATAAAATCTAGTGTCTGCTGATCTAATATATGCCAGCAAAAAACTATGTCTTGTGCAACTATTATAGAGTGAAAGTCCTCAGGCAGGGAAATTAGTTATTATATTTAAAGAAATTTAAGCCCTTCCCTAAACCACTTTATACAACTTTCCTTCCTCTTTAAATAACAGTACTTCTCTATGTTGTAGCAACACTAAAGCTTGCAAATTACCCCAAATTCTGCAATAGCTTGGGGTTTTACACTCCCTAACTCTTAGAGTCAGCAAATATTTATGAAAATTTTACTTTTCATTAACAACAGTCTAGTTGCTATGGCTGCAAGATATGTCCACTGCTGTGAAGTCTGTGTGCCTTAAGCTGTCCAAGACTGGAAAATAACCCCATCATCCCCGTACTTACATTAAGGGACTCCAGTCCCTAGGCTAGTGCCAGGTGCTGGAGGGAGGCACGCCTGGCTCCTGGTTTTCAGCACCTCAGCACTGGCCAGGCCTGTGTCTCCATGCCCAGCTCCCCACTCCCACTGACATTTTGTGGATGCCACCATATTTTTCCCATGTTCGGGGTTGCCATCCGCTTCACATTCTGCTTGGGGATTTCTGAATATTGCTCCACTCTCACCCGAGCACCATCTCGCTGCCCTTCTCTGTCGCTTTTCCCGGTGATGGTTTTGGAGCGCAGGAGAGCCTTTCCCCTCGGACACCCAGGTTTGGCTGGGGGGTGTCTCCCCGGGGTGAGTTTGGGAGAGATGCCAGCATGCAGCCCCCAGCAACGGTGCTGTGCTGTGGTGGTCAGAGCAGCCCTGGGGACTGCTCATGTTGTGGGAGGTGTGGTGTTAAAGAGGAACCGGGTTTTACAGAGAAATTGGGGGGTTTTGTTCCCGTGCTCAGGGGATGTTTTCCATCATCTGCAGTGACCAGGGCACTGAGCCATGGTGACAGCTAACCAGCTGTGGAGGCAGCTGCCCATCAGCCCTGCCCAGCTGGCCTCGGCACACGGAGGGCCTGCTGTGCCCCCTGAGCCCCCTCCCCAGCCCGGTGGTGGGCGGCAGCACACCCTCTGCCTGGAAACACTCTGCCCGTGCCCCACCGCCTTCGCCCTCCCGCAGGAACAAGCTGCAGTGGTGATGAGGATGGTTCAGCTCCGGCTGGTTTTCCTCCAAGTGTGAGCACAGGGGCTAGGCAGGGTTGAGAGGCACCAAAAATACATGGCTGGCCAAATGGAGGAGTATTTAATGTGCTGTCTGAAGTGGATCAAGAGAGATAACTAACATATCTCATAGCATTTATGGAGAAAGAGCCCCACACAGACCCACCCTCAGTTTTATATAGCTGCATTAGCATGGCAGGAGACAGGCTCTGTTGCCTAAAGAACTCACCAGGAGACCAGGATCTCCTGGAGCCCGAGGTTTTCAGTTGATTTGATATGTGACCTTGGGTGAATGAGTTAAACTTTGTATGCTGTTCCTTGCTGAGTTATTCTGGGCACAGTGGACTTCTCCATAGTAGCCTCCCACCCATTTGAGCCTGAAAGTAATGGGATGTGGTAAGCTGGGGGTCCCCAAGGCTATCTGCCATAGGAGCTCACTGGGATGGCCCCCACAAAGTCTACTTGATCAGTTCTGCATCACATGGGAGCGGGTTTCTTCAGTCCTTTCTTCTCCTGCACTCTTTCTCTCCAAGAAAGCAGCCACGGGAGTAGCATGGAAGTATTTCTGTGCCAAATAATTGGTGCTTTATGGGATGTACAAAAGGTCCTGTAACATGCAGCCATCGAGTAATTTGACTGACTCATGAGAACTGATCATTAAAAAAAAAAGGTGGATTTTTTTTTTTCTTTTTCCCATTCTAACAATATTTGTCTTCATATGTATCTTTTTTATTCATATCTAAGCCCTCTTGGAAACCTTGCTTGGCTTCAATAAAACCACAAGGCAGTGAGTGTCAGAGATAATGGGATAAAAAAACTCCTTTCTTTTATTCATTTTAATGTCATCCTTAAACATGTAACTTTTCAGACTCATTGAGTTACAAAGTTTCAGTGCTTCCCATTGCTCTTTTTTTACCTCTGTTACCATTTTCATTTCCTGTCTTTCAGCTCCCACTATCTCTGCATCACTTCTTCTGAAAGATTGACCTGAGCTGAACAAATTATTCTTGTCAGGGTAGACTTAGCACTTACTGAACATTTTCAAACACTTTTTAATTTAAGAGAGCTATGACTATTTGTACTATACAAGGTTTCAACCTGTGAATATAATGGTATTTTCATCAGTCTTGGGGCAAATTCCCAAACCCCTTAAAGTAAAAGGGTGCTCTGCCACTAACACAGAGAAGTTTCTGTCAGGTTTATGGATGCAATTCAGCTCACAGCTGAATTTAGGTGTCAGTTTGTGAGGCGAAGCCCTGCCATGTGCATACTGCAGAGCAAGAGGCAGCTTTAAGTAGGACCATAAGCACCATGAGCATGTCATGGTACTGCAAGTCACTATTGTGCTGTGAAGTGAGTAGAGGCAGAACTGTAGCAAGGGCAGGTTGACAGGCATAAAGTGAAACAAATATGTGACTTCATCCTCCTTTGGCACATGCAGTAGAAGTTCAAGTCCTGCTGTCATCATGCTCCGTGAAGAGTGTTGACACCTGCCTTTAAAGTGCTGGCATGACTGGGAGGCACAAGGTGACTGCTGCAGATGGTGGCTTGAAGGCTCGGCTCTGCGCAGCGTGGAGGGGCAGCATCAATCAGCACTGGAAAATTGGCACAGAAGATTTTTCTGACCCTGGGGGGGGGGGGGGATCCAGCTCAGTGTACTTGGCCTGGACAAGTGCAGGTGTCTAGACTTTGTGCTGTGCCTTTAGGAGTTCTGCTGGAGATGAGAATAATCTGGCATGTTTTTAAGGGGAGAAAATGACCAAGGCGAAGCTGTTCCTCCAACTGAAGGCTATGAGAGGAGACACTTTTATAACCATCAGAGTAATCCTAAACAAATCCCGAAAATTTAATGGGAGTCATTTTAGCATATTTCCTGTAATTTGTAATATTTATTTTGATATATGTTCAGAAAGTTTATGTAATATTTTTCACACATGAGCTACTTTTGGCAAAATATAGAGATCTTCACATGCGTACAAATTTGCTATTATGATTGGCCAAGCTTTAATAAATGATTTGTAATAGCAAATATTGGCCATGTGTTTGGAACAGGGATGTGCCAGGACCACATTAGCCAGGGCTCCGGCATGGAAATATCTGCTTATTGCACATGACCTGACCTCATCTGGCCTTTGTCTGACTGCTGCAGAAATCGGTCTGACCTGTGACCTTGCTTTCTACCCAGAAAGCTTTTCCAGACTGTACAAGATCGCAGCTTTAGGGGTCAGATTCCTCACTTAGAACTTGCGTTATACCCCACGTCTGTCATTTCCCTGGGGCCCTGGGAGAGCATTGTGTTCTGGCTTTGAATACCCTTTGCACAATGTGAAAAACACCGGCAAAGAGGGACAAAAATTGATCTCACTGTCAAACATGCAATATTAGGGAAACTCTTGCATCAGAAAGACTAATTCTGGATACGGCCTGGATCTGGATCCCGATCCAGCTTCTTATATCCACTATAAAGAGTGATTAATTTCTGCAATTAATTGAAAATAGTGTAGGAAAAAAACCCAAAAGCAAGCTGGAATTAAATAAGAAACATTTAGAAATGGGAGTTCCTGCGGTACCACCTTGTGTACCCCTGAGAAAGCAGTGGCCTGTGTTAACGCCGCGTGAGAGCTGTGTTAAGCGCATGCCCTCACAAAGGCCAAACAGCTAAAGTGAAAATGAAACCGAAATGGTTTTATTAAGCTATGAGAGAAAGAATTATGGTGTTTGATGTCCTCAGCTTGCTGGGTGCCCTTGCCCCGCTGGTCGCCGTCACCCCCGCGGTGTCCCTGCCTGGGAGGAAGGCGCCTCCTGACTCGCTCCGAGGCACCCAGGCTTCGGTGCACGGTCCATCACCGGCTGCTCTTCGCTCATGCGATGCTCTGCCGGCCACCGCCTGGCTCAGCGCTGGGTACCCGGCCCCCGGGCAGCCACGGGCAGCCTCATGTCACCATGCTCCTCGTACACCCGAGTCTTCTGACTAATTCCCTTGGAGCGCACAACGGAGAGAACGGCGCCCGGCCCGTGTGTGCGAAGCGGGGCGGTCGGCCCCAGCGCCCCCGGGCAGACGCTGCGGCGGCTGAGCGCAGCGCCCCGGCCCGGCAGCGCTCGCCCCGTCAGGCGGTGGCTGGTTGAACGAAGGGATTTTCCCTTTCGCTGGCTGCTGACCGGCAGCGGGTCTCCTCGGCCGTGGGTGCTGAGGCCGGCGAGCGCGGTTGCTGCGCTGCCGGTGCCCGCACGGCCCCAGCCCCGGGCCGGCCCCCACGGGGCGCGCCGCCCGGCAGCGCAGCCCGCGAACAGCCGCGGCACCGGCTGCGCCCGGGCTAAACCTGCTCTTCTAGCGCGCACCGCGCACCCCGCGCACCGGCGGAGCTCACGCCGGTGGGAAGCGGGCGGTTGTCCCCTGATTTTAAATCGCACAGCACAGCGCAGAGCCGGGCGCGACCCGAGCGCCGCCGCCTCAGCGGACGCGGCCCCCCCGAGCGGCGGGACCGGAGGCCGGGGGCCGGACCCCGCTGCGGGCGGGGGGACACGGGGGCTGGGGGCCGTGCTCCGGTGCGGGCGGGGGGGGACAGGGAGCCGGGGGCCGGGCCCCGCTGCGGGCGGGGGGACACGGGGGCTGGGGGCCGCTCCGGTGCGGGCGGGGGGGACAGGGAGCCGGGGGCCGGACCCCGCCGCGGGCGGGTGCGTTGTTTTCTAGCACCACCTAGTGGGCAGCGCGGCCCACACCTCGCGGCAGGGGAGCGCGCTCCCCCGGCTGCGCGGCGGAGGCAGCGGCTGCCGAAGCTGGCGCTTGGCTCTGCGCCTGTCCCCGCCCGTCCCTCACCAGCGCGGCTCCACGGGGCCAGCACACAGCCCGCCCGTCCCGCGGGCACGGGGCTGCTGAACGGCACCAGAAGGTCCCAGTTTATCCTCATCCCTTCGTGAGAACTTGGCTGGACAGACTCTGGAAAAAACGGAACGTCTTGTAAGAAAAAACCACATTTAACAAAGCTGCTACTGATCTAGTTTTGCTGCCTGAAATACACGCTGCAAGCCGGCTGCAGGCAGATATAGGGGGCAAAAATGAAAACATTAATTTTGTATTCTTTACAGCATGGCTGTCACACACAGAAATTGTGCCAGGGTTTTCTTGGCCTTTTCCCCCTCCCTTGTTTCAAAACATGCAAATAGTAAACAGACAACAGATAAGGCTCAGCCACCACTGACAGAAATATTTGAAATGAGGCAGTGAACAGCAAGACTGCCTAGAGCCCCCGAGCACTCCTCTTAACTGAAACTGGGTTTATAGGTTGTGTTCAAGTCAAACAACCTTCAAGCTAAGCTTTAACATAGTTTTTGCTGTCAGTATATGTAGGAGAACCAGGCCAACAGGTACCTTTCAGCAAAAGCTCAGGCCTGATCCTGCTCTGCCTACTCCAAACACAAATGAAGAACAAACCTGTTTGTTCCCACCCAAAGCAGGGATAGAAATTCAGATGCTGTCCGAAGACATGTATGGGAAGAAATATATGACAGAACGGTGTCCTTGCTTGCTTAGCAGCACTCCTTGTGGCACAGAGCTCTAACCAAAGGTGTTCCAGCACCAGGTGTTGGAGGTGCTGAAGCTTTACTCGCCTTAGTAGACTTGTACCTTATTCACTCAGACTTGGGACAGAATATGGCCTCTGGAATTCAAAGAGGTTTGGGAAAAGTCTGTCTTTTGGTTTTGTGCAGCGTTTTTTCCTGCAAAACACTTGCATTTGTGTTATAGCTGCCTATTATCATTACACAGAAACTAACTACCTTTTTTTCATGTGTATTCTTACAGAGCTCCTGGCATGCAACTTTGATGTTGACTTCTGGGGGATTATTTCCGGTTCTTGCCAACTGAGAGGAGAATTCACCCACTCACTGTATATAAACATATATTGTAGATTGCTTGTGCAAGACCCAGTTGCAAACCGATAGAGAACGCAGTCAGAAAAGGGAATTTGGCTGGATTTGGCATTGCACTCATCTATTGCCACTATGCAGATTCTCCTCTAAATGTAAAGATATCTGTAGGTAATGTGCAGTGAGGTCCATGCTTCCCCGTCTAAGTCCCAGGGGAGAAGGCTGTTAGAGATGTTTCCAGCAGGACAGAAATGGTGGGAGTCCCTGTGCCAGCAGCTTCTGCTCTGGGGAAGCCTCCTGGGGGCTATTGCAGCCAGCACAGCAAGGGCTTGCTCTGGCCAGGCTTCTTCAGGTCTGCCCAAACCTCTGCTAGGAAATCCCGGAGGCTCATTTTTCTGTACCTTATTTGAAGTTTCACTAGGCACAGAAGATCCAGTCTCCAGGCTTCTGTTGAGTGGGTTTTTTTGTGAGCAGAGCAGCACCCAGTTTCACAGTGCTGATGTAAACATCAACCTCAAATAATTAGTGCATGTGGCCAGTTAATCATCTTGCTGGCTCCAGATGGAAATGTGCCAAGACATTTCTGTACTAGTGAGGCCATTACATTTGCACTTTATTTGCATTGGATGTTTAAATATTTCTGTATCCCAGTCACAGTTTCCCCCACCAGTTCTTACAAGTGTTATACATGTTTTGGATGGAGCTGAGCAGAAAATATTTTTAGTTAATATATAAATTCACAGCAGTTTTAGAGCAATTGAATCAATTTGGGTCAAGTTTGATAAATCATTTTGACAAAAAGTGGGGAGAAGGCCTGGAAAGCATCTTGACATATTGTTTAAAAATGATATTTTCATTTTGAAATCAAGCTATATTTAAAAATGAAAAGAAACAAATCATCCCCAAATACTTCTTTCCAGTTGGCAGCTGAAAAAAGAAATCTGTTTTTCACCCAGTTCTGCTAGAGAGTTTAACACAGTTTGGTGACCTAGTAAGCATGTCTTAATAGTGAAAGAAATATTTTTGGATTATTTGTGGTTGACCCTATAATGGCTTTCCTCTCAGGATTGTCACAAAGGGTTTTGCAAGTAGGTGTCTTGTCATACCCGTGGTACCTCTGAAGAAATCGTTATGCAGGTGACCATCCCTTCCAGATTACTTTTGAGGGCTGATAAATCACAGTAGCAAGAGGAGAACTTCTGTAAGATGAGAGCAGAATTCCTTGTAGGTAACATGTCTTACAGTCTCTTGGCTAGGAAATTTCAGTGGCAGTGCTCACAAAATGACTATCTGTCTCAGCTCTCACGTCAGGCTCAATATCATCCCGATATCATCAGTATCATAAAGGAACACTGTGAAGAAGTTTGCCAGGTCTTGCCCTTTTTTCACAACCAGGTGCCTTGCTGATGCATAGCTGTCAAGTTTTCAATATGAGTACAGATCATATGCATAACACGCTTGTAGCTTATGGGATAGATGAAAAGACAAGGTAAAATGTAGTTGACGTAGGGATGCTGCACTATGGCACCCACAGACAGCCATTTCCTGCACTCCCATTAGCATCTGCTAGACGATCTGCTGCTGTCAGTGCTCTGGCTTGTTTATGCTTGCACAAGAGTGTGAGGTATGTAAATACTCTCTACAATATACAGATATATATTTTTAGTGCATGATAAATATTTAATTGTGAATAAATGCTCTGATCAGTTTAATGAATCCTCTGGTCATGTTCTGACTTCTGTTTGCTTGTTCATTATTCATAAGCATTTGCTGAATAACACAGACAAACCATTTTCAGACTATGAGTTTTCAGGGAACCATTCATCTCAGCTATTCACTATTCATCTTTTGTGGTAGAAGACTGGCTACTTAAACCACACGGTGGTTTTCCCCTGATTCCTAACTGGGTATTTATAAACAGTAAAATAAAGACGGTCAAACTGAATGCTTTTCTTTGATTGTGAAGGTCCTTGTTTGCCTGCCTATGTGGGCATACATCCCAGTAGCAGCCTTGCCTGGAACCATGTGCATCCATAACAGCACACAGAAATCTGGGCTTCGGGGAAAGATCTATGAACTTAAAGAAGCACAGCATGTGAGAGCCATGTTTCAGGGCATAGAACCTATTACATGTGTGTTTTGGATGGGATCTGGCAGATCTCATGTTTGCTTTACAGAGCAAAATAATGCTGCTTGTTCTCATTTTCAAGGCTTTGGTCTACTTGTTACCTTTTTGTGCCTGTATACCCGTCTTAGTCACATGGCTGTCTGGTTGGGTGGCTCCTTCCTAGCACCTGCATCCCTGGGTAGGGCTGTGGTGCCAACATTAAAAGTCACTAAAATAGGAGAGACAGAGAGATTTTCATCATTGAAGTTCATCTGAGGGTAATAGTCTTGCTCTCTGCTGAGACAAAAGAGGGGGGAGATTGCCCTCTGGCACGCTTGTGTTTTCTCAGACAGGTCAAGATCTGTGTTTGGCTGGCTGCTGCGCCTCTACCAGGGGCTGAGAAGCAGGGAGAGAAGGGAACCAGGGTGGGAGATCTCACCACTCATTGCTGTCTGGAGCTCTGGTGCTGTCATCTAGGGATGAACCTGCAAAGAATGGTGCATGCACAATTGCTGTTCATGGAGCGGAAACTGCCTGGAATAACATTGCTTTTGCAAGACCTCTGTGATCTGATTCTGGGGACAATTTAGGTCCCAATGCTTGATGGTTCAGGGTGGATTCTCTCCTATGGCTAGATTCCCTCTGTGCTTTAGGAGGGCATCTCAGAAGGGTGACAGATCACCTCTGGCAGTGCCTATTTCCCTCTGCAGACCACAGTGATCAAGGCTTAAATGCAGACATTGACATTTACCTATACTTGCTGTTGTTGTTGCTCCTGCAACACACGGAAGTCTTCAGTGATCTGTTGATGTCTGTTGGAGGAGAAAGCTATTCACTTTGCTAGTTCACAGAAGAGTGTGGACACCTTTGAGAGGTTTCTTCTGTGAGAAACCTATCTAGTTTAATGTGACAATGAGGTGTTTTCACAATCAGCTGGGAGTGATTAATGGAGCTAAGAAGAGATTAAGTGAATGACTGCAATGAGCTGAGATGACTTAGCTTTTATTAGTATCTTCCAAGTAGATATTCTTATGGGGAGGGTTTGTGTACTATCACCACTAGTACTGTGCTGCCCAGTCAGACCATACTGGAAGCCACTGGAGTGTGTGAAAACTCTGAGTGTCTGAAGAATTTTAAAGTAAAAATATCCTGAAGCACCTGTGGATTTTAGGGTAACATAGCAAGTGGCGAGGGACTTTGTGGATTACATTTAGGCATGTGCTTAAATTCTGATTATGTGCTAATTCTGGTGGCCATACCTTTTTTTGTCTTGGGCCTAGACAACAGTGATATCCTGGGGCAGAGGATGATGGACTTGCTCCAAGATAAATACTTTTTTTTTACTTGGTTCTACCTATGTATCTATTTCAAAGTTTCTTCTAGAGGCCATCATCACCATAAATAGATGGAGAAAGGACAGTTGCCATGGTGAAATGCTAAGTAAGTAGTATTTGATCTAATCAGGTTTTATTTTGAGCATTTCTAGGTCTGTAATTTAATAATAAAATAGTGAGTTGGATTGTGGATCCTGTTACTGCCACAGAGGGAAACCAGTCCCAACCTTGGAGAATGCAGGAACTTACACCCACTCCAAATAGCACCTTGCTCCTCCCAGAATTGCAGATAAGTCAACAGTGATCCTTCCTCCCTTACCTACAATGTTTTTTACTGACATACATCAATGTGTTTTATAAAGGTGGTCATTCAAAGACAGTGATATGGAGACAGAGGGAGGCAAGCTACTCCTAAACCACTCACTGTGCTTCTCTGTGCAGTGCCCTGCACTATGTTGCACTGGGGACCAAGAGGACTTCTCCTGTGCTTTGGGGGAAGCCATCACCTGAGTGCTGCAGTAAGTCAGAGCCACCGTCACAAAGTTATGGCAGAACAAGGCAAAGCAGCTGTGCTTGCAATTCCTTCCTTGATTCCAAAACAGTATCAGCACATTGGGGGCAGTAAAGGAGAAGGAAAAGGGCTGCCGTAGACACGAGGAAAGAGATACAAGTTGAAGTACAGTAGGTTTCACAAAACATAAGAGTACAGAAACCATCAAGAAGCATCCCTAAACTGCAGGAAGAAAGATGAACCTTTGCTTTCCAGGCCAAGGACTAAATGTAACACCTTTGATAAAGGGTCTTGAATGGGGATGGAGCAGCACTGGGTGTGTCAGGCAAGGTGTCATTATTCTTTACCGACTGTGACTCCCGAGTTGTCTTGTCAAGCAGAGAAGGGCCAGATCAGTCCACTGCAGTGGGAATTTTGTGCATACAGAAATCTTTCTCTGTCTCTTCCAAGTAAAGAGAAGCTTGGGACACTCAACCCCCTGAACATTTCTTTAGCCGACCTAGGCTGAATGTCAGAAGTTTTGAACAAGGTCGGCTGATGGGCTGGGCTACCCAAGGGCCGAGAGGTGAGGCTGGGGTGGTCTGTGTCTCCTCTGCAGACTCATTAAGGTGGGTCCAGCAACACTGTTAACACTATGTCCAAAGTCTTCAGATGAGAACACTTATTCCTCTGCAGATGCATCGGTGAAAACTGTGACTGAGCTGGCCAGCGAGCGTGCCAGAGCGCTATACTGGATTCCACTTACTAGTGTGATGAGGTACAAGTTTCCATTTTCTCCGTGCGATGTCTGTAAACCCGTGACCTTGCTAAGGAAGTAAAATAAAAAAGTAAATAAAACAAGGTCTCATTCTGTGTCCATGTGAGATTACTTCAACAGTCAGTTTTCAACCACAGTCAACAAAGTACCTTATGTTTATCAAGGCACATTTTCCATTATATATACAGACTTTTTTTTTTTTTTTTTTCAATATGAAAGGTCATTTTGGGAGCCCACAATACCACCCTGTTACGTAGGTCCAACAGAATTTCTGGAAAAGTTTAATTTGTGTACTGTGCTGAAAGCTCTCTCAAACAAAGTGTGCATCATCTAATCTATTTATAGAACACCTTGCTCCTCTTAAATATACTCTTCTTTTTCTATCAGCTAAGAAAGCCTTCATTTCTTTTACCATCTGTTCCTAGCATTTTATTGTGAACACTAAGGGATAGTCAAACTTGTTCAAAGCAAAGAAAAATGTCTGAGATTTCCTGTCTTCTCTCCTTAATTTTATTTTTTTTGCTAGTCTGAAAAGATTTTCTTGAGGATTTGGAAAACCACAAGGTTTTAAAAAAAAGGAAAGGACCATACCTGCTAAACTAAAAGGCACTCAACATATATCACGTTCAGTCCACTCTGGGAAACTACAGTCTGGCTCAACACCTTCAGTAGTACCTGAGCAGCCTCCTTGAGCAGATAGACTTGCTTAAGTATATCTGAGTGCAGAATTGGGCCCTGTGGGTTGTTCTCAGCTATGGGCTTGACTCTGCTGTGGTGAGGTCAGGCCATAAAGAGGGGGTAAGGAAAGGTTGCAGAATTGGGCTCTCAGCTATGCTGGGAGTACTTCAAGAATTTAATTTGGCCATGGAAATATTCCCAGCGCAGCAGTATTCCCCCTCATTAAAGGAGAGAATATCACTGCAGCCCATAACCTCTGTAGGGGAGGAATTAACTTTTCATCTGAACACTGCATTTGGATAGGAAATGAGCTTAGTGGGGTCTGTGTGCTAAGGAACATGTGTTCCAAGTTTCAACCTATATGCAGAGTAACAATGGTCAAACACAGACCAGGAATGAATTACTTTGAAGTGGTTTCCAGTTAAAAAATATCCCTATTAGTTTATTCCTTCTCTGGATGCTTTCTAGTGTCATAGAATTGTGTTAATTACTGAAATAATTACTGAAACGAACTGTGCAGTTTATTTTTCCAGATTGAGAGCGTGAGACAGGATCTTTCAAGCTGCTTTGCATCGCTCATGAGCAAGTTCATCCATGCAAAGCTGCATTTTGACCTGCAGCCATGCTGGTCTGCATGAGCCTCCCAGTGTGGGCAATCATTAGCACAGCTGCAGCAAAGCTTCTATGGTCTTGCTGTGCAGGACTGCAGGATTTGGGGAGCCTGGCGGGGCTCATATGCAGAAGTCAAGCAAGGCTTTATTTCATTCTACCTTGACTTTGATTTCTTTTTCTTGCTTTGGTCCATGGTATGAAAAATAAAATAAAAACTTAGGGTTTGGTTATACTTTCAGGTTGGTTTTAATCCTAATAAAAGTATAAATAAAAAGTTGAAGTTTAAATGTGAATCTTTTTTGATCATTCATTCTTCCATGGTAATTTTGTAGAATATACTCTAATGCTCTAATGTTGTCAAACAAACATGCTTCTCCTGAATAATTTATTTGAGAAAACCTAAGTAATATTTTCTGATATTTGTTCTGTAACATTGGACCTCTGTTGTGAAGGCATAAATTGGAGTTCTGAAAATGTTCTTTCAGCACTCACATAGCTTACTGGAACTGCAAGTACAATTTCTGCCAGTTAATACAGCTGAAGCATAACATTTTTATGACATTCCCAGTCGTTTAATGTTTTCTTTCTAACTGAAATGTGGCTCATCTGCTAAATGAACCAAGAGTTAGCTTAATCTTTTCTGGAGTGTTTCTAAGTCCAAATAGCTCTTCTTTTCTTAAGAGATTTTATAAACCTTAAGAAGTTTCAAATCTTCCTCAGATCTTTCATAGCAAAATGTGTTCAACTTTGATTTTACGTATGTATAATGCATGATTATTTTCAATTTCTAACTGAAGCATTTCCAATTACATACTTGTTTTCATCAGATGAAATTTTGCCTTTTTGCTGCAGGACAAAGTCTGGATGTATGTGTAAGACAGAGTGTGTGTCACCCTGGTTTGTTTTTTTTTTTTTTTTTCTTGGTTTTTCACCGTTGGTAGAGAGGATTCAGGAAAAAGAGAAAAAATGTTTGATGTTTCAAGGTGACATTTTTAATCAAGCACTGTGCATGCTCAGTTTGTTTATACTGAGGAATTTTTATTGCCATGCTAGCAGCTTCAGTATAAGTCCAATGCCTTTAAAGGCATCCTTTTTTCAGTTTGAGCACCACAATTTGTGGTCCATGTTCTGGTAGAAATCATTACACTTCAAGAGTTGCTGCAGGATCCCCGCTGCACACAGTGTAGTAGGATGAGTATATTTCTTTAAATTTCATTATAATTTTATAACTAGAATCAGTCTCAATTTGTTTGTGTTATTTCCATCCTTTACAGAAATAAGGTGCCTTACCTGTTGTGCCAGAAGTTTTTCTTCTGGCAATGTCTGTGCTGCAGGCTGCAGTTTATTGGCAGTGTGATTTTAAACTCTTAACTTTAGCAGATGTTGTCAGCTCAGTGCCTTGATGTTGACCATGTCACCTTCTTGGACAATTTTCTCAAAGACTGAATTTTCAGTCTTCTTTCTCATTTACTTCTTTGCTTTCCTTGACTCCTGCGGTTATTAGCTTTGCTATTTTCATGATATTTACTCAATTTTCTGTTGGGTTATTCCAAGTATGCCAACAACTTAAAGAATTGTTGATCTGATTTTAAAAAGAAATTGTTAAGCCTTCCCTTTCACTCTTCCAATATTACAGTCCAAAAGCAGCTTGTCTTGCAAGAATGCAGTGAATGTTCATATTGTGTCGTGCAATACATGACAATGAAATTAGACTTTCCTTCATCTATTCTGATATTATCCTGAAGGATGGTTGCTGAAGTGGCAACTTTGTCTCTTGTGCTTTCTGCTTTAGCGTAATTTTGACTTCTGACTTTCCAGAATGGAGTAAAGAATTTTGCAGCATTTTGAACCCTACAGTAGTTTAAATAATCAGCTTTCAGAGATGAAATCTGGGCAAGCATCCCATAAGGTAGCATCATTTAGTATTACAATAGTTGACTTGTTTGTGAACATGAGTGCGGAATGGCTTGTTCCATCAAAATTCTGCACTGGGGCTTTGGTAATACTGTGCATTTGTGTGCTGGGTTTGACTGCAATAGAGTTATTTTCTCCACAGTAGCTGGTACGGGGCTGTGCTTTGGATCCGTGCTGAGAGCAGCGCTGATAACGCGGGGCTGTTCTCCTTCCTGCTGAGCAGGGCTTGCGCAGCCCCAGGGGCTTTTCTGCCTCTCACCCCCCACCAGCGAGTGGGCTGAGGGGGCACACGGGGCTGGGAGGGGGCACAGCCGGGACAGCTGACCCCAGCTGACCGGAGGGACATTCCGTACCACGTGGCATCATGCTCAGCATGTAAAGCTGGGGGAAGAAGGGGGAAGGGGGGGACATTTGGCATTATGGCGTTTGTCTTCCCAAGTAATGGTTACATGTGATTCAGGCCGGCTTTCCTGGACATGTCCGTAGTATCACCTGCCTGCCCATGGGAAGTGGTGAATTAATTCCTTGTTTTGCTTTGCTTGTGTACACGGCTTTCACTTTACCTATTAAACTGTCTTTACCTCAACCCATGAGTTTTCTCACTTCTACTTTTCTGATTCTCTCCCCATCCCACCAGCAGGGAGTGAGTGAGTGGCTGTGTGGTGCTTGGTTGCCGACTGGGGTTAAACCACAACAGTTTGTTATCATAGTTTATTGTCCTTATCTGTAGGGGTCTGCAGCAGGTCTGCAGACAAGTTAGTTGACCTTGAAGACTTAGTTGTGTACCCTTGAGACATCCACAAAATGTGAAGCACGTAAACAGGATGTGAAAACGCAGAGCTTAAAACCGCAGCATAGGGGCACATACAGCAACAGCAAATAGCAAGCAAGAAGAAGGCAAAAAGCCTATCAGCGTCTGACACATGTACTATCTAAGATATATAAGCAATATGACAAAGCAATAAAGAGACATTTTGTCTGAACCCATCCACGCTGATACGGTGTTTTTCAGTCCACCTTGACTTGTGTCACCATACTTATCCTGTGTTTCCTTCATACAGAAAAAAAGAAAATGCACCATACCTCTGAGGGCAACATCTTTGGCTGTACCTGACAGTTTGACTGATGCTCCCTTTGCTTCTTCTGGTTAACAAAGAAGTTCCATTTTTACACTGCTGTTTGAAAACCTTGTGTGTGAGATTCTTCTGGGTTTTTTTCTTCACCACCAAGATAGAGTTGCCTAAATGTACTGCAGAGGAAATTCAATTTCAGAAAGGGACCCAAAGCAGTCATATAGCCCTGGTGAGTGTTCCCAGAAATTAATTAAGTGTAGGCACAGTTTTGTAAAGTGTGGACAGGAAATTTGAGGAACAGGTTAGGGAGGGATGATCATGGGTTTTTACTAGCTTGTGTGAGCTGTTGAGGTATGGGTAGAAGACCCATTCTCAGCTGCCCTGTCCTTGCATGGCTGAGGATGAGGACACTGTCACTAAGCCAAGGTCTATCACTCTGCAGAGCAAGTCCAGCACCTAAAGTGCTGTGCACAGGCCCTGCTTCTCCATCCCCACCCTGCTACTTTTTCTTAGAAGCTGATTATAAAAAGCTGCTTTATTTTATCTGGACATTCATCTCTGTACTGGTCAGGTCAGTAAATAAGACACAATTACAATCAGATTCCACTCCAGTGCTGGTAAAAGCAACAGAAACAATTCTCCAAATCCTTTTTTGTTCCTGTTTAATCCTATTTAATTGCTTCTAGTTGCCACAGGGCTTAGGAGGAGCATCTTCCATCCCCTACCTAGTGTTGCTCCAAAGTCAGGCCAGAGCTGCTGGAAGGTGACTCAGCTGGCTGGATCAGTCTGATGTGCTTCCCCAGAGGACAGGCAAAGTGCAACAATGAACAGCTATGGTCACTGCATGGGTTGCAGGTGTGTGAGAGCCCTTGTCCTCATGCCATCCTTGCAGAAACTGGCCATCCAAGCCAGGATGCTTAGAGAAAGAGCATGTGGGTAATTAATTTAGTTGCACTGATGCCCCGGGGCACAGGGGACCCTGAAGAGCAGAGCCACCAAACACATGCAGGAAGCATCTCCATCACAGTGTTTGTACGGAGCATGTCACATTGCCAGAAAGCGAATGCCCTATTTCTTTCTTTAAAACCATTTTTACAAATTAATTACCAATAGTTAAAAAGTGATCATTCCTCACCTCACTGAACAGCTACTGCATTTTCACACTCTGACTGTTTGGCAAAGACCAGCTGGATGAGGAACATTGCAGACACAAATTTATCTACACGAAGATTTATTTGTCCTCCTGTTCACATGATTCATGCTCGCTTTGGGGGGAAAGCTGTGGGTGAGAAGGGATGCTAAGCTACCATGATTTTCCATGCCTTCATATAAAAGAAAATATCTCTTCTATCCTTTTATTTATTTTTTGTCCCATTCAGAGGTGATGTGGAGTGTTGCTAGAACAATAGTTACACTAATCCAGACAGTCATTTCATTGTAAATCACCAGGGTGTAGATTTTACATTTCAGGTATTATTGGTTTTGTTCTGTTTCTTCACTTTTTGGGCTTAAAATCAGCCAACACAATCTTTCAGAAAATGAATAAAAAATTAAATGTCTCAGGACTGGAACATGGTTTGCCAAGTATCAGCCTGGGGAGGTGTTCTGTAACTCTGCGGTAAACCCCAATACATATAATCACAAAGGAAAAGCTGACAGACCTTTAGCAGTAGCTTTGCAGTAATAAAGTATTATTATTAACAGATCCTTTAATCCAGTGATCTCCAAGCACTTTAGGAATATTCCTTTAAATGGTGCACAGGAGTAAGGCATACGGTTTAATATTTGTTACACCATGCTGTAGCAACAGCCAGGTCTGGGCACTCTTTTCTCAGCCTGTGCTGTGTGAGGGACTCAGACTTGGGGACATTCCCATGGCGGAAGTGTTGGGAAGACATGATCTAGCCTGAGGATAGAGGAGCAGGTGAGACTTGCATGTGATGGCAAGTTTCTCTGGAGAAGCAGCTCAGTGATTAACTTCTCACAGATCCTGACAATGTCCTAAACAACATCAGGGACTCAAAGCTTTCAAGAGTATTTTGCTGCTCTTTCCACAACATGCTCTATGCATTTTTATCTCTTCCGTGAGGTCAGGCTCCTCTGTAACTTGTGAGGGACACCATTTGCTATGGACGCATTCAACACCATGAACCTGTGACTGGCAGAGCTGCTCATCCATTGCCTCCCTCTCTGCAGAGACCAATCTAGAGGACCTGGCAACAGCAGGCATTTGAAGGAAGTTAGCTAGTCATTGCATGCAAAATGCTAGGCCATGAAGCTTTGTTTCCCTCTTCTTGGCCGAGACTTAAAAAAATGCAATGTTTTTATTTACTGACTTAATCCCTGGCCAGCCTCCAGGGAACTCAGGCTGCAAAGTCGCTGGGGCTGCCTGTGCTCAAACTGTTTGGGTGAGTTTAAGGGACTAGGCTCTCAGAGTGAGACCTGAATTAGTGCAGGTCGCAATCAAGTGGCTTGAGCCTTTCTCCCACACATCCTTTCCTTCCCTTCTCTGATGCACAAATACACCTCTTGCATCTGTGTGTGCTGCTCAAAAGCAGCCAGCAGTCAGCCCGGCATAGTCTCAGGCAATGTTTCCCTTCCTTCTCTTTGCTTACCCCTTCATTTAACAGATGTATTTATTATATTACATACCTGCTATGCAGCATTTCACCATTTAGTCTAGGAAAGATTTTATTATTTTCTGTCTTGCTCAGCAGCTATTTGTTTAACGCGGACTTGAAAGGCTGCACTCACAGCTTGCTGGACAATGAAGTTAGTCTTTTAAAGGATCTGTTTGTAAAATATGTTACATCTGCTAATGAATTTAGGGACCTTTTCATGGCGCTTTAGTAAACTTCAGTCCTTGCAGTGAACATGCAGGGCTGATGGTTCACCATGAGAAAAGACACAACAAGGGGCACCCTTGCACAGATACCTGGGCACAGAGCTCCTGGCCACAGTGCATGTCTCAGTGCTTCCCCTGGGTGAGGCAGGGATGGCTGTGCATGTGTTGTTAAAGCTTTCACTTGCATGTCTTAACTCCCTGAATTCCTCTCCTGTGCCCAGATTATCACCTTGTGGTATGAACGTACCTTCACCAAGACCAGCACTGCCTGGCTCCCATGGGCTGTTTGCCAAGGTGGCTGCCAGCCACTAGATATGTCGCACGTGCCTTGGTGTGCTGGTCACAGCCACGCTGTGAAATCCTGGCAGGAGAGACACTGGGTCTGCTGAAGGACTACAAAGTGACCAAGGCTGCCTTAACCTAAGAAAATAAAACTGATGGCAGGGTCAGGAATTTGTATTACACTCCTGAGAACACCACTTTCTCCATATGGCATGGATGAGCTAAGAGATCGCTCATTCCTGGAGCATCAGCTCAGCTCTGTGAAACCATTCAAATGTGGGTTTGGACCAGATTTAGTACAAACTGAACATCTGTCTGAACATCAAAGTTCACCAGCCTTGAAGTCCCTGTGTTCCCCACCCCCTCCCCAAAAATCAATCTAATTGTGGGGAAAATATATGAGCAAATAATTCATTTGTAGTCTGTGGGTGGCCCCCGATGTGAACTGGAGCACCGAGTTCTACACACGCACACCCCCACGCAAATTCTGTCTTTGCTTCAAGTCAGCATCAGCGAGCCTACGCACACCTCTCCTGAGTCCTTTATGCAAGACCTTTATCCTTTTACCAACAGGGAAGTCAAACCCCTGGGGTGAAAGACAAGTTGAAAGCTAGGATGTGAATGATTTGGCATAAATTGGAGCTATTGCAAGATTTTCCAAGATGAGCCCACTGGGGGACCAGAGAACTCGTGATGGTTTAATGGTTTGAAAAAGAGAATGGGACTTAATCTAGACCATGTGCTGAGATGGGCTGCTAAGCATGGAGGTAGAGTATGGCAAACCCACCCTTACTAATGTGACTGCCCTCTCCACATCTGGATCACTCATAAATGACGTCTGTCTTCCTCCATTCCCTGTTCTTAAAATACCGAAGCTCTAAGCCAAGCTTCCTTTTTGTAGTCAGTCCCTCCTATTTGTAGTAGGTTTTGTACCTCAGAGGTGCCCAAGGCTGTGCTTGGAGACCTCTCTGGGGCTGTGGCATGTGGGAAGCAGGTTGGGCAGATGCAAACCCTGCACTGCCCCTGAGCCAGGCCAGGCATGCAAGCTCCTTCAGCTCTTGCAGAGTATGGTCAGGAAAAGAATATTGAGACATGAAATTACTCCTGCATGACAGGGTTGCAAGCCAGGCTTCGGACCCTGCAGCTGCAGCAGAAGGAGCCTCCATGGTGGACTTGTTGAAGGCACACAGCAGTACCATGGCTCTGGAGATGAAGAGACAAATGTCTAGCTGTTAACTGCAAAGGCTGTCAGACCCCAGGAAGCAGAAAAGAGGAGGAAGAAAGGAAAAAGCAGTCACAGCTAGAAAGGTAGGAACTGACCAGTAGAAGAGGAATTCCTATGGACATAGGGCCTGAGCTCCTGCTCCCCCTATTTGTGACCGTATAGCTCCCTGTTCTCCCAGTTCTTGCTGCTGCTGTGCCCAGCCACAGAAGTGGAGAGAAACCATTGCATACCTTTGACCCCAAAATACCTTTTAACTATCTAAGAAGGGAGAAGGCTCCTCTGCTTTCTCAGCATAAACACTGTGATTTGTATCTATAATTCCTGGTCTGAAAGAGCTGCTTGCTCAGTCTTGGTGGGATTCAAAGTCCTCTTCTGAACCAGAGCAGGTGCAATATGTTAGAGAGAAAACAGATCCCAGCAGGAGCGCAAGTCCAGCCCAGAGTTATTGCCTGCAGGGAAAAACACACCCTTGGAGAATCACAATCCCTTTGTTCATACTGCTATGAAATAAGACATTTATTCGTTTGAGCTAGTCTGCTCAGCTCTAACTGGGCAGCACTAACCTCAGTACTGCTGAGGCATGGATTTGGATGGAGGATTACTGTGGAAGCTGGAAGATCTCACAACTCATAAACCATCTTCAACATCCTCCTTAGGACATGACAGTCACTTTTAGATAACAGCATGCTTTGGTTTGGTTTAGGTTTTGCAAGCCTCTGTAATGAGAAGCAGATCCATCTCACCGGCCTCAGGGTGCCAATGGCTGGTTAAGGGGACTAAGACAGTCCTGTCAGCCCTGTTTACCGTCAGTACATGAGGCAGACACTCACAAACACAACTCCTTCTAACAGAGGTGTCTAAATGAGGTGGGTGGACGATTCCTGAAGACATCTACTTCTCTGCCACAGGAGCTGTGTCAGCTACATCTCTGACTCTGTACTTCTCTGCCACAGGAGCTGTGTCAGCTACATCTCTGACTCTGCAGGACTCGGTGGGATGACCCCCCAGCCTGCTTGCATGGCACAGCCTGGTCCCTCTCTGTCCACAAATGTATGTTGCAGCTGGAATAGGGTTGCTGCTTACACATGGGACCAGCCACACTTCACAGCGCACATGGAAAATGCCTAAACCCCACGCAGGTGGCCAGGATGAACCCTGTAGTGGGGAAGAACAAGGTGTTACATGCCCTGCAGAACACTCATGGGGACAGAGCATCATGGAGGGTGGTGGAGACAAAACTGTGAAGGATAAGTTTTGCAAGAATCCCAATTAGGAAAGCCAGCACCAGGAGGTGCCAAAAAAGTCTGTCACCACAGACCCCCTCTCACTGCTGTGCGGGGTGCCTGGGGCTGCTGTGTCAGGATGACTCCTGGGGATGGAGACCATGAGAACGCTGTCTTTTCCTGCCTGGACACATTTAACTTCTGACCTGTATCAGCTGTCAGATTAGAAGGGGTTTAGTCACATCAGTCTGAGCAGGAATTAAAGCCAAGCTCCAAGGGTGAAAGGGCAGAGCCTTAAAGGGATCACCTTAATTGACAGGGCCTCTTAATCCCCCTGTTCTTGTACATTAATCCAAATACCTCCAGTTCTTCTTCCTAACCTGTTTTCATAAAGTAAAGAGAATTATACTTAATATAACAAAGCTGAGTGTAGGAGGAAAACGTGACCTTAGCCCCCCTGAAGAAGGGATTTGAGGCTGTTGTGAATGCTGCTTTTTATCTTGGTCACTCCCCAGCCCTTCCCCAGCAGTTTGAGAGCTGGAAATGATCACAGCTTCTCCTTGGCCAAGCCGTGGCAGTGATGCTGTGCAGGATGGAGCTGTTGTTTGATGTTCTGTTTGCAGTTTACATTTATACTGGCAGTGCTCTGATAACCCGGGTATTTGAAAGAGGCCCAAGCAGAGAGGAACTTGGAGCACACCACATCCATCACCTGATGAGCATGGTCAGTGGGGCTTTGCTGCTTGGAGCATCCCTCTCTACAGTAGCAGCTGGCGTTCAGGACCTGGAGGCTCTGCTGCCCACCTCTGGGGGGATGTGAAGGGCTGGACAGAACCAGAGGTGCCTTTTGAATTGGAGAAGTGCAGCGATTGCTTTCTTAATGCCTGATGCACAGGTGATCTCAGGCTCTTCAACATTCAGCCCAGCAACCTTCCAAGCTATCAGCTAAAAAGTGTTGGGTTTCCCCAAGTTTTAATAGACACAAGGAATTATGGGCAGCAGCCTTTCACATCACATCACATCACTTTTTAGAAGCAAAGAGCTGATGTGCAAAATCAGTCCTTTCTGAAATGCCTTTTTACAGTAAACTTCCTTGAAAGCTGTCTCCAGCGCAGGAGGTGTAACTGAGGTCCCAAACACCAAATGCACTCTGTGGGCAGTGGGAAACCTAACTGGTAACCTGGCAAAGTTAATTACAAGCTGTTAAACTAAGCTGTTAACAGCTAAGCTAAGTCATGAAACTCTCAAGGGCATGGATTATGCCTTTATGTGCTTTGGTAGTGCAGCTATGCACTGCAGGCAGGGGCTCTCAGCTCTACCAAAAGATATACAGGGGGATAAAGAAAAGGTTCAGCTCTTGAACCATGAGTAGGAGGGAGAAATCCCACACTTGGTTACATAAATGTCTCAGCTCTGACACTAACAGAGTTTCAGGTGTTGGGGACAGTGCCAATGGTGCCAACCTTGGGGACCACGCTGACCCTGGGTGGTTTTGGTGGTCATCACTTCTCACCGCTATACAGTGCCAGCCTAACGGGAAAAAATAATTCCTAACACTGTCCTCCTGCCATCCAAGTGCATCGTGTTTTGTAGCTATGCTGGCTTGTTCTGGAGGTGAGAAACTTACCCTGCAATCCAAGTTCCTTTCAAAATACATGTATGGCTTCTATTTTTCTGCTGGCATGGTGGTGAAAGCCACAGAAAATTGTGGAAAGAATGAACTTTCTGGGGGCAAATTTATTTTGTCTGGTTCTCAGCCTGCTTAAAGTTCAACTCAGATGTTTCAGGAACCAGATTTGTACCAAAGGGAAGCAGTCTAAGAAA
Organism: Falco naumanni; assembly: GCF_017639655.2. Taxonomy (NCBI): domain Eukaryota; kingdom Metazoa; phylum Chordata; class Aves; order Falconiformes; family Falconidae; genus Falco; species Falco naumanni. Next base: position 45,638,284 of record NC_054057.1, on the reverse strand, counting down.
CAGTTGTGGATAGAAGAAATCTGAACACTATTCAAAAATAAGGATAAAAAAAAGCTTTTGAGTGGGCTGAAGGAAAACAAACACAGATCCCATGAGGAGGAGGAGGAGAGAAGAAAAACTCCAACAAAAAAAAAAGGAAGTGGATGGTGAAAACCCGGTCTTACAGAGGTCAATAATATTTTGCTGCTGGCTTTGCTGGGCCAGGATTTTAGCCACAGTTTCTAATCATGGTGATGGACTCTTCCTTCCAAGGTTGTTCTTCCATCTTGTGATTCATCACATCTCATGTCTGGACATGCAGTAGCACAGAACTCCCATTTAGTTAGGAAAATACTCTTCTAATGGAACGAATCACTCTTGGAAAAACCCCTAGTTTCAAATGACAAGAGGAGGAGGGGAAAGGTTCATGACCTCTACCCAATTTTTGAACCTTGTGAACACAAAAAAGTCATTTGAAAGGTTCATAAAACCTCTGTTTCCAGAAGATTTGCTCATCTCCAAGTTTGGACTTGTCAGGCCAGAATCCAGATTCCTCCTCAGATCCAGTCCATGGCAGACAGTGACACTGATGCACTTTGTAAAAAGCCTAGCCAAAACCAGAGCCCTGGAAAAGGAGCTATTTGGGCAGCAGAGGCAAAAGAAGGGAGAGTCAGTCCCTTTGAAGTAATCAGCTAGGCGAGGCGTTGGATAAGCCAGGGCCCTTTGTAATCAGATGTCTGAGAGGACTGTCAAAGAGATGTCCCGACACTTGCCTTGTCACTGATGGTATCTCAGTACAGATAAAATAAAAGCAGCAGTAAAAGGGAAGTCTAAGCCGTTATCTGTCTGCACCTGGGCTGTGAAGGGCACCAAGTGGAGACAGCACTCAGCCATGTCTGAGGCTGCAAGGAAATTTTGGGGTGAGGAGTCTGCTTCGTGTGAGGTGCAGGGCCGCATCACACCACAGCCCTGGGGAGCACAGCCTGGAGCATTGACTCCTGACCATGCACTGGGATTTTGTATTTATGGTAGAGAATCTGTATTCACAGCCTTAACTATCACCTTCCTATGAATAGTGGGCTGAAAAGGTGTTTTCTTCCCAGATAATGGGGAAATGCTGTTACAGCTTTTTCAGACAGATTTACAGGCTTTCATAAGGGTACTCACTACATCTCTCCCTGGCCTCCAGTGTTCATGGGAAGTAGCCTCACAAGCCACGGAACCAAACAAAATCTCAGTTTTGACGTTTCCTTTCCTTGTAGATTTCTTGGAGTCAAATAGGATTGGGGTTATGTAGCAGCTTTTACTGTGAGGAGGTATTTCTAGGCTGTCTGTACCCCACGCACTTTAAGTCAGCTTGCAAGAATGTGATCCCTTGAAGCTTTTTCTACTGCCAAAACTTAATTGGAATTGGCCAACAGGCTTGAAGGCACAGATGGATAGGCAAACACATAAACAAACAGTGCTATCGTATTTACTCTATTTTTCTTGGAAAGCGCTACTCGAAGCTCCAGTAACCTAATCAGAGATCTGGGGTAATGGCACATAACATTGGCAACCCATCTTAGGCCCTATTCTGCAAGGCATGAATCATCCATGGGCGCTGTACAAGCACTGAGAACCCATCTGCACATGTGGTAACCTCAGCTGTGCCCAGAGTCACAGAAAGAGACGCACGTTTTGAAATAACCTTTCAAAATGTTGACCATATCTCCACAGCTGCTGTGAGACAATAGCATAAAATACCCAGTGGGTGTCTAAAGAAGGAGCCTCTGTATCACTACTTGGTAAATTCTAGTCCTTGACTGTTTTGTTGTGGGTTTGTTTTTTTGCTGTTTTATTTTATTTTATTTTTCTTTCAGCAGTGGAAAGGCCCTAATCCTGCTGTCTTGGAAGTCCTCTGCAGACAGGAGAAGGTCTGCTTCATGCTGGGATTTAGGATTGAGCCAGTGCTGTGAAGTACACCTCTTAGGGATTTTTCTATTTGATCTTTAGGCTTAGTGATGCTTTGTGCTGATGTCCTACTGGCAGAGATACTCTGTGAGCAGATACCTCTATGGGAACTTTGCTGAGCTTTTATTACATCCTAAACCTACTTACTCCAGGAAATCAACTACCATCCAAATTCTAGCCACCATGCTAGACCAAGGGGGTCCATAGGATTACATTGGTGTGAAAAGAGACCTTGACCCCTTCACTATATTTAACATGAATCAATGTCACAGTGGGATTGAAGCTGTATGTATATTAACCATCTTCCCATACTTCCTAAACTACAGTAACTATCTCCCTGCCCTCCCCCTGCCCCCCTCTTTTAACAGCAGTATATATAGTCCAAAGATCCCTTGTCAACACAGCTCCCAGACTTCTAGCTCTTTGAGGGGCAAACGTACTTTGTTTTATTACTTGTACGGCATTCCTCAGAGAAGGGGACTCTGACCTTTTTAAATTCCTCTTGGAGATTAAATACCAAAACCAGCAGTCCACAAGGGAATTAACAGACAGCTTCAATATGCACAGCAGGACCTTTGGAGGGGTCAAGTTATTAACACACTGGGAAATGTAGTTTGTGTCTTCCAGTGCAGGATATATCTTGCATTCTAGATCAGATAATGACAATGGGGCCTAGAGAGCTGCATTTCTGAGATGAGTTCTGAAGCTCTCAGCAGATCTTCCAATTCTGCATATTTTACTGAGGACACAAACTCTTCTGACTTCAGAATTCTTCATATAACCAACTTCTTTTTTGAGAGAGATTGTGCCTTCTGCATTAACAGTGGGCACATATGGCTTCGTTTTTCATTGGACAAGGAATCTTACCTGGGGGCTTAATGCTTATTCAACCTCCTACCACCTCAAACCAGGCAATGCTACGAAAAATGTTTGGTTATTATTTACATATTTAAGGAAATTAATGTCAGGCATTGAAAGCCCTTTAAAGTTCCTTTTTGTGCACTTTTGGATAATCAAAGTTCACAGAAACTATTTAAACCTAATGATACCTAAATAGTCATGGAAAACTCATTTCAGCTTTCTTGCAGTGCATTTTTGTACTGGAAGCATGATCACAAAGGGTCACTTAAGGTCGTTGGGCCAAGGAACAAGAATACGTGATAGAATCAACCAAAGGTTTTAGATTGATTCACCATTTCTGTAAAACTTTAATACTTGTAAAAAGTAAGGAAATATTAAAGTTTAACGTTCCTCCCTTGTTTTTAAACTGCTGTGCATCAGTCTGAGATTTACCTTTGAAATTCTCCGAGGGATAACATCTTACGAAATGACTTCTTTTTTTTCTCCCCTTCATTTGTTTTATGTGGTTGGCCACTGCTAAACAACACAAGTTGTTGAGATGAAAGCTCTACAGTAAATGAAAATCGTGAAATAAATGAATAAGTTGGAATATATTACTTGTTATGAAATATTCCTTTGGCATGAATTGCAATAAACAAACCAGCATCCATTCCAAAACAGCTGTAAACAAATCTTTACTATTCCCTGATTGCCAAAAATCTCACACCGCTCAAACTGACATGCAAAAAAGCATTAATGTTTGTGAGGGATGAATTTCAGGAAAGCTGGGTTTGGTCTGGATAAGCATATCTGACATATGCAAGCCTTCTGGGAGCCTTTAAAAACAAGCTTTCTTGGGAGATTTCCTGCACTTCTGGTTGGGTTGGAAATGTCATGACAGCTGGCTTTGCTGCAGCACTTGGGCACTCCAGGTTGTGTTCCTGGCCAGAAATCAGGGAAACAAAGATGCCTGGAAAGGGAAGAAACCACATAACAATACTGAGACCTTCTAGAGCAATTCCCAGCCAATGTGCTCAGTGTGCTTTTACATGTACTCAGAGCTACATGATGGCTGTGTGGAAGATCTGCTACGCTACTCCCTCTTTATAGAAACAAATCGAGGAATGAATGGTTGAAAAATGCTTTCCATCTCTTTTCTAGCTTCATGCAGGATGTACAAATTTGCAGGCCAAGCCTTACTGTTCTACACTTGAGGCACAAGAAAAGTGCAAATGTAAAAGCTGTCCCAAATCCATTGTACATGCCCACATTGCTGCATAATATAACATCTCTTCCACCTTCTGCACTCTCCCCATGAATTAATTTGATTTATAAAATCCCAATAGCAACTTAAAAAATCCAATCCCGCCATATGGAAACCAAATTTGAAAAGGAGAGGCCCTGGTAGAGGTTTGAATCCTAACCTTAGCGGAGCTTCTAGCAAAGGCAAAATAGCCTTTGGCTTTGTCCTAATGACAACATTAGGACATGTTATTATTTGTGCACCGGTCTCACCTCATACAAACAAAAAAGTGTATGAAACTGTGGAACCCATTGCCAAAAGAAGTTTTGTGTGCTAAAAGACCGCATGGGTTCAGAAAGGCAAATTAAGAGAAGAAAAATCTAGCAATGGCAGTGAAAATACCCATATAATGCTCCTAAGTACCTTCACTATGAGTTGCTGGGTGTCAGGGGAGTGTCCAGAGGCTGTGTCAGTGTTTGCTGTTTCTGTGCCTATTCCGTTCCCTGGACATTCACACCAGCAATATGGGAGCATCAAGTACAGCAGGAGAACAGGGAGGAGATCTCACCGCAGGAGTTGAGCTGCTGCCCTGAACCAGTGCAAAAGAAACACCCGTTTGCTGCCCATCCCACGAGGATCAGATTTTCCCTTACCTTTGAGTTGTTTTCTACTGATTTGAACATAAAAACTGATGTTGCTGGACAAAACTCTTCTTCTAATAAGACTTCTAGGTATGTTCCAGATAGCTTATTGCTCCTTACTGGCAGACAGCTGGAGACGTGCTCTTTCCAAAAGATATCCCAAGTGAGACCCCGAGCTGATACCTCTTTGGGCTGTAAGCCTCACTAGGCAGTGTGCCAGCCAGGCACTATCGGCTGGGCTGTCATAAACATCTCCTGGGAACACCTTGTTCATTCTTGGTAGTCTTGAAGAACACACCCCATCCCCTCGTGACTGGAAATGGAGCCAGATTTGCTGCCTTCTGCTGATTTCACAGACAACTCAGAGGCAAAAAAAGGTCATTTTTCCAAGGCAGAGATTCATGGAAATACAGATCCCTTGAATATACAAGGGATGATGGAAGGCAGAGGGGTGAAGGTCTCCTGCTCTGGTCTTGCTGGGATACTTTGGTATTTCCTTGTGATTCCTCAGGCCACCGCTTGGGTGCTGCCCTTCCCATTGGCAGTTTTCCGTCATACTATCCATCCTTGGATTCATATGACTGAAGGACTGAGGAATTAATGCTGTGCCTGCTTTGCAAGGTTGCGCTACCTTTGAGCAGGGCTTTTGGTGTCAGCCTTCCTCATGACATGTATTAGGAGCTCCCTTGCAAGTTGACAGAAGGACTTAACCCGCCATCTATCTCTGTGGGGACAAGCTTTTTCTGCTTCTGCAGCTTGTAGCTGTATCAGTAAAACATAACAAAGTGTAAAATACATGTCTGGCTTTTGATCCTCGGGCCAAATGCAACTCTGGCTTTCCTATCAAAAGAAATGTTTATTTTCCTCCAGTAGGGGATGGCAGGTTTTGCACGCAGAGTGGGCAGTGCTTTTGGCTTCCAGTCTAATTCCTCATCATCCCCTGCTACTCCATACAAATCCTGGGAAAGAAAAGTGTCACCAACCTGGCAGCACAGGGGCAGGAAAGAGGTGGCAAAACAAGTCTGTTTGCACAAGGCCTCAGTGCTAGAACTGTTGTTCTTCTAGTAAGGAACCAGTTTAGGTTATGAACACAAAGGCCTTTGATGTTGCTCGGCAAACAGTGCCTTAAAGATGTTTTCATGTGCCGAGTCCTTGTCTGGTGGCTGGTGGCTAACGTCGGGCAAGCTGTGCTCTGGTGTTTGCTGTGCCTGTGGTGTTTGCTCTAGATCCATCCCTGTGCCCTTGACCTTTTTGCCTCCTGCACTCGGTGCTCAAGGCCAACATCCTGATGGTTGAGAGCTCTGGGAAGGAGCTGCTCCTTGTGCTGGCCCTGCTGCTTGCAGCTCATGCAACGTCTGGTTCAGACTCCCCTGGTACACAGAAGCCCTCCTGAGGCAGCCACAAAAGCACCCCCACCTCTTCCAGCCATCTGGAGAGGAGGAGATAGCTGTCTCCCTCACAGGGTCTTGCAGAGCTGCATTGACGTTTGCACAGTTCTTTGAAGATAACTTATTTACCAGTTCATATTTGCTAACTTGTTCCATCACTTCAGGTAGAGCTTTGTGTGGGCAGTGCAGAAGGCTCCAGCCTGACGCTGGCCCCTCTGCCCCTCGGCTCTGTGACTCAGAGGCACATCCTTGACAAGGTGCTTGGCTAGGGGTATTGGTGGGACTTGACTATGACTTGGCTGCAGCAAGGAGCTCTGACACTGCTTCTTCATGGCAGCTAGCGCCTGGCCCTGAACATGTGGATGTATGCGGAACGTGCTTTGGGGCTGCCATGCTAGCTTCCCTGGGGAGCACGCACCTTTCCCAGGGCCCTGCCCTCTTGCAGACACTGCCTGGCATCTCCCTGTCCTCCTGCAGCTCACATCCTTCTAGCACAGTCAAGATCTCTGCCACCCCCCCAGCCCATCTCCCAGGGCTCTGCTCCAAGAGGGGTTTGTGTCCGCTGTCGCTCCTTGAGGAGGCTGAGGAAGATGGCGGCCATTTTGAACGTGCACTTGGCACCACCAGTAAAGAGGCTGCTGATCCCATGAGGGAGACCAAAGCATTGTAACAGGGAGAAGGCATAAACCCCTGCAGGAGATTTAATCCTCTTACTGAGCTGTCAGTTATGATTTATCATCCAGTTTAATTTTAATGCTGTTGCCTCTTCAGTGCTCCTACCCTGTGCAATGACGGGGCTGTTTCCCTTGGGAGCGGGGGAGCATGTGCGTACACACATGTGTCAGTGTGTGCATGTGAGAGCGTGAGTGTATGTGAGTGTGTGTGCAAGTGAGTGCGTGTGTGTGCGAGTGTGAGTGCATGTGTGTGAGTGTGATTGTGAGTGCATGTGTGAGTGTGTATGACTGTGTGTGAGTGTGCGTATGGCTGTGTGTATGTGTGAGTGCATGTGAATGTGTGTCTGTGTGTGTGTGCGCGCGCTTCAAACTATGTAACAGGAGATGAATTCAAAGTGCCTCCTCTGGACATTGTCGCTGTAGACAGGCACTTTGTTTGTCTCTGCAGTGGAGCCGTCAGGCCCTCCAAGTCCCGGTCAGCATCCCAACCCGAAGCGAGTCCCGTTTCAGTGGTGCTCCTCCTCCCCATGCCGGCACATAATGTTTCTATTGTGCCAATGCTGTTTTTCTGGGGAAGCGGCAGGGATTTAAATATCATAAAGGCAGAAGTTGGGCTTTGATATACTGTCAGCAAAAGCTGAATACTGTAATTTTGAGCAATTTTCTTCAAACTCCCCTTCCCACCCTCCCCTGCCAGCCCCTGGCCCCCTCCTCTCCCTGGGCCTCCTCCCTAGTGCTTTTTTCCTGACAAGCTGCTCCGTCGTTTCTCTCGCATGATCCTCACCCAGCAAATTAATGTGCTGCTGCTGATGAGAGACAGTGGGTTACTGTGAGCATAGGCTCTCTCGTCTCCTCTTGCTATTACACCCTGGCAACATCAAAGGTCCAGTCATCCTGTTTCCATCTTCCCGTGGGTCTGTAGGGCCTGACTCAACAGCATGGTTCAAAAGTGCAGGCTAGCTGGGATGTCGACAGCCCCAGCCCCACAGCACTCCATCAACAAAGCCATTGTCAGTGCTACAGATCTTCTTCCCTTTTTCCTCCTGGGATTAACTGCTGTAATGGGGGTGTGTGTGTAATTCTCCTTCTCCCACTTCACTCCTTTTTATTTCCAGCTGAGGCAGTCTTTTGTAGGAAAAGCACCTTTCCTTCTTTTTTTTCTGTTCAACTATTTAATCTTTTGTGATCTACCCTTCTAGGCTGCCTGGCAGTTCCCTTGGTGATAACCACGCTGTTTGTTTTAGCTGGTAACAAAATACTGTTCTGAAAAGTAATTCTGATTACTCTGTGAAATTAGGCTGTATTTTGTATGTGCCCTTTCTATGGTAGAGAGATCTTTGGTAGCAATGATTTTTGCATGTGTGTGAAGGAAAGGGGCCTGAGGAAAGGGCTGAAGGTCTGCCTTCAAAAAATACGGAGCTGCATTTTAACCATTTCTGGGCTTTTACACCCCTATGGATGGGTGTGTGGTGAGATGAGGAAAGAAGCCGTTGGGAGCCAGGGCTGTGCCAGCGGGTGCCAACTCCAGCTGCAGAGCTCTATCACAGGGCAAGGCTTGGTGTACCTCCATCTCCCTTCCCAGGCTTTGGTTCATGGGTAATCAAAGTGCCCAGAAACCCTGTCTGCTCCAGGCTGCAAGGGAAAGTCAGATCCTTCCAAAATCAGAGTGCTTTGTGTCTCTAAGCCACTCCATAAACAGCACTCATACCCCATCCATAGGCTCTCTGTGCAAACAGCAGTCAGGGAGAAACATAAAGGGCCCATATATTCTCCATGGCATCTCCTGAATCCTCTGTGATGAGGAGCAGCAAATATTTCCCTTCTACTTGGCTCCAAAAGTGCCAGGGGGGCTGCTGACTGTGGTGGCAGTCCTTGCCGTTCAGCCAGGGGACAGCCACCCTTCAGGACCAGCAACACACACTCAGGGAAGCTTCCCTGAGAAAAAGTAGATGTCCACCCCTGCAGCTACGAAGACCCCTGCTACCACAGGGCAGCATCCCCAGCTGTATCCAAGAGGCTGCCTTGCAGCAGACCTGTGGCTTTCATTCCCTTGGTGCTATGTTTTATTGTGCTTAGGTATTGGCTGAGTTTTTCTGTCTCTGACTGCTGGAACAACTCAAGAGTGCTGGCCTCAGTCCGAGGACTACAGTAGCTCTTCCTTCCTGGAGAAAGCGAGAAAGTCTAAGGAGTAGCTTAGAGCAGGAGAGGCTCATGTTTCATCCCGTGGGATTTTAACTGGCTTGAGGATTTTATTCACCTGAGTTGCCCCTCAGCATCTCCCTCAGGTGACGCACACATCCACATCTTATGCCTCACGTAAAGCCTATGGAGACCACAGACAAAATAAAAGGAAGGCTGACATTCCAGCGATAAAAGTGGTTTGCTCTGTGAAGCTGGGCTCACACCCTTGTGTTGTCACGCAACATACAGCCCTGGGTACATCTAACATTGCTGCTTTTCAGTTCTCCACCTGCAAGAGAGCTCAGGGAAACATACTGTAGTTGAGGTTATATGGTGTCTAAGTGTGCTCAGATTTCTTCCTAGTTGACCAGGGTTTGCAGAATTTACGGTGTTGTAGGCTTATCAGGGATGAACTTCAGTATGTGCCAGACTCCAAGTGATTCCAAAACAGAACAAGCCCTTCTGTTAACTACCCGTCTGAGTGTGTTTTCATCTAAGGCAGGTCCTACAGAGTTTAGCAGGGTCCTATGGGGTTTTGGAGCATGTTACTAGAGGATCTGTTAAAATGTAGAAATTTGCCAAGGTTACAATTGAATTATAAGAGGTCTGAAGCTCCTAACCATGCCACTCCCATTACCTCAACACAATTTAAGTATGTTAAAGAAACAAGGAGAACGACAAGCCCATGCAGCATAGTAGTGTCTGAGTTGCTGATATTAACGCACTGAATTTCATCCTGACTGTTTCAATTTGAGTCAGTATTTTATGACCAAGTTCTCAGATCTCAGTGGCTAAAAATCTTGCTTCAGGCATCCTTGTTGTGTTATTTTCCACATAATGACATCGTTGCGTGTAATGAGATGTTAGCAGCTCATTCACTGCTTACATCTGTCTTGGAGGAGAAATTTGCAATTTCTTGACTTACACACTGATTAGTGTAAATGTAAGTTAGTCATGGCAAATTTTGAGAAGTCCAAACTTTGGAAATTATGGCAAGAATGATGAAGACTCAAAGGTATGTTTCAAGGGAACCACCTACTTTTGCAGAACTTGACCTCTGCATTTGATTAATTTTGTGCCAGAGGTATGCCTCTCACAAACCTGCATGCTCGTTTTGAAGGACATGGCGTGTTGAACAGGGAACAGATTAAGCAAGTCAGAGTGCCATCAGCTTAAAACCCTTACTAAAACCCTCCTCTGTACAATATGTAGGAAAAAACCCCACAGTAGGATCAAATAGGTCCTTTGGGGGGAAAAAACTAAGCAAAATCCAGAGGCAGCTCTTTGCTTGGAGGGGAATGACAGTGTTTCATTCAAGTCACACTCGAACCTGCGAGTGCTCTTCTTGCAGTGGTTTGGGTTGCTGACTGTTTTTTCTGATACAGTCGCCCTGAGTTCAGTATAGGATTTAGCCACCCACATGCAGGCAGTTAAATGTAGGTGTCTGAACACTAGATATCTAAACTCTCATCATAGTCGATAGACATCCAGTCAATGTGGTCAACAGAGTTTGAGTCAATTCCTAAATATGACCAGCTAGTGCCCCTTGAAGATGATCTAGGATATTGAGGAATCTGTACTGGTGGGGAGGTATCGTGCGGGACCTGCAGACAACTGCATGCTCGCAGATCTGCAGCTGGAGGCTACACAGGAAACCTCCTGATAGCTCCAATGTCTCTTGGTGCCTGTGTTTAAGCGCTCTATTGAGTCCAAGGAGCTCTGCATATTATTCAGCTGAACAGGCGAGAGGTGTCTACTTTAAGCAGAGCTGAATCCCACTCTAACTGCTTAATTCTGCCTAAAAGACTGCAGCATTGCAGTCCGCATGAAAAAGTCTAAGGCTGACACCAATGGCCCCACTGCTTATCTCCTACTCCCTGAGCTCCCTCCTCTTGAGACCCAGGTATCCTGGGCTGTGCCCCTTTGCAGCAGCTTAGATCCTAGGGCCAAAAAGGTGTTTCTAGTGAGCACTTTTCTATTGAATTTAGGTGGGAAATAAAATAAAACATTTTGTTTCAATCTTCTTCAGAACAAGACTTTTAAGCTTGTTGAACTTGTAGTGGGATGTGTGTCTTGCATCTGCTTGACAATGATGTTGATGAGGACTCTTCCTGGAAGACCTCTTCCAATGCTCATGCAGCCCCTCCGATGGGGAGAGCTGTCTGTGGGCTGTTTGGTCACAGCTTACATGGTGACATGTAGCCCCGTGAGGAGCCTGGCCCTCAGATGCAAGCTGGGGACATGAGAAACCTGAATGACAGGTCCTAGAAGCAGCAGCAGCCGTTCAAGGGGACACAACCAAACACAGCCTTTTGGTTTGACAATGTCAAAATACTTCACATTGACAATGTCAGGAAAATGTGTTTTACACAGACATTTACCAGAACTTTCTGTTTCTTGAGAAACTTTGTCTATTCAGACTTTTTGCTCCTGATGAAAGCAAATTGGCAATGACCACTGTTTCTTGGTCAGAAAGTCTGATCTCCTGCTGCCTGCTGAGCAGCAGCCCGAGTAGTATCTACAAGCAAGGGAACAGGGAAATGTTTTTGCTCTCATGTTTTTCTCTCTCTTAAGTTACACCACTCCTTGTAGCCCTGCATCAGTGAGTACAAAGTACCTCCTGGACATGACATCATGCCACAGAAAACAGACTAATGAGGCAAAGGAAGTGAGGCTCACTTTTCTGCAGGGAGGCTGGCTCCGATCACCTGGTCGTAGTTAAGACAGATCACACTGAGCTGTTCTGCTTTGTAAGAACTGAATTTCATTCTGTGTTACTGCATGTTTATCTGATATCTTGTAAAAACTGTTGTCCATTTCTCCTGCCTTTAGATCTTTTGCTTTTCTGAAATGCTAAATCTCCAACTGTGACCCTTCAGCAAAACCAGTTCACTTCATCAAATGAATCCTGTGACTTTGATTATGTAGGAGCTTTCATTAAAAGGGGTCCAAAGTAAAGCAGACAAGGAAATGTCTTTGTGATTTGCAGCAATGCATTGAGAAACAAAAGGAAATGGATGGCAGAGATAAGAAAAATAAAATAGCCACAATTTTTTAATAAGGGGAATGGAATTTCCCCTGAGGGTCTGTGTTATAATGCTCTTTAGTAAAACACAAGCAAAACTCATAGTAGCAGAACTTTAATACAAAATATTGCCAACTTTGAGCAGCACAATGAAATTGTTAATAATCAGAAAATGCTGACATGAAGGCATCACCAGCACATTTTAAGCTCCAGATGATACTGCTCCCAACAAAGAAATGTCTATTATGGATTTAACCATAAAACTGGAACTGCCGTGTGCACTGCTGCTATGACATATGCTGCAACAGCATCACATTTTGCACTTTGCTTTCTTTGTTATTTTAATTATAGAGTTCAATTATGGCACAGAAATTCTGATTCTTTTCTATTTTGTCTACACTATGTTTAGTAGCTTTAAAGAACAAAAACATCCTTGGGTGACGTATATGGGGCTAGTTTTATCTTCCATGGGACCATTATTTAACTACTACCAGAGTGCAATGCAAGAGCAGCATGTCTACAAAGGGGTTCGGTTAGCACACAATACCAGCATAGACTGTACAGATCAGTGCAGAAAATCAGCCTTTGCTGACAATCTCACATGTAAATTCTATTTACTTTTTTTCTACAAGGATTGTTTTGTATCCCACCATTAAGCAATTAAGAGAATGAGGTTGATGCTTGGATTTTTTAATATATTTGTAGTTTGAATTATTCTAATAGCAGATATGTGATTGTTATTCCATTTACAAACACCTTCATGAAAATATCAACAGCCATCACAGAGCTGCTGTCTTGTGTAAAATCCAGTAAAACTATGTAGTAATGTTGCCTATGAATTGAGTTTCCTTGTCTTAATTAAAAGTTAAAGCAGACATCTACCCTGGTCATGGTAGGTCCCTTCAACCAAGCACAGTACAAACCCCCTAAAAGGATTGTCTTACTGCTAACCTTTCAACATCATCTATTTTCTTGTAGCATTGCCAAAAAACTGATTATCCTTTTAACAATTATAAAAGTCTATTTTACCACTCTCCCACAATTTGAAAGATGCTGAAGGGATTTCGTTCAAAGTTTCCACAAAGATTACTCCTCTAGCTGAGACTAGCATGGATGACCTCAGCCCAGAACACTTAAAAAAAGATCAGCATGTGGAAAGCAGCTTGTGAAAGAAAGTGTCCTGCGACCTTTAGGGAGAAATGACTCTGGCACAAATCTAAAGTAATTTCCCTGAGATGGTTTGCAGCAGCCACAGTTGCACTAGCCCAGGGGGTCTCAGCTAGAGGGAGCCAGGGCATGGTCCAGCCAAGTGGGAATCAGCACCTGGGGCAGGACAGCAGCATGGGCTGAGGCGGACAGGGATGATGTTCCCCACAGAAACAGCAGTCCTTGTCCACCGCTGCTGCAGAAGGGTCATGAGCAAACACACACTGGGTGCCCTGGGAGACTGTGAAAGGATTCATAGACGTTGGGCCAGAAGAGTCCACTAGATCATCTTTTCCTCACTAAGTGCCAAATGTGATTTTCAAATACCTTTTGAGAGCTACACGGTGGCACACCCCTTAGCATTAGAAAGTCTACACTTTCAGCAAGGCACTGATACTCAGGAAAAAAGGACCAGGTTCAATTTCAAGGCTCTTGTAGTAAAGCCACACTCTACCCATTATCTAATAGCCTTGGAAATTCAATTACAATGTCTGAGATCTAAAACGTGAATGATACTTCCCACTGCTATGCAAGTTAGACAAAAATACTGAACCCAGGGACTTACCCTTAAGACTTCCCCCGCTCCCAGCTGTTAGCTGTTAGACCATCCTGGATGGTCTTTCCCCCACGCCCCACTTTAGGAGTCTATGGGACCCTGCCAGCACCAGCGAGACTGACCATCTCTCCCTCTCCCTACCCTGCGGCTGGTGGGTAGAAGGTTCAGACAGAGCAGCAAGAGGCAAAGTGACAGGCTGGTCTCCATAGAATGACACTGGGCTCCACTCCATGGAGGCAGGACATGCAGCAGGTACTGAGGATGGGGCAATAAGCTGTGGACCAGAGCTGGAGATGGCAAGCTGTGTCATCAAGAGAGGGATGGCAAGTGTCACAAAGCTGATCTGGAGCAGGGTAAAATCTGAGCCTGATCTAGCCCGAGGGCGAGTGAGTTGCTGTTGCTGACACCAGACTGAAGGTTTTCATCCATGTCCCCTTTGGCAGAGCCCCAGGAGCTGCTTTCCACCATTGCAGACCCAGACAAGCATCTGGTCTCTGTTGAAAAATGTCAAGAGCCAGAGAAGCCACCATTTCTTCTGCTTGTTTATTCTGCTTGTTAAGCTCCTTTCGCTGATTAAAAGTTTATAATGCATTTATCAGTTGAATTTGCCTGGAGATAAGTCCCAGCCATTGGTTCTTGTTATGCTTTTCTCCCCTGGATTAAACAGCTCTGCTGTGCCCAGGATTTCTGCCCATGACAGTGCTTATGCTTTGTAATCACATCATCCCTTGATCTTTTTGATCAGGCCACCAGGAGGACCTTCTCAGTCCCAGAGAGATCTCTGGGAGATAGCAGTAGTGAACAGAAACACTGATTTTGTGCTAGACTGGCTCCACACAGCTGGGTGCAAGGGACTGGGTTCCCCTGTTTAACATCACTGACACAGGAGCACAGGCCATGAATATAGGTGAAGATTTAGAAACTGTTTGAAAGGATTAAAGAGATTCCTGAGTCGCTCTAACGGTGTATTATTTTTCAGTGAAGGTGGCCAAGCTATGAAACTGTACCTTTTCAACATTTCTTCTTGTGAATCATACAGGTGCTTCTTTCCTCAGCATCTTCTGCTTTACTCACCCTACTTCATCCTTATGCAAACACAACAATATTTACTGTCTTATCCTGGTTTAGATTAAATTATACTGAAGTTCCCAGTCCATCCTTCAGGATCTGTGTAAAAACAATTATGTTTCTTTTTGTAAGCTCCAGGATCAGTAGCTGTAACAGCAGGACACCAGCAGGCAGGGAGCACAGCCTGGAGAGAAGCTGCTCCATGGCTGATGGCAAGTACCTGCCCCCAGCCTGCACATGCAGGGGACCAGTGATGGTGGGGTGCATGTCTGGGTGTGTAAGAGAAGGATGCAGGCAGCCCAGAAGCAGATGCAGAGAAGATCAGGCTGGCAGCCAGCATGACAGACCACACAAAGCAGCTTTGACAGAAGGAGCAATTTGGGAGGGTACCAGAAGTTTCATTTTGAATTGAGAGCAAATAATTCTCCCTGGTTGCATGAGTTGCCCTGTGCCTGGTACACTCTATAAGTCTTTAAAGAAAGGGGATTGCATTGAGGAAACAGCTAAATTAATCTTCAGTTTCTTCTCTTAATAAATATAATCTTCAGGATCCAAAAATCTGGCTACATACTCAGGTTGGAAGAAGGTAGTGGCATTTGGCCGGTAGCAAAGTAAACAAAGGAACTAAATTTATGGTGGTACCTGTGGCAGGGGCATGTTGGTGTTCTGGGATGTCTCCTGCGTTCACAGTGCAGCTGGATCTGGCACCCCTGGCTTTGTTCACTGGAGTTGGGGATGTGGAGCTGGAGATCATGGATGAGATCATGGAGCAGAGGACCAGCTCTCCTCTCTGACCTCATAGACCTCAGATGAACACTTTCAAGTCGCTATAGCAGCTACACAATCTGGTCTCAAAGAGCTTTGCAGAAAATGACAGCAAAGCCCCCAGCTTCACTGTAGGGAAGGCTGGTTAGACACACAGCTGGGTTTTGTGGTGGTACATAACACTGACTCCGACAGCCCCAGCTGCCTTACTCCATCCCCATGCATGCAGGTGATCAGCCGGCAGCTCTGGTCACACACTGCTCTGCTCTCAGTGCCCTGAGCCATGGCCCGATGGCTTGCAGGCTGTCATGGCCCACAAGCTGCACATCAGCCTGTTCTAGCAGTGGCTTCCTGACTGCTGGCTGATCCCCTGGCATCGCTTGCCTCCCTTGCACCTGAAAATAGTGATTGCAGCATCAATTAGTTAATTATTTTTTATGTTAAATTCATTTTTTAGGGTACAGTAGTGAGAAAATGTAGATGTTATTGCATAACAGCAGTAACTTAACATTCAAGAAAAGCTCTTTCTCTCTTTTATTTTTCCTTTGTGAGTGGAAAAAATGCTAAAAACAAATCTAATTTGCTTGTAGGCTGAGATTTCTGCCAAGTGAATATTTATGTCCAAATTTGAAAGATAGGGCATATAATGGAAGTGTTGAAATACTCTCAAGCATTCTGGAGCTGTTTGATGACACACGCTACAAAGTCAGTTCTGTTTACTTTTAAGAACGGTGGCAAAACTTCCTTTAAATTGATGGGGAAACAGGACCAGGCCCTTTATTTAATTTGTTTCTATCTTGGTAGGAGGTTTCTTCTTCCTCTAAAATGTGTCTATAGATGATCTCATGATCCCTGTTGTCCATGTGTGCTGGCAAGGTCCTCATGTAGTTACAGTGCTCAGACATGACAGCGTGCCAGATTACTTGCAGTCCTCATGTCACCAGGGGGGCTGCAGGTTAGGGGGATACTGTTTTTTCATAAGGATTACTAAATTTCCCCTGCAAATACCACCTCCTAGAAATAAACGGAAAATTTGCTTTCATCAAGAAAACAAGGAAAACACACTGTCTGCCTTTCTTGGGATTTTGGATGGATGTGTTTGAAAGCCAGTTCCTTACTTGGTTTCTAAGTAAAAGTGAAGCTGGACACCTAGATTTTCGCCTTAAGTGAAAGGGCAGGACAGGCAGATTGTCACACCTTACACAAGGCAGCTGCCCTGTGTCCTCAGAGCTCTGCCATGGGTCAACTCCATATTCTGCTGAGGAAGACACCAGAGCTGCTATAGGATGTGGTTTGACAGAACTGCTGCCAACCACATCCAGCAGTAAACACACTTCCTCTGTGTTTCTGCATCTGTTCTAGGACCCCAGCACTAACATTCAAATATTTGACATATCCACCATCTCCAGAAAACACAAAAAATGTGCAACTAAGCCACAGATGAAAATTTTGGTCTCAATTCCTGGTACTGTATAGAAATTGCTCTAGATTTTCCTCAGAACAAGAATGAATAGGAACTTCCAAAGATTATATTTTCTGTTAGGATCTGGCATTTTGACATGAATGAAATTTTTTTGGTGAAGTGGCAGTCATCACACATTTAAAGCATCCACCAGTGACTTACATCTCTAGACCTAGGCTTGGATTTCAAAGCTCAGCAGTGTCCGAAGGTAAGATTTTGATTCAGAACCAACCTACTGACAACAAATATGTTGCTCTGATTTTTTTCTCTTTTCTCCTTTAAATGCAAGAACAGCCACCACAACATAATACAAAAATACTCCTTTGTATTCTTGTACTTTCCCAAGCATTCAAAAAAAAAACCAGCAGACAGAGCTAATACTCATCTGTGGTGACAGCCACCCCCACCACCGTTTTTCTTTAACCCTCTCTGGCCCTGCATCAAATCTTCCCAGCTGTGAGTCACAGCCAATCCTACACCAGACATCTCTTTCCACTGCACCGTGGCTTTTCCATGGTGGAGGAACACCGCCAGCACAGGGCTAGCTTCATGCACAGCTAGGGACTGCTGTAGAGATCTAGCTGCAGGACTGGCCAGTTACAGCACAAGCTGCACCGTGGGCAGGAGAGCTTGCGTGCCTCCTTTGCCCTGAGAGTCATGAAAGAGCTGTGCAGCACTTTGGCTTTCCACAGGAACAGCTTACATTGCTGAGCAGATACAAGTTTTACCGAGTAAGATTCTGGGCTGTATTTTGCTACATTTTTATTTCAAATAGATAAATAAGAGGTGTTGGAAACCTTGCAAATCTGCATCCTTTTTTTGAGGTCTTCTCTTTTTCATTTGCTTTGAAAACTCCAGAGAAATCAGCTGTGTCCAAGGCTATTGCTGTTTACCCAGCTCCTGACCCTCAGCCCCTTGCCCCATTCAAACATGTACAAAAAAAACCCCTGGGGAAAATCTTTCAGGACTGAACCCTAAATCACATTGGAAAAATGGAAAGTCTAGTTGTTTTGTTGTTGTTGTTTTTTTTTAAAAAAAAACATGCTGTATTGTTAGTTAGTTTATACCTTGTTGAATGTATTTGGTTTGCAAATACTGAGAAGTATTGTGCAGCAAGCGGGAAGCCCTCCCCTTGCAGAAGAGTAGAGGCAGCCCCATCAGCTGCAGAGGAGCTGAGCTGGGGACTTTCTCGCAGGTCACATCCTTCCACCCACTCAGACAGGTCTCGTCCCTTGAAGTGCGTTGCCCAGCCTTCCCTGAGGACAAAAGAAGCAAAGAGAGCCTATTTAGGTACTAGACTGGTATAATTCATACCCAATACAAGCAGGCTCTGTGTTTTGTAGGGTCTTCCCTAATGAGGGACCTCCCATCACCAGCCCCGCAGAAGGACTTGCAGACCCTCCAACTCTGGCTGAGCATCTCACGTTGAGGAGTGCAGCCATCACTGTCCCTTGATGCCACCTCAGCTGTCTCCAAGTCTGGCTGGGAACAATGAATTGCAATGTCAAGTCCCTCCTCCACTGGGACGTTACAGCTGAGCACAGCGTTGAAGGCACAGTGGACCATGCTCACCACTGCACACAGCAGTGCTCACCACAGGGGCCCTAAGCCTGCTCACTGTGTATGTCACACAAATTACTTACCTCACCTCTACTCAGAAATGCTGCTGCTTTTGCAGTGAGCCAGGCTTTGCATCAGCCCACCACAGGAAGCACAGAAGGCTAATGAGTCCGACAGCAATGGTGGCGAGGAGGAAGGGGGAATCTGAAGGTAGAATCTTGCCCCTCAACTTGGAATGTATTCAGGATGCAGTGGTTAACACCACTATTTTTGCACTAAATGCCTTGGGACTTCAGATAACCACATATTTATATGATCATTGGAATTGTCTTCTACCCCCACTTCTATTTTCTTAGCCTGTTGCTTACTCTCCATTTACAGGCTCCCTATGTTCTAGCAGCCTGGAGTCCCAGGGTTGGTTCAGAGCTACACCAAGCAAGGGCTGTCATATAGATTCATCAGGATTTCAGTGATTAATGCTCCCAGATGCTGTGGGAAGTATTGCTTCCATGCTAGGTGCTTCCAGCTAAGAGACAGCAAAAAGTGGGGGAAGGAGCACTCTGAAGGACTTGGAAAGCATTATCAGAGAAATTTTCAAGGGCTAACCTACTACCTGATGGGCTATTTACTGATCATTTATTTTTCACCTGAGATGGTTTTCTGGAACACTTTTTCTCTGTTCCTTCCTCCCTAGTCTTTCTTGTGAGATGCTTTGCAGAGGCTGAGGCAGTGCAAGTTTGCCTCTCCATTCCCACCCATCTGCAAAGCATTGAAGTTGTGGTTCCTCCTCTTTGGTGTGTCTGTGCTGCCTTTGTGTGGCAGTCATGCTCCTCCATGATCCTCCAGAAACACACATGAGCCCTGTCAAAGAAACTGTCCCTGAAGCCCCTTAGCAGGCAGTCATTCCTTGTGGATTTAACATAATTCTTTTGGCACAGATTATGTCATCAGTTATGTTACTAAATAGCAGATCTGCAGAGAGAGAAGCACAGTCCCATGAGCTCGCTTGAGGGCAGGACACCTGCCCAGAGCAGGTTTCTCCACTGGGTGTAGAGAGGGCTGGGCACTTGAGCAGCCCTGGGTATCAGTGTGGGGCTGGATGCTGTTCATTCTCCCCACTGCTAGGCTGCCATCATCCTCACGTGCTTAGATGCTGCCAGGCAGGAACCCTCATCTGCTTCTGCATGCCAGCAACAACCATAAATGTACATTTTCCCCTGAAAATGCTGGTGTGCCTCCCTCTATAATCACATGTAAGAGAGAGATGGAAGGAGAGGAGGGAAATGGGAGGCAGACCCATCTATGCTTATGATATTTCAATCCTTTCCTGCCTGTTCTGCTATTAGAGAAATAAAATAAAATAAATAATTAAAAAAAACCCCAACTGTTAGGGAGCTTTTCTACCTATCTGGAAAAGGAGGTTTTGGTCTGAACAGGAACGGGAGGTCTAGCCCCAGCCTTCTAGACTTTGGGTTTTCTCATATAGCAGGATATCTGATAGTCAGATACAGCAGAACCCTTCCCATGTGTGCCTGGGAGGTCCCCACTGCTGGCAGACCCAGAGGCAAGACCTGGACCTGCCTGGAGGTAATACCAGCCTTAGGTGATCACTTTCCCGACTACTCCACAACCAGGGGGATGCATTTATCTCATCCAGCCCTACATCATAACCCACCTTAATCACGATTGCCTATCTTCCACCCACAGTCAAAACACCCAGAGAGCCCTGGGGTCCCTAGTGCCCCAGGAAAGGAAAGAATGGATATGGGACAAGGGAAGGGAGCTGGCCAAGAGGTGCAAGGTGAAACCCTGGAGAAGGCTTGGGGGCAACAACACTATGTTGCTTGGGAGAAACACCTCTGGCAATGGCTGTGGCCTCTCATTCCACTGCCTCAGGAGTCAGCAGGGCTACCCACACCCTGCACAGATCAAAAGAGGAGCTGGAGCTGGACATTCATCACCCTCAACTTCCTGTGGCCACAGGCACTGAGTTGCCCAGGTTGGGCTCCACATGCCCCCCAGCTCCATTTCGGCCAGGGAGTGAAGTTGGGCAGAGAGGGAGGCCTCAGGCTGCTTCTTCTGCAGCTGGCCCTGGAGAGGCAGTGCTTTCATGCTCCTGCAAGCCATCCTGCAGTGGTTGTCTGAGGGTCTGCGGTCACTGGTGTGCCACAGCTGGCTGCTGAACTGGAAGATGCCGTAGTGGGCACTGCCATCCCCTTTGATGCTCTGAGCTGCCGTGTTGAAGGTGCTCTTATAAAAAGCCATGCAGAGCCCTGGGCAGGAGCAGAAGAGGCACTCAGGCTATGCCACAGCTGCCAGCCATGGGCATGGCAGCAGCCAGGAAGGAAAGGCCGTGGGGAGACAGGGGACTGAAACTCACAGTTAGCAAGGCTGTAGCCCCTGTAACCATCCAGCCCCTCTTCCTGGAGCACGTGAGCCAGCTTGCACTAGCTGAACACCTTGGCTTTGGTGGCCACAGTCAGCAAGGCCAGCAGTAGCAGCAGCAGGGGAGACCCCATTCCTGCAGGGCTGCTGGTCCTTGCACACTGGGGATCCCCAAGGCAAAAAGTAAAAACAAGGCATAAGCAGGCAATAAAGCACAGTTAGACATCCAAGACCAGCTCCCCAGCAGGTGGTGGCATGACTGGCTCTGGTGACGCCGGGCTGCTCCCGCCTGCCGTTGGGGAGTACACACCCATGTGTGCAGGCGTGCACGTACACTGTGGCCATGCTGGACAGCCTGGGACACAAACGGGTTTTATCAGTGCAGATGTGGAAAACAGAGCGCTTCAGGCACTGCCATTTTGCAGTTTTCTTATATTAGTGGGGAGAAGTCAGGTGTCCTGTGGGAACTGGCAAGCTGACAAATTGGACCCACTAAGGGAAGGGTTACATGCTTTAGCTGCTCAGATGCCTCAGCCTCTTACGCTAGTGCTGGTCAGCCTCTGAGCAGAAGCTGTGATGTGCAGTGACCTCATTGCCATACCTAAACTCACCAACCCTTAGCCCCGGTTTGCACATCAGCCTTTTATCCAAATACCAGCATGCACGCTGAGTCATATCCTACAAGTCCCAGGTGTTTGTCTGAGGAAACACTTCAAATCTGCACTTTACAAACAAAATTAAGACCCTTTCCTTGTGGTAATTACTCTCTTGTCCCTCCTTTCTTCCTCCCTGTGCACCCGCTTTTACCAAACCTACGAGGTGATTTGCTTTCTGGCTACGCAGCGCAGTCCTGCAGCCCTGGCAGGCTGTACCCAGGTGCCCGTGCCACCAGAGCCATCTGCAGCCCTGCAGAGCCATTGGCAGCAAGGGGCAGAGGCAAGGGCTACCTCCAGTGCTGCCTCCGGTGATCATTGTCTGCAGGCAAGGGCAGTAAAGGGCTGCTTAAAAAAACCCAAACATGTATACCTAGAGGAATCCATACCTTCAGCAACGGGGCTCAGGGCTGGGCCTGGGTGGGCATCCCAGAGGGCTGTCCCCTGGCCACTGCTCACCCTTCCAGAACCCCCACTCCCCCACCCTGTCAGCTGGGGATGAAGCCCCCCGAGCCCTGCCTCACACTGGGGGAACTGGGATCCAGCACAGCCAGCGAACATCATAGCTGTGGCGGTGGTTTTCAGGGTCAGACCTCTGAGGTTCATTTTCTGTTTCACCTGAAAACTGGCCCTGCAAGTGAGCCTACCAGCAGTGGTATATTTTATATTTTAAGCTCATATTGCAGGATATTTGCACAGACAGAAATATCACCTTCTCATGGAGAACATAGCAGAACTTTTTCCAATGCCTCCAGCTGGGTAGAAGTAGGAACCCATGAACGAAATTCAAGTAAATTTGTGTGGGAGATGTTTTTAGTTTCTACAGAGAGTTGTCCATGAGTAAGTGGCAAACCAAGAATTAGCACATAGGTCAGTCAATAAGCCGAGGCAAGTGACAAATTACACACTTGTTAGATGCTGTGAAGACAGTGAGAGGGTCTTCCAGTCAAGGCAGTAAAAAGAAACACGAATGTGCCCATTTTCCTCCAGTTTGTGGTGAGGACCCCAAGAGATTTTCTGTACAGGTGGTCAGTGCTTGCTCCTGGCATGTTGGTATCTTCAGCTGAGTCAAGGAAAGCCAGTTCTGCCCTGTGAGCTGGTACCACCTCACAGCTCAAGCAGGGCCTGGCCACACAGCGAAGTGGAGGTCTTTATTTACTCTTGTTTTACCATTCTGATATCTCTCTGTTTTCAGCCATGAACACTAGTAAGCCTAGTGAAAATTAAAAAAATCACTTAGAAGCAGAGCAACGGAAGGAATCTCCTCCTTATGGGAGCGTTTGCTTTAATTTATACTATTAAAGACAATAAATAACAGGACTCCGTAATGACATAATTTGCATATCTTCTTGGTTTCAAAGTATTCTTTATCAAGCAAAATGAGGTTTCAAACATGTCTGTGATATCTCCTCTGGATTAAATATTAAATGTGATGCCAAAGTAATAAATACAGAAATCCTGCCTGGCTGTTCTAACATGCAAGTCCTTAATTGTGTGGGAAGCTGCTCAGATGGGTTTCAGTTTCAGCAGGAGATAAAATGCCACAGACCCAGTACAGTATCTGTGTCACTACAAGATTTATAGCTTGATTCCCTGCCTGGAAACAAAGGAACAAATAGCCGCATGTCACGCACTGAGCTGAAACATTATGGATTATATTATTACTCGAGTTTCTACAGGACTTCTCAGTGGGGGAAAAAAAATTCTATTAACTGTCTTTTACGACTACCAGCAGGGCAACATGAAGAGAATAATCTCCTCCATTTATAAGGTCTGGGGGCCTTAAAACCTGAATAGCAGCCCAGGAGCTTTGTCACAAGGTCTGGCTGTTTCCTTTTCTTCATAAAATTCCTATCTCCATTAATCTGTGTTTATTTTCGTTCTGCTTTTTAATTTGCTTAATGGACTTCAGCCGAAGTCTCTCCTAGAAGTCAGAGGAAAGTAAACTCTGATAAATCCTTTGGGACTTAATAGTCACAGTTAAGCACTTCTTTGGATTATTTTGTCTGACTTTCATCTTTGCTGCTGCAGAAATGTCGGCTGCCTAGTACTGCAGCCCTAACCCCATGACTTAAGAGCCTGGGAATGAACTAACAAAAGATATCCCTCTTTCTTTCTCCTTCTGCAGGCACGGAAATACAACAAGACTAGATTTAAACTCATAAAAGGCAACCAGGGTGTCCTCCACATGTTTGGCCCATGCAGAAAACATGCTGGAGGCTCAATGCTCCTTGAACTGCCAGTGTCTGCCAGTTGCCCCCATCCCCAGGCTTTGGTTTCCAGAGGTAGAAGGAGGAAGCCCCAGCCGGACAGGAGCGGCTGTGCATTGGACTGTACCCAGGCTGAGTGTGGGGAGCACAGCCTGATCTGGGCACCTCCAGCCTCAGTTTCCTGAAGCCAGGTACCATTGCTGTACAGGAGGTACCAACTGCTCCTCCGTCACACAGCCTGGCACCCTCTCACCTCAGCTCCCAGCAGAGATGGGGTAAGGTTGCAGATCCCAAGTCTCATGGGGAATCTGCTCTCTGGTAGCCCGTAATGGGCATCAGAGTCCTCCTGCAGGAGAGGAAACCTGTAATAATTCCTTGTTCCCAATCCTACTGGCATCATCTGCTCAATAATGTTTCATGTTATTAATCTATTATTATTTTCTTTTCAGTGGGTAGGCTTTGAATAACAGCCAAGGTCAGTATTAGTCTCTAAATACCTTTTTGTTAGTAGTCCAAATCCTTTGTGTTCTAACTCATATATTACTTTCTATGCAGCAGATTTATTTTTGCAGAGCATTTATTCCTGCAGGATCCACTTTTTCAGAAATTGTGGTGTATAATTAGGTCCCAAGCGCCTATTTCTAATCCTGAACAAAGGTTTACTTTATTGTTCATTTCAGCAATTCATATTTTCATTTTACTTCTTCCATGTATGATAGACATAATTAATTAGGTCCCATTCCACCAACTTTTCTATTTCCTTTGTCTAATGATCAGGCTTTTCAAAAACTCTCCAGGGTTTTACATGTTGCTGGAGCAATTTACATGTGTCCACCTGTAGTGAAACTAAGGCATGAAGCATAAGCAAGCACTGAGAGCTGAGCTCCTCTGACTGACAAACCCTGGTATAGGCAAATGATGGGCCCATTGACTTGTAAGACAGATTTTACAAATATTTTGGCCCAACCTGACTCTAGACTGAGGGCAATATGTTCCTAAAGAAAATTTCTAGCCTCCTGATTTTGTTTAACTCACTTGATAAAGCTGTCACCTGTGAATGCGTAGGCTTCTGTCTCAGAAACAGTGAGTAGATGGCCATGGAGAAGGTAATTCCAGCCATTTTTATAAAAACACACCATCATGTGCCAGGAGAAAAGCTGAGCCATTGGGCCGGCCCTATATCCAGCCTTGACTACTTTGCCTTGGATCTGTTTTTCTTTCCTTGGTATAAAAGGGCTTAGCCCCCCACATGCTAACCATAAATCTCAGCAGTACCTTAATTACAACATATCTGATCTTTCTGCTGGTACCAGGTGATCAGCCACAGCACAGCTTCAACTTGTTGTTTTATGGCATCATCTGACATAGTAGTAATGAGAGATTAGGAGCTGGAAGTTAATATGGTGACACATGTAATTATACAGCTCTAGGGTCTGAAGGCCTTATTAAAGAGTAATCCAGCATCTAGGGATACCAGCATAATGGACATCACAAGGAAATGTGCTCTCTGGAACAGCTGAAGGCTTTCTTGAACTGTGGTGGCTACAACCATCGCTACGCAGACTAGGCAAACCTCAGTGTGCTTGAAACAAGGCAGCTCAGGCCATAGGAGAAGAGCAGCTGAGAGAGCACAGAACTCTACAGGGTGCAAAACTCATCCAAGAAACTGGGTAAATACTCCAGTGGTTTGCTCTGTGGAGGTGGCTGCTGCCGTCAAGCTTGCTGCTGACACCCCAGCTGGTCACAGGCCAGCGCAGGGCTGTCTGCACCGCTCTGCAGGCACAGCAGGGACTGGAGGGGCTGAGCAGTCAGTTACACAAGCTGATGCATCTCCTGAGGTCGGCTGGAGACAAATGATCAGGAGTCCTATTTTGGAGCTCCCAGTGGTGGAACAAAAGCAGAGGTTGAGATCCCATATCTGCTTCTGTGAAACTCACACTAAACAAGGAAAAGCTGCACAGCTTGGCCCATGATGACAAATAGAAGACTGGACCCTGATCAGATGAGCCACTTTCCATGGGTGGACAGGAGCCCTTGTGGCTTACTAGTCTGGCTCACTGATCCATGCTCTGATGTCTGGGATCCTTCTAACAAAATTATCACATCTAGTAAGAGTCAAAGCTGCTTTGTGGGAACCATGAATTTCCTGTCTTCTTTGCATTTGTGAAGAAAGGTTTTGCCATGTTCCCAGGGTAGAAGTCACAATTTGCATTAGGAAAATATAAACAGAATGAAAAGATCGGCCCCATGATAGAGCCAGCACAACAACAGATTCAGGAAAGTACTAACTAAATGCTGCACAGCAGGCAGATTTTGATTTATATTTGTAAGCTTTTTTGGTTTCAAAATACAGTATTCTCCCTCTTTCATCTCCAAACCCCAGCCAATCCAGAACAGAAACATAGCTTTTGGCGGTCTTCATTTTTTAGCTAAACTTGTTTGTGTTCTCTCTTAGTGCTTGAAGCAGAGCAGTAGCAAATTACATTACTGCTTCTCAGTTTGTGACACACTTGACCATGTTTTTTCAATAAAAATTACACCACTTAACTTTGCTGGGTCAGTAATGAAGCAGCAAGAAAGATTTTGTTTGGCAAGAAAAACTAGTTAAGAATCCAGAGCTTCTTACAGCTAAAGCAAAATAAAGGATTTAGGTTAATTAGACTATTTATGAACTCTAAACTCTTCCCTTAATTTATGTATTACGATGAAATGTATCTCTGTGGCCACTTTGAGCAGTATTCCACACGCTATGGGAATATTTTTCCCACCCTGCACAGCAGCAGCAGTGCGCAGACACTGCAAAGCAGAGCTTGTCCCTGGGGTACCGATGGGAGCCTTCATGTCTGTCTAACTGAGGAAGAGGTATGTCCCTTTGACATGAACTCGTACTGCAATCCAGCGCAGAGTTCCCATCAGAGATGGCCAGCAGGCTGGAAGGGGGCAGGGACAGGCTGTCATTTGCTTCTAGGGCCATGTCAGCTTGGTGGAAAAGTCTCAGCTACACAACCTTTCTGAGGACTCAGATATCAGTGTACCTCCAACATGAACCTGTTTCCAGCTGAGGGATGGGTCAGCTGGATTGATGCTGAGAACACTGGTTATGTTTTCTGAGGAGAACCTGGAGGGTAAGAGGCACTGTGCCACTTTTGGGAAAAGAAAGTTCATTTCCAGGTATGTCAGGCATCAAGACCCCAATCTTCCTTCACACAAACCTCCTTTTCTCTCACCTTCCCATTATTTCAGCCTCAAGACACCGGCATCTCTAAATGTGGCAGCATGCTTGAAAACACATGGTAGCAAGTATTGCTTGCATTGAAGCTGGCTAGGTAGCATCACAGCACACCTGACAGGAATGGCAGCCTAAAAATAGGTATTGCGTTGTGCCATTTTCAGTGGGTCTTTGAAGGCATCCAGACTAATGCCTCTGCATCTAATGAGACCTCCTGAAACAGCGGCTTTGGCTTTGAAGAAGCTGCTAAGTCAGCCAGAGGCATGGGAGGGTTTGGGGCCGGGGGGCAGGGCTGTGCTCGCCGGAGTGCTGCCCTGCCCAGGGTAGGGGTTGATGTCCCCAGGGGTGCCCATGCAAGCATGGTGTCCCCACGCAGACAATCCCGTGCAGCCCATGCCAAGGTGCAGATGCCATTCACCTTTTTCCAGGGAAGATGCAGACCTCTGTCAGGCAGACATGCACCAGTAGACAATAAGCTTGTGTTTTGAGAAGCGTCCTTCTGTGTCATCTGGGAGCAGCGTATGGCACCCAGAAGTGCAGGGAGCAGGGGCTGGCATCAGCTGCTGAGTCCTTGCATTTCAGATAGGGACTCTTGCTTGGCACCACTTTGTACTGAGCCAGCACCAAACCCTCACTGCATTTGTGAGGCACCAGCACGTAGGCAGTGAATCCCTTGGCAGAAGGCGTAATTGCACCCCTCATCTAAAAGTGACTTTTTTCTGGCAGACAACAACTCTCCCTCATGCACTTACTATAAATATTTGGGGGGTGGCGTTGGCTTCAACAGCATATAATGTCAATGGCACTGAACCTTGTAACCGGGAAATGATCTATGTTGACAACCACACTTTGGCTTTGCCTTGAATTTTATTTTCTGTAAATGCCTTGGCATTTCTTTTGCAGCGTCAGGCTTTTTTCCAGTCACAACGGTCTGTTTCATCCATGTCTTTATCTCTTAAGAACAACACTTTAGTTGTGGAAGAATTGTTGGTGCTTGTCTGAACTCATGTAATTTTGATGTAGGGGGTAAAGAAGGCATTTTGGTTCATATCTGAAGGGGATTTTCTCAAGTTCATACACAGCTGTTTTTAGCTGGTAAACTCATATTACTTGATGATGATGATGATGATGATGATGATGATGATGATGATTACTATTTTTGTAACTTCCTTCAATGGAAATTATGCAGCTGAAAAGCTTACTGTAACAAGCTGGGAATATTTGCATACATGTATACACACACACATGCAGACATGTATGTACATATGCATGGACACATACACACAGGTAATCTTTCTTTTTTGTCAAATCAAACTGTTTCCTAATACTGAAAATGCAAAGACAAAAGAGTTATAATTTGATTTTTTTTAAAGTAATGACATCCTCAAATTCTCAATTGACTAATGGATCGTCTTTTTTCTTGAACAAAGTCATAGATCCAGTTTTGTAGTTTCTTTAACAGCCTTTGTGCCTGTCTAAGAAATAGACGGAATGATTTTACTGTGATCATTCCTGATGCTTGAATTTCACACTCAAAAGAATACTGGAAATGCTATTAGGCTAGAAGGGTATTTGAAATTATTTGTGGTTTGGCAACAGAGGAAATTATGTTTGATGTAATTTTTGTTCCTATTTGTAAGGGAATTTAGTAATTTTGGAGACTGAATGTTTATCTATGTTTATCCATGAATGCCACGTGAGTTAACTGCATCAAATCTGTTAATACGACATGAGAGGTGGCAAAATGCTTTTGTACAATGTTTCTTCCCCAGTAGAAAGATGAAGATAAGTATTTCTGGAGTTTGATCAATTCCAGTGATTGAAAATAACCCAGAAAGCTAATCTGCAAATAAGGAAACAGATTTCCAATTTGTTGTGTGGCTTTGTTTTGTTCTTTCTTTTTCATCTCTACTTTCTTAGGTATAACATGGACAAGGAGAGGCACTAAAACAAGCCATGTTTTTGTGTCAGCCACAGGAACAGCATTCCACCCTCAGTTTACACCAGCTCCAAATTTAGGTCCGTGGCGCTAACCAAGAAAGCCTTTGCATACACGTTCCTTTCAACATCTGTAGGCATTAAAAGCTTTCTAGGCTACTCAGGGGTTAAAGTTGTTCTAGTAAGTGTCCTTAATAAGGAATTCAGACGGTTTCTGTTTGGTTTTAATTATGACAGCCTTTCATATAGGTTGGAGGGGCTCTTGACTCTGTCCTGTTGAGACATTAAAGGTCCCTTTGTTTAAAAGTTCAGAGGCAGATCTGAGATCGCCTGTAGTTCACCTTTAGGATATAGAAAAGTGCTGAGACATGGCAGGGTTTGATGCTGGTAGCCCCCACGGTGGGAGCTGTGGCACAGGGAGTTGTCAACATTGCTCTCCCTACTGCAGCCTGCTTGCTCCAGCCGCGATGCTATCAGCATTCCTCACTGGAGCCTGTCTGAGTGATGGCTGATTAATGAACTGGGGCTACAGCTATCTGTGAGAAAGAATAATTGCTTATTTCACCCATGTCACAGTCCAAATTGGGGAAGTCTGACAGCATCTGGTTCGCTCCATGTAGAGACACCAGATACACAAAATGACTTCTCCCAAAATTGCTGTGATTTTCACTGATTTCTTCCCTGCAGCACACCTCTCCCCAGGAAACAAAGCAACCAACCCTGGAATTTCTTTTTGAGGTAGCAAGAGGGGAAGGAAAACCATGACCCTCCTCCGTAATAACTTTTATGAAATGAAGCACAAACACAAACTCGTTTCATAAGCACTTTGACATCAAAAATCTCATGCACTGTTTAATCTGAAAAAATAACAATCTTGTAAGTAAATATGAGAGAGATCTCTGTTCTGATGAGTGGAGAGCCCTTTTACTTTCTGCTCTTACATGTGATGTCTGCCAGTTTATTCACTGTCTCTTCACTTAGCTGCTACAACAAAATCAAAATAAAAAGTTGCAGACGCACTCCACATCACTAGCCAAGATGCACAGCCTGTAGCAGTAACACACATTGTCCTTCACGTGCACCAATGCAGAGGGATGCTGGACCTTCCACATTTCCATTTCAACCACTGTACAATATGCCACAGAGCTCGTCAGTAAAAGAGCAGATCTCTCAAGAAACTTGCTGGATTCACTATTGTTACTCCCCAATTTCTCCTGGCAACCAATTATTTTCTCATCCGCGTTACACTTGGCAGGACACTTAGGGTTTTCCAGATGGTACAGCTGGCCTCTAGTTTGCCTGAGAGAAAGTATCACTGAAGATATAAGGCGGCAGAAGTTTGAATCTGAAATCTGAACATAGCATTATATATGTACTGACATTAAATCTCTCTGCCATTGGTGACCCGCTGCCAGGCTGAAACATTTGGCATATTTCAGCTAAGTAGAAGATAAAATTGTTCACAATTGCCTTCAAATAAAGCCATAGCAGGCATCTTACTGGACATGTGGTTCTCTAGAACGTCTTCCAACTAATAATTCTCATACCAGTGATTTATGAGCCAGAGATGCTGCAAATTGTGCTTGTCTGAAGGGCAGTATTACATCAGATATATTACATTATTTCAGTGTCAAAAAGACACTGAAAGCTGTCAAGGAGTCTCTTCAGTGGCTGAAACATCAACCAGCCTATTTTGCCTTAATCATGATAGTAAACCTCATAGAAAACGCAAAATTTGTGCCATGTCAGTCAGCCAGGACATAGATATGCTGCCTCATCTTTTAATCCTCTGCCAAATCAATAAGTTCTTCTCAAGGACAGGATTTTCAGCTGCAATATAGAGAGATATCATGGGAGGCACAACATAAGCTGATCAGAGTCTTGGCTTTGCAAAACCTCCCTGTTACCCCAAAGCCACCTGCAGACCGTGGCAAGGGCCCTGCCATTTGTGCAGGTGCTGGGCCAGCCTGACTCTAGGTCCCAAATTTGCTTCTTCAAAGGAAAATCTGGGTAGGTCATGTATTTTATGAAAAATATCTGCTTTACTAGGAAACTGTGTTTTGGTGAGATGAGCATGTCTGATGAGCTCATGTTGGTGTGCTGTGCCACAGTATCTGAGACTGAATGAAAATCCCTGTCTCTGGCTGTGTGGCTGTTTGATCCTGTCGTCCTTTAATGTGATGGCTGGAAATTTAACAGAAACCTTTGAATCTCAAGCCTGTACACTCTAAGAACACATTCAATGTGACAGCTCCTGGGGGTTCTTCATGCATCCCAGAGGCAAATGAGGGACCTGATGTTAATCTCCTTCCAGATCCTGGCACTGCGATGGACTTTACAAAGTTAGAATAACATCAGTAGTATTTCCAGGTACACTGTGACACTGCAGCAATGGAGGAGCAGGGACCTCTGGTCTCAGGGGCAAGGCTTTTGCTTTTTGCTGTAGGCACACACCTGCAGCTGTTCCTTCCCCTTAGGGGATGCTCGAAGGGGCTTGGTGGTACTGGCTTTCTGGTTGTCCTGCATGCATGCAATTTTTACACAATCTGCTTTCAGAGGCCTGATTTCTCTCCCCTGTAGCTGTGTCAAACACTCCAAGCCTGGGAAATGGAGACGCAATAGGAGAACCAGCGGAGCATTGCCACAAAAACACCAAACAGGCAAAAAAGTTGCACATTATAGCAGTCCCTGTACCCATGGCAGCTAATATGATTGCAATACGCTACCATCTTCCCACAAGCACA
Source organism: Falco naumanni (assembly GCF_017639655.2). NCBI lineage: Eukaryota > Metazoa > Chordata > Aves > Falconiformes > Falconidae > Falco > Falco naumanni. The sequence continues at coordinate 45,606,584 of NC_054057.1, read as the reverse complement.
AAACTTCCTTCTGTTAATCAGCACACTGCTGTGTAGAACACATAAATAATCTTATAAGAAGGTGAAGGAACCTCCATGGCCACAGGAGAGGCAGCTGGACCCCAGGGATGCATACTTGCCTCAGGACCCAGGACATGCAAAGCCATGATGTTGTAGGAGCAGCAGCACCTGGCTGCTTTCAAAGCCGTGAAGCAAACGCTGCTGCTTTCTCAGCTAGCAAGGCTGGGGTAGCTCAGGTAGTGTTACTTGCAGCACTCTCACTTCCAGTCATGGTTGTTTCTAATTTGTATAAAGGCTGAATGGGGAAAAGAGGGTTAAACTCAGTATAGTCATGAGGAAAAGAACAAAGGGGTTAATTCATCCCTGATTTATACCTTGTGCAGCTTTGCACATTGCAAACTTGTGTTAGGACTCAACAGGGCTAAGTTTTTCTATAGGGCCAACTTGCAGAATAAAGTTAAACATCTGGATATGTGTAGGAACAGCAGGTTCGTTACATAAAAGGTAAAGTCAGAGCAACTTGGAATTACTACGTGCTGAGTCCGATGCTTGCCTTTTTTAGCTTTATATTTGAAGTCTGAGTGGTCTACGCTTCAGCCCTTTCCAGCAACCTTCCCACTCCTTCCCAGTCGCCTCCATAAAACATATTTGGGTGGCAGGATTAACGCGGACAAAGTGCACGTATATCATCTGGGGTGGGCAGCCTGGTTTAGAGATTTCAGTTGTTAGGTCTTCTCAGGGGGACTCTTAAGGAATTGTATTAACAAAGCACAAGGAGTCAGATTAGGAAAATTCAGCCCCGCTTTGAATCCATCTGCTAGATCTTCACAGGCAATTCGGAAGTACTCTTCCACATGGTGCCAGGGGGACAGCTGGAGGAGGCTTCACAGTGTCCACTTTTCAGTCTGATCTCAATGAACCTTTGTGGTTCTATCGATGCCAACGTGAGAACATTTCCTCTGAAGTCATTTGTATAAACAGCCCAGGGACCAACTCAGAGCATTCAGCTTTGTTCCACAGGACAGGGACAGTAGCCTGACTGTTGATTTATTTAAAAGGAGAAAAACAACAACAAAAAATGTCGCCAGGAAGTTGCATGACTATCAGGAAATGCTCACCAAAGGGACTGTGTTAAGCAGAGTATGTAAAGCCAACAAACAAATCCACAAATGTTTTATAAAGTAACACTTTTTATTTGTATTTCTGACAACACATTAAACTGTTCTGTCAGGGATGTCAACTCTTCTCTAAATCCCTTTTCACTTCTTTAAAACATTTTGAAGCATGGAGTATTTCTTTAGGACACATTGCAGAAAATGGCTGTAATAGGGAATTTATTTTCATGCTTATATGTTCCCATTTTGTCATTAACATTCTTTCCACTGTACCATGGCCAGGAATGGGTGCCAGGTCTGGGAGTTTAGAAATTATTTCTGCATCATGTGGAATCTCTGCTAATCGGCTGGTGTTCTCTGATCCAGTGGGAAAGTCCAGGGATTTTAAGCTGAAGCACTTTCATGCAAGCCTGTTGTGTCTTCCCATAATACTTGTGCTCCCCTAAAAGTGGCTCCAAAGATTTCCTGCCCTAAAATCTCTTTCTGCCCTCAAAGAGGAGAGGTGAGAAAAATGTCTGGTAATGCCAGGAACATGGGCATTATTCAGAGCAGGATGGAAAATGGAAAACAAAATTCATCAACACTTTCTTCAGCAAAGAATATGTCTATTCAAAGGCAAGGCTTTTATTCTATGGGTTACATGCAGGTTTGTCTTTTTTTGCAGAGGGGGTCCCTCACAATAAGGTACTTTCTGGGAAGAGAAAACAGCCCTTATAAAAAACATGCTTTCAAATGAGAACATAGGTGGAGTGAAAGTGTTTAACTCTGCTTAGCATTACCTTGCATTACTAGCCCCTCAGATCAGAGCAGAAGCCCCTGCTCCATGCAGTGCTCATTGCTCTTCTCATGAGAGGGCTGCAGCAAATGAAGCAGCAGCCTTCGAATGACAGCTGCTGACTCCCATGGCAGAATGAGGCCAAGCCGTGGGGCTGTGGTGCCCAGTGCCCTTCTTGATTTCACTGGCCTCATCAGCTGTGCAAACAGGGTTGCGTAGTGCCTGAGGTCCAACAGTAGGTGAGGAGCCAGGCTTTGTCCTTGTGCAGTTCAGCTAAGGGCTGCCTGCTGGTGACACCTGCCTTCCATGCCACCTCGGATCACCTTCCCCCCAGTTGGAAAAATTTTGGATTGTATTTGGATCCTGCCCTTGTAAACTCTATAGAAAAGAAGGGTGTCATTCCCTTTCACCCACCTCATTTGTCTGTGCTTTCTTCTCCTGAAGAGTTTATTTGGGATTCGATTTGGTGAAACACTTTACTACACATTTTCTGCACTCAGAAAAGCAAGCATGGCTTGACTAGATCCTAAAGCTTTGCTGTATTGGGTTCTTCTTGGTGTGTTACAGTCTGGTGCCCACCCACCACTAATTGACTTGAAGGTGGGATACTGAAACCAAGAACTGGAGGAAGATCCTATTTCAATGTCCGATACAAGCTAGCATGTCCCTAAGCTTCTATAAACACAGGGTTGAGCCTAGATTACATCAGCACAAACCAGTTAAAACTATTCACTTGAGAGCAGAATATTCCGTTTCAGTAAAAACTGGAACTGCAATTTCATAGCTCTAATTCCCGTAAAATTTCCTCAGACTAATTCTCTTGCTATTTCTTACTTCAGTGACAATCAGGTTGTGTAAAACCAGCCAGCTCTGTCTTGACAGGGATGAGAGAAGCCCTGAGGAGAAGGACTTGGGGTGTTGGTTGATGGGAAGCTCAACATGACCCAGCAATGTGCCTTTGCAGCCCAGAAAGCCAGCCGTATCCTGGGCTGCATCAAAAGAAATGTGACCAGCAGGTCAAGGCAGGTGATTTTCCCCTCTCCACTCCGCTCTTGTGAGACCCCACCTGGAGTACTGTGTTCAGCTCTGGGGTCCCCAGCATAATAAAGACATGGACCTGCTTGAGTGGGTCCAGAGGAGGCCACAAAGATGATCAGGGGGCAGGAGCACCTCTCGCATGAAGACAGGCTGAGAGAGTTGGGGTTGTTCAGCCTGGAGAAGAAAAGGCTCCAGGGAGACCTTATAGAACCTTCCAGTACCTAAAGGGGCCTGCAAGAACACTGGAGAGGGACTTTTTACAGGGGCATGTAGTGATAGGACAAAGGAGAATGGCTTTTAACTGAAAGAGGGTAGATGTAGATTAGATATTAGGAAGATTTACTGTTAGGGTGGTGAGACACTGGAACAGGCTGCCCAGAGAAGCTGTGGATGCCCCATCCCTGGCAGTGCTCAAGGCCAGGCTGGATGGGGCTTTGAGCAACCTGGGCTGGTGGAAGGTGTCCCTGCCCATGGCCGGGGGGTTGGAACTGGATGATCTTTAAGGTCCCTTCCAGCACAAACCATGCTGTGATTCTATGACACAGCCTTCCTCATGGCCCTCAGCAAAGAGGCATGGCCACCCAGCCTGCGGAGAGAGGAGAAACCCTGACGGACGGGAGCTGAAGTGCCCTGCTTGCCTCCTGACAGCCCGACGAGGGGAGCTGCCCGTCGCTGCCTGCCCAGGACCCAGCAGATGGCACTCCTGGATGGTGTTTCTCCCAGATCACAGGCAGCATCTGCCTCCAGCTGCCTCAGCCGCCCCATCCCGGGCTGGAGGGCAAGGCAGGGCTGTCCCTGGGGACGTGGGGTGGGCTCTGCTTGGCTGTTTCATCTTAAAATCTGATGCTCAAACTGCCTCAGGTGCAAGGCTGGGAACCCTTGCCAGCACCCTGACACAGCAGGCCAGTCTTCTGGGGCCTTGTGCTCCTCTGTAAGGGGAGAAAGCCTGGATTCGGCCTCTTTGAAAGCCATTCCTGGCTTCTCCCTAAAGCCTCACTGGGTCAGACAGACTTCACATGAGAAGGACAAACCTGTGGGGTCTGGTTGGGCTGCACAGTAAATACAGCTTTACCAGCAGGTCTGGAGAAGTCAGCATCTTGCACATCAGAAAATCACAGTATCACAGAACAGCTGAGGTTGCTAGAGATCACCTCGTCCAACCACCTGCTCACTGCACGGCCAGCTACAGCATATTGTCTGGGAGTATGTCCAGTTGGGTTTTGCATTATCTTCAAGGGTGGAGACTCTGCAATGTTTTGGGCAACCTGCTCCAGTGTTTGAGCACCTTCACAGTAAAAAACTTTAAGTTAAATTTCCTGTATTTTGATTTGTGCCTGTTGCCTCTTGCCCTGTCACTGGGCACTGTTGATAAAAGTCTGGCTCAGACTTCTTTACTATCTCCATCAGGTATGTACACACACAGACAAAATCTCTCCCCTCTGCCTCCCTGTCAAGCCTTTGCTGCCACTCCTTTGATATTTCTTCTTTCTTTCTTATGAAACATTATAATTTAACAGGCCCTATAAGGATGCTGCTGCTGACACACAACAGCTCTGAGAAGTCACAGTTATTAGATTGCTTATGAACCTAAAAACGGTCTGTTTAATAAGATTTCACAGGATTAACACCATTGAGTGTTCCCACTTCTATCAGCCTTAGCTCTGTCATCCTACACAAGTAGGCAGGGTCCCACCTAAAAAGTATCTTACTGGAAGAAACATTTTCATATTACGTGCCTAACCATAGGGCCAAGATCACAGTGAGGTGCGTATCTCAGCACATAGTAGGTGTTTCTTTGTTCTAGGTGGAGACAGCCAACACCAGAATTTTGGATCAAACTATTCCGAGCTTGGAGGAAGAAATTTGAAGTCTGGATCTCAGGCTCTTGAAGCTTTGCTGTTGACAGATCCAAAATACTGAAGGCTTTTCTGGAACTGGGGTACAGGTGCAAATGCAGTTCAACAGGGTGAGCTTTTTTGCTTAAGCTTTTAGAAATGTTACTTGGCTTGTTCCATCCCTGTTGGACCTTCCCACTGTGATAGCTAGCTCCTAATAGCAGGCTAGGTAAGGAGTTTCTTCTTCCTCTTGTGTTTTCTCTTGACAAGCATTGGCTCCGCTAGACAGATGTCAGCATGCCAAGCCACGATATTCCTCCCAGCGTGATTTCGTAGTGGTTTATTTATTTATTTCTGTGCTGCATCTTGCTTGCTTGCCAGTGGAAATCTGCCTGGGGGTTTTGTTTCATGTCTCTTGCAATGGGACGTGGAAGTCTGCCTTCCCAGCTTTACCAAAGCACTCCTGGCCAATATTAGGAGAAGATGCCAGAATATAACAGCTCCTGCACTGCATGGGAAATGCATCTCTGTTGCTAGCTAAAAACATTTGGTTTTTGGTGGTTCCTCTCATCTCCTCCTCCTCTTTTAGAACTGTTGTTGATATTACATTTACTTTCCAGAAAAGCAAAGAAGTATCTTGCAGCCCTGCCAAGAAGTCTTATCTGCACACTACACCTGAAATTTAAATTCCTCTACAGTCAGGGTCCAACACTTATCATGCCATTTCCCTGATCATCTTTATTAGTTCCATTCCCTCAAACTTCTTGCCGAACAGAAGTCTTCAAACCTATTTTATCCATGATGACTTCAATTCCTACAGAATGGAGACAAAAGGTCATCCCCCAATGTAATGTTTAAAACTGAGCATTACACAAGAAACACCACAAGGCTCTTACTGCACCTTTTATTGCATTCAGACACAAGACTATGTTGTTGGATATATGGGTCCTTCAGAAGGTTTTCAGATGGTGCCTGTTGAGGCATGAAGACAAGCTAAAAAGCGGGTCTGATGCAAATGTGACTGCAGTCACTGGAAGGCTGTCAGATGACTGTAATGGATCTTCAATCCCAAATTAATTTATTTGAGCCCATGGGATTTTGCAGTTGACTTTATGGGTTCCTAGATAATGGCTTCCAGCATTTCATCCAAATCAACTGCTGACAAGGGAGCGCGAAACCTTCCTGAATGTGCTCTTGGCTTTAGTTTAGTTAAGTTTGTAAGTAACCATTTAGTAGAGTTTCAGAAATGCTGCTTCACGCTAGAGAAGAAGAAAGATATAGCAGTGGGTTTTGGAAGAGCTACAGTTTGGCTCCTCATTATGGCAACATCAGAAAACACCATCACTGAGCTGCTGTTATGGCAAAAATGCAGATTTTTGCAGAAACTCAAAATGTCCTGAATGTTGCATTAGATTCATTGAAATAATCTTGATTTTTCAATGAAAACTTACTGAAAAAAGTTTAAGAACATTTCCATCCCCATCTTCCAGTCACATCAGACTGATCAACAGCCAAATCTGTAAAATCCTAAGAAGACTACACAGCAGAGAGCTGGCTGCATTACAGGAAAGCACAGCTTGTCATAGGAAAAGACCCTGTTTTCAGTCTTGCACCAGAGGCATCCAACAGCACATCTGAGCAGCCGAGATGGCAGAGTGAAGTGGCCTTGTCCTGGCTGCAGCTGGCCATAAAGACATCTAGATTCTGTTCCATGTCTCTTCCTCCCTTCTCCTGCTAGTGAATACCAGCTGTGGAGGGATAGTGAGCCAGGGAGTGGTGAGAGAAGTAACCTACGGCTGGCAGGAGAGGTTGGAAAAGAAGATTACAAATGGTTATTTGAATGCATGTGCCGCTTGATAAAGTCAGCATTAAAGGTCCCCCTTCTTGTTCTTAGCATGCTGCAATCCAACCAGAGATGCAGATTCTCATCCAGAGCTTTCATAACTCAGGCTGTTCAGACCAACCAAATTCACACTTGCTGGTGCTAAACTGTAGCCCAGAGCCCTGCAGGATGGTGTGGGAGGAAAGCAAGGTACCTCCATTTCTACAGTCTTTTCCCAGACCTTGTAAATCCAGTTGTGGCCCTGGGTGTAGCTGTGCATCCAGGCTGCAAATTAAAGCTTCAAAGGAAGCTGGTGTGAGCTGGTACCTGTTCAATCAGGCAACTTGGAAAGCCACAGTGTAGAAACATGAGCTGGTACAAGAAGTAATCAGAACACTTGGATTTACCTGAGTCATCACCATACCTTACTAATGAACATCTTGGGGGCTTGGCTAGAAGCAGGTAAACTCCTTTGGAAGTCAAAATCCCATAGTCTTAAATTTACTTGGGTATATGTACTACTTCTCCTCTGATTCTGAGATGAGCAAATGTGCAAGATCACTACCATCAAGGGGCATGAGTATATGAAAACACACAGGACTGATTTAATGGAAAGATTTAAAGTAAAAAGCCACAGCTGGCAAGGAATGCAGGGGAAGGTCCTCAGAGATGGTGCTGAGGTGCCTGAAGCAAGAAGCAAACAGAATTCAGCTGGTTGAATTAAAGACCCAGTGAATTCATTGAACGGAATTTTATCTCCAAGTCTCTTGGCTTTTCATCCCATCATGTGAACAGCATCAGGAATAGAGAGGCAAGAGTCCAGCTATCTCGATGCTCTGACAGGCTGCAGAATCAGGCCTCTTGCTTGTCCTCCTCTGTTGAGTGACTTCTGTGTCTTTGGCTGTGTCATGCCTGCCTTCAGGAGCAGGAGGGTGGAAGAGATCTGTAACAGGGTGCTCAGAGTGTGGTTATTAGGGTTTTGTTGGGAGAAATGAGAACTCCTTCCACTTCAGCTTGTGAAGGACCCCCAACAGTAGTGGATAGTGTTCTTTCCTTGCACCCTGAGACAAACACTAAATTCCTACAGGGCAATACAGAATTTGTTGTACCCCTTTGTTCAGGACTTTTATAATTTACCAACCTTGTTTACAAATTTTTGTGAGTTAATCTGCAAAGGCACCAAGTTTTTCCTATAGACCAGTAATTACTGTTCAGGGTTTTACCCTTGACTTTCCTGGGCTCAGTTCCACAAAGGTATATGGTGAGTTTTCTGGCATCTGTCATCACATGACATCAGTGGACCTTTCTCTATTTTTGGTAGCCTTTTCCAACAGTGCCTATCTCTGTTTCCCTGAACTGGGATTAGGCATTTACATTTTTTTAGATATCTCAAATTCTAAATTAGAGGCACAGAAGGCTGCAAAGCACGCAACATGTGAGGTGATCATAGCTTCTGATGGCTGTATCAGTAAACCAAGGTCTCTTAGCTCTTTCAGGACTGAGTCTGGAAGAAGTCAAACACATGCACACACGTACACACCCTGTCAAGCCTGAGGCTTTAAAACCCCGAGTCTAGCAATATGTGTGACCCTTTACCCCCAGCTCTTCAATAGGTCATTGAAGGCCATATAAGGAGGGTTAATTCTGGCCCATGATGTTGATTAATCACTTTAACATTATGAGACTCGCCCATGTTTCTGACATGAGGATGAGCTGTGGAAACACATGCACTTAAATAGGTCAACCTGAACATGTCAGCTTGGTGAAAAATAGTTCTGGTCTCAGAAAACTAAGCAGTGAGGCAAGTCAATGTATCATGTCTTGCATTTACTAACAACTGCCCCATAGCGCCTCATGCACAAGACACTGTTGTGTGATTATTTGGAGGTGGTTGGATGCACAGCAGAAAAAGGGAAGTTTTGGCAGCAGCCACAGGGTAGAGGTATGCACTCGTCTCCTTGGCCCTGTGAAGTAATCCATACGTATAACTCTTGTTGCCTCAATTAGCTTCCCAGCAAGGCATGTTTGCTTGTGCTGGGCTCTGTTAAAGCAGCCACTCATGTTCTGACAAGCTGCATTGTCTCTTCCTGTGCCCCTACATTTTACGTGTCCCACGTGCTTGGAAGAGATAAGCAGTGTGTGTTTAGTTGCCCTCTCCATTCTTCTCTTGACTCTATTTCTCTACAGCTTGGTGTTCCTCCATACACAGCACCACTTCTCATTCACCATCCAGTCCAATATATGCAGTACAAAACAAAAGAGATGCAAGCAACATCTAGACCCTCACGGTCTAGAAGCTCTATCACGTCAATGTGGCCTGCAGTAGCACTAATAATAGCTGGTGGATGGGAGATGGTTACCTGTCAAACCAGTCTGGTATCGCTACGCTGCATTTCACAGGGTCTGGAGGATGATGCAAAGATACCTGAATGCAAAATCAACTCAAGTCAATCAAGTCAGAGCTGCTGGCACCAGCCTTGGGGGGTGGGAGAGAGGATGGTGGGTGGAGGCAGCACCTAGAACTGCCATGCTGAATGTTTGATGCTCCGGGGTGCCAGAAATCCTACTGCTCCGGCACGGAACTGTGCCTGCCCGCGGAGGCAGCCTGGGCTTGGCTCCCAGTGAATTCGCCCTGCAACAACCAGGTGTACAGGAGTGAAGGTTTCTGCAGGAGCCAGCCCGGCTGGACTAAAGCCAAATCTTTGACATGCTGTTCATGTATCTGTGCATCATGCTTCAGGAGTTTTACAGTACCAGGGGATCCCAGCCCTGTATTTCCCCAGCTGATGAGGAGCTGACTATAAATCAATGCCTATTTAGCATGATTCAGCTTCAAAGCCCTGAGTTAACATTAGCAGACAGATCTCTGACAAAGATACTCATTATTCAAAATGAGGAGGTGAAGGCATTTGCTTAATGTCTCCTGGTGAATCAGTGGCAGCCCAAGGAGGTGCACTGGGAGGCCCTGAGTCCCCCCAAATAATTCACTAGGCTTCATTGCCTCTCACGCTAATGGTTTCCATGCACAGAGAGCAATACCGAAAGTCATGAGTGAGTGTAAGAAAGATGCCTGCGAGGGAACTTTGAAGAGCCTTGTAAAGACAGGGCATGCAGGAAATGCCTGAATGACAGTATAACTGGCTGTACCTCCTTGCACATGAAATCTGCTGGATTCTCGTCACGCACATTATGCCACTAATATCCTTTGAAGAGAAGGCACTTTCCTATCCATTCATGCAGCTATGTGTCTGAAATGCACTTCGACAGGTAAAGCAACTTGCTTGTATTTACTTCTAGATCAAAAGCTGTTCTGATATCCAGGTATATTTGAATTACAATTAAACTCCTCACAGCTGTAACAGCCCTTTCCACACCTGTCTTGACACTCTGGTTTTAGGCAGGTGAGTGGGAGTTAGAAGGTGCCTGAAAGTATGTGCTTTTTTTAACAAGACAAATGTGTAAGCAGTGAACAGTTTTGGGTTGCAGATGTTTTGGTTCAGCTTAGGGGCAGACATTTAGGCCCTGGTGAGCTTCCCTTAGAAGTCTGAGCAACTGCAGTTCAGATGTGTGCTCTTCCTAGATGCACACTTCCCTGTCCCCTCTCTTTGGAACATGGCAGCTGTGCATTTGTGAGAACTGGTGTCAAATTAATAGTAAGTAATTGGTAAGAGCTGATGAATCCCTCAGATGAAAGGCATCATCTTATTACCAACTTTTGTCATTGTTCATTGTTATGAAGCCGTCAGTTAAAGGACTTGTTGCTCCTAGAAATCTTTTTTGTGTGTTTATGAGATTTTAAATGGTTTAAGTTCTTGCATCTTGCTAATGTTTTAATCTCCAGCTTCCCCTCTTCCCTTTTTTTTTTTCTCTAAAAGAGGGTTTTGCCTTTTTTGTTTGACAAAATCTCTCAACGTGCCATATAGGCTGTATAGACAAGCTATTTACACACCCGCGTTGAAAACTGTCTGAAAGCTGACTGTGTATTCCCAGACATGCCCTAGCTGAAGATGCAGTGTCTGGGCCTCATCTCTGCTTTCTTAATAATGTTTCTGTAAACTGCAGTGCTTGTTTGAGGTAGACAACACTTGTGAAAGAAGATGGAAAAGTTTTTAGAAGTAAAAGTTGATCAAGTCCAGCAATGATCTGGTCTATGCGTCTGTGTATGCCTGGGTGTGTGTATGTGCAATTACCAGAATGCCAGGCTGCAGCTTGTAAATAAGAACCACAATACAAGGCAGATAGAAAATAAACAGCTCGCAAGATCAAAGAGAAAATCACTCAATATACGTGAAACAGAATATCAGACACAGCACTAAATAGGATTAGACTGGAAACTTAAACTACTTCTGTGCCAAGTCCATGGCTGGAATAACTTCATGGAGTTTAGTGGTGAACCAGGGATGAGTTTAGCATGGGGTGAACTTTTTGTTCTCTGGTAAGTAGTGACATAACATTGAAATTATTGTTACTGAAGTATAGTTGACTCAAATTAGGTAAGGCTCCAAGCAGGAGTTTAGTTGCTGTGAACAGAAACTGCATGCGAAGTTAACAGAGGCTAGTTTAGACAGCGATTGCTTACAGTTGATTGAAGTAAGATAACCATCCTGCTGAAAACTTTAACAATTTCCACAGCCATTCACTCTCACAAGGCTTCAATTAGACTACTGTGCATCCCTTCCTCTGCACTGGAAACCACGCTGCTGCTCTCTGAGGCACTTAGGCGCTTACATGGGCTCTCTTCTGCTGCCGTATGGCTGTAGGAGGTGGAAACACCCATCTTCAGCTTTCAGATCTGGGGCTGAACTTTTTAAGTTTTGATCAAAATAGCTGTTTCCGCCGGTTTGCTATTACGGTTCGGTAAAAGTTCAGACAGAGGAGCTGAAAACTCTGTGCTCTTGGGATAAGCAATTTTGGCCTGATGGGTTTACTAGGCACACCCCACAGTTTCACTGCGGAATCTTCAACACAAGTTGTGTACGTCATTCATGCTTTGCTGGGGAGGGACTGTGTGGGATGAGTGACAGATCTCAGGGTTTTCTGAGATCAGAGAAATAATCAAAAATACAAAACTGCTTATTTTGCTGGTTTCTAAAATGAACAAAAAGCTTCAGACAATGGGTAAGTTGTAATGATTGAAAATTATGTAGGAAATATAACCCCGGACTATCCCTATTTCTTTATAAATAAACACACAGCTCCACTGCATCTCTGAGTTTTGCAATTCATGTAGCTCCTTTGCATCCCCACCAAAACAAGCAGTAATGTTTATAACCCTTTTTTTTAGGAGGAAAAGAAAAAAATAAATCATCTCAGTCCTAAGAGCTCACTTATGAAAGATGCTCTTAACCTGGCAGACTTGAGCAAAGATACCACTGCGGCTGTTCCACCGTGGGAATACAGTGGGGAAAAGATCTCTAGTCTTCAGAGCCCCACCAATGCCAGATACTCCTGGTGTTTGATTTACAGGCTGCCCTAAATAACTCAGCTTCCCCTTGCTGATAGCAGAAGTCTTGCTTTGCTTAATCCCACTGAACAGCAGAGAGTTGGTGTCATCTGCACTTCTGATGAGCATTTACTTGTGAACTTACTGATAACACTTCCTCTAAGGAAGCCAGTGCCGGACAAAACAATAGTTCCTCTTCTGGCAAAGTTATTTAAAACACAAAATAACAAGGTTATGTTACATATTTTTGCATCTTATAAGAAGATGCATGAGATTTAATTTCCACAGTGTATTTCAGTGACGACATTGTTTCCTAACACTGAAGTGTTTATGTGTCGGTAGTCTCTGTCAGCCTCAGCTGAATGCCTTGGTGTTATCCTGGTAATGGGCCAGGTCTTGGAGTAGAGGACAGGAGATATGTGTGTCCTGTGCTAATTCTTGGTCATCCAGTGAAACATAAAGTGGAAGTAGGAGAGAATGGAGGGCAAAGAGAGGTGCTGAGTATAAATGAAAGTGATGACAGAAATCATGTTTTCGGGGCTTTCCTGGCACAGTAAGGCTACAAGATGCCATATTATTGAGTTTTGCTCTCTTAGTTTTGCTACAAGGCATACTGATTACACAAATGACTCCCAGATGAAAAGGGGATGTGATTTTGGCGTGTTTAACAAGAAGAGTTCTTCTCCTAACTGGGTTTAGAATTTGCCAATACTGCTAAAGAATCACAGTGCTGTATTAAACAAATGTTCTTTTTTTTTTTCTCTCCACACACCATCACCACCCCCACCCCCCAGTTGCTTCCATTGCAGTCTGGTTTGTTTCTTTAGTCATTCTGGTATGCCAATGGCCACTCATATTATACTCCAACAAAAAGCTATAGCCCTGCATAACCAGAAATTTTTTGAAAAAAAAGTTGCCTTTAAATGCTTGAACATTCAGAACTTCTTTTTTTTTTCAGTAAATCTCAAAAAGGCCACTTTTTCTGTAGTTCAGAAAACTACATTCTGCAATTACACTTAATCCTATTTGTCCTTATCCTGAACTGTATCTTTTTTTCTTCATCCAGCTGCCACCTTTTTGCTAGGAAAGGTATTTGTGGAAGAAAATCCATTGATTTTTATCTTCAGTGCCATCTAAAAAAGATATGCATGGGTTTGCTCATGTCTGATGTTGAACCAAAACGATAATTTGGGGGCCATATATTCAGAATGTAAATGACTCATCTTTAGGTGAAACTGACCCTAATTAGATCTAGATCAGCCGTCATTTGACAGAGGGAAAGAAAATTCATTTTCTCTGAAATGTGGTAATGGCTAGGAAACTAGCCCCAGAACCTTAAATTAAAAGCAGGTTTTAACATGCTGGCTCCATGCCTGCCTTCAGTATCAGCCTCTGCCTGTTTTAGTTAAATAAATGGTAACAAAAGGAGACAGGCTGGGTGATGTTAAATAAAGAGAAATTTAGGAGAGTAGTTATAGCATTAAACGGGGCCAGAGGTGAGGAACTATAAACTTTGTGGAACAAAGTGCAGCATCACAGTTTCTTCAAAACTCTGTTTACTAAATCCTTTTTACTCCTGGTCAGGCAAAGCTGTTTGTTGGCTAAAGTGCTTGTCCCCAGCCCAGGGCACAAGCATGCTCCCCACTGGGGCACAGAGCATGGTCCCAGCATCAGTCTGGCCATGCTCCTGGCAAGCAGCTGCCCCGCACAGGCGAGTGTGAGGGGTGTGATGGGAGATGGCAAAGGTGGATCTTAGGGTGGTCAGTGGCCCTACTGATGTGGCATCCCCCCCAGGAGCATTTTACACGGCTTTTCCATCTCATTTTTCATTTCATTTTCTTAACATGCAACTTGCTGTTCTTCCCCTAACTGCTAGGTGGCTTTGGAGAAGGAAGTTTGCTGGAGAACAGCTGTATCTCCTACCTGCAGATTTTGAAGGATTTGTGTTAAGGAGGTACACTGAAGGAACAGCCCATCTCACTCAGTAAGAGTCCTAAAAGAACTTTTCTGGCCACCAGTTATTTTAATGAAATCAAAGATATCCCTGCATAACCAATTGCTCTAATAACATATGGTGGGCAAAGCTCAGAAGATTAGAGGCTTAATTCATATAAGCACCCGAGAGAGGCACACAGAGGGGAACTGAATTTAAAAAAAATCATCTGGACCTCGCTTGTCTTTGAAATGTGATGCTCTTGTTATGAATGAGGCTATTTAGACATCTGTGCTCTGTGTGTGTGTAGCGAGACATAAGAAACACACTCATGACCAGAATAATCCCATAACCTGATGTTCTTGGGTAGTTCAGAGGACCAAAAATCAGCTTTTTAGATGTTTAGCTCCAGGAGGACTGAAGTGGAAAGGGAAAAGCTTGTACATCAGCTGGCTTTTGGGCTGGAGCAGGGTCCTGGTGTGCAGGTATCATTTATCATATCCTTGTGCCTTGGTCCAGACCTATCCCTGCCTAATGAGCTGCAGGGCCAAAGCAAACCCATCTTCCATGGAACTTTCTGCTGGAGCTGAAAATAAAATACATCCATACTTTGGAAGACAAGACTTTGATATTGCCTCACACAGTTTAGGTGCGTTTCCCTGACCTAGCAAGTCCTATCAAGGGCCAGGGAAGGCATTCCCAGGCAGGCATGCAGAAATCAGGAGCTGCACCCAAAACTCATGACATTTTTAGCATTGCTAACTTTCATATTGTTTGCTGTTGCCTTCTGCTTTCATACTTTTCAGCTGCAAGGTTTCCAGCTTTTGAAAAAATATGAGGGACTGAGAAAACAAATATTCTCAATTAATTAATTTATGTAATTACATAAATTCAGGATCTGGGGATTTAGAAAAAAGCATTAAAAGCTGAAAGTTGGTAGGCTGGCTGAAGGCTACTGAGATCTTCAAGAATCTGATGCCTATTTGAGGAATACCTTGTGTACTCTTAAGTTAATTTGTTGCTGGACACTGAGCACAGTAAAAAGAGGTGGATGGGGAATATTTATTTCAGCACACTTTTATGGAAAACACTATCATATTTTCTTTTTATGGAAAAGTAAGTAAAAATTTTGCCAACATTTTTGTTAATGCTTTCCATTAATTCATTCACCGAATGCATTTTTCTATGATCATTTATGCAACATAATCACCTTAATTTAAAAATGAAATGTCAGTGGAAATGTGTTCACAATGTTATTGATCAGACATTCAAAATCAGTTCCTCTTAAAAAGAAATTAAAATAAAGTACTTTAAATGTCAATGTTTAATTCAGGATTCTTTTCATATGCTAGAGTCTGCAGTTCAGGTACCTGCCGAGTAAGACGGGATCGGTTTGCTTTGAGATCCCTGTACAGAGAATATCTGCATCAAGGTCTCTGATAGGTTCAGTTTCCCTTGTGCTTTTAAAGTAACTTTTACAAATGCAGAACATGTTGAATTTTGCAGAACTCCTGCTGGTTTCTGGGTCCTGACACCTTTGACTATCTGAAGTATTTGCATCTTAAAATATTCTTGGGAGATGGAAGAGCAAATTTTATGGCCGTAATGGCTTGTTCATGAATTTCAAAGTGTTGTTATCAGGACTGATGCATAGGTCTGGGGAAATGTCCCTTTTCCACCAACCAGGGAAAAGGGAAGGGCAATGTGCATTGGATTCTTTAGGAGAAATGAAAACGAAAGTGCTTGTGCCAAGCTGATAGTTTCTTTGAAGGGAGAAACAACTAAGTCCTCCCCAGTAGCGTTACCATGGTGGTAGCACTTCCCTCCTACCTCTAAGATTTCTTAGGAAACTTCACCTTTTCCAGGCCATGCTGGCACTGGGAGGACACCTCTGACAGTAAGCAAAAGTATACACCTTCAGGTCGCCTTCTATTAAGTGTTTTTTGCAGGGAGTGCCTTCCTGTAGTTTAAGAGGATTTTCTCAAGTAGGTTGCATCACTTAGTCCCACATATCTGTCACCCACCTTTGCTTTCCTTTGCTTTGCTTTGCTTCGTTAGAGCTGTTGCCTGGAACTCCCAAACCAGGCTTTCACTGCCTAGCTCAGCTGGTCTGAAGTTCAGTCCTCCAGTTCCCTGAGGCAGCGCCGGTCGGCACAAAGAAATCTGCTTTATCTTGCAAGTAATGACTTGGATATTATACACTTATGGAATTTTGCAGGATGGTATTTCCTCAATGATTATTAATATGCTCTCCTTGCAGCTGAGGCCAGACTGATGCCTTAACTCACATTTCTTGCCTTTTCTAGCACTACAGAATCTTTACGTCTCCAAATCTAGCCCTTAGTGTTCAGCCGCAAGTGCAGAGTAGCTACACATCCCATAGCTGCTGTCTCATATCCACTCCCAGCTGGAGAGCAATGCTCTTACAGCTGGGGTGATCAGCCCCAGCCCAGGCCAGCCCAGGCATTTCCTACATGGTGTCTCTGCAAGCCCTGGTCTTGTTCTCTGTTACAACCAAAGCCAGGTATAAGGAAGCCCTGATATCTAGAATTAGGGGCTGTGATTGATTTGTGATATGCACAGGGAGGACTGGCATTTTGAACCCATCGGCACACAGGTGATAGAGGGCAGATGTGGTGTCAGAAGTTACCTGAATGGTCAGCAGTGATCTTGTTACCTTCTGGACATGCCTTCAGCTTTCCAAAGGAGACATGGTTTTCAAATAGGAAGCATGCAAAGCAATGTGCTGTGGACTGAAGTGAAACACATGCAGGAAAGTATAAAAATGCATTCTTTAATGTCTTATCTATATTGCTGGATCTCCAAGCCTAACAGTGTGAATTTAACCTCTGGCAACTTGGTCATGTGGGAAATGTTATTGAATGTGCTACATGCCCACAGAGGACTGTGGGATAGAGAAAGGTGGATCCAGAGGGTCTGGCAGATGGCTAATGCCTCACAAGTACTGCAGTGCATGGGAGAATGGAGCCCTGCCTGTGCAAGAGGGGACTATGACCTAATTTGTGCTGAAAGGGACTTTCTACACATGTGGCCCCTCCATAGCACAGCTGTAGGTGTCTATATGGCTCTCTGGATCCAAGCTCACATTCTGAGCTCACAGTATAGGGGGTCACTAGTGGACTCGTTCTGTGGCTTTCTTTGGCTTCGGGCCGGGAAGCAAACCCCTCTAGCTGTGGTACAAATGCAGGGAACTGTACCTATGTCTTAGGCTGATGTGAAGTGGGAAACCCAGGCTGGATCATGGTGGTGGAGCTGCCCAGCGACATGTCCTGCCTTGGCACAGCCAGGCTCATTAACCTGGTCCTAATTCATCCTGCCAATAGATTTTGCTGTGATTACTCACATGCTTCACTCCAAACATGTTGCTGAGCACTTTGCCAGAATAAGACTTTTACTGCTTATCTAAAATGAATTAAAAGCTATCATACTTTTCACATGTATATTCCAAGGGCATAGAGTACAGGTTTCTCAATGTTCATTTGCAAACAACCAAGAATACAATTATCTTTAATAATGAAACCAAAATTGTTTGAAAAGCAGGACCTTGTGAGTTGGGGCAATGATCTATACACACTTTACAGCAGCTTTCTTGTGTTTTTCATGCTTTTATGGTATGGACCTGCTGCAAGCCCTGGATAGCAAAGGGCAGCACACTTATTAGCAGAAACGTAAGGAATTAAGTCTGTTTTAGGTATTAAGCGTTCTCCTTGTCCACCCACATATGCTAAGAAGGGTAGCCATATCAAGGTAATCTCCTTGTTGTTGTTGCTCTGTGTATGTCAGCTCTTCCATGACTAATGTGTCCCACATTCTTATCATCTAGATCTTGACATCAGATGGTTCCTTTTAGAGTGGGATGTGATTAAGGACTGCCGGCACTGAGAGCTCAGAGATCAGCTTACACTCCTTGCTCTGAATGAGTCTGCGACCAGCACACTGAGAATAAAGACTTCCTGAGGAGGATGAAAATAGCACTCATATGTAATATGAAACATCAGATCTTGAGCCTGTGGAGACCCACCTAAGCCCTGGAGAAGCAGCGAACCTTGCTTGTCCCTGTCCCAGCATTTCCCTTGGCTTGGCTGAACTAGCACTGGAGCTGCATGCTTGCCTTCGAGGAGAACAGGAAGGGCTCAGGACAGGGATGAGTGGTCCATACATAACATGGAGATGAGGAAACCACAGAAGTAATTCACTGAGCTCTAGAGAACAGCTTCCCTCAGCATGTGTCCCTGGATAAAACCTGGCATTAGCCAGAGCCCTCTAAAGCAACATTAACCCTATACCTTCCCAGTCAAACACAACAAAAACAAAACCACACAGCCACCCCAGACTTCTTGCTTATAATCAGCCATCTCCCAGGGACCTGCACAGAGATAGCAGTGCCACTGCTGTTGAAGAGCACTGAAGCCAAAAGCTGAGCACCAGTTTTCCCAGCCCAACACAGCTATCACCTCTGGTACCTCTGCAGGCAACACAGCTGCTGCCAAGCTCATGCTATCTGCTCTCTGGCACTGAGAAGAAAGGTTTTGCCTGCAAGTCACCCAGCATGGGGGGATTCACACCTCGGGTGGCTCCCAGGCTGCTACTGCTGTCTGCAGCCCGTGTTCTCTCCTGTGGATGCCTTTCCCTCCAGGGTATTCTCACAACTTTGTTGTCCCATCTCTTCTGTTAGGTATGTCTATAGCTTCTCTGACATGAGTTTTTTATAGAGTAAATCCTATTTATCAGTTTTCTGTTAGACAGGATGTCAGAAAGGGTCAACTAGAATGATTTTTTTTTTCTTTACATACAGGACATTTGTTTTAAAGATGGGGTTTAGAGATATGAAAGGTTTGATGAATTTAGATCAGGTAAAATAATTAAGAAGTATTTCTGTTCTTGGAGAAAGTTTTCTTTCTGATACTCTGATGTCCTTGTGAAGAAGACAAGATGAAGAATTTCTTGATTTGATGTTTCAAACAGAACTATGTTTATTCTTTTAATCAGAAACTTTTTTTAATCCAAGAACTTCAGAAAGAAACAAACAGATTTCTGGGGATTAAATACTCTGAAATGAAGTGTTCTATCAGGGGTTAAATAAAAATTTTCAGATTGAATCTCCTTATCTTTTATCCTCTTTTGCTTTAAAAAAAAAAAAGGAAAAAAATTTCTGTGTTTGCTTCACCTAAACTTGTTTTTCTCATCAAGCAGATATTGCCAGTTTCTAGCCCAGTATTGGTGGTAGTCCATGCCTGGATAAGTACTGTAATCTTATAAATTATAAAATAATTTAAAAAAAAAAGTAATAGCGCTGTATCGATCAGTGTCTGGTGCGTATTTCAGTAATGGCTTTGTTGGTTAGACTTTACTTCCCTCAGAAGTAATAATTCCATTTAAAAAAAAAAAAAAACAACAAACCAGTTATTCCCAGTAAAGTGTGGCCCACTGTTACACATCACTATACGGTATCTACTGAAATATTTGTTCTGGATATCTTCTTTTTCTACTAATCTTAGCCCAAGATCATGAGAAATATGATCTAATGGACATTGGGGGTGGGGAGTGAGTCCTAAGCATCTTGAACAAATCTACTGCTGTAGAGAGAAAGGATAATTTTCTCTGTGCTGCTAATACGGATAGTTTCACTTGAATTGACTGTACTTGGTATATGTGGAAAAGCTCTAACATCTTCTTCAGTGTGCCTTTGCTTTGAAGTAGTGTAAAATGTCTCTGTCCCTTTTCTTAGGCAAATGATCTTCCTGGGTTCCTTTCAATGTAGTTTTTACATAGCACTTTAGGTATGATGGCTCTGTTGTCTTTAATTACAATCCCATATAGAATTAGCCATGTTTTTTAATCAAATGATGGTATTACCTGTTCTGCCTCTTTCTGTTTGTTTTTACTTCCATCCTGCAGTTTGCTTATCCCCACAATGGAGCACTGTATGCCCTGAAATGAGACCTTGCATTGCCATGGCTTTTCCTCCAAAGCCAGTGTTGCAGCTCAGCAGAAGCTCCATGGCTGATGCAGGGATTACTAACAAAAACGATGAGAGGCAGTGCAACCCCTGAGCTGTGTCCACTGTGCCCAATACAGCTCTTCAGAGCTTCTGGAGCTGTGGTCCCCTGGCTGTGCCCACTCTGCTGATGATCACCCGCATTCCAAAGAGGTACATTTGCTTCAGTATTTGTTTTTTAGTTCCATATTCATGGCCTTAGCTTGGATTTTCCCAGGTGTGTCAGCATGTGTGGTCCAGGTGTGACTTTCACATCCACCTCCTTTGCCTTTGCTTCTTCCTTGGCTGTCACGAGGTCAGGAGGTCCCACTTCATGCAGGGAGACCTCAGAAGGACTCCGGACACTCCTGAAGCCATCAGCCAGCCACGCTGCTGTATGAGACTAAACATGGGGCAAGTTCGCTCTTCATCAGCTACTGAATTCCCCTCGGGCAGTGAGTGTCACAGCGATTTCTGAGTTGGGAATATCTGGGAAAGGTTTGGCGAATGTATTAAGAAAACAATAAGGCTGAAGAATTGCACAGAGTCAGAAAACACCATGTGGGAGGTATACATAATCTGAGTTCAGAGGTATCATCTCTGTGATGGCTGACACCCTGTAATTACAGGCTCATAGACACGACTTGTACTTAAGAGTTTCACTTCAACCATAGATCCACAGAGACAGCCTCTCATTTTGGTGTAGCCATCCTTCATTTCTTTGACCTAAGCTTCCCAAATGTGTCTTTTGACTTTGGCTTTTAATACAACCCATTCTTTTCCTCCTTTTCCCAAATAGTCTGTGGAGCCAGACTAATCGCCACTCATCAAGTGCCCATTGTGTTTCTATTTCCCTGTCCCATGGTAACAGACACTTTTATTGTGATTATTCATCTGCTGTCCTTTCATTAATGAAACATTTAGATTTCACTGCCACAAGGCCTTTTCAATAGCCTGATATTATAAATACACTTTCAAAAGGAAACCTATTCTTTGGTACCCCTAGCACTGACACTTGAGTCTTTTCTAGCTTCTTGCTTGGCCAGTGACAGCAAGTAAGAAAAGCCCACTTCGGGAACTGATGCCCTCCATTCCCTCTTGATGGGCTAGTTCTCAGTTTACTGCAGCCTAGATGCCCCTGAGTAAGGAGTCCTAAGGTGAAGGACCATCACTGGTTTTTAGCATGTCTCTTCCTCCCACCGTGAACTCCAGTATGAGGTTGCTTGGAAAAGTTTCATGGGAAACTTTTGGGATCTTTGGGATCTAACTGATTCTCTCTGCCGGTATGTATTTGCTCTAGCCCGTGCCAGATTGTGCATGTATTGCCCAAAATGTCATTTAGGTAGGCCTAGTATGTCATATGAGGAGCACATTTATTAAGGGAATGCCCCTACTGCTGCAGAGAGTCCGGGCTGTCATTGCTGCCAGGTGCCTGCCACGTCCCTGCTGTGCCTCCAGGTGAACTGGCGGTCTCATTCTGCCCAGCAGGCTGTGTGCAGACCAGCTCCCCATACTCTTTGGCTCAGTCTACTTTTCCCTTTAATTAAGACCTATCCTGTTATCTAGAACCTGGAGAAAATTAAGACACGTTTAGCCTTGCATTGAGTAAGTGTGTTTATTATCATTCTTGGTAGCATAAAAATGTCTTTTCCGGGATGACTGTCTCCTGGACTGCTTGCCCTCAAGGACTGTCTACTTTTATAGGTCTGGTCTGGGGGATAAGTGAGTGATCTTTCCAAGCACAGAGACCACCATATAGACTGAGTTATGGACTATGCCCTTTGCCTTAGTTTATTTGAAGTGTCTAGTGATAAAAGAAGAAGAAGAAAACCTACCCTGGGGCAATGCTCATTTTTCTAGATCATATTCATCAAAGCAAAAATCTGTCAGTGGCATGGTGATGATGGCAATTTTTTTCATAGGGTGGGAAGCTGTCCTCTTAATCCTCTGACGAGAGATCTGAGTCAGTCGTCCACCAAGTTCCTCACTGTGTCTTTGGCTGTCTTCCATACTGCTTCTTCTTCCCCTCTTCTTTAACACCTTAGACGTGTTTTTTTCTGTTGCAGATTAAAAAAATAGGACAGATTCCCCTCAGAAATAAACCTCACATTTCTACTTGTCTCTCTAGTTATGGTCATGGAACGTGATGATGGAGCTGTCTTGCAGATCTGTCACTCTCAGACTACGCATCCATAGCACTGAGACCCTGGCAGCATCCCTGCTGGCTGCCTCTCCTTTTCTCAGGTTCATGCTTTTCCTCACTCATCTTTTTGCCACATCCACTTACCAGCTTGATCCATTTATTATTGTTTCTATCTCTGTGGTTGAGTCTATTTGTGCTCAGAAACACATGCTGTTTTCGTTGCCCTTCCCCCCCCCCCCCCCCAACACCTGTGTGCAAGGTCCCTCAGCAGTTCGAGTTCCCTTCACAGTTTGACCAAGAACCTCCAGAGCCCAGGACTTCTCAGGAAGGGCAGGATGGCTGTTTTCTGCTTGTAATACAGCGGCACTTCCAAGCCCCTGCTGCAAAGCAGGTCCTTCCAGACACACTTCTTCACAAGATGGTTCCTGCCCCAAAACACTTATAATTGGAGCATAAGGCAAAAGACCATGAGAGAAACAACAGGTTCACAGCACACAAGAAACCAGTGAGGTAATACTCAGGGAATAAGTTTATATAGTGAGATAACAAGGCCATAGCAACCTATAATGAGATTATTCCCCAGAGGCTTCTTTTTATAAGAACTCTAATGTGCAGTCAAGGTTTTCATCATGCTGCTGCCAGCCCTGCGCCTTGCTGCTGTTGCCCTCCATGACTGCAGGACTGGAACAGCCCTGCCTACTGCTTATGTGTCTGCAGAGGAGCAGAAGGCAGAAAAATGCTGAACTTTGGACAGAGGGTTGTGTTCAATGTTTACAAGAGGATGGTGAGAGCAGCTCAGCTTCAGCCTGCCGGTCTCAGGTGATGGAAATGCCTTTCAGAATTTGATCTTTCAGCACAATTCTCATGTTTTAGCCATCTGACAACCTGCTCTTTGAAAGGGCATCCGTGTAACTGTGTGAACATGGCCCTTTCAGATCCCTTCACTATTGTGCACCACTCTGTGAACTCAATACACCAAAGTGGGAGCTCACACACATCAACATCTTTTATATGTTTCATCAGGTGCGTCATTCTCATTTTATAGCCAAGTCACCTGAATTTGACCTGAGCTGTCACAGTAAGGGAGATTCTGCAAGCTTGCAGACTAATAGATTTGGTTTAGAAAACAAATCTACACTCTTCCCTAAGCCTTGAATTAGTTTGATTTGCCCCCAGAAACTACATCTGGTGACACCAGTGTGGCCTGTAAAGAAAACATTTATCATTTTCTAAAATCTTCTAGTTCCTGACTTTTCTCTAAGCTGCTATCTATGCATGGGATTTATGGTCAGTGACTGCTCTTTGTTGTCCTTCTGGCTAGAGAAGCGTCAGCCCAGAGATGACTGTGGCATTTCTGGGATAACTGACGTGGCTCCAGTTTTGAGCTGTGAATAATGTGCGGGGGGTGAACTGTTCCAGAGCAAATGAGAAAGTTTAAAAAATAAAGAAGAAAGGAAAAAATAACATGAGAAAATTCTTGGTTAATTTTGAACATTGACTACGTTGACAGATTTATTGATACTGAGACAGTCTTAGAAAAGAGAAGTCTTTTACATGTCTCAAGTACATTTTCGCTAATTGCAAAAGATTACTTCAGTCTTATCGGTTGTCATAATGAACAGATCAAACATATCATCACATATCTACGTAAGAATATGCACCAGTTTAGTTCAACCTGGTGCCATGTGTTTCGTGAGTGTTCTTATTTAAGGATATATTTCAATTTATTATCAACCTTATTGATCTGCTTTGAGCTCACGTAAAGTCAAGCAGAAAAAAACCACCTGTCTCAGGAGATTGCTGAGTTAACCACACACTTTCAGAGCAACTTGTTTCATAGGGTGGGGTTCCTTTGGCAGTCTTGTAGACACCTTTATCTGAAGTGGTCACCACAATCAGAGTATCTGGAGTCAGTGAATCTAGGGCACAATGCATTCCATCCTAAAGCAGATGCATAAATGAGATTAGTTGAATTATACTATATGGGCACCTCTCCTTCCCCATTGCTCTTAAATGGAGCTAAAAGAGATGAGCTCAGCTGAAGAGCTCTAGGCTCTGATGCTCTACTCTTGGGTCATACAAATCCAAGCTGCTTTTCTGCAGAGAGGTAACTTGAGCTGAGCTAGGCACAGGAGCCAGCTCCATGGCAAGCTCCGGGGGTGCAGGGTCTGCCTCTGCCCCAGGTGCTGGTGGATCTGTGTAGGGCTGCAGAAGATAACATATGAAGGATTTGACTGTTGCTGCTAAAGGCAGTGACAACAGGAGCCTTGGGAATGACAGGCAGAGACAGAAATGGAACCTAACACTGAAATGAGGTTATGAGGTGCTTAGCAGGTTCACACCTGACTGCAGAAAGCACCTCTATGGGCCTCCTAACATTTTCTAGAAAAGGCAGGGATGGTACAGCTAGCACACTTGCAGCAGTGGAGGAGAAAAACATGCATGGTCTAAATATGCAAGAGTGGAGACAGCCGAAGGTTCCCATCAGTAGAGGTACTCACAGGCCAGTGGACTCTGAAATCTCCAGGGGGAGAAGCAAGGAGGGGTAGTTTTAAAAATGCAACTCCTGCTCCAAGGATCAGGAAAGCCTAGGGGCAGCAGTCAGTCATCCTGAGAAGGACAGCCGTCCTTTCCCTTCTGCCTCCTGTCTCAAGAGTGATGATGGGAGTGATGGAGTCTGGAGGTGTAGCCAGTGTTCGAAATGACCAACTGGTAAGAAACCTCAGGTACCCTCTTCTGCACAGGGCATAGGGTACATGAAAGCCAGCACTTGCTGAATCCTCTTGTTAAATTCTCCTTGGAATTAAAACTGCCTTGTCAGGATCCTCTCCAAAGCCTCCTCCAGGACACATGGGCAGGATAAGGACTTCCAGGGCACGAGAAAGAGGCAGGCATGAGCTGCCTGCTCCACACGTCAGCAGTTCACTCCTGACCACAGCTCCCTCACTTCCTCTGGGCTTGTCCGAGAGTGATCCTACAGATACACTCAGCTTTCTTGAATCCTGTGGGGTTGGGGTTTTTTGAAGGAAATCTATGACTACAGGTGTTTGGAAAGCAGAAATTCACTTTGTAAAATATTTTCATTTAATGACCTTTGGGTTCTATTTGTTCCAATTAGGAGCACCTGTCTCCCTTTTTTTGCAATAATCTATGCATAAAAAAGTAGAAAAGAACAATTCATGTGGGGTTATCTGATGTTCAACTCACTGTTGACTTCAAATTAATGAGATATTCCCCCTGTTATTCTTTCCCTTAAGAAATACAAACAGTAATTTAAAAACAAGTTTATTGAACTGGTTTGATTTAATTGAAAAACCATAGTGTGACATAAAATGGTGGTTGTTGATTTGGTTGTGTTGTGACCCATCTCTCCCCAGAAAGAGCTAGGGATGAACTTAGGACTAAAATTTCACGGGGTGTTAACTGTCTTCATGGGACATGTTAAGCTGCTTAGCTCTGGAAAGTTTGTCATTCTGACTGGTTGGGCAGGAAAGCTTCAGGCTGTAGAGCCCAAGCATGAGGTTTGACAGCCACATCTTGTAGCTAAGCCTAGCCTAGCTGATCCAGCGTGCTGCAGTCCTGGAGAAGAACATACTTCCCTTGAAACATTTGGCAAAAGGTAAGATGTTGTACTTGGTGGTCTTGCCCAGCAGAGGGGATCCTGTGGCTTCCACAGAACAGTGTAAACTCTGTTATGGAGCACAGCAGGTAAAAGAAACAATAAAAAAGTGAAAGCCCACAGTGAAATAATTTTCCAGATTCAATAACTAGCTCTAATTAAGTACTGGCAGAGCTTTTCAAATTCCAAAGGCTTCAGGGTGTTTAAATTTTTCTGACATCCTCCTATTATCTGAGATATTAAGGTAGTTAAAGCCTGAGAAAAATGTAAGCTATGTCTGCATATTTTGTGTGGTGCTATCAGTTAATCCCAAGGCTTTCTGAAGGAATCTGGTTCTTAGCCTGGGATTTAGAGAAATGACATTAATGTTCCTTTGCCTCCAACACTACATCCATTAGATTTAAATTACAGTCTCTCACAGCCTGATTGCTAGATGTCCCTGCTCTTGTGTCTCTTGGCACACGTTTCTCACTCATCAGTCTGCAAAAATGCTGCTGCCTACCTTGTCCCTCTCTCTTGCACTCTGCACCAGCAGCATCTGAAGCCATCCCATGACCTACCTTCCTTACCTGCCTCCCACCTAACTCAGTCCTGGGTCCTTTGCAACCCTGCCAGGTATCACTCACTTCTGCTTTTGGCCTGAGTCCCCACCTCAGGTCCTCCTTTTCCTTGACCTACGGCACATCCTTGGTTTCTCCTGTGGGATTTTGGAGGAAACTAACTTGGAGAACGGGATGTGGCACATGGCCCAGACAATAGGGGAAATCAGAGGTCAGAGGTGGAGGCTGATGTGGTCCTTATGCTTCAGGAGGCAATTGCATCTGCCACTTCAGCTGAATGAACCAGCGATCCACCCAGCTGTGGAGCAAATATGCAGATTAACAGAAGACCTGAGACCCAGGGCCCATACAAGTACTCAGGGGCATAGCTGCATGTAATTTCAGCAGTGTTTAAGAAGGATTAGGCACCACAGAGAATTTAGGGAGCTGCACCTCCGGGCCTAAAAGCCAATGTTGATTGTGTAAACAAACTGGTCTCCAGCTGCAAATTCAGCAGAGCAGGTGCTGCAGACCTAGACCCTTGACACTGGTGCCTTGGCACACAGGACACAGGATGTGACAGAGCTGACGTGATGAACTCCTCCTTTCCCTGCCCAGCAATGCAGCTTTGGACAAAACGGTTTGGGGGCTGGGAGTACCTGCCTCTTCAGACAACACTCTGTGGGTGCTCAGCTCTGGGCTCCATCAGCTCCCTGGGTGAGGGGACCCAGAAAGACCAGCCAGACTTAATGCTGTGCATTTTGTTTCACAGGAAGGACAGAAGAACAGGCTCTCAGTACTGAACTACTGAAAGATGCAAAAAAGGCAGATGCACGAAGCAGGGTCTTCCCCACCCAGTGCCTGTAGTTTCAACCATCACATCTGATGGGTCAGGTGCTAGCCTGCATATAAACTCTGCAGCAGGTTTATTCTGCAGAGCAGCCCAGAGTCCTGGCTTGCACTCCTGCTGGGGCTTGCCAGGCTCCCGCTTGGCCTGGGCACTTGGAGCAATTCTGCATAAAACCCAGCCCACAGCAGCCGAGTGGTTCGTCCTGGTATGTCCCAGTGAGCTGGAGGGTAAACCCAGGTCCCTTCCAAGACCCACCCCTCATTAGTGCAGGCAGTAAATGACAGAGGGGAACATGGAAGAAGGGGGGCAGGGGGGGAGGCAAAATATGAGAAAATGCAGCCAAGATGAGTGTCAGTGATGGGCAGAAAAGACACAAGAGAAATGGCCTTCTCTACTCAGAAATGTTGCTCATAAAAAGGAAGAGAAAAAGAATAACAATGTTTAGGATCTTTTGTAGTATCAAGAAGGCACTGAAGGGATCAGTTTATGGAGAACGATTAAGAGCCAGAAATCCATAGGCCACTTTAAACCCAGCATGGCAACAGCTGGTACAGGCCTCTAGGAGAGGAGAGAAAATTTTAAAGCTGACTGATGTGGAGTAACTGGGAGTCAGGAATTGGCTGAACTTAGATCACTCATGACTGATTCAAATTCCCTTAAGTCACACTGCTTGTATCAAGAGAAACCAAGCCTCTAAGGCTGAAGGGCTCTATCAACAGAAATGGACATTGACTTCTGGGAAAGGCTGGCAAGTATCACCAGACAACGATGATGAGTGCCTTTGGCAGGGTCTTGAGCCAACCTGCCCAGCAGATCACCACATGCTGCCAAAATGTGCAAAACTTTAAGAACCTGTATCAAAATCTCCTCCTTCTCCCACAGAGGAAGGGGGAAAGTGTGTGTTTGCAGTGGGAAGCTTCTGTCTGGTTGTCATAGCAATACACCATGCTGGTCTCTAACACTCTTCTAAAGCAGTATGTTAAAAAAAGGAATAATAGGATTAGCTGGCTAGTTACATTGCTGAAACCTAAATGTGATAGTAATTCAAACACATTCTATTTCTGGATGAAATTCTTAGACTGGAGGTCACTTTTCAGAGCAAAGAGATGATGCTCATTGTTTCTAGGGGCTGGTAATTCTATATGTCTAGTTTGATGCTTGCTAGCAGTATCTCCTGAAATTAGAGGGGCTTTCTGTGGTGGTCTCAAAGGTTGCATTTACTTCTGGTTTCTTCTTTGTTGCAAACAAAGTTGCTTAACATAATTATATGGAAAGAGCAAAATAATCAGTGTTTTATTATAATTTAATTAGGAGATTATTTTTTTTTTACATCACAGGCTAGAATTCAACTTGATTTAGTGATCCAAAGTGAATAAATATGAGACCTCACATTTATTCATGCTAAGCTTAATTTAATACAGGCTTCAGTTGCACACACACAGATTTCTGACCATTTCAGAGAAAATGAAAAGCTAAAATGAAAACAGTCTTTAAGTGTTGTTTTATATACTAAATTTTGCTATTAAGGGATCTGCTTTGACCAGGCAGATCATAGCAATATATTTGGTGAAAGCAGTATGTGTAAGGTGGCCTAGTGTCTCCCTATTTCAAGATACATCACAAATATGATAGTTATCCCTATAGCCTGTGACATCAGAGATGCAATCCAAACATATTCCTTCAGCAGTATCTTGACATGAAATTCTTTTGAGAAAGATCCTGTGCCAAGGGAAAAATATGTTGAAGGTTCTCCAATATTTCACAAGAGAATGCCGTAGTATTCATAAGGTATGTGGTCTTAGAGAAGCTGAAGTGACCTTAGCAGTTTGAAAGGAGATACCGGGTCAAATAAGCATAAAACCACAAAAACGGTGTTTAGGATTTAAAGACTTGTTTAGAACCCTTATTAATCGTGCACAGTTGTTATGTAAGCGGTGTTTCTTGATTTCAATAGCAATACTGGCAAAGCTGGCTGCCACAAGGTTTGGAAACCTTGGGGATGTTTTAGTGGCTGTTGGACCATAATGGCAATGCTAGCTGCAACAGCCTCATCTTCAGCACCATGTGAGCCTAAGTATTAAACCTGAGAAAATGAGTTTAAAAAGTGTAATAGGACTCTAGGAAACAGGATGGTGTTGTGCTTCTGTTGGACAAAGCCTGAAGAAGGGATCAAAAGAGCACGCAGGGTGGCTCCTGTTGAAGGATGGCTGGTAGACTTTTCTCTGCAGTTATTATTGCTTTGCTCTTCCTGTTATCAGTTTTGATTCTCAACCATGTTTTTGTTTGTTTGTTTTATTTTATCACATCCATAGTCTCTTACAGCTCTGAAAATAGTCCTTACCCCCTCCCAAGGCTGGGATGAAAAACACGGTGTGGGCACCATGCAGTCAGGGGGATGACACACAGGAGCTGGGGCAGTACAGCATCCCAGCTGCTCAGGAGCTTTCGGGAGCTGCTGCAGGATCCAGAACCACATGGAAACCTGCCCTGGGAGCTGGAGCCCAGAGCCTGTATGCACCTCAGAGGCAGCAGGGGAGTCTTGGCCAGGCATGCCTCACTGAAACAAGGCACAAAGCTGTCCAGCCAGAGCTGAAGGGGCTGCCCAGGAGATGTCACCTGCAATCAGTAGCAGCAAATGGGAGAGCACCTTTGCACGTCCCTCAGCCCAGCCAGGGTTGTACTTCAAGTTCACTTGAGTTCCAGAGTGGTGGAGCCCCAGCACACCATCTGTCACTGTGTTGACAGTACCAAGGCACATCACTTGAATTTCAGCCATGGTGTACAGATTTTTTGAATCGATGAAGGAAGGTTGTCATCAGATCTCTTAACAACAATGGACAGAATTATGCATTTGTTTAACAATCAGTCGTGCATGAGATGCAATAATTTCCAGTTCCTGTTTCTTGTCTATCTTCCTGTTTTCAAAGAGTATTCAATAAAAAGAAAATATTGCTCAAAGGAAGGATTTAATTATAACTGCCTTTTTATTCCCTTAGCTAGAGTGCATAAAACTGCATTTTATGCTCTGATGTTGATCTAATTTTTGGATACTGGTCCAAATACTTTGATATTACTCCAATGTAAGTAGATGCGCATTAAAGAAATTAGTTTTGGACTATACTTCTATAGATCAGAGCAAGATTATTTCAATTTAAATACATGTATAGTTGATGTAGTTGCAAAACTGCATAATCCAGAAAAAAAACCAGTTTTGATCAAACAAACATTTTATTTGACCCAGTATGAGACATTTCATTTACTTTTCATGAGATAAGACCTTTTAAAGGTAATTTTTCTGGATTTCAAAATGAGTGTTTGAAAGAAAATTCCTGTTTCATTTTAATAACATCAGAACAAAAAGCTTTGACTTTTCTGATCTTCTCTCCTAATCTCCATTTCTTTTGTAATTATTAATTTGATTTTATCCTAATTCACAATCTGATTGGTTTACAACTTGCACTTTTTAGCAAATGCATTATTATTTAGAAATATATTATGTGGCCAGTTCCATGATGCATGTCTTTTTTATTTCAGTGCCCCATTATTGTATTGACATGTCTTGCACCATGTTATGGAGGAGAGGGAGAGATGAAGGAAGGCTGTAAGAAATAGATGGTAATTTAATGTAAGGTATTTTTCACAGTATCCCAGACAATATATCTAAAGACACACTAAATATAATATTCCTTCTGACTAGATCATAACAAATTCAGTGGTGGAGCTTGCCTCCACATCATAAATCTATGTGGAAGCTTAATTATTTTACCAAAAGTGGTAGAACAGAGTACTGCTATTTTTAACAGAAATGGAAGTAGCTGCTGCCACACAGAAAGGATTTATCCCTTAGATTTAGACCATACTATATCCAGGGAAATATGGTATTATTAAAGGTGAGGTGTTTGCAACTTGCAGCAGCAAGATTGATACCTCTGCAAAGGACCTTCCTGAATTGCATGGCTAGCAGTTAATTCCATGAGAATGCAATTCCTGTCATTCAATATTTAATTAAAAGCAGTATTTCATTCTATAGCTGAGGACTGGGTCTCAAAAAACAAAACGGGACTAAAGAACAGGTCTCCTACAAAACAGACAGATTTCCAAAGTACTGGAAAGGTTCTGTGATTTTTTTAAATGTTAACTTCATAATGCACGTTACTTTTCAAAATCCAGGCTCATCACTATGAGACTCACAGAGGTAGCAGCTTAACTTTAATCCTCTGTGTTTTGACAATCCTGGCCTGGTTTTGCATTGCAAACTTACAACCTTGTTGTAGATGTTGCTGAGACATTATGTCAGGGGAGGGGAACAGCAGAACATTTTTGCTCTGTTGAAGGTTTGGAGGCTTTTTGGGGCAGTGTGATGTCCATAGGAGCTGGATGTAGCTGTTCATATTTAATAACAGACCAGCTTTACTTGGTCCTTTTGAGGACAAAGAAAACAGCTCTGCTCAGAAAATCAGGATACATGTTGATATACGCTCGCTGTTTGTGAGATCGGATGCACATCCCACATTAATTAGCACTGGGGAGAGGGGGAAATACCGGGCGATGTTTATGGCTGGAGGCAGCAGCAGGCGTGTGTGCGCAGCAGTGTGCCAAACTGGGGGCCTTGAACAGTGCTGTGGGGGCACTGGAGATCCTCACTCCTGCAGAAAAAGCGAGTGGTATCTGTCCCTGATAGGGAAAGGAGGATG
This sequence comes from Falco naumanni, assembly GCF_017639655.2. Taxonomy (NCBI): domain Eukaryota; kingdom Metazoa; phylum Chordata; class Aves; order Falconiformes; family Falconidae; genus Falco; species Falco naumanni. The sequence goes on along the minus strand of NC_054057.1, from coordinate 45,574,780 downwards.
TTCACCCTGCTAAATCATAGATTTTAATGCAGGTTTCTGCACAGGGCACGGAGAGCTGACCTCTGCCTTCCCTAGGGAAGAGTATGAGGGATATGTCCTCTTCCATCCCCATGGACCCATGGACGTTGTTGGGGCAGCAGGAGGTTGGGCTTTTAAACACAGCACCCAAGTTACCTCCTGCAGTCAGGAGATATTTTTTAAAAAGCTATGGCTTCTTTGTGGTGGTGTTGGTGCTTGTGTAATGCTTATGGAGATTCACAGCTCACCTCCTGCAGTCTCAGTCAGCCAGTGCACACAGTCATTCCTTCTCTTTACCTCAGACCACAGGTGCAGAAGGTCCTACCTTCTGTGCTCACAAGTTTTGTCTTCTGTTTTCTCTTCCTTATGCGCCATGCTGTCTCTCAAACTTGTCAGATCTCCCTATAAAATTTTTCCTACAAAATCCATAAGCCCGCTGCCCTACTGGTGCTACCAGCCTTCTTCTGTGCCATGCTCCCACCTACCATTTGTGCTGCCCTTTCCCGGCAGCTTGCCCATGCCGCTTGGCTGCTGAGGTTGGTGCTGCATCCCTTATCCTCCCATTTAACACCACATGGGACCATGGCTTGGGCCACTCCCATGGGAGTCAGTGGGGTCTCTCATAGTAACACACATGCCTTGCACAAGCCAAGATCTTGCACCTGGCTGCATAAACAGACCAGCATATCGCTTTTGCTCCTCCTCACAAACAGAACATTCCTCCAGTCACCATCAAAAGCATGAAGGGTTAGAAAGGCTGCTCTATTTACTGGTTTTTATTCTTGATGGCTGCTGTACTGCCCTCACGCCCACAGAACCCACATGCTGGGCTTGCCTGTGCTATGTGATGCAAGCAAATTCCGCCATGTGGGTCAGCACCTTTCATCCTTTCCCTTAGCAGAAGAAGGAGTTCTGTGTGTGTGTGTGTGTGTGTGTGTGTGTTGGTGTTTCTTTTGAGCACCTGTGGCTCAAAGATGACCTGTTGCTAGGTCAGAGAAGTGCATCTTAACAAAAAGCAGAAGTGGGGACATCTGTGATGGCCTGTGAGAGACTTTCTGAGTTTGTTCTGGTAAGGCTGGCTCCTGAGAAAGTTCTGCTTCTCACAGAGACATGGAGAAGGTTAATTGTGCTAAAAAAAAAAAAAAAAAAAAAAAGGTGGTATTCACCACAGTCCTTGGTCAGAGCTTGGGATCCCTGCACCCAGGGCCATATGGCTTGACAGCCAGCACAGAGAGAAAATAATGCTTGTGCTTGAATTTGCAGTAGGTCATGCTGCTTGCTGCTAGCTGACATTTCCAAGTGGCTGAAGACTTCAGGTTCAGATATGCCATGCTGCCACAGCACAAAAAGGAGATATGACAAGTTCAGTCACCACTAGGTTTATAATTTTTCAGGTTGATGATGCCTGACAGGTAACCGGCTGACCATCTTATGGCTGAAAGGAGATGGGAGAAAGCACCAGTCATGGATACTTCCACATGAAAGCTTTGTGTGTGAAATGAACTAAACAAAACAAAACAAATTAAATGAAATGAACTCAGAACCAGCACACAATGTGTGGACTCAAAGCGAAGCCTAAAGACATTTATGTCAATCCATACATTCATGTTCAGTTCCAAGAAACCTGTTTGCATGCCTGTGCTGATTTTGACCCAGATGGGGATTGTCCTGGTGATTACAATCCATGCATGGCACTGGACTGGAAGGGCTTTCTGCAGTCAGCATCTTGCTGACATTTGATTCATGCCTGCTAAGGCATTTCCCCAAGAGGAAGTCTTTTTGTTAATTTCTATTGTGATGCCTTGAGGGCATTTTCCTTTCTGTGATCTCATCAGACCTCAGAACAAAACAGAGCCAAATATGTTCGGCATTTGGCTAGAAGACCTCATGAAAGCAGGTAAGTGAGAATGGTGTGAAGTTCTCCGCCAGTGAATCAGCAGGGATGCTCTGTGCTGGGCACCATCGGTGAATGAGTGTACATAAATGTGCACGAACATTTAACTGTATGCAAATGTGGAGAGAAGCCAAATTATCTTTTTGCATCCGCAGAACACTGTGCTTCCTGCCTTGAATACTGCTGGAGACGTTGCTGGACACCTAACAGTGAGCTGGCAGGTACAATAAATGTACAGAAAGCTGGGTGATTTGCTTTGAAAAAGCTTTGAAAAAGGCCTGGTTTCCCAGGTTATATGGTCTTCATATTCAACCCTTCAACATATTCAACATTCAACCATTACCTTGTTTCCCTAAGTCCCAGAATTTTTGTTTCCGATACCATCCAAACGCTCCTGCCAGTTTGCACACCAGCAGACCGGGACCCTCTGGCATGTGTTGGCCGAGTTCACTGTCTGTCTGCCCTTTGTATCCAGGCTTGGAGCAGGGCGTTGGCAGAGGACATGAGAAGCCCTTAGTCTTGTCTCCACAAAACCCCAGTGTTATACACAGACTAAGGAGTTAACAGATCATGGAGTTTTTCTGTTACAGATTTAGGAAAGCAGAAACCAAGGTTATTTACTGTTCCCACACTCTGCCCTCAGAGCCGTTTTAAATTGCTAGGTTAACTAGCCATTCCTGAAAGAAATTTTCTGTGCACCAATGTATTCTTTGTGGTTGAAGCAAAAATTACTTACAGACAGTGCAATGTTTCTTGCAAAGGAAAGCTTCAGCCAATGGAATATTTTAAAATTCATCTGTGATATCTATGAGCTTCTTTCTGACTAGGGGTTAATTTCTATAACTTTTCATGCAGACAGAAGAAATGTCTCACTTGCCAAGAGACATTGTCAGAGAGAAGTAGAACATACTCAAAAATTGCCCTCAGTTCTATTGTAGTTACTGCTAATAGCACCAAGATGTAGTGTAAGCACACCGCAAGCCAACTTCTGATGTCAATTACAGCAGTGTAAATGAGATTAGAAATTGGCCCAAGCCTATAGGTTTAAACATGACTGTCTTGAACTGTATTTTCAGGACAGATAATGTTTTTGAGGAAAACAATGCACTTGTTAATTTTAGCATTTTTATCTCAGCACTGTTTGGCAACAGTTCTAATATATTCCTAGCACTTGGCTTTATTTTACTGTTCATTATGTTGCCTGAGAATCAGCACAACTTAGCCTGTCAGATGAGGTATTTCAATGAACAAAACAGAGGTTTGTAGGTTGGGAACCAATAACGGGAGAAATGCAAACAACTGTCATTAGGCATGGATTTCGTAATTTTTGTGAATGGCATATTTTCCTCTCTGGTAGGTCTGTATCAGGTCTGCCTCTGTCCCATCTGGTATTCAACACTTAGGCTACTTATTATTACATGTAGAAATCCATAACACATTTCAAACAGATCAATGGTATCAGAAAACTTGCTATAACGCAGGAGTAAAAAAAATCCTATAAGATAAGAATGAATTTATTTTCCCTGACAGCTGTAATCTTTCTGGATACTCAAAGACAACATTACTTCAACCTCTTTCAATTAATTGACATACAGAAAAGAAACATTTGTCCTGCATATGAAATACCTTAACACAAACGTGAGTCTGTCCCAAGGAAAAATAGTTGGGACTGATACTATTTAGGCCAGCAAAAGTCTTAGGTGGCTTTTAAGCATCACTTATGCTTTTCTTTTGAGACTTGGCAAGAGGCTTCTGTGCTGGCCTTTAATACAGGCATTGTTGCTGCTATGAATGTTACTGAGCTAACCCGAGATTCAGGCCAAAGCTGTGGACCTAAATGTCCTTTCCAGGCAATATGAGAGTTCGCAAAGTTCAATTTTCTAACAAAAAAAAGCAATCAAGATGCCCTCACAGAAGATCAAGGCTCTTTAAAAACAATCTGCAAGTGTTCCAGTGCAACCCAAGTCAACTGAGAGCAAGGAACTACCAAGGAACACAAGTATGCAGGAAAACATGTGAAAGATCTAATCACTAATGAGAAACATTTACTCCCTCACTCTCTGGATTGTCTGCTGATCTTCCATTCACTTTTTCTTTCCCTTTTTTTTTTTTTTTTTTTTTTTTTTAAAGTATTTTCTGTGCCATAATTTGCAACAGCTGGAACCATTTTGTGTGTGTGTGTATGCATGCATGTGTGTATGGGCTGGACAAAAGAACATTACCAACTTGAAAAGGAAAAAGGATGGGCACTGTTTTTGGAACTTGGCTCTGAAGGGGATGTATAATGATATGAGAAAGATTAAGTAAGTGGAGGAAGCTGGGGGATCTTCTAGCCACAAGGCTGCTGCAGTGTGTGTGGGCTCAGCAAGGGTCTCGGCACATCCTGTCCTACCAGTGATACCCTGACCCTGGTTCAGAGATTTCACAGCGCTGTGGAGCAACAGGGTGGATACATTCGCTGCAAACCTCTCTTCAGCCAAAATCATTCTGGGCTGAGGCCCGGCCAGTGACTGATAGCTATGCACAGTAATTTCAATTTCTGTTACATAAACACAATGAGGTGCTGTTTATCGTGGTTCTGAAAGATTTGGGGCTGAGATATTGGGGAAAACAAACAAAGAGACACTTTGCGAGCAATCCGAGCAGTAAATGGTTCCCCTTGGCATGCTTTGACAAGCCATTTCATTTTAACTTTTCTGAATCAGCTTAATGGGGAAAACTGAATACTCATTGCCAAACTTTTATAGCAATTTCTCTTTACCACAGTGGTCATAAACAGATGCTGTTATCCTCTATACTAGGAACCAAATATTCCTTGGGGCAGGTTTGTGTAGGATGTGCAGATTGCTCCAAAATTACGGAAAGGCTGAGGGTTAGGGATGTACACAGTGGAAGTGAGCATTTGGGTTAGTCCCGTGGAACAAGCAAATTCCATCAAAAACTTACATATGTGACATTGGCCAATGTGACACCAAAACATGTCACTACCTATGTTACAGCACATGCAACCTTGTGTGTGTGTGGGGAGGGTGTCTCAGAACTTTATCTCAGAAGATCATGTAAGCAAAAGCAATATGTATAAATTAACCATTTTCCTTCCACAAGGCTGCTGCAGCAGAATGGCACAACCGGGCTGTTAGTGCAAGTTACAAACTGACGTTTGTATGGGAGGAGTTGCATCAAGAAGTTCAAGGCTTGCACTGCGTTAGCCCTCCAAAGGGATACAACCAGTGCCCCATTCCCAGCCTCAAAGGAAAGCAGAGGTTGTGTTCAAGGCCTTACAACAGCCTTTTGCTGGTGGATATAGTACCAACACAAGTGAATGTTCCTCGGGGCAGATTCAGCTTTTATTAAAGTAATTCATATGGGAGACAAACATGCATTTTTTCAAGCATGGTATTTTGAATTACATACAGATATGCCCTATTCAGTATTCAGGAGAATGTGTAATTATGCCATTTTACACACGATAATTCCCGTAATACAACCAGACATGGTGCTTGCATTTTATGACACAGCATCACATTGCTCAACAGATCACTATAAGTCTCAACAGGTAAAACAACCATCAGAAAACACAAGAAAAATTGGTTTTAGTGGGACATTCTTACATTCATACCTTAGATCTGTTGGGATAAATTCCCCATGAAACAAATATGTCCAAACTTTTGACTGGAGAAGAACCTTGGAACAAAGTTTCAGATCTTTTCCTGCCTGCTGAGCTTTGGGGAAAAAAATCACCACCAGAAGTGTCTGGGCCACCTATATCCTTCCTGCCTCTCAGCTACAACTCTCATAGACTTGAAATTGGAGTATAGCTTACTCCAGTTGTACATTTCCTGCTCTTACTGCAGCAGGCTGCTCCTTGAACAAAATCCCAGCACCACTGTGTTCTGCCCTGCCGTGTCCTGGTCAGGCAGCAAACTCCTACCCACTGAAAGAAGTGCAGGTTGGTGACATGCCCAAGGCACAGTCCCTAGTGAGTAAACCTGAGTCTTAAAGTATTACCTGCAACAAATACAGTTGGAATGCCAGGACACCCACCATGCAGGGCGTCTTCCCATTTGGTTCTTTGCAATCCAGGGCTTAAAGCAAGACACATCACAGAGACAGCCCAGTAGCAAAGGTCAAACTGCAGTTTCCAGCTGCTGGGGTCGCTGAATGATACTGAGCCCTGGCTGATTTTGCTGCACCCTGTAAGACTGCTGGTTTGTTTCCCCTAGCTGTCAGCATAAGAAGACCTCTGCCCAGAAAGCTAAACATACCCTGGCCATGGGCTGCCTTGGCTAGGCTGTGCAGAAAGGCTACATCAAGGCATGAACTGGATCCTCCAAAATCTCTGCTACACCCTCTTGTTCTGCAATGCCCTTCCCAACCAGTAACACCCCGTACCTGCAATCAGACCTCCTTTGCTGTTCGTTTTGCCAGCCCCCAAGTCCAGAAGAGCCGTTTCCTCCTCCAGACAACCCGTAATGTGGATCATGGGTTTTGATTAATAGACGCGTACATTCCTTATGCCTGAATGCATGCCATAATTTATGAGTAACAACAAGGATGTGTTCTCCAAAGAAAGTAATACTTGACTAAATTGTTCTTTTGACGTAAACCTGTAATTTAAAAATTATATATATTTAGAGTGCAAGTCAAAACAGGAAGTGCATTCCCAAAGTGGATAAAGATATTTCCAAACCTAAATATCTAGTGATACAAAATTGCCTTGAAATGTCTCTCCCTTCCCTGCCTGACAAAACCACCCTTTACTAAATAAGCCTGCTATTTATGGGAGCATTTTGCTATACTGGCAAGTTAGCTATTACTGTCTCTTTCAATGGTGAGACTGAGAACTTTTGCAGTCACAGGCTGCCCAAAGACTATTCTGCCGCTGGAAGTAGAAATGTATCCGTCAAAAGCAAAGCAAATCTGGCATTGAGAAACCATTTATGAAAGTTCAGAAAAGAATGTATCAGGGAAAATCAATACAATTGAGTAGCAGAGAGCTAAATACCCAGTGGGAGAGTCATCTAGCTGAATGCAGACTTTTTCATCTTAGCTAACACTAACTGCTGTTCCATTCATCTACCATGGGGAGCTAGTCATAATGGAGCTAGTCTCTCCATTAGCTATAAGCCATCTGGCACGGCTGGTTTGGCTGCAGACACACATGCGGCAAGTATCAGAGGTTGGATGCTGTGATGCTACCGCAGGGGTGAATCTGAACATCAGGTGAAAAACATTAACAACAAAAGAAAACACGTCATAAACAGTGGCAGGGGCGAAGATTAAATAATGGCAGGTATTAGTTGATAGGAAGCAGCTGATATGCTGTCTGACTTCTTACTTCCACTCAGGGAGCAGCCGCCTATACGCAAACAACCCCTCCAGCAGGCAGGAATTGTGCCCGTGCGGAGTGACACAGAGCTCCAGGAATCACTCCTCTTTTTCATTACAGAGTTGCCTACCTGCAGCATATGCTACCAAAGCAAAGTAATCTGTCTCCAAAAGCATTTGGGAATTCACAAGGTAACAAAACCTATATGTACACATAAAAGGCTACACACACACACACATATATGTATATATTACATGTTTTATTTATAACTCTAGATTTTGCATAGGAACTGATTGTACAGATGTTAAAGCAAGACCTCACAAAACATGTTCCAACAGACAGGAGTGAGTTTGGCATGATAGCAACTAGATACGGGAACACCAGTTTTGCCGAAGTCCTAAATCCCAGTGTAATTCTTGATTCACAATATTCAGATATGTAATAGCTGAAGCGGTGACTCAGAAGAGACAGAGCTGTTGCCTCAGTGCTATTTTCATTATTTTATGAGGCACAAATTAGCATGGAACTGTAACCTGTAATTAATTCAATGGCCAAATTGTATTATTATTGTACTATTCTGTGCAATTGCAAACGAGTACTTTTTTTTTTTTTTCCTGTTGTATTTCTACTAATACCATTTACTCCAGGAATTGTTGTATGACTACGGGTTGTTCTTCTGGTAGGTAGCCTGGAGGGATCACCTCCCTTAAGACCTGAGCTCAACCTGGGTTCCCTTCATTTCCTGGCAGATCTGGACACATTTCTCCTAATAAGGACAAGTAAGGGAGATGACCTGATCCATGACCCGCCTGGGAACTATTTCCCATAACTTCAGAGTCACCATGCTTTGCTCTAGGCTAAAAGGGATAGCATAACAGGAAAAAAATGAATAATTCCTGTATCAATACTGCCACTGTTGGTAGGTACAGGTGAAATGTCCATAGGTGATCAAAAGGTGGGCAGTGCAATTCTGCAGCAGTAAGCTAAGTCATTTAAATGTATGTGTAGCCTTGCATCTACCAAGAAGCCCCCTGAAGCCATAGTTTTTAGAGCATCTTTTGTATATAATTTTCTGGCTGTCAGAGTACACACTTGTCCATATGCTTTCCAAAACGGTATTGCAAGAAGCACTAAACATCTTCATCAGTTCACAGCTGCAAGGAAGATCTCAAGGATGCCTTATGCCAACATCTGCTCTGCAGGCTGGTTGTGCTCTGGTGAAACGGGTTTAGCCAGGTGTGCAGTACCACTGTGGCCATGGATACACAGGCATAAAGGTGCTGTAGACCAGTCTTATGCAGTCTCCTCCTTTCTAGAGACAGCTTCATTAGTTTAATAGATGTTTAACCAAGACCATGCTAGTGCTGTTCCACTGCTACACTAGCATAACCAGGGCTCAGAAGCGAGCTTCTCCATAAAACACATGCTTCAGTGTTTGCTATCTCCTTTTGATGTTATGTTGTTGTCAGAAGAATACATTGTATTTGATGTTTCCTGCCTTCCTAACTGATGTGACTCATCCAGTTGTACATAATAATCTTCTTTTTTTCATGTAAGGGAACATTATTTTGCTAACTGAAGTTACAGCATGTCTTCAGCACGTATTAGAAAGTAACGAGAAGAATGCCAGAAAATAACAGAAAAAGACTTCAGGCACTTTGTTCAGTTGATTTTCACTTAAAAAAAAAAAAAGCTCACACCCTTGTCTGATGGTTTCACAGTCCATTGCACAATAACCTGTCATTATGCGATTTTTTATTTTTTTTTTTACCACACTCACCTAAGGCAATATGAGCTCTTATAATTGAAGTGAAATATTGAAACAGAATTTTCTACCAGCTACACCATTATGAGTGATACTGATCTACAGCATTCTGGTTCTACTTCATTTGTAAGGGACAATAATAAAATATTCCTACTAACTTGATTGTTCTGTGTCATGAGACAGAAATGCCAAAATCAAGGTCAAGAGTATGTGAAAGTTTTAATTTCCCTGGTGCTAGTGCACAGTAAAACTCCTCAGGATATAGTCTCCTGGTCTCCTGCAAGTCATTATGTATTTAATTTTCTCCCTGTAAAGTACTTTCCTTGAATGCAAAGTCTGTGTATTCTAGAGGTAAATACATTAAGATAAAAGGTTCAAAGAGTCTTTTTCTAAAGACATCTTATAATGTCTCGTAAGCTTCCTTATGAAATTCCAGTGCAAACCCCAACTGTACTGTCTTCAAAAAAATTCCCAGTGCGTTTTCTTTATTTGCACAAAGGAAGGAAGGAAAATTAAAGGGGAGAGGGAGGGGGAAACTGCGGTCTATGTTATGGCCCTGCAAATTGCTGGAGTCAGACACTCTGGGCCCTCGGAGTGAAAAAAGATCTATTAGGTAGGGCACTGCATGGGAATTTGCTTGTATCTGCTTGCCTTGGCTTCCATGGCGCTCAGAGCACCTTGTCTCTCAGGTGCTACTGTACTGCCAGCTCCCCCTCCACCCCGACAAGGCAAAGCGCTTCCACGTTTTCCAGCAGCTTGTTCCTTCCCTCCCAGACTGTCTCTCCCTATGGGAGGAGCCCCCATTAGAAACAGCCCAAAGCTAGCCTTTCTCAAACCACTCCTTGGCCAGCACAACTCCCCCCAAAATTACACTGGTGTGCTGAGATTACTGGCTGACATGCTGCCCAAACCTGTCTCACTGGTTTCTCTTGCCGCCTTTCAGCCTCCTTGTTTTATCTACCCATTACCCTGTGTTTTATAGCACGGGCCCTTTGGGGTAGGGACCGCCTTCAGGGTGCTTGCACACCTCCTGCAACCCTGGGATGGGGTGCTCCAAAGCCCTAGTGCCCTAGGAGTCCTAATAAATAACAATCCAACCAGTCACATGAGGAACTCTCACTTCTCTACATTAGAGAAAGAGGTAGGAAACATAAAGATGACGTAGATAAGGTACACTGCAGCAGCTAGCTTAACATGGAGTTTGGCTTTATTTTGTCTCTCTTCCAAGACTCAACCACAGAATTTTTGCAAGACTGCGGGCAGCTCTGCCTGCAAAAAGCACTCCATCTGCCCCACTCAGGCAGGTTTGATGGCTCTGCACAGCCCAGTAAAGGGGTTAAAAAACCACCCTTCTTACACTTGTGGTCTCTATTAGGCAGTTCTCATGCTCCCAGGGGCTGACTCCAACTTCAGGAAGGCTGCGCTTCCTCCTGCAGTGCCCGCTGGGTACCAGAGTTTCTGCTGAGGGCTGGTGTCCCTGCCTGCAACGCATTCCTCCCCCGAGCCCAGCCCACAGACCCATTGGGGGCTGAGGTGGGTCCCAGTCTGTATGGTTCTGTTGTTGGTGCTGAGGGCGGGCACTTGTGAACGTGGCAGTTGCTTATCTGCAATCAGCTTCTGGCTCAAGGAAACAGGTCTTGCAAATTTGTAGTCTGCCTCTGTGAATGGCAAAGCCTGTAGTTGACAGCAAGACCTCAGAAAATCATAGCCAAGATACATGGGAAATAGCAGAAAAAACTGCAGAAAATAACACATTAAACTTGCCAATGTTTGTGCTGTTTGCATGGCTGTGGCATACCTGGCTGCCCGCAAGCCCTGCTGCTCCATAGCACAGCCATGGCAAACTGCTAACGGTACATCACCAGCCTCTGCCCAACACCAGCCCAGGCCAAACCAGCTGCCGTCCGGGCTCAGAAGAGCTTGTTCATGATTCAGCAAGCGACGAGAGAAGTGAGGCACGTCAGGGGTGCAAAGGGCAGTAGCAGTGTGCTCTCTAAAGAACGTGGTAACACAACAGTGTACACCTCTGCCTTCCCAGTGCTCCCAGCAATGGAAGAAAAAGGGGCTCAGATTGCCTAAACTTAGTGTAACTTGCTGATTTTTGCCTTTTGCATGATTATTTGGGTTCTTCCATTGTGCAAACTCAGATAACAATAGCTTGGACAGAAAATTAAATGAGAGAGCACCTTATCATAAAATAATAGAATACTTTGGGTTGGAAGGGATCTTCAAAGGTCATCTAGTCCAATCCCCTACAATGAGCAGGGACATCTGACCTAAAGATGACCTTAAGAAGATCTGACCTAAGGCAGGGCCTTACTGAAGGATCAGAATAAAATGGATATTAGCAAGGATGAATTCTTTTCATAGGAAGTAAATTGAAGCAAGCAGTGTAAAATCACAGCAAGTGTATACAGAGGTCCATAATGAAGACTGGTTCCTCCTCTGAAGATACGTGATCCAGCCATAGTGCATTAGCCCTGGGTGTCTCCAGCGAGGACAAGTCAGGCAGGGAGAGCAACACTCATCCCAGCACTACATGCAACTGTTTTCCATCACAGTGGGTCATGGTGAACCCTGCAGTTTTAAACAGGCATACTGTAAAATAACTTCTCATTTCTGTTGGGGTTACAAGAAGGAATTGGCTTTGTGCTTGTTCCTCCTGCATCTCACAGCTGGTTGCTAAATTATCTTAGCCACTAACTCCTTTGCCAATGCAATCACATCGGGTTTGTGCTGCTGATGTTTTATTAACGTGCTCAGACTGGGCTTCCAGCAGCCCGTGGAGGTGATCCAAGCATGCCTCCATCAAACAGATGCAACTGCGTTTACTGGGCTACTAGTCTCCCCTTGCCACTGGAAAACCTCTAAGAGTAGAACATTTGTGTGCTCCAGACTGTGAGAAAATGACTCCAAAGCGACCTTTGTTTTACCTGCAGGTATACTGCCCTGTGCTGTGATCTTGTCAGATCTTGTTAACTCATCAGCACTAGGGTAATCTTGGATGATAAAAGCCAGGGAAGACCTCACTGCTTAGGGAGGCTGTGCCTGTAGAATCATGAAAATGGGAACAATGAGGCACCAACATCCTTTTTTTCCCCACAATTTACAAAGAACTTTACAGGAGTCATTAACAGCATATTACAGATGGCTTGTGAAGAGTCACAGATCTAAGATCCTGCAGGAAAGAAAAAGCATTGGCTTAGGGCTGGACTGAGCTAATCCACTTTACAAAAAGCTGCTGTGCAGCCAGTTTGTCTTTTATCTCCATCTTTATTACCATAACTTTAAAAGAAAATAGCATGCACTGCACTATGTAGTCTGCAGGTTTTTTCTGAAACAGATTTTAGGAAGCCTTGTTTGACGTTGATTTTGGTGTGCCTTCACCTGGATGTTTCTCTGTCTCCACAATGGGTTTTCAACGCTGTGCAGCCACCTCTGGAGCTGCAACACCTCCAGACTTGCTACAATGAAACCCAGGGAGCAGAAATCAGGAAGGTGGTGGGCTAGGCTGCATTTTTCTTCCAAAGTTAAGAGGATTTGCCTGGCATCAGGAATGAAAGAGGGCAGGAACACAAACACCCTCAAAGTGTCAGGATGATACTGTCATCTTCCAGCAATGCTATGCCCAGTCCCAGGGAGCACAGTGGGAGTAAAGATGGGAGTGCCTGCCCTGCTCAAATCCATCTTAAAATGCATGGGCTGTCAGCTCCGGTCCCAGGGTCTGTAAGGAGTGACTCTTGCTACCCAGCACCGCCTCACAGGTGCCCCAGCACAGTGATGCCAAAACAAAAATTGCTCTGTACCTCCAGTTTTTTCAAGCTTTGGAAATACAACTAAAACTCCTTGGGTTTGGTTTTAACTTGTTTTGAGTCCTAGTGAGAATGGAGCAGAGGGACAGTGTAACCCACTGCAATGACCATGGCTCTGTAAACCTGTCCCTGTGCCTGAGGAGGAGCTTGCAGTTTTGCCAGTGGAAGAAAGTCTCAGCTCTGGGACCTTATTCTGAGCTCTGCCAAGGTGAGCTGGCTGCACAGGTGCTAAGGAACATATTTAAAATAAGCTAGTGTGTGGTCAGCAGACAATGGCCTCCACAGAAAAACTATTTACTACCTTTGCAGAAATGCAGATATACCCCTAGAAGTCATGGCTGGCTACAGCAAAGAAAGTAACCTCTCCCAAACTTATTACAAAGCAAAACAAGCAAACAAACAAACAAACAAAACATCAGTATAGATATATAAAGTAATAGCTTCTGTGCATGATGGCCAATCACATCTGCTCATGGGAAGACCAGTCAGGATCCGACAGTCCTTGTGACACAAGGAGGAGGAAATCCAAGTCACCTCACTTAGTTCGGTTAATCTCCATTAATTGATGGAATAAAAGCCAAAGCCCTGAGCACTGAAGTACTCCATATTCCAGATGTTTTAAATATTCAGGGTGGTTATAAAGCTACCATGATCCTTTAATACTGAATCCAAACAGTTATTTTTCTACTCAAGCTTAAATGTTCAGAATTCACTAGGTTAGGGTTAATTACAGAATAATAGATGAGGCAAATGTTTGCGAGACTGAAAAAGGCACAGAAGTGGATGTAAGCCTGAAACTTCACATCCTGGGTCTGCTTCTGGAAAACTTTATTGAGAATCCCCCAATCCTCTGAACACCCAGGGGAAACCATCCCCAAGGTGAGCATTGGACAGCCTATCTCTGCTTCCAACCTGAAGCCCAAGAACATGAAAAGATGAGCTCTGGAGAGAAAGAAACCTGAGCAAGAAGTGAAGAATAAAAAAGCCCAAGGAAAAGAGTCTGTAAATGGAGCACAGAGATCACTCCCAAAAGGAAAGACAAAAACAGTGTTGATGTGTCCCTCAGGAGTGAGTCAGCGGGTGGTGGCCAGAGAAAGAGAGCAAGGATCAGATTGGTGAGATGATGTTTTGCAGATAGAGCATCCGAAGACGAAGGTGAAAGTAGATTATTCATGTTTGTCATGGATCCAGGCATAAACGGGAGAAACAGCACATTGGACATGATTCTTGGAAACTGGGCAGAAACACTGCAGTTTAAAATGCTGGAAGTGTGAGTGTCTATAAGATACTCATGTAAGATTTTCCTCAAGAAGCATTTCTAGTAAGTAGATCCTGGAAAAATTCATTTTGTTCATGTCATGTTGAGTTAGCTGTTATTAAAATTAGTAGTTGGTGCCGTGCAGCAAGTTAGTTCCCAATTTCTCTGGGTATAAACCCTAATGATGGATCATCTCATCAGTTGCTGATGTCAGCCCTGCAACCCTGCAGAAACACAACAGCAGGGTGGGATGAGCCATGAAGCTTTTCTGCAATGCTCCCAAAGCTGGTTGAAATATATTGAGCTTGCCAATCAAAAATATTTGGTGCTGCTGACTCTCCTCCAGCATTCACTGCTGTTTCTCCCACATCCCTGCTGTCCTGGTGAGGTGGTACCATGAGGTGCAGATGGCTGCAGGGCTGGCATGCTCATCTCCTCCCTGCTCGTCTCTCTCCTCCACTGCACGAGACACAGACCCCCCAAGTGAAGCAAATTTCAGTTATACTCAGGTTGCACAAGTAGCTACAGCAGATTTGTTGCTTAAGGGTGCAAACTGCCCACATTTTTAACGATTGTGCAAGTAACCTCACTGAGAATAAAGCCTAAGATTCAGAGGGTTGGGGTTTTTTTAGGTGTAAGCTGAAATAAAAGTTTCCATAGCTATTTTGGATTTCTTAAACCAGCCTTTCTGTTTGTAAACATCCAGGCAGTGGAGTGGCTGCCCTCCCTCCCCTCTCCCATGAGGAACCATCTCACTGCTTTACCTCCCCCTCTCCCAGCTGCCTACTGGCTCTGGAAGCTGCCCTGGGAATGAGACAACAAAGGCTGTGTGGACAGCAGCTAAAAAAGCCTGGAAAAGCAGTTCTTGACGTTTCAACCTCAGTTTTCATGATTAAGTACTTGAAACTAAAGCCCAGGGATCTTCCATGGTATTGAGCACTAAAGCCCTGGCTTTTGGGGGTGCTTGGAGAGCCAGGCACCAGCTAATCAATGGAGACACCTCTAAACACAGCTACTGACATACAAATTTTAGGTGTTGAGATTCCACCTTTGACCTTTCCTTTATTAAAGTTATTCTCAGTTGGGCCAGGCATCAACACTGCTGGCACTGGCTTTGGGCACAATGCATGCAGGGTCACAATAAAATTGATCCTTCTGAGGCCAGGCAGCGCTGCTGTCTCTGTGCCTTCATTGCAAACCACCTCTTGGTGGCCTTTGCAGCCTGGGCTCTGCTGTGCACAGGTGCTTCATGCCCACCTGAGAGAGCAGCATGTCTCTACCTGCTTACAGTGGGATAAGGTGCCTCCCTGAGACAGGCTCAAGTCATCTCTTTTATTCTCTTTATTTTCTTTTGGTTTTTTTCCCCTTGCATTTTGCTTCTGTGGCTTGCACGTAAAATGACAGCAGCATGCCATCAGTTGCACAGTTAGTGGGATACCTGAGCCAAGGGGAGTCCAACTTTGCTCCTTGCTCCCTCTTGTCCTGGAGCAGACTTGTGTAAACTGGGGAGCCGCAGCCAGGCCCCCACAGTCTCCACGCTCTGCTGTTCATCAGTGGAAACTAGATAGAAAGAAGAGAGGGGTCCTGGGGTTTTGCAGGTGTCTCCCGGGACACAGGACAGGCATGCAAACCAAATTGTCAGTGGAAGTCACAATGAGGAGGGCTACATTTCGGTACATCCTCCTCTTTTGCAGAGGAGGCTACTGGCTGTTGCTAGTGAAGGGTCTGGTGGGTTATGGTGACATCTCAGCTCCAGACATCCTTTTGCTAGTATCTCTCATCTTTCCTAGTTACAAACTTCTGAGTCAAATGAAAGAGGAGAGATTTTTCATCATAGGAGCTATAACCTTTGATTATGGCTTTAAAATACTATTAACCACTTATTCCATTCACCTTTTCCCAAGGCATAAAAAGTAGGACATGGCTCTAGAGACTAGTAAGTTCAAAGTCAAGGCTGGAGCACACAGGCATATGGAAAATTCAAATGAAGGAAGCACCTAAATCTTTAATCCAGGTGAGTGATTTTTTAGCAGCTCCTTTTGCAGACATGATAGGGAAACTGGGTATTACAGGGTCCTATGAATGTGAACAAGTTGCTAGTTTGGTAGATCAGGATGGGAATAGCAGTCCGTAAATAAAGCTAATGTGAAGAAAGACAGAAAGCAAGGAAAGGAAAAAGGAAGGAGAAATGGGAACAAAAGCAGCAGCCTCCACCTGGAAGATGAGAGGAAGAAGAAAAAAGGGGTTCAGTCTCAAACATGAACACAGAGGCATGGGATTTGCTTCTGGAAAAGAGAATTTCAGAGACTTTAAAAGACTAAGCATTCAACTGAGGTAATTTCTTTAGGAAGCCGCATGGCATCAGAATTTTTCCTTAGGTACCTGGCATCAAAGTGCAAGCACAAGGTAGATAGTTGAGGCTGGCAGGCAGTCCTGAGCATCCCCAGGTGAACTTACTCTGAAAAACTGGCTCTACATATTTGGATACAACTGCAGCAACAAGGACTGCTTCAGGAGGCTCGTATGGGCTGAAAAGTCAATATGAGAACTCAGAGTGTGGAAGTGCTGACAGGATAAAGGCATCCTCACAAGGTTTGAACCCGGTCCAAGACTAACAGAAGTGAAAACCTCTGGAGAAGCTGTTCCTGTTGAATTGCAAGTTGCTTTCCCCCCTATTTAAATAAGCCAAAGTAGTTAAATTGAGATGATAAAAATCTGAATTGCTTATCTGAACCTTATCAGTAAATTCTACCTTTCAAAAATAGTTATCCAAATTCTTACTTCATCAGGCTTTAGGAGGTAATACATTTACAGAAATAAAACATGGAAAAAATCCATTTGAAGGTGCAGGCTTCATCTGCATGGCAATGAAATGTTCTCAAGAAAGGCGTTTACTTTTAATTAATAATAAAGCAAATGCAAACCACCACAGGCCACATTTGAGAAAATGCTGCAGTTCAAAGTGAGAAAAGACTTTTATTAAATGAAAGTGCCGGTAAGTACCATTAAATGAATGTCAACACAATCATTAGAGCAATCTATCAACCAGCGTAAAGAAAGTATAAAATCACACAGACGAGTTATGGGCATAATAGAAGGATTTTTTGCACTTTGACTCCAGGAGAGAGAGGTCTCTCCACAACAAAAGTCAATCATCTCAAAAGCAAACCCTAGCCCTAACCAGAAGCGGCTGGCTCCCACCTACCATATTTTTGAAGATCCCTACTGCAAGGATTTAGCACTGTCTCACCAGTGGGGTTAATTCATGTTCTGGCACCATATGCTGTATTGTCATGCTTATAGCCCATGCCTCCATTAATGCCTACCGCTATTAAATAGGGCTTCTTGTAAATAAGGCCTTGGGTAAGCCACATCCTCCTCGCATGACCCAGCACTGCGCCTGCCGCTCTGTGGCCATGCTGGGGGGCCCATGGCCACCCCGCACTTGGCTGGGCAAAGGGCCATGGCCAAGGAGCATGCTGACTTTGGGGACAGAGGCTGGGTATCTCTTGTCTAACCCAGGGATGCACACAACCCCTGCAGCTGACCGGCTGGTGTTATGGGGGACAGGCTAAGGGTCGGACACCCATGCATCAGTGTGCCATGATCTGCTCTCGCCTGCTGAGAACAGCACATAATATTGTTTTTTTAAAAAATGGTTACTCTTCTGCATTTCTGTTCTCTCCTTGGTCCACTTCTCCTTGAGCTTGGAGTTATTCCACAGGGATAGGGCTGCCTCTTCCTGAACAGTGGAAAACCTGTAGTATACCAATGGCTGCTGTTAGAGCCAATATATACTAAGTCATCACAACAACAAATTTCTGGGCCAATTTCCAACCCACTACCCGCACAGCTAGCACTATAAAGAAAGCTTTACCAGTCAAAAACACAAAGAAAGAAAATAAGTGAGGGTGTCTGAGCACACCTCTCCAAGCAGGAGGTGCAGAGCTGGCCTCCAAAGTGTGCAACCCAGCATTGCTCAGCACGAGTCCGTAGACCCCCAAGGGCACTTCCCCAAGAAAAGCTGGTGCTGCTTTTTGTAAAGAAGACACTTTTTAGTTTATTTACTTTTGTCCAGAAGGAGAAAGGAGTACACAGTAATGCTGACCATGTTGAGCTGCATTGAGAGAGAGGGAATGATGCCGAACCTATTTTCTTGCTTTGCTAAGCTCCCCTTTCATTTGCAAGTGGGTTGAAATGATGGGATCGGCTGTCCTGGAGGAGCAGGGGCTGGTGATGTTGCAGGAGGAAGTGCTAAATATATGAGTGGCTAAATGGGAGTTTGGTGATCTCAGCTCTGTGTGAGATAGGAAAAACAAAGACTATGTTCAGCTCCACTGGGCTCGACAGCAAGGGCATAAAATGCCTCTGAGTGGGCTAAACAGCTCCAGACCCAGAAAAAGACAGTTGAGTCGCTGAGATTATACTTAATTGGTGTTGTGGGAAGGCAGCCTCTCTGCAAGGCAGCCTACGCTGTCCCCTTGTACAAAGCCTTTTCATGAGCTACCGGGGACACGCTGCCAAACATCTCCACAAATACCAGTGCTGTAATGTCATCTCAGGAAGCAGAGGAGCCCGAAGCCACCAGGACAGTCTCACTGCCCTCACGGTCTGTCCCTGCCACCCCTGCCCCTGTCCTTTCCCTCCAGGACAATTCGCCCCTGTTCCCCGTGTCCCAGCCCCTCTAGCAGGCTGTATGAGGACCTCATCCCACCCCATGTAGCAAGGTCAGTAGCAGCATGGGCAATGTTTTGATCTAGGGAAGGACTTAGATCTTCTCCCTTGTCATCATGTCTTATTTAATCACTTTTTAGGATTCAGTCCCAGCTGGAAGGAGGCAGAGTTAAAGTACCACAACCCCCCAAAGAGCAAAACAGTGCAGATACCTTGTCCAAGCCAGCTTTCCTCACAGTGACAACATACACAACCATGGCTTTTCTCCATCATGCCAGGAGGACAAACATCCCACCTTGTCTGTGAATGCACGCTGGGCCGGGCTGGGCTGCAAGTGTCTGACAGCAGGATTTTGCCCTAAATATACTACTGCCTCCCTAGTAGTGCTCAAGCTGCTTGGAGCTCTCCCAGCTAGCATCTATGTTTAAAATAGGATGTCTGGAATATGCTGCCAAGGCACTGGTAGAGAGACTTGTCCACACCAGTTCCCAGGGAATTAGGTGACATGTCTGTGTCTCTGTGCTTTCTCTGCTGCTAACAGAAAATTTTCCAGGGGAAAATGCTATTTTGGTCAACTTTCTCCTTGACAGTTTCCACCTCTTGCTGAATGTCACCAGGAACCACCATGATCATGTGCCATGTAGACACAGATGTGTCATGAAGGCACTCAGGGCTTCATGTTACACAGCAGAGATTCAGAGCAAAATAGGACCCTCGCATCATGTGAGGTATTGAGATGGATGATCAGGAACATGGTCTTTTCCCCTTGAATATATCTGCCAAGCATGTGCACATCTGTAGGTTTGCTGCAAGGCTTGTTACATGTCCCAAACACAGAGCAGGTCATTAATGTAGGCAAGACTTAAGCAGAGAACTAACAGCACCCTGAAATAGGCCAAAGAGGGTGCTCACCCATGGACTGAGCAGGGAAGGGGATCTGTCTTCCCTCTGAATTTTCCACTTCCCAGATTAACTTTTGTGTGGGATATTAGGAGCAAAGGCTTGGCTGGGCTTTATTCATGTGAGAGTTTGTGCACATTTGAGAGGCATGTGTGCAAAAATGCGTGCATCATCTATGTTTCCACCCACATGCCTGACTTAAACACACAAAGCAAGTACAATGGCCCAGAAAAAATGGGAAGACTTGGGGGGCAGGGGGTGGCCATCAGGACTGGGGTGAGAGGGCTTTTCTTTCTTCCTTCCTTCCTTCCTTTCTTCCTTTTCTTTCTCTCTCTCTCTCTTTCTTTCTTTCCTTCTTTCTGTCTTTCTTTCTTTTCTTTCTTTCCTTCTTTCTTTCATTCTTTCTTTCTTTTCTTTCTTTCCTTCTTTCTTTCTTTCTTTTCTTTCTTTCCTTCTTTTTTTCCTTCTTTACTTCTTTCTTTCTTTTATTTGTTTAATTCTTTCTTTCTTTCTTTCTTTCCTTCTTTCTTTCTTTCCTTATTTCTGTCTTTCTTTCTTTTCTTTCTTTCCTTCTTTCTTTCATTCTTTCTTTCTTTTCTTTCTTTCCTTCTTTCTTTCTTTCTTTTCTTTCTTTCCTTCTTTCTTTCCTTCTTTCCTTCTTTCTTTCTTTTCTTTCTTTCTTTCTTTCTTTCTTCTTTCTTTCTTTCTTTCTTTCTTTTTAATTGGGCTTTTATGTATTAAAGGTGTGGTCCAGATGATTTAGCAGGTTTTTTTCTCCAAAGGAACCATTCTACTATTCTTAGTGTATTTTCTCAACTTTGAAACCTGAATCTAATCCTCTTTTTGCTAACTATATCTTGAAAATAAAAGGACTTGGAGCCAGATTCTGAGTTGGTATATCCATAGGAACGTATCATTTTGTTTCCTAAATGGTGCTTCTTCAGGCACCCTGTTCTGAGGCCAAGCAGAGCAGAGCAACTTTGACCAGGCTGCTTCCAGGGGTCACTCAAGCTGCCATTCGTGGTTATGGGAGTCCAGCCTAGCGGCTCCCAGCTGGTGAGACGGTGGTTCCCAAAGGAATAATCTCTGCTAATGCTGTCTGCTGGAGCTGGGAGCACTGGGGAGGTGCTCGAGCAGCCCTGGGCAAAGCCAGCCTGCTCCAGCCATGCCTCCCAGCCCCTGCAGCCGGATGGGCTAAGAAACAGAGCTCTGCCAGGGTCCTCTGGCCAGGCTCAGCTACCACGGACGGGGAGAAATAGAACCTTTGGGGGCTGTAGCTGCCATGTACACATTGTGAAATGCCTCCATAAACGAAACAAAGGGGCTACTGCATATAATGCAAAGCACACGGTGAGGGGTGCTTCAGATGGTATGAGAAAAGGTCCCCAGAGCTGAGCAGAAGAGCCCTTTGCCTCGCTGCGTTGTCGGCATTCCCACAACACTCTGCCTTTTTAACTCAGCCTCACAAGCTTCAAGGCAAATCAACAAGTTCAAGCACGAACCTAATTCAAGCTCTGAATAAAACCCATACCTGACAACTTTAATTATTAGGCTGATGCGTCATATTTACATTAATTTGAGCACTACTTAGATTCAGTTACAATAACTCTTCCATATATTCATTCCAAGAGATTTCAATGACTTAGCAGATAGCATATATAATCAAAGCTTAGCTAAAGAAACAGGTTTGCTTTCTACAGACAAATTTTTCCTGTACCTGGGTGCTGACTACAGCATCCTGTATGTGTCTGTGTGGATGTGCCTAAAATGGCATCAGCATTTTGAACACAGGTGAGCCAAAGGACAGGGACTGGAAAGCCCATAAGCCTTGGCCATGGTCCCAGGATAAAAATCACAGCCCCTGTGGTGGGAGTCCATGTCCACCTTGGCATGTGTTTTTGCAGGCTGGAAGTACTGCTGGATTTCTCTTTTGCTATTCACTGATGATCCTGCAGCAATGCCCAGCACAGACTTTTTTCACCATCAACTGGCCAGAAAGTTTATTCCAGACCAGATGATCCTTGAAGTCCCTTCCAACCTCATATTCTATGACTTTATGATTCCAGGTGGCACTTGGCTCATTCTTCCTGCCTCTTTCCCTCTGCCTTTTTCAGGGACACAGCTTACATGTGTTGTATGCAGAATGTGCTAATGCACTCAGAGTGCCACACCAGCAGCTCCTTTGCAGAATATCATAATCTGTCTAGTTGTTTGATAACTCCTAGGTACAGCCTATGCTGTTTGTGACTGGTAAGGTGTTAAATGATCTGCATCCCCAAAGTGGAGAACCTGTCTACCCCTGTCCACCACCAACACTCCAGGGCAATACTCCCACACTCAGGAGCTACAGAGTGAAGAATGAAAACTGCTGCCCAGGTGTTCTCCACCCTTGTGTTTGGGTTTCTTCCACTCACCTGGTGCAATATGGAGAGCTGAGATGTACAGTAAAGAGCTGCTCTTTTCCCCAACGTCAGAGATGAGGGCATACATGAATAAATTTTAGAGTTCAAGTTCTGTTTGAAGACCTGTGTCCTCACAAAACTTCCTCTCAGGATGTTTTTGGGGGACAACAGTGAGCAGAAGAGACCTCTGAACATGCATTTTATTTTTAAGGTAGGGGATGAGCAAAGAAATTTGGGCTACTTTAAAAACCAGAAAATTTCTGTGATTCGGTGACTACTCTACTACACCTTGCAGCAGTGGGGGGTAGTTTCCTAAGCAGTTTGTCTGCCTTGAGGAAGGTCTTGATTTCAACGAAAGCGAGATGTAGCTCTGAAACTTACTGTATTTCATCATTTACTTCCATGCCGCGTGTTCCTTCCAACTTTTTTTTCCTGCGACAGAGGCGACCGCGCGGGTGCCGCCTGCGTGTGGCAGACGGGCTGTCCCGGTCGAGCCGGGGAGGGGGGGGGGGCGCGGGGCGCTGCACCGGGGTGTTTGCTCCACTCGAGGGAGCTCATGCTTTTGAGTAGCCGAACTTAAACCCTCGCAGCATCTTCAGGCAAAATCCCGCGGGTGACAAACTCCGCTGTGTCCCGGGGGGCTACATCCAGGGAGGACTGCTTGCCTTCTGGAAGGCTGAGGGGGTGCTTGTGCCAGAGCCTGTGCTGCTCCTGGGTCAGGTGAGGCATTTCCAGGCCTGCTGCCTTTCAGCTCAGGTTGTCCAGGGCTCCTGCCACCCATCCCAGTGGCTGGGGCAGCCAGGGCACCCTGCGCACTCTCCCCTGCCCTTGTCACCGCAGCTGCCATGGCCCAGGCGCTGCTGGCTGAAGGTGCCAGCGCGGGGCTGTGCGGGAAGGGGCAGCTTCCCACTGCCGAGCGGGCTGGGAAGGCTGATAGGACCACTGAGCAATTAAACAAGTAGACTTGAGGAATAAGGCCTGCTTTGGCTATTGCTTTACAAGCAATAACTGGTCTTGCTGTGTCCTGCGCAGTGGTTTAGCACTGCAGAAGTCTGCATTTTCCCAAGGAATCACTCTTCCAAGGAAGCTCACTGTATCTAAAGGGAGTGACTGAGGAGATAATGTCATTCCTCAAAAAAAAAAAAAAAAAAAACCCAAAAACCCCTTATGTCACACATCCACGCCTCAGGATATCAAGACAAAAATGGGGTCTAACCAGCTGCTTAGAAAGCATCTGCAGCTTTGGCAGGACAGCAGGAAAGAAGCTGCTCCTCACATCCCTGGTCAGCCAGGAATCCCAGAAGTACGGATGCTTTTGGAGAAGGCCAGAAGGCAAAATCCTTCCCTGACTTCATTAGAGACAGTTAAACCTGATTCATCCTGTCTCCAGCCACTCCCTGACTTGTCTCCCGAAAGCCTTCGCACACCGAGGCGTTCCCCAGCCAGGGTCAGGTGTCACAGGCAGCTTCTCCAGCGAGCTGGTGTGAGTCAGAATATTTGGGAACGGCTCCAAGCTATTGGAAAAAAACAACTCCCAAATTAGCTGGGGTGGCTCCCAAGCGAATCCACCTCCGCGGGGAAGGAGGTGATCTAATGAAAGCGTGTGGTCAGAAATCAAAAGAACCTGGAAAGCATTCCAAGCTGCATAATAAGATTTCGCATTTCATATCTTCAAAGCATTAAGTGAACATTATCTAATTAATCCTCACAACACTCCTCAGAGATATTATCCCTATTTTACAGACAGAGAAACCAAGGCACAGAGTTAAGTCACTTGCCCGGGGCCAGAGAAGGGAGTGTCAGAGCTGGGATTAGAGTCCAGGAGTTCCTGGCGCCCAAGTTTTTCCTCAGACTACTGGGTCATGTGTCTTCCCTGCAGGGAAGATAATAATGAGTCCATAATTACCCATACAAATTCCCAGTGACCAGGCTAACCCGTCTGTATAAAGCTATTTGTAATTCCAATAAACACGCCCACGATTTAGCTGCCTCCATGAACTACCAGTACTCTCCCAGCTGTAGGGAGCCAGACCTTCAAATAAGGGCTGCTCTTTGCCAGAGAAAATCCCAGCTCTGACCCATTCCAAGGGCTGGTGGAGAAGATCTTCCCACTTGTAAACCCCTAGTGACCATCCACATACGGCATGAGCACTGTGGGAACTGTGGTGGCAAGGCAAGGTTTGTGGAGAGAGGGAACAGAGCCGGAAAAAAATGGACAAGCCCTTCAGGCACACATGCCCTTTTCCAAGCCTGATGCAGAAGCAGAGTCCTAGTGCTCAGTACAGGCTGAGAGCAACTCCTCGCCATCAAAGAAGAGGTTGTGTGGTCAAATGTATTGCTCAGTTTGATCTGTCAGTCTCGTAAAATAAATGACCCCTTCTGCATGTTGACACGGTCCCTGAAACAGCCTTGAGCAGGCTCATGGCAGCGTCACGGGAAAACTCGGCACACAAAGTGCTCCGGGCCTTCGGCTCATTCCCTGTCCTGCCCGGGGAAGGGCGAGCAAGCTGCTGCCTCCCCACTGCTTCAGCTCCTGTGTATGTCCGGGAGAGACGGCTCTACTCCAAGGGACCCGTTGCGGCTGGGTTTTAGCCTGTTTTTCCAGCCATGCCATGAGTATGTGAGTGTGTGCATGTGTAAGTGTGCCTTTACCTCTGCGGTGCTGCGTTCCCTCTTCTACCAGTATATTCAAACCCCGGTGAGCTGGTCTTCCTGAGCTGAGGCTCAGGCGTTGGGTGCCTAGAGGCCTCCACCACCATGCAATGTTTGTCTGCTGCTGTCTCAGCAGCAACCCCTTTCCACAAAGCTTCTGCCGTCCTTACTCAAACCCAACTCATTGTTAATCCAGGGTAGAGATCACCATGTGTCATAGTTTTACCCCAGGTGACGACAAAGTACCACGCAGCTGCTCGCACGTACACAACCCCCCCCCTCCCCTCCCCACTCCCCCACCCCCCCACCCCACCCCCCGTGGGGAGGAGAACTGAGAAAAAGGTAAAACTTATGGGTTGAGATAAGAACAATGTAATAATTGAAATAAAATATAGTAATAATAACAAAAATTGTAATGAAAAGAAGAGAGAGAAAGGAATAAAACCCAAAGGCAAAATATCAAAAAAAACCCAAGTGATGCACAATACAATTGCTTACTGCTTGCGGACCACTGCCCAGCCAGTCCCTGAGCAGTGATCAGCTGGACCCTACCAACTCTCCCCCCAGTTTATATACTGAGCATGATGGTCTATGGTATGGAAAATCCCTTTGGCTAGTTCAGCTCAGCTGCCCTGGCTCTGCTCCCTCCCAGTTTCCTGTGCACCTGCTCACTGGCAGAGCACGGGAAACTGGAAAAGTCCTCGATTTAGAGTATGCATTACTTAGCAACAACTAAAACATCAGTGTGTTATCAACATTATTTTCATACTAAATCCAAAACACAGCAGTGTACCAGCTACTAAGAAGGAAATTAACTCCATCCCAGCCAAAACCAGGACACCATGAAATGCCCGTGTGGGATGTGATGCACTGCTGTGACAAGCAGCACGTGCTATTTTAGCTGAGGCTTGCATGTCTGCTCTGCCTTTTCTCCTACGCTGCTGTGCCTACCCTTGATGTGATTTGCCAGGGCCACCTATGGTTCCTGTCACAGGCCAGCAAAGAACCACACCAGGCACTGTGAAACACAGGAATAGCACCTCTTCCTGCCGTGTCAGCCTCTGTGCTTGGGTCAGACCACGCACAGCCATGCCGGGGATGCTGCAAGAGCTAACAGCTAACAGTTTTTGAAGCTCAAGGAGACATATGGTGCTGCCTGGGTGTAGGGCAGCCCTTTGGACAGGCAGGGACACAGCAAGCAGTTCTGTCACCTCCACCAGCACCAGGACTCAGGCTCACTCCTCCAGAGCGCTGTCATCACAGTGATAAGGACTTATCTAGGTGTCTTTTCTCCAGGCATGCAGTTGCCGTTTCCCAGCCAGCCTACGCCATGGGTGTCTGTCTACAGCTCCCAGAGGTTTGCTTCTGCTCAGGCACCAGCACCTGAGATGCTCCCAGGCAGCTGAAGTGGTGCTCAGCGTTTCCACTGATTCACAGTGATGTGGGGGAACTCATCTGCTACTTTTCATACTACTTTTCAGCACCTTAGGCAATATTTCAAAACCTGGCCAGGCCAGCAGGAACGTTGAGCTCCAGATAATGCTGAGCTGGCTGAAAGCTGTCCCACATCGCCCACACTGCACCCTTAGAGCACTGTCCCATTGCCTTTTGGGGTTCAGAGGTTTAGAAGGGGTAGGGAGGAACGGACAGCCATGGGAAGACATGGAAGACCATGGCAAGTGTCCTCAGGGAGGGAAAAGAGAAGGGTGAGAAAGGGGCGGCAGCAATGAGTTTTCCTCCGAGAAGGGTTGGGCACCCAAAATCTGTGTGCTCTCTGTAGGTGCTATGGCACCTTGTTGTTGAGAAGAGGAGAATAAAAAATCATTTCAATGACTTTAAAATTAAGGCTATGTTGGTCAAGCCCCAGGGTGCCACATCACAACCCCAGCAGGCTGTTGGGGCAGACCAGCAGCAGGGTTGTAACAGAGTATTTGGGAACATGCACAACTCTTTCTAAGCCAAGAGTTGCACAGTAAAGCCGACTACTTAGTAATAGAAGAGGGACTGCTTGGCATTTAGGGCCGTATTCCTCAAACTTAATTAAAACTTGCTGTGGTCCCAGGCTTTTAGTCCATCCAGTTGAGGAGTCTAGTTGTAATGGCTGTGCTTTCAAACTGCAGGGCAGTGGTTTCTGCTGAGGGCTAAGTGCTTTGCATAGAGAGCTGCTTCGGTGCCGTGCTGAAACGAGAGATGTTGCTGTTTGGAAAATCTGGCTTTTCCTTTACTTTTTCATTATTCCTTTGATTTTTATAACTGCTTTTATTTGTATATCCGGAATTATCATTAAAAGAAATTAAAGCCACATTTTTTAAACTAAAATACTTCGATGTGATTTAAAAAAAATAATGGTAAATGTACACACACGTATTTTATCTAGACCTTATACGTACGAGCAGATTTACTCTTGTGAGGAGTCAAATTGCTTTTTCCTCACTTTTTTGATCCAAGGACTAAGGACTCCTGTGCAAGAACTTGTGTAATCAGTTTATCAAGTCATAGAGATGTTTTCACTGCAATAATTACTAGAAGCTCAGGAAAAGCTTCTTGTTGTCTCATCTCCTACTGAGCTGTAACAATAAAAGCATACAAAATATGTATATGCATGTGTATATCTCTCCCCACAAATGCAAAATTTTATATAAAAAGATGGACAATAAATTCTAACAAACAGAAATTATATTTTTCCAGAAACACTGCTAACCATACAAATAAAACATTTTCTTTTTTTTCTGTAAATGGTATGATTTAATGTCATAAAGTGATAATACAAAATGGCATGTTAGAGGCTCATTAGACACTGACAGCTGTAAGCATTTCAGGATGATATATTGAAAGCATCTGCATAAAGGAAAAAACAGTATTAAAAGAAGAAGGCAATGAAAAGCTGAGAATAGCCTTGTGTCCAATTTGTTTTCTGGTAGCTTCTGGGGCACACGTTATGAGAAATGCCTTTGTACTGTTATCATGTGGGAGGTGGTTCCAATAAGCAGTGTAACCACTGCACCACCGATTTCTTACCAGCTGTGGTCTAGAAGCCTTTTCATTCAGCATGCTCAGGACAGGTTTTAGACATGAAGAGATCCTGGGCTGCAAAGGAACACTAAAATGTTTGCCTAGCATCTTGTGCAGTAACAGTACACGTGGAGTCGATCACCCAAAATCCAGAGGAAGCTACTGTTTGGCATCTGCTTCTGCTGTTTCTAATTTTGTTTTTCCTGAAGCTGAGTTGCTGTACCTTTGGTGTCCTCAGCTACCAGGTGCTGTGCATAGACAAGGAATCCAGGAGGAGATGACCTCATGGTCTCTCTCTGTCAAATAACATAAAAGGGATTAAAAAAACCCAACAAACACCACCACCACCCACCCACCCCAAGCTGGAGCCATGAATTGGTCTGATCTCTGAATAGGGGCACTTCAGAGGCAACCCTGCTGTTCTGAGAAGGCTCCTGAGACCCCTGGCCATTGCAAAGCAGAAAGATGAGTCTCAGTTGCAGAGGGTGGGTAGGAGGAACATTCATGGAGAGCCAAAACACAAGAGACTTGGGTGAAGGATTACAGTTTCACTTGCTAAAGGAATGACTCGCAGCCATGGATGGAAGCTATTACCCTCATTCTGTTGGAGCAAAATATACCACTGCAAACTGAAATTGGAATTGTAACACTTTGTGAAATGCTGCTCTGTTTCCTAAATAGAACTGATGGTTGAAAGCGGAAAGTGTCAACAAAAAGACACATAAGTGTAACTTTATCAGAAATTTTCAAGTTCAACATTTTTCAGTGCCATTTTATAAAACATCTTTCTGGATTTGCCAGCTAACTCTGGAAGCATGAGAATCTGATGCCTGGAAATTGGACTGACAATAAGCATTAAAGCAGATATTCTCCAAGCTTTTCAGATTACTTACTCCTCACAAGACAGAACACCTGAAAGGGAAAAAAGTATCTAATGGAAACCCATTGAAATGTAGAGAAGCTGAGGAAGCAAGTTATGCCATTGAAACAGGACACTCGGTCACTCTTAAAAATGGGATGAGTCTGAAAGTTTAAAAGCCCAGCAACAAGGTCAAGTTCCCGAGACTTCAGTGGCTGAGCATCAGCTGAGCTGTATGTACTCTCAAAATGCAAAAAAACTACACATAGCCTAAGTCAAAGACAGTTTGAGAAAATCAGACTATTTTGCATTTTCTGTGCCCTAACCTGCATATACCCATGAACAATCTCTGCCCCAGCTGACACGGTAACTTGGTCGGCTGTAGTAACAGCTGAGCCAGAGCTACAGCTGCTGTTTATGCATCTGGTCCAAAGCCTGTAAGGAGCTCATTGTGGCTCTCCTTTCACCTCAGTGGATTTTGGCCCAAGCCAAAAGTGGCGTGAAAGGAGACCCATGATGGTTACCAAACTGTTACACCTGCTTCTGACACGGAGACACACATTCCCCTCTGTATTTAGTGCCATACAGGAAGAAAGCCTCAAGACATGAACACAACAATTTTGATATTTCTCCTTTTCAGATACTCTCAAGCTGTTTGGAAAAAAACCCACCAAAATCTCAAAAAACATTTCACCAAACGGTTTTGCTTTTCAGCAGCAGTTTTGCTTCCAGCAGCCCATGTACCCAAACCCATCCTTCAACAGATATGAAGCATCCCTTCCTCTTGCCAACCCGCAGGGAATTTCATGGGCAATTACCTCCTGCTTCCACCTTGAACCAAGGACTCACAGAAAGATTTATTTGTGAGCAAACATTTGAAAGCTTCACCGGTTGTGTCTAAATATTTATGTTCATGCCTACATAGTAAAAGATTGCATCCCATAGAAAAGAAAGAGGGACAGACAAATAAAGGAAATCTTGGTGACAAAGGAAAGTGATGAAAACTGTCAACCAGTTTAAAGGTTAGACAAATGGCTCCAGAGTTGTGAGCTGCATTCCTGCTCAGATCATAACACTGTAACTTCATTGTTAACATTGCTAAATGCAATTTTGCACAGTCTTAGGAGAGGTATTCTGTACAGTGCATCTTTCATAATTAGGAAGAAAACTATTGTCT
This sequence comes from Falco naumanni, assembly GCF_017639655.2. Classification (NCBI taxonomy): domain Eukaryota; kingdom Metazoa; phylum Chordata; class Aves; order Falconiformes; family Falconidae; genus Falco; species Falco naumanni. The sequence continues at coordinate 45,545,028 of NC_054057.1, read as the reverse complement.
CTTTTCCAAGTCAAATAAACCTTGTTTATCTGGAGGGGGAGTAAGTGCAGTGAGCTGGTCTGAGAGACAATTTTGAAACTTAAGATCCAGAGGAGTCTGAAAGTCTGAGCTGGGGACAAAGAACTCATCTGCAGCATCATATAAAAGGCCCTGGCACAGAAAGCTGTCAGGATCCTGGCTATGAACACTTGGGGCATGTTGAAAGCCCAAGGACAATAGACCTGATCCAGCACCGTGGAGCCAGAGGGCACTTCAGCAAACCCACAGTGCTCGCAACATCGAATCCCAGCGGCCACGAGTGGAAGGGATCAAAGGCAGTGTAAGGATCCCCCACCTGCCGCCCTGCCTGCACATCACTGCCTGCACGGGCTTTGCGCTGGTCCACGAGGGGCTCTTTGATCATGGCTATCATGGTGTTGCCTGACAGCAGCAAGAAAGTGCAGAGATAAGCACTGTGGGGAGAGATGAGGTTTGCAAACGGAGGAGTCTGTATTTTGAGTTTCATATGGTGGCCACTGAGAGAGGGTCTGAGTAAACATTAGTGATCCCATGGGAAGGCAGGCTCAGAAATGAGCAGGGCTAGAGTTAGCTGCCATTTTTCTTCAATTCAGTTCAAAGGTCTCCCCTGTGCCCTCGCTATACTGCAATATACTGCCACTCAATAACAGAAAAAAGCTCCAAGCAAACAATTTTGTTCCTAAGAAATGGTACAATTGCAAAGCTTTATCTTAAATGTGGTACTACTGGTGATATGCTTGATGTTCCTTCTTTCATCTGCTGGACTCCAGCAATAAAGTCAGTAATTGTGGCCACTCACACACTAAGCGCGGTGGGTTCACAATGCCAACTGAGATGTATCGTTTGCAATGAGCAGCAAGGTTTGTGGCTGGATTTAGGCTAAGTCTTTGGCAAATTCCACCGCTGACTCCACTGGCAAGTCTTCAGAGACAGCCTCTGGTGCTGTTTCAGATTCAGGCAATTGCTGGTTTGGCCTCTCTCTCATGTCTTCTTGGACATGTCTCCCCTTTGTCTTTCTCTCCGTGACATGTATTCCCTCTGAAACAATTAGGACCTTCACAAGCTCTTTGTTTCTAACTCTGGGCAGTTTAGCACAAAGTATATTTATGCTAATTGCATGCTGAAAGTGCACTCGGCTCGGCCTGGCTTTCTCTTGTCAGGACTTTTGAGAAGATACTTGTCATTGCTAGGAGCAACACTGGAGGTGGGAGAGCTGCAGACTTAAAAGATCTGCCCTTGCCTGCTTTACCCTCTGTCCTGGAATTGAATGGCATTGGATATTGATGTCTTGAGAGTTTTCCAGCTCTTGTTCCACTTTAAAATGTCAGCTCTGCTTTAAAACTTCATGGTTCCCAGCCAAGCAAGCATATCTGCTCTGAGCCTGGATGATGTCAGGCTCAGATCTGAGCAGATCTCCTTTTCAATGGAGCAAAGCTGGGAGGGAACAAAAAAACCTTGTGTCCTGCTTTTGGAGAGGGTGTCCCAAGGCTGAGGCTGTGGCTATGGTGCATGAAATGAGCCCTAGAACTGAAAACTAACCCAGGTACCTCTACATAGCACAGAGCACATTCAAGTTTTGCACAGAAATGGCCTTCCATGGATAGAGCCCTATCCTGGGCTGTTGGAAACCCTGTTTCGAGTCCCTGCTGCCCCACAGGCTCCTCAAGTAAGTCATTAGGGTGCTGTTAATGCTATAGCTATATTGCTAACCCTCCTCACCTACGTGCTCTTACCCTGGATCATAAGGACCCACGTGGGGAGTTACAGTCCTGTAGTTATGCCATGCAGCTGCCGGTGAAGGTAAGCCTCTAGCCCCTGCTGTGCCTCAGTCTTCCACTGGGAAACGGTAAATAACACCTTTGTCCCTTCCAGGAAGATCATGGGAGCAAGTCTTCTGAAAAGGTCCAGTACCATGGTGGGGTGGGCCCAGACTGTGCAGGTTTCTCTGGCCAAAAGAGAGGTCACTCTGCATTTTTACCAAATTCAAGCAATAAGAAGAGATTAAAATCTATTTTTAGGAACCTTCCAGATCACCACAAAGAATTTGCTGTTAAGTAATACTTAAATGTCCCTGAACAATATTTGCCTTCATGCTTTCCTTCTTTCCCCCTCTTTTCTCTCTCCTTTGTTCTTTGATCCTTTCCCAGTAGTAAGAAATCTCCAGCATTTCTGCTTCCCATTGTTCCTTTCACAGGCTGTCCTCAACAGCAGAAACTAATGTCATGCCAGCAATTAAGATATAACTGGAACTAAATTATAAGAAAGTTATGTGAAAACTTCTACAAGCTGGAAAGGAAACCATGGTGACTTTCTGATTTGTGTAGAAAGTGAACTCTTGGAATTTTTCTTCCCTCAGGTACACCAGGCATACCTGAGCCTTCAAGCTCTGGCACCCACAGCACAACTGTGTCTTAAATGCAACTGCAGGGTCAGAGGTAGAAAAGCTTCATAACAAACTCCCATCATGACTGATGACTATTTTCTTCATGTATTGAGGAGAGGAGGAGACAGGAGCACCTCAAGAAGCTGTTTGATTTTTATTTTTTTTTTTTTATCTGGGTTCTTTAGCCAAAATTCTGTTTCAGTTGCAGGTATAAGTGTTTTAAAACATCTTCTGTGTCAGATGACAAAAGGACAAGGGCACGATGTCAAAGGTGCCTGGGGAAAGATGCACCCGACCAGGCATGTTCTGTAGTGTGCTTGCAGACCTTGCTCACACACACAGGCCAGCCAGATACAGCTTAGCTACAAACTAGAGGCTGGTGGCCGTGCAACACCCTGCTGAGGCCCAAGGCAGCATTAGCTCATCTTGTTAAGATACTGAGTTATCTCTACCAGTTCCTGGTTATCTTCAAGACTGTGTGTAGGCTCACAGTGGCATAGCAGGCGGACCTGATCTAACTAGCTTCTGAAAACCTGACCAACTGCACTCTCTCTTGGGTGGGGAAACCTTGCGCATGACATTGATGTGCTTGCTAGGCATGTGGGTGACCGTAACTTAAAAGTCACACAACATTCCCAGCATGATCCACTCAGAGCCCAGTCTCTGGTCCTTCAGCAAGGCACACTTACAGATCTAGCTGGAAACTTCCATCAAGGCAAGCCGCCATCTCTCTCAGTGCTTGCGAGCATGTAAATAGATTTCACAAATAAAACTGCCTCTGAACACTGGTGTTGCATTTCACAGCTCATTTTGAGCCTGCTACATGCTAATGACAGCAGAAGGCTGAGCACGGTCTGCAAAACCCAGCCCAGTAACAGGTTAAATGCCTGAGTTTCTTGACTCTGTGAGCTCCCAGCCGCTGCTGTAGTGATGGAGAAAGCTGGTGTACCTGAGCCTTTGAGCTCTGGCACCCACAGCACAACCCTGTCTTAAATGCAACTGTGGGGCAGGAACTAGAAGAGCTTCATGGTGAGCTGCCATCTTCAGCGTATTTCGAGGTAGAAGCGAAACCGTCTGTACCTCCAACATCTGCTGCCTGAGGGATCTACCAGCCTGGGGTGGGGTGGGCTGAAGGGGACACGCTGGCTGTAAGCTTAATTTAAACCAGCACCCGCAGGCCCTGACCCCGCCGGCCGACGTGCTTCCTGCGCAGCCGTGACTGCCAGAAGAGAGCAGAAAATGGCTGGCACCAGGATGGCCCTTTACACCCCGGGATTTCCCGTCAGCAGGCAAGCCTGCTGTTAAAATGGCTTCCTGTTTGCTTTATCCCCCAAAAAGATATAGTCAGCATCCGGCCCAAATATTCCAAGGATATTACTTCAATTTATCTTTCAGCTTAGGCTATTTCAATTTCCCAAACTGCATTCAGCCCCATGGGAAAAAAGGCACCGTATAGATCGAAAGGACTCATTTGTTCAAAAAAATAAACGGCAGTGGGTGTGTGCTGCTGGATTTATGGCTGAGAAGGTAACGCACAAGCAGTGCCCTGCACTTTGATAGCTTAGCACTTCTGTGATGTGTGAATGAAGTCCAGCAGGCCCAGGACCACGTTAATCTCAGGGGTTTGATCTCTGTCTGTAATGAGATGCCAGCAGCCTCTACTTCAAAGACTGCACTGATACAGATAATCTTGTGAAAGGCTCTCTGCATTTCCAGCCAGCTTGTACTGGGGATTACAGCGACAACAGGAGGAGATGATGGAAGAGGAGGCGCTTGTTTGATGCTTATTCCTTCAGTTTCTTTCTAATATTCTTTTTGGTTTTAATTTCCAAAGGGTGATGCGGTCCCTTTCACCCCCAGCTCATCAGGACTCACTCTTGCCAGATGGGCCCTGTGTGCTCTGGGGCAGATGGAATGGTTGGGATGCTCTTCTGCCTGGGATGTCTGTGAAAATACAGCCATTTGGTGCTGAAGCAGTGGATGCTACAGCATCTTGGTTGAAATATGAGCAGGGATTGCACTGAAAACTGCACAGGCAGTTAAATATTACAATTCCAGACTTTTGAGGTTTTGTCTTTTTTTCTGAACAGTTGTAAGGGAGTAGGGGAGAGGGTAAAGATGACAGGAGACCACAGGCTATGAGAAGCATGTTATAATGCAAAATGAGCACTAGTTTCACATACACAATTATGCTTTATGTTGAAAGTATATAATTTTCAAGGCGTGTCTGACCAGGAAACAGAACTGAAATATTTTTATGTTGATGAACCCTACTGATCTAAGAGAAAAACAGTGGCAAAGACACATTGCAAATATCTTGGTTGCTCTTCCAGCAAGAAAATTTACAGAAAATAAGATCATAAACTAGACTATAAATTTAACTGGAATAAATAGAGCTTAATATTTGGGACCCCAGTATCAGCTACGTTGTTCTCAGAAACCTTGTTGAAGACTACTTAAACAGATATATTTAAGCACAGTTAAAACCTATATTTTACAGGCCTGAAAAGGAATAATGTGGCATTGGGTCTGTATTATTGTCTGTGTTACAGGGACAGCAGCACTGACTGCAGCATGCTGAGAGAACTCAGAGGCAGCAATGTCAGAAAAGTGATTGTACTGGACAATTTCAGTCACTCTCATGTACACTGGCTATTTGCCGCATGGGGACATGAAGTGCAGGTTAGTTTTTAGGATGCTACCACTGCCAGCATCCTGACATTAGCAGATTAGTGACTCCACAGAGAAAATCCAGCCCTGTCCTCGGGGCATAGCGATGTATGGGGTCAGTTCAGGATCTCGTAAAGGAAACAAGCCTCTGTGTTTTCACCATCATACACTTAGACCCAGCATTCCTGCTTGAGCAACAGAGCCCCAGAGATCTTCCACAGACATGACAAAATGCAAAGAGGTAAACTATAGATAAGGAAACTAAAAATGGAAGCTAAGGCAGGTAAATCTTCCCTGCAGTATGGAGAGTACTGGAAGGCAGACACCACACTGGATGTCACTGCAGTGACATGCACAGCACCCAGCAGAAGAGGCTTAAGGAAGGGTAGGGATTTACTTGACTAAACTACCAGGTGAAAAAAGTTGGTGGATTTCCAAAAGCATAATTCAAGAAGCTTCATCCAAATGGTCATGGTACACTCCAGTGGGTTCAATGTAAAAAAACAATTAGGCCATACAATAGTTTAAGGAAGAAGCTGCTCCATAAAAGGAAGCAAAGCTGCTTCTAAACACTGCTTCAACACATCAGCATCGAAAGGTTTGACAGGAGTCTGTGGGGCCGGCTGAAGCCCAGGGTCTTTAAGAAATGCTCAGGGAGGACAAGGGGAATTTTTGGTGCCCATGGTCTCTTGTAGCAGAAACTGGGAGATTCCCACACAGGAACCTTCCTGGGAGAGGACTGGGCCAGGGTGTCTCCAGAATTTAGGGGGATTGCATGGAAGAAGCTATGACACAAATAGAGGGGATGGGATGGTGCCCACCAGAAGAAGATGGCAAGAGATTAATGTTAACCTAAGGATGTTGGATTCAATTACTAAGACAGTGCCCACCTCACTAAACACTTCCTTGGTATGTCAGGAAGCAAATGTACCGCCAAGATTCAGAAAGGCATTAGGAGGATCTGGGAACCTAAAGGCATATAAGTCTGAGGTCATACCAGCAAAAATAATAAAAGTTATAATAAAAGATCAAACTAGTGGCCACCTTAAAAAAATATGATCTGGATAGATATGATCTACTTGGTAAGAGCCAACATGGCTTCTAGAAATCCTTCCTTTCCAATTTCTTGGAGTTCTTGAAAGGAGTAACAAACATGTTAATAAAGGTTATGTAGTAGAATCTCTTCCCACAGACTTTCAGGGAAACTACGGAGCCAGGGGAAGGGGGAAACCCTGTCATAGAGAAATGGCTGGAAGGTAGGAAACAGAGCACATAAGAAATGGTCATTTCACTCAGTAGAAGAAAGTTACCAGTGGAAACTTCAAGGATCTGCACTGAGGTCTGTTCTGTTCAAAATAGCCATAAATAACATGGAAAAGGGAGGGAGCAGTGAGAGACAAAGTTCACATGATACAAAGTTGTTTAAGTAATAAGGGCAGGTTGTGACAAATTGCGGAAGCATGTTATGATACTGTGTGAAATGTCAGGTGAAGTTTAGTGTAGCTAAAGATAAAGCAATAAAACACCATGGAAACTAGTCCTAGTTTCACACATCAGATTTTGGTCCTTTGAGTTTGCTCTTCCCTACTGAGGAGGAAGGCTTTGGGATTAGGACAGACGACTTCAGAAAGACACAACTGCAGCACTGCAGAGCCATGGAACAACTTGTAGAAGAACAAAAAGAATAAAAGTAGCTTTCATCAGCTCAAGGGGACCCTGGACTAGTATTTGGAAGAAAATCCATTGCCAATCACTTGACAAATTGCTATGGGTTCAGGAAAGCCTAGTATTTCTGCCTCACTCCTCTCCTGCCCCAGACTAGTCTGCCTTTGAACCCCTTACCTCTGGGGTCCTTGGGGGCTTATGGGGAAGAGTGAAACCACAAATGGGATTAACTCCTGAGAGCCTATGGAAGCTCTAAGAAAGCCAAGAGGAGACCGGGACAAGGCAGGAATGGGGTGATGGTGACTGCACGGAGGAATGAGTATACATAGCTGATGCCGAGCAGCTGAGTTACTGCCTCTGTCTTATGCTACATACTTGTGGTGAAACTGGTGTTTAAGACATGGCATGTCTGGAGCTGTACCTCACAAGCTGATGAGGGATTTTAAAACTGGTATGAGATAATTGCTGCCCATGAAGCCATATATGAGGGGAGTGGAACAAAGACTAGATGTATCCAGTAATTATGAGAGACAGAAGGGCATATGCATTCCCAGTGAAACTACAGGTCTGCACCAAGAACCAGCAAAAAGGGTGCAACTGGCTTAGCTGGGAAGTGGCAGAGGCTGACCAGTTGGGAAGAAAGTTGACTGGAGCAAGTGATGAGAGTGCATTTCTCATCTGAGCAGGGTTACAGGGGACAGGAGCTAGCTCTGCACTGCAGGGAACAGGGGATATTTGCAGCTGGCCTGTCTCACAGGGTGGGTCAAACACAATGATAGGGGCAAGGAGTTCTATAAGCAGTTGATTTTATATTTCCTTTTTAAAAAAATCTTGATGGGAGTAGCCAGATGATATAAAGTGGAGGGGGGATAGGAAGAGAAAGAGAGAGGAAAGACAGAAAGAGAACGCAAGAGTGTTCAGGACTGAAAGACTCAGGAAAAGTACAAGAACAGAAAGAAAGTTTGTAGAGAAGACAGAGCCAGCTTAAAAAAAAATAAAGAAAAGGAAGTAACAGCCAGTAGGAAACTAAAAGCTGAGCTGCTTCACATGGAGTAAAGCATGGGCATGGAGGCAAAAGTGGGAGATACACAGGTGAGGACTGTGTTTGATTTCAGTGACATGTTCTGGATACGTTTGCTATGTCTCACACCCAGCTATATATTAGCTCACCCCTCTGCCGGCACATCAGAGTCGTGTGAAAGCTTCTGCTAAATAGCAGAACTGGGGCTTAAATTTTTTTGCAATCTTTGTAGTGTTAGTTGCCCATGCAGATGCTGCATATATCCCTGCCCCAGCCAATTCCACTTGGTCACACAGGCACAAACACAACCTGATGAGCTCCAGCACATCTCAGTTCCCAAGGAGGGTTACAGATCCCAGTTCAGAAACCCTGGTGGGCTCAGCTGCTATGTTGACCCTCAGACCTGACATGGCACCAGGGCTCCAGGAACCTCTCAGAGAGAGGCACAGCTGGTAGAAAAGCAAGGAATATAGAGAAATATTGCTTTCCAAATTGGGCTGTCTCAGAAGCAGCACACTGCAGCTGTACTATCAATTATAAATTGAAAAAAATACGAGAGAATTGCTGAGGTTCATAGTCTGTGATTAGGCAGAGACCTTAATTTATACTTGCCTGTATCCAGAGGATGTCTGCTACTCAGGGCTGAGCCTACCAACTTTTGCACAGGGAGCAAAAAAAGAAGCAGATGCCATCAAAGCTATTTAATGAAGCAAGTCAGTATAACCAGCAGCTGCCACAAAGAAAGTTTCCTGCAGGACCACTAGACAAGCAGCACCCTCTGTCAGGCAGGCTTAATGGGAAGAGGAGATAAAACCCTGCTTTTTGTGTCTTGCTCTGACAGCTTCCTTTGGGACAAACCACACTGTGGTGAGTGCGTGAGGCCATGCATGGAGAGAGAATGGGGTGTAAGGAGGAGAATGAGGGACACAGCGTGAGGAAGCTGGAGAGGAAGCTGTCCCCTTGTTTCCCACTCATGCCACCAGCACTTTCCATGCTGAGCATCTGCAGTCTGATTCTCATGCTGAGGATTGGGGCTATCTGCTCCCCACCATGGATGCAGCACTTCCCTTCATCAGTGCAGGAGTGCAGGGTGGAAGGAAGGGTGTATGAATAAATAGAATGAAAAAAGCTCCCTGGCTTCAAAGATGCAACAGCTGGAGATGTTCTGCACTCACAGTAGTTAACCATCTTCCTCCAAAACACAAAATCCAAACTACAATAGCAACAAGAGACACAACCATTTTTAACCCACATTGCTTAATATGCAAGTAAAGAAAAGATCATAAAAACTACTGGCCTTCTCCTGGTCTGGAAATGATCAGGAATCCTGTTTTCTTAATGGCAGGAGCAATGACTTCTCCTCTGTGAGGCAGTTAGACACCTTGCTGTTTAGCAGGACAAGAAAGGCAGAGAGTTAGATGGGCGTCTCTTGCTTCAGAAGGCATCAAACAACAATTTTTTATAGCACATGGTAAAGAGAGGTTTGTTTGTCTAGTGTAATGTATTATTATATTATTTTAAATATACTTTTCAAATATATAACCCCATCCTGTCCCTATGCTTTTGGTAGATGTCTGTACACCTCCAGAACCATAAAATGCTGCTATTCTTACTTCAAAGGCTTTCTTGAGCATAAACTGGAGATTTTCATTAGGCATTTTACATCATCTAAATGCTATTGCTTTTAACTACCTTCATAACGCTATAGAAATCTCTTTCTAAGCTTTTATTTGGTTGAAGCAAAGCACCTGCAAGATATACGCAGAATCATTTTCTTAGGAGACAGGCTTATCATGACTTCAGCCAGAGGGAATCTGTGTTTTATCTCACCTGATGCAATACCCCATGTTAGTTTTAATTCACACTTCACTTCTGGTAACCTCTAGGGCACCTTTAATAACTACTGGAAATCTTCTGTAGCAGGCTGTACATTTCAGGAATAAATCCTTTAACTTAAATCAATGGTTTCTGGAAAGGTTTTACTCCTTGTTTCCAGCTACTACATACTTGGAAACACTCCCAAGTGCTTCTGACTATATAGTAGCTGTAGAAATGCAATTCCACTGCCAGAGGCGCAGCTATAGAACCAGCCAAAAGTCTCAGCAGTTCTCGTTTGCTGCTGCCTTGTTTGCCTTGACTGTCACCCCATACTAGAGATGCAAGACACTTATTTGCATGCAGAGTAGAATCAGACCTGATGCAAGACACCTGAGAATCAGTCTTAACAGCTGGTGAACCAGGTTCCTGCCCTGGTGACAGTCTTTTGAGAAGTCCCACATTGCAGCACTTTCAAAACTAGCTAGCTGCAACAAGGCTTTTACGATCTCATACCAGGTTAACTTCAACGAGTAGCTCCCATGCCTTGCCCCAGCACAGCCACCAAGCCCCATAAGGTTTCAACAGTTCATCTACTGTCTGTGCTGTTTCTTCACCCTCTTCAGGCCAACCCACCCTGCTTCTTGCCTCTGCTACATCCAGGTTCTTTCTTTTCCTCAGCTCCTCTTCCAGCCAGCCAGCCTGCTCCTCCCAGGGCCTCTCCTTGTCTCTTCTACATCTAGGGGCATGCTCTCTCTTCTGCTTCTTCTAGGTCTCTCTTCATCCAGTGCTCTTCTTCCATACCCCTTAGAGCTATTTAACCACTTAACAGAACCAGCCACAGCTGCACCTTATCCACATCAGCCAACCCACCATCCCTGAAGCCAGCTCACAGCTGTGCATTATCAATGTTAATTAACCTGCCTCATTCATCTATAATTCTTCTACAGTCCTACACTGCTGGTGTTTCACAGAGAGATGTTAACATCTCTGTCAGAGGCAACAAAGGCATCTTCCAAAGTTTTCATTCAGGGTGAGAGTCTCTCCTCCATTTGCAGCACTGCAAAAGCACATCTGAAGAGTCTTGGACTTCATCCACCTGTGGAAGAAGAGGAGGTGCTTCTAAATAATAAAAGCATCTTTGCAGCATTGTAAAATGAACATTTTGACACCTCATATTAGCTTTTCACACCAAAAGATCATCATTAAGAGAGAAAGGAGAGCTAGAGATGTGTTACTATCAATCACCTCTTGTGGTCTTGCCAAGAGCAGAGCACAGGCCACGCACGGCAGCAGAGCGGTGGGAGTGACAGTGTTCATGGCACTGTGGACCCTGCTGAGCCCAGCCAGCCGGCAGCCCTCCCAAACGCCAGGGTGCAATTTATACATGTTTTACTACTATGCAAAATGTTTTCTCGGAGTGCTCCTCACTTTTACAACTGATGCTTTGGGGAATCAGTTTTGAAATGGAATCCTAGAATTAAAAAAAGAAAACCCCAGAGCTTCTGGGAAAGGTGAATGGCAATCAAAAATGTTATTTTTGTACATGGAGAATCCACATGGAATTTTTCTCTTGTGATTTATTTGTGAAGCTGTGCTGGTAAATCAGGGAAGATATTAGAAACTAATGGAGGGAATAATCTAGCACATTGGGGGAAAGTGAGAGAATTTTTTCCTTTGGAGACTTCTATTTTTAAAGAAATAGGGTATATCTGTCAGCTCAGAAGACTTCTGTGTCTCTGTTCTGCATCATTAAAACTCATCCCTCTTGTGACCAGGGAAGTCAGAGTTGTTTAATTCTCAGATTTGCTACAGAAGATGGAAGAAAATAAAGAATGTTGTTTTTCTTTGGTGAGCCATTATGCAGTACTGATATAATCCTGAAAATAAGAGGTCTCCATCAGAAATTGAATTATTGCACCTCTTTGTCAGCTCTGAAATGTCTGCATTTTAAAAATAAACTACTGCAGCCCTCTGACATGCTGAAATCTGGTCACCACAATGCTGCTGTCACTCTGCTGCACGCTCCCTTCACGTTAGGAGCACAGCACATCTCTTCACACCTCTTTCTTGCCAGATGAGAAAAGGCTTGTTCTTGGCCGGGTTGTGAGTAGCTTAAGCTCACATCTTCTAATCTGAGATCTACTTGTAGTATGACAAAGAACAGGATAGCTCACACTTTTGTATAGTGAAAGGGTAAAGAAATAACTTTATGACTCAGATATTCAATTACAGAAAAAAAATGTGGCAGAGGTGACTGAATTAAGGCTGTGCTAAAAGTCTGTTTTCATCCCCAATTTCAATTTTCTTTTTTCCAGTTTTCTTTCTGAAATGATATACAGTTATTTAGGCAGAATAATGTTGCAGACAGAGGCAATTTATTTTGTATTCTAAAACTGACACCTAAGGAGAAAGATGTACTTCTGGTATGAAAACAGAGACTGGCACTTAGTGACTCTGAAGTGGCCTGCCGCATGCCAACACACACTGTGCGCAGACGCGTGCCCATTGGCACTTGGATGATCTTGGCAGGTGTGACACATGCATGTCTTTGAATACTCACTGCAGACTAAATCTGTTACACATTTAGGTGAGTTTTCCCTTGGGTGTAAGAACTAGGGAAGTTATAGCACAGCTTTCAATCTGACAAACAGTTTTGAATTTTACCTTGCAGCTTTTCCATTCTAGCAACATAAAAATGTTATATTTATACTACCAAAAGCCCCCAGCAGTCGTTAGTTACTTTCCATTTCAAAAAACTCAAATTCATCTGTATATTAGTGATCTAGAAAGGGGGACATTGAGAAGCAGGGGTAGAACAGTTTTGGTACAAGCCTGTAAATACGTTTGATAGCATCCATCACACCTGAATGCTGCTGGCTAAAATATGCAGTCTGGTTCATCAGGCTCCTGCTACAGCAGGTCTCACTGAAGGGTCAATCATCCCATCCTAAAATTGATGTCTGTGTAGCGATTCCAGTTGAATGAACTTCGTCAAGAAGCCTATTATGGCAGTGCCTAAGCAGTGTATCCTACCTCATTTCCAGAAGGATTTTAGGAGTCCCATTTTTCAGGGGACACTTTGGCTTTCATTGAGCTGTTTCACTGCACATTACAAAATCGGTATTTGAATTATGCTTCTGGAGATAACCTGAACTCAGAACATGAAAACAAGACACTATACAACTGCTTTCTCTCTCTTTTAATGTTTTAATTTATTTATGTATTTTGCTTGCTGGGTTTTTGCTTGCAATTTAATTTTTTGTTGTTACTTAATCAAAACCTTATGCTTTTTTCTCTGCAATAATGAAGGAATGTTGAGAGTCATTGGATCAGACTTGTAGATTAAGCCTGTGCTATTCTGGTATGGACAGAACCATTTTCCATATAATGCCCACGTTGTAAACCTGGAGTAAGAAAATGAACTGTATGGGAAACAAGGTTTCTGAAGTTGCAGCACCAAACAGAACAAACAGCTAGCTGCGGATGCTGGCATTTCTGTATTGTTCTAGATTTTCTACCTTACTTTTGGAACCATCTATTTACTACACAGTGTTCAATATTGTTAAAGAAGCATTCATCCCGCTCTCTAGAGCTGAATCACTGGTGGTTTCCTCTGGGACACCTCACTCTAAATTGTGCTTAGAGCAAAGTTTACTGAGCAGCTGTGGCCTGATTGCAGTCTGAAGTATTGATGCAGATCTGCCTCTGCAACTCAGAGGTATGCTATATACCTTCAAGGTGATATTAATACCAGTGCTACTAGAAACCGCAAGAAATTATTGTGGCTTGCAGTTTCATTCCAAGGTCTCAACTCAATCCAGATGTATGTTTCAGGTTTGCACATTTTTTCAGGAAACCTGGGCAAAATTCTTGAAAAATTGAGTTACTTCATGGTTTGTGACCAAAACAAACCACAACCAAACTTCCAAACAATGGAATTTACAAAAAGAGGTGGCTTTTACAAAAAGCTGGTGACTTTAATCAAATTTCTATATGCAAATTATGTATGTGATATATATGCTCACACAACCTACACTTTAAAGACCTAGAAACAAGTAAAGTGATGTTTGTAGGGAGAAATCATATTTTTTATTAGAGCAGCTGATATAGTTAGAAAAAGTTTAGGGCATGCAAGTTCTTTACCAGGTCTGAAATGGACATGGCAAACTTCAAACCTTCAAAGCTCCTGTCAGATGCATGAAATGGCTTGACTCTGCCTGAGCAAGAAGCACAAAATCTACCCACACAAAAGGTCCTCCAAGGCCACACCATCAGCATCCTGCATCCTACAGCCATTCCTCCCTGGAGGCTGCATGCTTCATCCCGTGCCTGAGCTGGTGGAAACCACCCAGTGGAAAGAGAACCACCACCATGCACTGGGGTGAACTCACATGGACGATTCATAGACCTCCTGCCAGGAGGGGAGCTTTTCTCATGCAATGGCTGTTCCATCCCTTCAGTCATGGCTCTCAAGAAAAAGCTATACAATATTTTAAGCTGGTGGAACTCTGCTGGGTGTTACAAATCATGGGTTTAGCTGGTTATTTAGTTAAATATGATTCCCGCCTTCTAACCTCACTCTGGCTCCTGCTCTCTCTTTTCCCCTTAAGATAACCGCACTATCACCTCTCCATCTGCAGTATCCCACCCTTCACAAGAAAAAAAGATGCCTGTGTGCAGCTGGGCCATGCAGTTACCGTATCTATTGAATGCGAACAGGTTGTTTGTAGTTTGCACTCAGCTTTAACATTTACTGCCTCTGTTTCAAATGTGATATTCAGAAGACACCAAGACATAGGAATACCCTAGCTGCCTTGAAAGTTTGTTCAATACAATCATTCTCACAGATACAGATTTGTGACTCTCTCTCCCCTTTCAATGCCTTTCTTTGCTTTGGAAGAGCCCTTAGATATCCTATTAATGTAATTCAACAGAATCATCATGCCATCTCTGTCTTCTGAGTAACTAGCCAGAATGAGCAGTTTAAAGTACCTCACTGTAAGGCATTGTCTCTCAATCTCCAAAATCTTTTTCTGGCTCTTTCTGTGCCCTGTGAAGTCACCAGACCTGCAAAGGGCTTTGCAGGAGTGGCATGATCAGTGCTACACTGGGATTTGTAACCCCATTTCTGATCTTTCCACTGCTCTTTATACCCATGTCATGTTAGGTCTCCTTGCTCTACAGCCTTGCTATACTGAGTTGTTTTCAACCACAGAAACCCTAAATAATTTTCATAGATATTGGTTTTAGGACATGGCCTCTCCTTTAGTTCTATAGTTTTGCTCCTAACTGGAAAACTGATTTTTTTTTCATATTAAAACAGATTAACAGCTGTGGATAATTTTTGTAATTGAATCTAGCATAAGGTTTTTCATGATACAAAATTCCGATTAATAGCTGTCCAATCATCCAAGTATCTTTTAAAATATTATCAAATTAATTTTCATTGGCACTTTTGAAATTAACATGGTATTTCAAGATTTATAACAAATAAGCATCAGCAAATGAAAGATTTAATCTGTCAGCTATTCAAAATATTTATTTCTAATCGCTATTGGACAACAGCCTACTTAGTCTTTAACAGACTGTGGTCGTTTATCATCCTCATGTGGTAGTAGCCCATTATCTTGCTCTTTCCTAAATGGAAAATAGTGAGTTTTATTGAATATTTTATTCTATATCATTACTCTCTTTCAAATAACGGTCCTATATCATTGCTTCCATTTCTCTTTTTCCTGATACAGGAAAAAAGTTTTTCTTTTCAGTGTCCTTTGCTTTACTAGTCACACTGGTGGCAGTTTGCCAGTGATGTTTTCATCTTCCCTCTTCAGTCTTTTCTAATATAAAGTCTGCAATTTTTGTTTATTGGCATTTTGGGGGTGGATACTTACTATTTATTCTATTTATAACTTGTTCTCAGTTCACTGCTGCACCAGAATGAGCTTTAACCCCAAGCTGCCTCCTCTTCTGACTGACTTCCCTAGCTATGTTTATTTTGTCCATCTAAGCAGCTCCTTTTAAAGAATTCCCAGGATCCACTCACATTTTTTCTATCCACATGCTGCCTCACAGGATTGTCACTCATGATGCTCCTCAGCTGGACAACACCAGCTGGCTGAATCATAGGATAACTCCCAGGTGGATCCACCTGGCTAACTGCTGGCCCCAGCTGCCAGCACCCACACCTCAGAGAAGTGGAAAGCTTCATCCCTGATGAATGAACCTTTCCTGTGTCCTCTCTAACACCATTTCATGCACTTCAATAGATGGAGTTTGTCTTTCAGGCACTGCACTGGATGCTACTACAGTGGAGGCAAAATAATTTAAAATCCTCTTCCGTTTTGTGTGATTCCTAGAGATGCTATAGTTAAGCCAGAAGAATTCCCTGCCCTGTGCCTTCAGTCTCACTGGTATGGGACAGGGGAAGGAGGTGACTTAAATTTGCTGACAGACAAATCTCTGCAGGCAAAAACTGAGGTACAAAGCATATCCACTATGGCTCCCTTGTAGGGAGCTGTAGGATTTAAGAATTTAGGAATTTGATCGAGGAATAAATTATTTCCAGTCTCTGAGGGTGCCATATTTTAAATTTTTAGCTGTAAATTCTCTTCTTCCTGCAGAGATCAGACACAAAAATAGGTTTTTTTTCTTGAAAATGCAGTTTTCCATGAGTTCACTGGAAGTTGGTGGAAGATGCTCAGTCCACTCCATGGGCACAACATGTTTCACTTAAATGCTCATTAAGGAAAGGAATTAGGGATGCAGTGCAATTCTGTGCAAAGTCCTACCAGGCAGCTGTGATCCCCCCGTCCCTGCCATGGCTCCCCAACAGCAGATGGAGAAGAAGGAGCTAACATTAGCATCTCTAGGAATCACACAAAACAGAGGAGGATTTCAAATCACTTTGCCTCCACTGTAGTAGCATCCAGTGGAGTGCCTGAAAGACAGACTCCGTATATTGAAGTGCATTAGGGAGCTAAATGAGTATGATCTTCTTGCAAGCAAGATGAAGTAGTGCCTGTAGTGAGCTAGGAGCTGTACTCGCATGGCTATAGGCAAGACAAAGACTAGGCAATTTATTTCCGCTCTGTGATGGACTAAAAGCCTGCTACAATGATATTTGGGGTTATCCTGCAGAGACATTCCAGCACAATTTTATGCAGAGTTATCACAACTTTGGAGCTCCTAGGGAGAAGCAAACACACAGGCTCATTAGCACAACGTTACGAACTGGCAGGTCTGGGTAGGTCAAACGACTGGGTAGGAATAATTCTGTCTAGCATTTTTATGTGATCTCAGAGCACTCACTCAAACTATGCAAAATTTACTTTGTGATACAGTAAAGGCTAAACACTTCAAACATTTTTAAAGTTTCCTGAGGCTTGTCAGAGCCCTGTCCCATTTTATTGAGTAGCATGTTTAACTTTATGAGCCTATCAGATGAATTCTAAAGTAAATAATATTTGAACAACATAAAGAACATAAAGTTGCAAAATAAAAAGCTTTTTTAAAAGCACCCTATTACTCTGTTCAAATACCCCAGCATTAGAGTGCTTGGAAACCTCTTAGAGCTAAGTGTGCATTTTTAAATAACGTAAGTTGTTCGGGCTGCAGTTACCGAATTCCAGCTTGACACTGAGCACTTAAAGAGTTTAGAGAATCCAGACTCTCTTATCAGCTTGCAGACAAGGGCACTAAATGTCATGTGGGCTTCCTTTTGGCTTGTAGCCACAAGCTGCGCATAGTATTTAATGTAGTCTTGGGTTCTTAAAGTATTAGGAAAACCTGAAAACAAAGTGCCTGCCATTAGTGAAATTGGTGCTGTCTTTTGACATTCTACAGTATGCATTTCTGGTTTGGTATGCCTCAAAACGTCCCTAAAACAGAGGGGGGGCGTTGCCTGTAACTGCTTCACAAGATACAGAAAGTGTGTTCCTATTTTCCATCCATACATTTGGTGTGTTGAATAAATGAACCACTTTGCTATGCTTTTCCATCCCACACTTCACCAGAAAATAAGATACGGATCGTGTGCATTACATTTATGAGTGTGGCATTTCTTTTGTACATAGTAAAATATTTTAATTATGAAGTTAAATTCACTGTAATTTAATGCTTAAACACAAAAAAAAAATAGTAAGGAAAGATGATAAAATCATTAAAACAGTTCAATTTACTTTTTATTGTAAAGAATTATATTTTTTTGTCATAAGATGCGTAATACTATAAAAAGGAAAGCACTACTCTGAAAAGCTAGCTGTCTAACACCAACAAGTATTTATAGAAAGACTGGCATAAAAAGATGCAAACAAATAATAGCCTATGTTAAAAGTAATGAGGCTAGTTTAATCTCAGTAGTATTAGAATGACGCAGTAGGAAAAACTGGTCAGAGATACCCACCAAATTATAAATTACAAGAGGGGAAAAAAGCATATTATTCTTAATACAACTCTAACTACAAAGACTCCTCACAAACATTGGCATTTCCAAAGGTTTTGCAAAAGTAATACTCCAGCTCGCTTCCAAGAACCTCTGTTATTTCTCTCCCCTTTTGAGCATGATGTTATAGATCTAATCCCTAAGTTCTGCTCTGTGTTCACCCCAACTAGTCTCTTTAACCCAAGCATCTTCACAGCATCCAGACTACTCTAGCCATAGGATGACCCTTGCTCTATAATAATCCAAGTAAATTTTCATTTCTAGTCACATTTTCCTCCATTCTTCCTATTTAGCCTCTTCTCAGCAATATGTGACCTTTACCTATATGAAGATATTCGCCCACTTCTAACCAAAGGGAGCACAGATGAGGAAAAATATCTGGACTTTCACAGGGAAGTAAAAAAAGGCAGTGTAAATTTGGTACTGGTGGGAAGCTGGTGGGAGACTTCCAGGCATGCTTTTGGGGTGGTTTCCCACACCTCAGCCTCTGATGCTACTGCTGTGTTGGGCTTGGTCACAGGCAAATGCGACATTCCCAAGTATGCATCCTATGCATGGCTGTAATATGCACCTCAGGTGACCAACATGTTGCGTGATGTGGAGGGGCAACCTTAAGGAACAGAAGCGTATGCCTTGGGCCCATTCTCAGGCTGGAATTTGGATCATGAATTCTGAGGTGAGAGCACCTGCTATGTTACGGATAATTATTAAATTATTCAGCATCCTATATTTTTTCATGCTGCCAGCCTGACCACAGCCTGATGCTGAGAGGCTGCCTCAAGGATCAAAGTGGCAGCAGCATGGATACTATATCTCTCTCTAAGTCCCTGGTCCAAAATCAATGGCATCAGTTGCATCCATAAATTCAGCTGTGCCAAAGCCTCCCACCAGGCTTTAGCCTCACTTTTATGGGTCACAAGGCACTCCAGCTCCTCCAGATCTGGGCGGTGATCCCTGGAGAATCTGGAGGGCTCAGAGCAAATTGCCTGAGCTGTAGTCCTGTGCTGCCTCCCAGCCTGGCTGCGGGCTTGGTGCTGTGCTTGGGCACCGTGTGGCTTGGCTATCCCTGGTCCCAGTGGCCCTATGCCACTTCCATTGCAACATTCCCTGCAGATGGCACTCGTCTCAGCCAACCATAGGCACCTAAACTGGGCTAGCCATTGAGAGGACAGTAAAATAACATATAATACTATGAAATTCATTGGGGAAGCCAGTTCCAGGGGTACTTCATTGCATCCTAAAAGAACGCTCTTCCAAGACCTTTTGCCACTAAACCCCAGACACAGCAATACAGACTGAGCATTGTGTTTTAGCTCAATCAGAGGGTGAACATCTAGCCGTCAGCTGTGTCTTATGCAAGAAAGTGAGTAATTGTCTGCATTTACAAAACAGGAAAATTTGTAGGAGAATTGCATGTTCTGAAACTGATTTTGTTGAAAATCCGTATTTCCTTTCCACATATGGGTTTCTTACTTTCTTTTATGCATTTTGACATTATGTACACAAAAGCGCTTTAATTCAATTACTTCTCTCAGTATTAAATTATTCTGACATTGTTTATTCCATTACTTCTTCTACAAATTTGAGGAGGGCTGAATACTGGTTTTAATTCTGTCTGTCAGTTCCTGATTCATTGCCATTGCAATGTACATCATTTGAAGTGGGAAATATTAGCAAAAGCTGGAAATTGCTCAAGGACATACTACTGGATGCACCCAGACTGACAATCTGGAGAGAGAGGGGGAAAACTGTTATCCTGGCCACAGAAACATCCTGGTTAGAAGTGGATCTGAACAGAATGACAGAAATGAAACATTTACGTTTGAATATAAAAGGAAAGTTAATAGCAACACATGAGGTACAAATTGAAAGTTGAGCTATCTGACAAAATGGACAGAAGATAAAGAGATTAATGGAAATTCAGTCATCAGTGGCATTAATAATGCTGTCTATAAAATATGTTAGGAAGAAAAGGAGGTCAAACAAAGAGTCTATGGATATTGAATAGATGATTTTGCCTTCAGAACAAAGTGGGAGAACTGATCCAATTCATAGGACACACATGCACTGGAAAGCTAATCATCTTTCACAAAGGAGCTTCAAGCCAGAGTCTACTAAAATGAAATGTTCTTAAATCAAAAGGACCAAATAAATTACCCCAAAGGGTCCTAAAGGATGGGGAATTGCTGAAATTAATACTTTAGGAGTAAACACATTGGCATTTCCCCTGGCTTTAATACATTATTACTTTTCCAAGACTGAAAAAGGAGAAGAGGATCTACCCAGGAACTGCTACATTGCTTCTCAACCCAAGCAAAATAATGGAACGTGTTCTCTGTAAAAGAAAAAGTTTATGAGAGTAATACAGAACCAGCACAGGCGTGTACAGTTTCATGGAGCGCAGATCTTGTCAAACAAACCATTTCTGTTTTGGAGAAGATGACATTTCTTGTTGATAAAGGCAACCATGTTGACTGATGAAGTTTATTTGAATTTCTCCGAAGTGTTTGGTTTGGTACTACACTAAATTTTAACTCAAATATTTGTACAGAAATAAATGGGGATGCCAAGATTAAAAATCTGGCACTGTCATGATCTTTGCTGTGTTACTATTTTTATCAGTGGTGTGGGCAGCAGGGCAGACACTGAAGCGATGTAGGCAGTGACAAGTCAGTGACTCAGGGGGAGGCTCACAGCAAGTTGGTGTTGTCACTTCAGGAATGAAGAAGCTGCAAAGGGACTTAACTTGTGGTTGATTCATCCATAGTAAAGCTACCCAAGAGTGGGGAGACCATTTGATGCTGCTCACAGACAGCACAGGAAACCCAAGGGCTTCCTTGCTCTTGTCACTGTGTAAGAACCAGTGACTGCCAACAAGGAAGAGTAACAAAACTTGGCTTGGCTTAACAGAGGTGGTAGGCTCATCACCTCTTGGGGTCTTTTGCAATGAGTTTTGGGCCAGTGTGTGTGTCTGTGCCTGTGTGTGTTAGAAACATGCATGAAATCAGCTTTTAGGAGGAAAGAAATCTGTAGCCTGTGCACATAGGAGGTCACATCAGACCACCTGAGTGGTTGCTTGTGGGCACCAGCACTTTGAATTTGTGAATTGTTTTCTGAGTCCTAATGGCTTTTATCTCAGATTCTCTCACAGGCTGAATTGTGAGTATAAATGCACATGGTAATAAGGTCTGAAACATTTCATGTAAGGTCTAAAAACTGTAACTCAAAGTCAATGTAACATACTGTATTCCATACAGGCTAAAAATACAACTTTTTTTTCTTAATTGGCATTTTTGCTTAAATATTCTAATCTTGTGTGTTATCATAGACCTAAGAAAGATATGTAAGCAATTAACTTCCCAAGAGATGTTTGTACATATACAGGAATAGTGAAATCATTGTCACTTTCCCGTTTAAATGTGGTGTGTTAATAACACAGGTTAGCCTGATGCACTCCAGACCGCACTTTTGCAGCCGTTTCTATCTGTTTACATCAAATAGTTACAATGTCAGTAAAATGAGTGATAAAACCTTATAGCTAAACTTGGACTAGCCATGGAAACATCATACACATTTTCAGTGTACAGTATACACATACACAGTTCACATACTGTCACTGTTAAAAAAAATGGAACAAAAGGGCACGTGAACATAGCTGAACCACATAACACCACATGAAACAGAAAACAATATGCAGTGCAGTTTCCATGATTCCAGATTTTAAGGAGCAGCTGTCATACACAGCAGGCTTTGCACTTGCAAACACAGTAGGATAAGAATAATTTCCTATTTCCTGAGGCTGCTGTGTTTAATTTTTTCATTCTACAGCAACATATAGCATTTTCAAGAGCAGGTTAGGCCTGGAGTTATAAATGCAAAAAGAACATTTTTATATACCACAGAGGAGCAAAGAATACCTTCACTAATTTTCTGGTTTGTTGGTCATCTCTAATAGTCAAAAACAGGTGGAGTGTGAGAAATGTAAGGGGATGCAGATTTCAGCTTTTGTCAGAGAGAAAGATGCATGCAGATAATACATAGAAAGCACAAACAGCAATTAACCTTACAGTCTGAACCAGAAATATTTTTGGTTTAAAAGTTCACTAATATATAAAGGAAGTAAACATTTGAAGAATATGGGCGTAAATGGGTGCCTTTTGCCATGAAGATAGCTGGAAAACCTTCCTGGAAGAGAATTTCACTCATGGCTGTTCAGTATGTGCTATCTAAGCATTATTTTTAATATAATTTTTCATATTGGTAAAAGAAACCAATTCCACTGGGCAAATGTTCAAATGTTTCTGGAGTAAAATGCTTATTATCTTATGTAACCTTCAGGAAAATAAAATGCAAGAGTTCTAGAACCAAACAACCAATCCGCTTGGGGTCACCGCCATGTACTCAAAATAGCTTCACACTGCTGTTGCACTCTCGCTCCTGGGAATCTGCAGAGCTATAGATTTGGCACCGTGGATAATAAATACACCTGCCTGATCATCAAAGTAAAGGAAAAACAAAGTTGCCTAATTAGGCAGTTTAGATAATTTATGGATTTCTGTTTACATGTTTAACAGATTTCTGCTCTCTTGTTTTAGATTTCATAAACACCTGTACTGGACCAGAAAACCCAAAATGAAGCTGTAATCAAGTGCTGGCAGTGACTCTGCATGGACAACCACAGAGGTCACCAATGGCTAACCCTGCAGGTAGGTGTGATCCAGGTGTGGTCCATGGCAGGACCTGCTTCTCAGTGGATGCTGCCCCAGGCTGGGCTGCCATCTGTCTGTCTGTCCGTCTGCTCTGCATGTGAGCGATGCTTGTTCAGAGACGGCTCTCAAGCACTCACCGCTGTACAAATGAGACACAGCTGCCCTGGCAGGACAAAATGAACAGGCAAGGAGAGAGTGAGACCGGCTTCTGGTCTGTTGCTGCTGTGCAGCCTGCTGTACCACCAGAGGTCACAGATCTTGATCATAAGCCAGTACGAGTCTAAATTTCCAGTGACTTTGACAGGCCATAATTTTGCACACATGGTTTGAAGTCTAACATGCAGACAGTATTTCTTCTTCCTTACTTATCTTCAACAACATTTAAAATAGATTTAACCTGGCTATGTAGGTCAGAAAAGATTCGTTTCAGTTCCCAAAGCTTAATAAAGAGCTAATAAATACTAAATAAAGTATTGAAACCATATTTCTCGGCCAGATTTCACAGATGTATAGCATTTAATAACTTAAGAACTCTTTATTTCCTCTTATTGAATTTCTGTTTTCTTTAATTGTGGAAGTTAATTAACAAGAGCACAATAAAAGTGAAATGGTAACCATTACTTAGGGAGCATTAACAAACCAGTCACCCTGAAGTGGCATTTAAAATGCTTTACTTTCTCCCTGTGAAGCAGGAAACAATTGCTAACAGGGCTGCCATAACTTCATGGAAAGTTTCGGTTTTTAGTGTACCTTTTGGTACTGCTTGATTGTTTTCAGTGTTAGGTGAAGACATTTAGGAAGGATAACATTAAGGAGCTGAGAAATCCCATCTTTCTGACTCTACAAACACCCTGTCTGTGTGCAGAGCTGTGCAGTTTAGATTTAGATCAGTCCAAAAGATAACTGTTCCTCTGCGCTCAATTTCACAGTATTTTTCAAACAGCCTATTTAATTACTCTTTTCGTTATGTTCTGCCAGGGTGAGTGACCTTAGCTAATAAGCAGTCATTTTTAAATTAATTTACTGTCCTGTTTAATTAACTTCTTGTAATACTGTACTTCAAGTTATTGAATGGATTAGCCTGCCTCAGCCAACACATTTTCCTGCAAAGAAGAAGGTAAAAAAGTGTGGAATAAGCCTTACCGCCATATTGGGGCAAAAAGTTTAGAGAAATATTGTGAGCCAGTCTTGAGAGGGACAAACACCAAACTGCTTCACCAACGTTTGCTTTGTTTGGTGTAAGTTTTAATCTAAATGGGAAAGTTCTGCCTTCCTCTGTGATGTGCGGTTGGTGTGACATCATCCCTGGAGGGGCTGAGGGACTAATTGCCATCTGACGCCCAGAAAATGTTTATTTAACAATAAAAATAAAATAAGTTTGATAGAAGAAAACCATTCCCCCACCTCCACTGCCAAACCAGCTGGGAGGATCCTCTGCAATTATCTTCTGCTTTCCCAAACCAGGCAGTGAAGCTTTCTCTCTCTTAATTCAGTTCAGTGCTCAGCTTTGATTTGGGAAATCCTATCATCATCGTGGCTTGTAAAGAGAGCATAAAAGTGAGCAAAGCCTGCTTTGAATTAAAGAATTACAGAGAAATACTGCTAGTTAAGAACAATGTGAGCTTGTGATCTTTTTATCTTGTGCAGCTAGATCCCCAGCAACAGCTAAAGTATGTCCAGAGTGTGGGAACAAAGGTGCTTTAACCCTCTGGAGCCTGGAGCCGTCCCCCTGCCAAGGAGCTGAACCCACCCTGTGGGGCAGGTCTGGCAGCCAGAGCTCGCTGCAGCTCCTCCGGATTGTGGGTGAGCTCCCTTCTCTGTTCAGCATGGGAAGAATCTCCTCTGATCCTCTCTGCAGGATTTCCAGTTGGTTTGCACCTCCAAGGTAGCACAAATCCTGCAGGTAAAGGCAGAAAATCTGGCTGGTGCCTGGGTTTGCAGCAGGGCACCAAGGACAGGCCATCGGAACACTGCACCCAGCTCGTCCTGCGCCCGAGGCATGGTCAGACGGGTACAGCCACGCTGGGCTGTGACCACAGCTCCTGGGGCTGGTTCATGGGGACCGAGAGGCAGCAAACCAGTGTCGTCTGAAGAGAAACTGAAAATGCAGAGGAGAACACCATGTGTCTATAGTCCTCTCACTCTTTCTTTCCACCTCCTCTCCTGTAGGTAGCTGCTGCAGGAGTTCGTAGGCGTGTGCTACTTTCAATGAACTTTTCAAAGGGAAAAGATTAGAGAACTCTGCAAACAAAATATTCCTCATAAAGCTGGAACACTTGTCGGCTCATCCCTGCTCACCTTGAGTTCCAGAGGGCGCAGAGCTGGCCAGCGTGAGCACAGGGCAAGAGAGGAGACCCAGTCACTGGACTCTGAAACGAATTTCATTTTTTAACACCTTCACATGAGAAATACCACTCACAGCACTTCCCATCATGTCAGTCCAGTGTCAAGGAGTACATGGACTTGGACTGTGCAAGTGTCCAAAATGTTAATATAACCAAACGAACCTGCATGTCTTCCCATCAAGATATTTTATTGGCAACTGCAGCAAAAAAAACAACCCAAACCTCAACATATTTTGTGAGATTTTTTAATCCTCAGCATTATAAAATAGGTAGAGTTTAAAAGATCTCTAATGCAAGAGTTTTCTGTTAAACAGTATCAAACAAAATCAGAAAATTATTTTCAGAGAGTTTTATATTGTAGGACTGAAGTTAGAAATTATATTTAGGAATCCTCTGAGGGTACATGTTGTAACATACCACAGAAATCCTCCAAGTCAGTATGGCTTTGTAAAAAATAAATCACACTTGATTAATTCAGTTACCTTTTTTTTTTTTTTTTTTTTTTTGTACGATTAGTATAGAGGAGAACCAGGAGCTGGTCCTCTAGAAATGTATTGCAAATTTCACATGATAAATTAGGGACCCACTTCTCTAAATAGAACTTTGAGTGAGTGAAACAGGATTGAAATAGGAATGAAATAATGTTTTGAAATTAGATTTCAGGTAAAAAAAAGAAAAGAGCATGCTTTTGTGAAAAGCAATTCTGGACTTCACAACATGAAAAGTCCACTTGGCATCTCTTTCACAGTTTCCTCCCTGCTGAGCAGAGCTGGAGATCACAGACTGGTTGGACTTAAGTACTAACCATTTCCCGCAGGTCTGGTGTCTTTTCACCCACTGCAGTGACTCCACAACATGGACACAGGTGGAATCCCCACTGCCATGTACCCAATTATTTACCCAATGATTCTGACCTTGTTTCTCAGCTAAACTGTTTCCTACATACCAAGTTTGCTTTGTGCTATATATTATGTCCCAAAACAAAAAGTTTTCTGCCTGCTACAAGGCTGTGCCCCATTCAGAAAGTAATATTAATCTCTGAATCTGAAGAGAGTAAACTAAGACCCCTAAAGAAACAAAACTGACCTTACAAAACATTCATGAAGTCTGTAATCAAATTAAGCCCTAACAAATGCTTCAGCGGCACTTGAAAGCTTGCGTGCATCTGACTTTTTTCCAGCTAGACCAATAGATGAAGCTTGACCATGCAAGTAAAACCTTTGCATAATACTGGGTTTTAAAGCTCGTTCAACCCAGACTGTTTCTATACAAAGAAATATTAAATCCCATCATCATTCAATTGTAGTGGCACTTGCCCCAACTGATGACTGCTTTTGTTGCTGAAGCTAACGATAAACATTTGCTCACCAAAGGCTGCTCAGCCCGTCTGCTTCCAGACATTATTTCCAGTTAAAACATTGTCCTCAGAAAATAAGAAATTAGTATGTGTACAGTACAAAGACAAATACGTGTGTATATGCGGGCTGTGCTCTGTGCAAGGTATATGTGTGTAAAGCAATAAACATATGTTTACTGGCATGGTATCCAACATCAGCCCAGGCAAGACAGAGACAGCACAGATGTTGTTTAGCACCTGGGCCACGAGCAGAATGGCTTCCTGAAGCTACCCTGCTCTCCATGGAGACTCTTGCAAATCCAGTTTATATAGAGGTAATTAGGGATTGAAATAGCCTCCCTTTGCTTTGGGAGGCTGGCAAGAAACTTTAACATCCACCGCAGGACCACATACTGCATTCACCAGAGTTACTGTCATGGACCAAAACCTTCTTCATCCCTGGAAAATCCATGGCTCAATGCAGCTGCTCACACAGTTCACTGAGGAGCGCCAGCAGCTGCTATCCCAAACCAGAGGCTGAAACAGTCCTGGCAGTGGGGCAGCCCTATGTCCTAGGCACCAAAGGTGCATGGTTGCATCTCCCTGTGTGCTCTGCATACAGCAGCACAACGATGGTGGCTCAGGTTATGTCCAAAGCAAGCAGCAGAGAGTATTGCCATCTTCCAGAAGCTCTGATTTAACATCATACACCTAAAAGGACACCTGTGCCTGTTATGTTGTATCTGCAAATCCCACAGCAACTTCCCTTAGGTGACATGAAGTACTTCTAGCAAAGGCCCCAGACAGCTGCTGTCTCTGACTTGGGGATGCCATTTCACCACAAACTGAATATACAGATTACAGGATCATCTGGACAGCCATAAGTGCAGCAAGATCCATCCCATCCGTACTGCAAAGAAGGCTGTAGTTTGCCACAAGCTAACAGGCAAAATCAATCAAGCTGTTCAACTTCCCCTCCCAGATCACACTCTGGTCTCTTCCAAAGGCTCCAAAATGAGCTTGGGTTCAAAATATTAGTGTGTGAGACAGATTAATACTTGTAACAGGCTTGCATTTAAGCTATAACACAGATATCCCCAGCCGTGTCCTCAAACCCAGCTGTGTCACCAGGTAATACGAAGGTTGCATGATAAATAGGAACAGCAGGTGAAGGCAAGCACAGCATCAGCGCTGGTCACTGGTGTAGACCTACCTCTGGCAGGGTCCTGCCTTCACAGATCAAACTGCCTTCATGCTGAGCTGCCCAAATTAAGGTTTTGTACAGTCATAGCTGAACTTTGTGTCATTATGTTTCTACATGCTAAGTGCCAGAGATACCTGGGCAGCTGCTTTTAATGCCTTGATGGACAAGCCACCTTAGATAATTAAGGGACATCATATACCCTTTTCCATTGCCAGAGGTTATATGCATTGCACCTGCAAGCCTTTCCAGGGTCTAGCTGAGTCTGAAGCCACCCGTCTTCCTTAGATAATAGAGCCATTTCATTCACAATTGCCAAACCAAGCCCATGTCCCTTCCACTCGCAAACAACATAAATCCTTAGAGAAAGCAACAGAGTAAGGCTGTGCTCCAAGTAACTCTAACTGACCAGCTGCAAACTTGGCTTGGAAGTTAGAAGCCAAGTTAGAAGGAAGAAGAAGAACCATCAGAGGACTGTAGTTCTGCATCTGCCTACCAGTAGGGACAGTGGAGACACAAAACCTAACTGCTTTTAAAATTAGGTTTGATAATTTTATGAACAGGATGACACAATTGGTTGCTGCTAGAACTGGGCACTGGGCTCAACCCGGAAGATCCCTTTCAGTCCCATGGGGAGAGATGAATACGCTCTTCTCTGCTGCATAGTAATCAACTCCTTTAAATGTCAAGGATGCTTATCTCCTGGTGGCTAGATGTGTTTTTAATCCTAGCTCTCTTTGCACTGACTGTAATTCAGATTGGCAGTAAGACAAATAATTTCCCTGGTTTGATCTGTCAATCAAGAGCAGGAAATGCAGGCGATGTATAGGCTGAGGTCATACTTCACCCACCTGGACTTGTGTGTTACATCAACATTCGTCCCCACCTGCCTTCACCTCTGTACCCACCTTATTCTCTCCCATACACGCTCGTCCTTCTTGTCTCTGGCAGAAAGAGATCATCCACTTAAAGAGGGTTAGAGAAATTCTCCCGTCTGCCCATATACCTCCTGGCAATCTGGCAAGACCTCCCTCTGCTTACTTGTTCCCAGCTCTTGTACCATAGGGAGCAGCTGGTATTCAATGGGGGAATGATTGTGGTGAGCCAGGGCTTGGAAATCCCACTGCCTTTGCGCAGAGTGGTCACTGGGAGTCAACGTGATTTTGAGTCATGCCTCAGAGACACGGTCTCCATAGACCCTTGTGACTTGGCTCAGTACTTGGTTAGTCCTGAGCACAGGGTTTTGGAGCACTGATTCTTACGGAAGAGCAAGTTCTGCCCAAGGGTCCATCTCACTCCTCAGCTGAGTTTCCAGGAGTTTGTCCATACACAAATGCAGCTTTTTTTTTTCATTGCTGGCTAAGTTAACTCAATACACGCTGCATTTGTTACCAGATTCAGGCACACACTTGAACTGTTATTACTCTGTATGAGCTGACACTTTTTACTTCATGGTACCAATAAAACTAAAATTTTACTGAAAGTTATGGAGAGTTTTGCCATGACACAGTTTCAGGTATTCATCATGCACTGTTCAATGCATTTCTACTAGACCAGTTAAAAAAAGTATTGGATTTTTTATAGGTGCAATAGTCTTAAAAAAAAAAAAAAAAAAGTAAAGGGAAGAAGCAATAAGAATCAGTGAGATAATTCTTCCATCCTCAGAAAACAGCAGAGAAGTGATATCTGCCATTGTCTTGTACAAATTCTGCACACATCATGCTTGGTCTCAATTCAATAAAATTCAGAAGATGCCAATTCCCAGAGTAAAGCTCTGGATTATGTAGGGGCAAGGGGAAATGCTGAAGAACCATTTTTATAAACCAAGGATTGTTAAGAATTTCTGGTTAAGTCAGAGTAGTATCTGCCATATGTGAGATCATTTCCAAAGACAAAGGCAGGAGAGCAACTTTTTCAAAACCCATAAAACCACATGATTTAAGAAATGCTTGGGCTTTTAGCCACCTTGTTACTTGACCACATCCACGCTAGGCACTGCTAAGTCACTGCCTAACTTTGTGGGTACCCCTGTTTGACCATTAGACTTTCTAAACCATTGGAGCTCAAACATCTAAAAGCTAAGAGACTACTCCAGCTGAAGCATAGTGATTAAATTATTTAAATACCCATTTAATTCAACACAGTCCATTCTGAGTTTTAAAGTCTACAAGGGAGGGCACCCTTTTGAAATGTGAAGACTGAGGCTCATGCCCCCCTGTAATGTCTTCTAGACATCATCAGTGCGGTGTCCATTGCATCCTTCGGGCTGTGAGATGGAGTCATTCCTCAATCCCTCCCTACTCCAGGATGTCGGATAGGATATGGGACACGTGGGAGTTGATCTGGTCTTGTGAAAGGATGTCTTCAGACAGGTGAGGATCCAGGCCCAGAGTGCTGTTGGAGCCCTTATGTAGGTCTACATCATCAAATGCTGTTTCCACTTTCCACCTGGTTTCCACTTTTGTTTCCATATTAGTTTATGTCAATGGTACTGGGAAGTTCAGCTTTGTCCCAAAATACTGACCTCAGTATAACAGACACTGTGTGCAAAATCCCCACACTGAACAGCACCCACGACTAATGTACATTTAATCTCAATACACCCATCTCCTTAAATGTTGAGTAAAATTTTTAAAAGCCCTACTTCATCAACAGCAGTGGAATTACAGTCACAGGCATCTATAGATTACCTCTCCAGCCACGTCTATAGTAACACAAGCCAAAAGTAGCTGGAAGCTTGCACTTAATTTCTCCAGATGAAGAATGTCAATTTAATTGAACCCAGATGATACCAATAGGGAGAAATCCTCTCTGCTACAGTAGAGACCATTGAAAGCTGCATACCCCAGCAGAGACAGTCTGCAGGAGATAAGGAATTCTTTTTGCTTGAACATGACCTATTTTCTTCCCTACTGTGATGAAATCCATGGCCAACCAACAGAGATGCAAGGAAATTTCCCTACAGCATAACAGGACTTGACAATCAAAAAAAGTAACATAAACAATGAGTTTCTGACTCCTGGAGGTACCAGGATTGCTAAATGTGATGTCTGTCTCCTTACCTTCATGGCAGTGCTGAATTACAGTGGAGGAAGGACACGCAGGGCATAGAAAAGTGAAAATATTCAGGCACTGCAGCTATCCCAGTTCTGATCCCAGATACTTTCTGCCCAACAGAGCTGCCCAAGTTAATTTTCTGGCACAAGTCAGCAGTAGGATTAAATACTGGAGAACATCTACTGGATTGTGTGAAGAGGAAATGCTCCTTTGGCAGGTCATAGAGATCCATGAAACAATCAAAAGCAAAAAGAAAATCAAAACAGGGTTGTTTTTTTTCCAGAATTAAGAAAGCATGATACAATACATTGGGAAGATGCACCTTCCCTGTTCCCCCTTGCTGTGGATTAGGTATCTGTTTACAAAAATATCAGAGTTACCAGTAGCATTTTTTTCTTGTGGCAAGTTTTTAACATCTGAAGTCTTTTCCTATCCCTTGTAGTGTTCCACACCGTTGGTTAAGTTCTCTCCTCATTTGTCACTAAGGGCATGATCCTCTCATTGTCCAGATCTCTCCAAGAAGACACTTGGCCATGGTTGCCAGGACAGATTTCTTCCAACTCGTTCCATGAAACAACAGGGTTCTCAAGATCTTGATGAAAAATGGAAACATTAATATTATGTCTGAGGTGCAACATTTTCCACATGCTTCTTCAAGGCTACCAGTATCCTTGACTGGAAAGACACTGCCGGTTGACCTGGGGGCTGGGTTGTCTCCTCGATGCAGCCTCCAAAACAAAGAGCTTAAAGAATTCAATATATTGTCCAATTGCGCCAATTCCACAGAGTTGGAAAGATAAATGACTCAGAAAGATCGTGGTCTTACATATTCCTTGACTTGAGGAACGTGTTGATGGACAAAAGTAAAGTTAGGGTGTACTGGGTTAGTATATGGTTTGTATAAACTTTAAAGGACTTCTTTTACAACAGAATTTTGCAAGACCCCCCCAAAGCCAAAAAGAGGACAAGACTTGATAGACACCAATCAATATATTACAGTCACTGCCATTAAAGGGGACACTCCTCTAGGTATAATTAAGAGACAGTTGGGTTTGGGGTTAGGACTAATGATTATAATATAGCTTATAGAAAGAGCTACATGGCACAAATAGGCAGCAGAAGATGTAGAATCAGTTTAGCAGACACTTTTTTTTTTTTAATTGTATGGCTATATACCAAGTTAGGTTTTGAGACTGGGGACTCGGAGCAAAATTAATCTACAGTTGTTCATGTTGCTGCATGCATGAGGATGAGCCCAGAGAGTTAAGGACAGGACAAATATTAGTAGCAGTGAAGGTCTTGTTTAATCTTGTTGCATGGGTATGGGAAAGTGTATCAGATAGAAATGTTTTAACTAAAGACTGCTAGGCCAGCAAAGATAGGTAAAAAGATTAGTATTATTGACACCCAGTACCTTTTTTACTTTATTTATGTATTTTTAAAGTACCATAGAGTAGTTTAACAGTTACATGTTAGTGCACAGTTCCAGAGTCCAAAGCCTCTCACACAAGAATGGGTCAAGAGCATTTTAATGATTTAAAACTCTAAAGCATCTACAGTTGTTATTGAGGTATCTTTGCAGGGCCACAGAACATAATGAGAGAAAAAGTGTGGGGTCTTACACCTTATGTTGCTTTCCAATGAAGAGCTGGCAGTTTCTAAATCATAGTGTCACAGTTAGGATTAGGCTTCTTGAACCTAAACATACAGGCAGATCATTCTTGTTACACCCTGAAGAGTCTAGAAAAGTGCGGTGAGGACTTGTTGTAGTGTTGTAAGTCCTTGTATTAAGATGTAAAGTGGTGTCTGGCCCCATGAGTGCACTTATATTTCAGATTAGAACTGAGGCAAGTAATCCAGATCCTGAAGACACAGGTAGCCACTTCTTGCTTCGTCATGCAGAAGCCAGAAAAAAACTGGCAGGGAGAATGGTATGAGTGAGCCTCTGGAAGTCTCCAGATACTTTTATTTTGGCATACTAAAGCAATGAATGAGCTGGTACAGGTCAAGACAACTATTAGGTGGTACTGAAGAAACTATGAAGATACTACATTGCCTTTGGTAATATAAATCAGTTTCTGAGAAAAGGGTTTGTTCATTGCCTGGGTGCCAGGGTGCAGAATGTTTATGCCTTAAAATGTAGTGAGGAAACAACGAACACCAAATCTGGCTCTCTGAGCTCACCTGCGAATCAATTCTGTGCACACCTGCCTGCAATGAGGGGTGTGCCCAAAGCCTCCCACAGCTTAAGTGTGAGGGAAGAAGAGACCTTCTCAGATGAGCATGGAGGAGGCAAACAGCTTGGTGGGGTGTGAGCTGGCTGCAAAGGTGCTTTGCTGCACATAGGCATGTTCTAGGGCAGAACTTGGGTGGACAAGCGATTGTATATAACCAGCACTTATGAATGCAATGGGGAATCTTGCTTGGGGTTTGTGCCTTTGTATGCCACAGATTGACATCTAGGTAATTTTAAACTACAGTTTAGGATCAGTGTTATGGAATGTAAAACTCTATAAATTAACTTTTGCTGCATTCTGCAGAGTCTAGAAAATAACTAACATACTAAGTATTATAAATAATTCATAGCCTTGTTTCATTTTTGATGTGATGGCAGGTCCCTGGGCAGCCTACAAGTTTGTATGAAGGACAAAGAACCAAAAACATCTTGAAGAACAAACTGTGTTTGTTAAGCGTTGAGGAAGATGGAAAGGATGGGAATAAAACTGAAGCAGAGGGCCTCTGAGCATCTTATATTGCTTTTTGTTGTGTGAGCCAACTTATTTATGACTTAGAGGTAGGATCAGGTGTTATTCTAGAAAAAAATACATCTAGACAAAGTACATTTACTGCATCTTTCAGATCCCAGATCACTGTGGAGAAAAGTGGTACTGCTCCATGCTGTATAATGTGAGGTTTCTGACTAGGAAGGCTTGCCAGGTAGGGGGATGTTAAATTTAGGTTGAGTGTTTGAGAAGCTAGGGAATCTACACACCCTACTATAACAGTATCACACGTGACCCAGACAGATATGGCAAAGACTAGTATTAGTAGGGTTTTAGCCCTGTGTTGGCTTTGAATACAGCCAACAGACAGGCTGGATTTAAGTTTCAGTTCCAGGACCTAATGTGTTTCTCAGCATTGTTATTGGGATGTATTGCAGACAAAAGAGTACAGGACAATTCTGTTGCTGGTGATGCTGAAGGTCCTGTGTTGCATACTGTTGGGAGATCTACTACATGAGCCAGAGTACATTTCAGGTTAAGGTTCAGGTTATGGTTAGTGTTAGATAACCTAAAGCAGCCAGGCAAGTTTGTCTGGTTGCACCCTACAGGGCACAGCAACACAGAACAGGACCAGTGTTAGTACAGTTTTACAGTTACCCCAGGGGTAGTGGGGGCTTCGGTTATGGTTAGCAGACAGACAGTTTATTTTTGCAGCACCTTGAAAAGTCTGGAAAGTTGGGGATAGGACTGATTTTAGGGGGGTTTCTAGGGTTTGTTTTGCGAATTAGAAAAATAAATGACCAGGCTATATATCATGTCAGGTGTTTCAGGTGCTGCAACTGTGTGCACTTAAAGACTCTATTTTTGTGTAGTGTCCTCCAAGGCCCACACTATAAGACAATACTGCAAATTTATGAGGTGAAGGCCTTACGCTACCTCTGAACATCTGAAATACTGACTGGGTAAATAGGGCCAAGAAAAGGGTTAGAGCTAGCCCTGTCACTACTGTGACTTTCTTCAGAGATGAAAAAGGATGAAGAATTACCTTCTGTGGTGTCCCAGTCTATGAACTACTGTTCTTCTACATTTCATGTTAAGATTATGATTTAGAGTTACAGTTAGGACCTAAAGCAAGCAAGTGGATTATTTCCACTGTATGGGTCTATGTCTAGGAAGTTGGGGACTTTATAAGAAAGGACTTGTGAAACTCAAATTTGAAGTTGTATCTTACATTTTCGGGTAGCACTTTGTCCTGTGAGAAAATCTCATTTTAAGGTTAGAGTTAGGGTTAGAGAAAGTAAACAGCTGTGATGACCCAAGGATGAGTGTTAGTGGGCTAGAGGGAGGGGTGCGTTTGGGTCCCTAATGACCTACCAGATTGAGGGGACCTTTTGTGGTGGGATTATTGTAGCTGAAAGTGTTAGAATGCACCCTGCAAACACTAAGGGAGAAGCAGCTAATAGTCAAGTTGAAGGGCTTAGGCTGACTCTGTTTCTGAACTCCTGTGTAGATGCACTTCAGGCTAGGGTTAGGGTTACAGAGCCAAAATTGCCAGACAGATTATTTTTTTGCATCCTGCAGGTGGAAGGACATCATAGGGAAGAGTAGTGTATGTGAGGTCCAGGAGCTTATTCACGACTTCAAGTAGTATTTGGCTTCCTAGAGACATTTCACCTTGAGAGCATATTGTAATTTTCATAACAAAATGCCTTACGCTGAGGTAGAGGAGTGTTAGAGTTGCATTTTAAGAAACTACAGGAGGAAGAAAGTCTGGCCTTGCTGTGCCTTCTTCATTCTAGGAAGATGGAGACAGGATCTAGATAACCAAAAAGCTGCCTGTCCTATACAGTAAATAACAATACAAAGACCAGAGCTCTTGTTCCCATCAGAATTTTCTGTGCTCTGCAGTACTGAAGACCAGTAAATTTTCTGGCTGCATCCGATTCTGTAAAACCACTCTGTTCCCTCCAGCATTACCCCAAATTGCCACCTAAACCCAGCCTGAAAGGCACTTCAGCAGGAGTTATTTCAGACTGAAACTAAGCTTCTCAATCCTTCTATCAGCAGCCTCCACCCTTACTGTCTGTAACAAGGTGGCGCATCAAGACCTGGACCCCGAAGGCAGGTGGATGATGAGCAGAACCTTCCTTGAAACCATCGCAGAAGGGCTCAGGGCTGCCAAACACCTCTTATCACCTCATCCTTTTGAGGTCTGCATGCACAGCAAGAAAATGTGTTTCGCTGCCTTCCAGCTCCTCATCCCTGCTCCCAGCCAGAAGTCCCAGCCTGGGAAGTACAAGGAATCTCTATGTACATAGAGACATGAGGGACAGCCTTCAGCCTGTCACCAGGTTTTCACCCTCTGCCTGGCCCCTACACCACCCCACAGGGAAGGCATTTGGGTCTGACAACCAATCCCTATCCATAAGCTCAGAAATAACAAAAACACCATACCTACCTGAGGTCATGATAAAAGGATCTTGCTCCTCAAATATGACTCCTCTCCATAAAACCCTCCTAGCTCTGCAGAAGATATCAAGAATATTTTCTTTCACTTTTCCAACTCAAACCTGACATTAACTTATTATTGCCTCATTCCTGATGGGACCTTTTCTTGGAATACGACAGACACTGGGTCATGCACCATGATGTAATTCCTTCAGCCTCCAGAGCAGAACTCTTCTTTCTCAAAGTCTTGTTGCTGTGAAGCAACTTAGGAAAAATGTCTCTAAACGCATTGGGATCTGCACCCCACAACCAAGGCAGTTACATAGACAAGACCATGCCCTGCTTTACCTGCGTGTCTCTAACTTCTGTCCTTTCCTGCTGCAAGGACAGCCCCTCTGGCTGCTTTAGGTTTCCTACCTAGCTCTAACCATCACCCTGACAGCAATAAATATACTCCAAGACAGACCCAGCCTCAAGCCCATAAACAATGTCTTTCTTACTCTCTGTGCCCTGCATAAAAACACTGTCTAGATGCTTTGTATCCCCATATCCTATCTGTAATCCCATCCCTAACATCATAACTTCCCAGGGGGCCATAAGCTACATTAAGAGCCTTGATCTCCTTTAGTACGAATCCTCTCTGTATTCTTCTGGTCTGTGCAGGATACAGCTAATATTACTTGTTTGGGTGCCTCATTTTCTTTAACTCCAGCCTGAAATGTATCATGAAATGCAATTATATAGCAGGACACAACAACCTTCAGCCCCCATAGTTTATTGCCTAGGCTTTATGGGATGCTTCAGTAAAAATGTCTTTAAATGCATTAACTTCTGCAATGAGAAATCTACCTCTAAAATGATATGTAGCCCATGGGGCCATCCCATTCCTGAAATCAGTGAAGTCAGAGAAGCAAAAGCAGCCAGACAAGTTATTCTTGTCACAACCTGTGGAGCCCAGAAAGGCAGGATAAGAGCTGTGTTTAGTGGGGCACTGGCAGTCATGCCAGGATTTGCAGAAGTGGCTGGTCCTCTGAGTACATTTGAGGTTAAAGCTGTCTAGCAGTCCAGGGCCTAAAACATTTTAGGACATCGTTACTGCAGCATCCTGCAGTGGCTGGAACAGGGAGGTGGGATGTAAGGGGAGACTGCAGCACATCAAGCAGAGGGTGTCTTGCTGATGAGCTGCTACCCAGGTACATTTCAGGTTGGGGCTAGGGTTAGGGGTTTCAAAATCTAAAACAGGCAGGCACATTAGTCTTGCTATATCAGGTAGAGCACAGAAAGTCAGTGAGCAGGCTCTTGTTGGCAGGCTAGGTCCTTGTCTAGCACTTTCAGGTATTAGCCTAGTGATCC
This sequence comes from Falco naumanni, assembly GCF_017639655.2. Classification (NCBI taxonomy): domain Eukaryota; kingdom Metazoa; phylum Chordata; class Aves; order Falconiformes; family Falconidae; genus Falco; species Falco naumanni. Next base: position 45,507,841 of record NC_054057.1, on the reverse strand, counting down.
AGAATCTACTGTATTTCAAGTCATGATTATTGCAATACTTTCCAGGGCCTATAAAGTACCATATAATTCTGCTGCTAGGAGAGCTGGAGGCCTCCCTTAGCCCCTGACAAAGTGACCTGGTGCCTTGTTCCATAGCCAGCTAGGGCAGGGATAGAGGTTGTCTTTATGGTTAGGGATTTTGCTGAGGACACTGAAGTGTCCTGAATTAACAGGAGTCAAAATTTAATGTTGTCCTTTATTTTAGGGACTGTTTTCAGAGTATTTCATGATGGATCCGAGAGCCAAGGAATCTAAGGCATGCAGGAACCTTTTAATTGCTGAATGCCCCAGGGACATGAGAGCTAGGAAGAGACCATGATGGGGCGGAGGGCGGGCATCAAGGCAGAATATTCTTTGTTATTGAAGGGCTTTGTTTCCTGGTTATAGTAGAATTGAGGCTAGGGTTGGGGTTAGCGTGTGGGAGTCAGTTGCCTTAAAAAAAACCCTGCTTCTAATGGCTTCTGTCTCACAAGGGGTGTGCTCTGCAAATGCTGAATTTTGTCTGCTGCAAGTGTCTTCAGTGGTGTCCCTGATGGCCCTGAACAACGCATTGAGAGCAGCCATCCCCCTGCCACCCCTTTGGAGCTAGTGGGTGGGTGCTGGCCACCCCCTGAGCAGACCAACCACGGCAGCACTGGATGGTGGGACAGGTTATACATCTCCAGCCTTGGACACTTCAGGAAATAGATAGCAACAAGTGTCTCCTTACCACCATAACCTAGTGAAGCTATGGTTTTCTCCCCTCCTCCCATGCCTGCGGCTCTTGTGGTCCACCACAGGATGCCCCTCTGGCTTCTGCCTGGTGCGGGTGACTGCCTCTGTGGTCCTCTCACTGTGCATCTGCCTGTGGACTTGGTGATGTGTGTTAAACATCAATTTCTGATTCTTGCAGGTCAGCAGGTAACCCTCATAAGTAAACGAGCATCAAATTAAAGACAGGCATGTTTCAACAAGGGAATTCAATCTGATTCCGAAGGTGAAAGATCAAGTTTATTAACTAAGCCACCCACCTCCCCAGGAATATTACATGAATTAAAACCAGACTTCCTGGTGTTATATATGCAACGGCTGTCAACAGCATAAATTATGCCTGAAGAGGTTTAAGTTGTTCTGCTGAAAAATATGAAAACTTCTTCTTTTGATTTTAGGGTGTCATGCCAAAACCAGCACAAAGGGTTGCAAAGGTTTTTTAAAAAATTTATGGGGACAGTGTCCTGTTTTCTACTTACAGACTTGGGCAGTTGCAGTAAGCTATTCCTTAAGGGCACAAAGCAGATATCCAAAGACTTAGAATATTTGTCAATGAAAATATTTTTTTTGTTGTTTAAATGAGAAGCTCTCTTTAAACTGACCATTCAAAATGAGATAATGTGCTCCAGCTACAGAATCTCTGAAACTTACTACTAGGATGAAAAAATTATTTGAAAAGCAAGACTTGAATTACCAGTTCCTTTACAATCATTAAGGGCATTAGATCCAGATAGTTTATGGCACTTCTCAAACAAACACTAAGTGCTAAAAGTCGGACTGAACAGCTGGTCTCGAGTATAATCAGTGTTGAAAGTTACTGCAGGGGCTAGAAAGGCCCATAGTTCATTTGCAGCACAAAGAGGAATTACCATACCATTCGTGACAAAGTTTGAACTAATAAGAAAGAAATGACCTGCCCTCCTGTAGTCATACTGATTAGGCATCTTTTCACAGTACTTCCTTGAATGATGAGCATTATTGACTTAATTCAGTACAGGCTGGTGTAAATCAGGACTAATTCAATTTTAATCAATGGTGTTAGGCTAATACAAATAAGTTCTCCATTATATTTTCTGTGTGATCGAATTACTGCATGAGAGCTTCACCATGTAGTAATTTGCTCTAGCTTCCCCATCAGTGCTTAGAGTAAAAGGTCATAACAATAAATGTAAAGCCTCCCACCAGAATTAATCTGGTAAACTGCTTACTACAGCAAGGCTCATGTATACCTTGTACTTGGCATGGAGGAGAGGCCACAAGATGTGTTGAAAGTTTTCTGGACAAATAGCCAACCATCAACAGCAGCACCCCAGTTATTTCTGGAGGAATCTTATCAAAAATAAAAACAGCAATCTACGTTTGTTTATTTATTTAAAAAGAAAATTACTGATCAACCCAACTGCAGCTGGGTGAACTGACGGTCCTTGAATGGGCGAATTTTACCTGTGGGCTTGTGAATTATCTGAAAACTACCCACTATTACTTGCAAAACTGTTCTTCTGTGAAAACATTACTCCACTCTAGAGTGATAAAAGCCCTCCTGAGCTGTAGAGACCATGTGAATGAGGGCATGTTAGAGACACAAATGCAATACCAGCCTGACATACCAGGTCTACTCTGGGCACGTGGGTGAAATAGCAGTCTGGAGCACCTGGCTCCTGCCTTCCTTACAGGCCACCCCCCCAGCCGCTCACTGCTGCCTACTCAGTGTCCACTTTGGCAGAAGTTTTAACATACGGAGTTCTTGTCTCTGATCTTTAATTTTGTTTTGGAAACAAGCCATACACAACAAACAAATATACTTGCAGCCTTACCCCTCGGTATAGAAGTATTTTGCTTGCAGACAGATATTAAAAATGACCCTGAGCTCCCAGTTCACATCCTCATGGGGAACTTGCTGAAGTTTTGGTGATGCAGATTGAGTGACACCATGTGAGACAGCAGTGTGTAAGGGGTCTTCATCACACAGGCACATGCACATCTATGAGGGTTGATAGCAGAGCTATTAGTTAAATACTAACGCAGAAGTGTGCACTTTTTGGACATGTCTGCAGGACTCCGTAAGAGCTTCAGACCCCCCATTCTGACTTGTGTGCACATACAAATATACAATGTGAATACACAAATGTCCTTTATCCAAACGAACTTAAGCAGTTTCCAGCAAGGCCATGGTTTTCTCCTTGCTGGGTGCAGAGGGAGAGCTGGCAGCACCAAAATCTGCAGCTCCCAGTGCCACAGCAGGAACAAAAGACAGGCACTGACTGGGGTTACGGGACATTTGCAGCGCTGCCTGAGATCTCCATCAAGTTGAACAAAAGGAAACTGTTGGGAAGCGCTGAGCCTGGCATCCCGGCGGAGCTGGCTGGGTTTGCCGGCGTCACAGTGGGGCTCTGTCCCTACCCACACGTCACGGATTGGCACCACAGCATCCTCAAGAACATACTCACTTAATGAGAAATTCAATGATTTATCTGATAAGGGAGCAATTATCTGAAGACAATATCATCATTTGTGGGTAGGAAGCCATCCTCCGTCACGCCAGGGATGTGACCAAACACAGTACATGTTTTACTTTGGACTAACCATTCCCTTTCATCTAGACTGTGGCTTCCTTTCACAACTGTAGCTGGCTTGCATAAAGCTACCTTTCATCTGATTTCCTAATAAATATGTTTTTAAATTCACATGGGGTCAGTGACTGGTGACTAGAATATTTTCTGCAGGAACGTGTCAGAGCAGATATATAATACTCCTACTACAACATACCTTGATAAAGAATGAACACTACAGGAGTGTATCACAGTGCATCTCAAACACTGCAAATTGGCTGTAAATGCCCTTCCCTCCTATATCACCTCAACACCACTCTGCAGAAGTGAGTTGCAGGGAGATCCCAGACATAGGATTTCTCCCATAGCTGTGCTCATATCCTGTTTTCTCTTAGAGAATGTTTTTAAAGGTGCTTACTTCCTCCAGAGGAAAAGGGTAAAGCTCAAATTCCTATAAAAATCTGCTTCTATGCTCTTGAAAGCAGGAATAGTTTCTCCTGCTGGGAAAGCAGTAGCAGCTTTTGAGCCCATTCAGCTGTGTCTGCTGGGAACTCCAGCGTGTGCCTGACCGTAAACTCGTCTGTCCTCCTGCGAGCGGAGGCCCATCTTCACCTCCTGCTAGGTGGCTGTATGTGATCACAGTTCGTTACATCAGTGTCTGTAGGTGAGCAGACCTTGCAAGCCCTTGGGGTGCAGGGCAACGTGCTTTAAATTGAACTTACTTTAAGTTCAGCATGCATTTAAGTGATTTGCGGGACTGAGATGGCTCAGTCCTGCAGAACTGGGTCACACCTAGTCATCACCCAGAAGCTGCACTTTTGGTCCTGTTATTACAATGAAGTAGTGGTTCTTCTTCATCTATTTTGAACCATACTACACATAATCCTTCTAGGACATAATCCAAATCCCATTGCATCCAATGCAGATGATTTAGTCTTTATCACAGAATACAACAACACACTGAGTAGGAATATACATGGCTTTGAAGTAATCTTCAATAAATATATTTACTTTCTGCTACTTAAGAAAAATCCCTACCATCAGATCTTAATCTCTTCCCGCAGAAAACAAAGAACAGATTTTTCAGTGTTTTGCCTGTTTCCTAGCTGCTATTACCAATACACTGGCATCAGTTTAGAAGACGACTGTCTTACTAAGCATGACTATCCTTTTTAAAAAATAATTGCTAGGGGCAACTTAGAACAGGCTCAAAGAGGGTAGAGAGGGAGATGGGGAAAGAAGAGAATTGCTTTTGTTTTGATCCATTGCCCTCACAGTCCCTCAAATCCTCTTTGATTTATCTTCTTAGACTGCTTCCACCATCCTAAATAGCCAGAATTACAATGTGATTTCTCCTGTGTCAGCAGTAATAGTAAAACTAAATCACAGCTACCACTTTTATCTCTATTGCATTTTATTTTTTTTTTTATTTCTATACGCTACAATGTACCTGTGATGCAAAGTCTAAGGCTATGGCAGAATAGTTGTCCAAATGTGCCAGCAGAGAGTAACTCTGCTCCTGCCTTTCCCCATGTGATTTTGTTCTGTTGGAACAATGAGATATATCACAGTTTGGAGCTCCTCCTGCATCCAGTGTGGATAGTTTGGAAGGCACTTCAGCTCTTACTATGTATCAGCCTGGTGTTAAGTCTGAAATCGTATCATAGCTTAGGGGTAACACATTACAGAAATATTGTTCCTAACCCCAGACAGACAATCCAAACCTAGGAAATTGTGATTAAACATTGAAAAAATAGACTAAAAAGAAAAAGATACTCAAAGGCACAGCGAGGGACCTAAATAACCTTTCTTAGACTAATACTATGTGAGGACTGAACAGTTACGATTAGCTCTTTGTTCACAGCCTCTGAATTTTTGAGACATCTGATTTTTCTCTTAAGTCACTCAAGGACAAATACAAATGCTGCAAGCTTGTCAGGATGGATGCAGAACAGGAGAGAAATGAGGAGTAAAAATACTCCAAGTGTCTTCAGGAAGGATTAGAGCTATCCTGGAACAGTGCACACATGGGATTGCTCCATATAAGCAGTTTATAATCTTGTTCTCAGGAAGCTGCTGAGAGATATTAGCAGGCAGGAGGGGAACTACTTCATACTCAAGTGGCTGAATAACATTTTGCAGCTTGTACTGAGGCACAGTCCAGAGATGCAATTTATTCGTATCAGGACTGACAAGCCTTGGGGTTTCTTTCTCACTACTGCATCTGTTATGCTTGTGGCAGAGACACTGAACATCAGCTCCCCGTATATTAGGAAATGTACAAATGCAAAAGTAGATAAGGTCCATGTGCCCGAGATCTTACAGCTTGGGGAAAGATTAATTTAGAAAGGCAGATTTTTAAAACTAGTGAATATAGCATTTTCTTAAATGCAAAAACTCTTGTAGCTGTTGGAATCACCAGTGCTACAGGGACATTTTTCTTTCATGTCCTGAAGTCAGCAAAGGCAAGGCTAAAATGGGAAAACTGAAATGGGTCCCTTTCAGTGAAGATGTACACACACTTAATCACCTGTCCAAGTAGCTCCTAGGCAAAGAGCGGGATATTGCCAGACTGACTCCATTCCCTGCATGTCCCCCTCTTCCTCCAGTGCCATAGGTATGAGGGGAGATGTCCAAGACAGTGGCTCTATCACTGCTCACATTCTCTAAGGGAGAAGGAGTCTGCACAGGGCTGCACCAGAGCTTGGGAAAGACCTGACCGTGACCTTGGTGCAATCACAGCATGGGAAGAGCTCTGTCTTACACCATGAGCTTACATCGCTGTGATTGGGAAGGCAATCTAGTGCAGCTAAGATCTCTTTATACAAATTGAAAAATGGTTCTGTGTAAGATAGAGAGTTCTGTACTCTCATCAGACATCCTTCCTCTATTTCATAGCTCTCCTACCAACCTCCCAGAAGCAAAGAAGCAGTTTATAGGACTGATGAAAATAATTGTTTTCCAGAACTTTTTGAACCACTGTTTGCATGGATTTTTCTAACTGTGTCCACACTTCAGTTTTTGCTGGCGTTACTACAAAAGGGGCTGGGAACAACAATATTTTAAAGAATAAAGGAGGCTTCAGTTGCAAAAGCATTTCCCACAGCTGCCCAGTTGGTACAGCATTGCCGCAGGCTGCAGTTAGGAGAGGGTTTTCCATAACAGTAAAGCTTGTTTGAGAAGCTCTCGCCCCCAGCGTGTTGTTTCTGTCCTTGTGCTGTATTTCAGCATCTTTTTGCTTGCACCAATACAACTGTTTGTCAAACCATACTATACTGCAAATCATGGAAACGATCTGAATTAAGAAACCTTCCAAGAAAAAGTTGTGGGCTTGAGGGCATTGTTTTTGTCTTTAACGGACCATTTCCCTGTCTGGTTGAGAAAGCCCTGCAAACAGTATAATGGCATGATGAAGGAGACAGGGAACTGCAGTGCGGGCAGGAAGAATGGCAGCTTGGGGCAGGGGTTTTTGTGAGCAGCTTTTCTCTCAAACTGCATGTGTAACTGTAGTGTGAGGTCCCCAAGCACTGTGAACTGTGCTCTGCCCTGATATGGCCCTTCTGCTCATTCACCCTCCTCTCCTGCCATTTCCCCCACTTGCTGATGGCACCTGACTTCCACCCATTCCTTCAGCAGGTTTTATGATACTGAGGTTTTATGGTTTTATTTTCACCACTCCAGGTGTTCATGTAAAAGAGAAATGGAATTCATGCTTTGGCTTTTGTGTTATTTTTGTTTTCAAACTCATGTTCCCCAAGAGAACCTTAACTCTCCCAGGCCCTCAAGCACAGCTTAATCCCACCATAGATGATATCTATGTAATGGCCTGAAAAGGAACATCATAAGGATCCCAGTAAGAGCTTCTCCTCTGTCACATCAAATCACCCAATAAAACCATGCAGGCAGATTTGATAAGCTATTAAAAAAACCCACAACCCACCCACCCCCAACCCCCTACACATTTTCAGACCTTTACATGCAGGATAAAGAAGCAACAGAATGCGAAATCAGTGTTATCTTTTTCCTCCACAGGTCTCCTTTAACACTGGTATCTTGTCAGTTAGATTAGTTATAAAAAAGAAATAGTAAGATGATACCGGCTGGATTGCAGGGTCAGGATAGTAAGATTCCACTGCTTATTCATGATGGGTTAGTCTGAAAGAGAAAAGACATCTCTCTGAATGGCACTCATGATAGTCTTGTGAGAATAAGAAACAGACAGAGTGGAGCCCATCTGGGATTTACCAGTTAGACTCTCTCAGGACAAAGACATTAAAATATTAACTTGAAAGACACCATTTGACTCTTGCAGAGACCATATCACATGTACTAAGCTGGAGTTACATATAACGTTATGTCATTTTTATCAGTTACTTCACAATTGTGTATTTTGTTCCTGCATCTAAGGCATTAAAGTTCATTAATTTAATTTCATCTTATCAAGCAGCAGCCAAACAGATGCTCAGTGAAGATGAGGAGAAGAAAACAAAAAGCTTTTTCACTCTCAGGGCTCTGCTGTATGTCATGGGTGCTTATATGGGCTCACAAATCACTGGTGATAAAATGGATGCCTACTGCAAACCAAAGACATCAGCCCGGGAAGAGGGAGCCAGAAAGCCAACTGTGTGTGACAGTAGCCAGAATGACTGTTAAACCAGTTGTTTGCTGTCATATAAAATCTCCATACTGGAGTCATAACTTTTATTATTTATTCGTACTTGCAGAGTAGTGCTGCTACAGCAGCTGTGAAAGAGGACTATCATGTAGAAACACATGCAGGCGTGCTAGACACTCCGGGTTACAATCCAAGCATGCTTGCCTATTTCGACTTAACAGAGAACTGCAGCATTTTCCTACTCAAGCAGCAGCAATACCCTTCAAAAACAAGCTTGCCTCTTTGGTCTTTTATCAACAAACACTGAATGTGCTTTTCATGTTCATAGGAAACCAGATATTTCTCTTTCCAAAATGGTTTGTAAGAAGAATTCTTCCTGCCCTCATTTAACTGCCTGCAATCTGTGCAGTGGGAGTCTTAACACGGCAACCACAGTGGACTAGGTATTCCTTGATAATAATATTTTCAAGAAGGACAGTTAAATATTACAGTTAAACTGTATCACCCTAAAATGAGATGGCTTTTAACAATTCAAGAGATCAAAAGCACCAGCACAGAGAAAAATAGGCAATTTTAATTCTAGGGATTAAATTCACATCAAAGGATGCTGTGCTTCCGTTTCTTCATCATAGCCTAAAAAATTGAGGTAAATCCAGGCTATTCACTGCTCTAGATTTCGAACAGGATTTATTGATTTCCACAAACTTGGGGCATTAATGTATAACATAGTGCACCAAAGGTGCACCACAAGACTATTTATTCTCTGGTTCTGTCCTTCTATGTGCATGAGCATGGAAGTTTCCAATAAAGTTCAGTTTTACTTTATTACCAGGACAGGCCAAATGTCCATCGTGCTCCTATTTCAGGTCTTTGACCATGGCAAGGAGCAGATGCCTCTGGGAAGATTACAACAGGGCAAGTATACACCAGTTCTTCCACTGGAAAGGAATCATAAGAAACTTCTTAAGCCAGAGGCTAACCTTATTTAAAGGCTACTCACAAGCTATGAAATCATTAATCTTGGTTAAAGGGAAGGAAAATGTAAATTTATCTGGCTTTTGGAAAAGTGTAAAACCCACCCACATCTCAGCTTTGTTGGGATTCTCCTATAATTAGGAATAAATGCTGGGGTCTCTACAGTTTGTATCTCCCAGAACACACCAGAACTAACCCATTGTGCGTACTGCTCAACAAGAAATGCCTTGACACATCCTGGGATTTTGGAAGGCAGGCCTGCTCATCTTCAGAAATGTAATCAATATTAGAAAGAGCTAAGCTGGTCCAATGCCCTGTGCCTTGGCAAGGCACAGACACAGCTAGATGGCTGCTGGCACCAGCCTAGTGCAGCCAAATGCAGCTGGGGAATCTCGGCTGAACTGCGGCTGAACTGCAGTTAGTTCTCACATCAAAGGCTTTGTTGATAATATTCAATAAATACTTATAGAGAACAATTTAATTAATGCTTTTTTCACCACCACCACCCCCTCCATTTTTGCAGATCTGACAGCAAGTATTTTGCTTCACCCATAACGCCAATGCCCAGCAGACCCAAAGAAACCAACCAATGCTGCGTGGGTCTCTGGCCTCACTTCTCCCACGGATGCAGGAGCTGTGCCATAGCAGGTCAGACATGGGCTGGGCATCAGGAGACCAGGATCTTTGAGCAGCTCAGCATTGACTCATTGTGTCCTCAGGAAGCCACTCATTCTCCCTTTGCATCACTGTTTCCAACTGGTAAAGTGGAGATAATGTTGTTTATCCATCTTGATAAAGTGGTCTGACTGATGAAGGTGGAAAAACAGTCATAAACTGTCATGCTGAAGATGCCAAATGGAGGGAAAATACAGAGATAAACCAGATGTTATTGATGTTCTGACTGCTCTTGGAAAGATTTCATAGAGTGATATGATCAGATATGACAATGGATGAAAAAGAAATAAAACAGAAGCTAGTAAAATATTAGGGGTGACAACAACATAAAGAAACAACAACCAGCCTGTAGGAAAACAAAGTTGCTGGTTTGCCGATGGCTGCAAAATTGGCCAGCAAAATGCCCAAGGAAATGTTGAGTAGATGAAAACTCGTTTGCCTTGAGTGCCTACAGTTCATAGATTTTAATTTAGCAGCATTCACAAGAAGTCATTCTTGGTTTATTCTCCCATCAATTTATTTGAACCAGTATGTCTTTAAAGTCAACCAAATGTAATAAAAGGATATTTTCCAGCATATATTGTTGCAACAAAGAAGAGAACAGTGGAACACATTTTTCCCAAACCATTTACTTGTCTCCAGGGAGATATAATTTCCCTTCAAACTGAACTACATTTCAGTTCATAGGACATTTTTATTAGCCATTTTGTACTAAGTAATTGACTCTTTTGGAAGCAGTTCCCTCATTGTCGCAGGATCAATTAGTCAAGGAAATATCGTAAGGTAAAGTGAGAAAGTGACAAGATACACATCTGCTCCCGCTGGGCACTTTGAATAAAATCCTTCTTTTACTCAACCACTTCGCTGATACAACTTCATATCACCCTACCTAAATGAGCAACAATTCATTTCTTCATCTGGAATTACGGAAAACCTCACTATGTAGAAAATCACCAAGAGCATTCCCATCCTTAGTAGGTACAAGCACGGTGTAAAGCAGGAGGAGATTGCTGTATACTGTGTTCAGTGGATCTCTTCCGAAAGCAGGTGCAGTAATTCACACTGGGCCATGGAAGGGACAAATGATGACTTCAACATAAAGCTGCAGCTCAAGGATGCTTGTATCTTACAGGTTTTGGGGACAACACAGTAAATACCTGCTTCCCTTGAGTGGCTGATGCTGTACTCTGGACCATCACATCTGCTGCTGATGCAGAGAAAAATGGTGGAAGATGAAGGTATGGCAGACTGAGCTCTCGAGAAGAAAACCAGTGAACAAACAGAAGGTGGAGCCTCTGGACCCACCATCTATGTACACTGAGTCTGCTTTGTGTAACTGCAACTGCACAAAACCACCACACACCAGGGATTTGCACACAGAGTGATGTATGTACACCATGCGCTTTGGGCTGGATGTAGTTTCCTTTTCATGCTCTGTTTTGAAAGAACTTACTATACTGGACAGTTATGGAGCGTAGGAAAGTTTGCAGTTTAATGACTAGTTGGCCATTGCCGCTTGCTTTTATATTCATTCCTCTTTTGTCAAGGAAAGATCGATAGCACATGCTCGGCACAAAACTAATGTAATCAACGCCATGTTTTGAAAGATTAAACTGCCAGTTTGTTGGGAAGTATCAGAAAAAGTCATCTGAAAGCCTGAATATACTCTTGGGCAGCAGAGTGTATAAACTGTATATTACAAAGGCCAGAAAGAAGAGGATATGAAACCTTCATCATTACAGAGTGGACTGAATCACCAATATTTGGGTGATATGATATGACACAACATATGACCCTTACCAACTGAAATCTGATTAGCAACTTCAAGTACAGTAGCTTTTTAGAGCTGTATTCAAACAATAAGGAAGAATTAAAGATCCAGGCAAAGTTTCACAAAGCAAATAATTTCCTTTTAATTGAAACCGTAAGGGCATAATTTTGGATGCAGTGAATGCTCTGGAGCTCTTTGCTTCATTTGAACAGAAGTGATTTTAAGCATATTATTACATGACTATATTGTACTACATCCCTCACTTGAAAAAAAAGGAGGCATGGAAAAGCAGCAGAAAAACACATTTTCTTCATCCCTCCCATTCTGCATGTGGCATTACCAGCAAGCTTTTGGCATGGCAGCATATATTAATACTACATCTATATGGGAATCATATACCACATTTTTATGTTGTAGTCTTAGCCAATGTTTCCTTCTTGTAAAACATCCAAGGTTTCTGGTAGAAGCTTTATTACAAAAGATGCATTGTTTCCACTCAGCTATGTACTAAGAATAATCAGGCAAAATTGTAATATTAACCCTAATGGAAACAAGACATCCCTTATTATTTGCTGTTGATGAAACTTTGTGATTTGAAGAGACTCCGAAAAAACTATGATTAGCTTCAGAAAGGTAGAGAAAATTATATTAATTTCTGTGTCTTCATTTCGCAAGCTGCCTGGGCTTAAATAGATCCTTAATAGAGGCAGAAACACACTTTCAGTATTTCTACAAATCTTTGTCCCTTGGTCCCCTGCGCAGGGGAAGGGATGAGGGCTGGGGAGTGGGGCAAGGCAAGTGCTGCGGTGGCGTTTTGCCGGCTGGGAACATGGTAACTGATGGGCTGCAAAGTACACACTGATCACATGAGACTTTTGTTGTTTCCAGTTGCTAAATGTCATGAAAATAAGCTTAAACACTTTAAATAGTTTCCGCACGTCACTTCACCATTGCTGTGGTTACCTCAGGTATGTTCTGTGATTACAGATTAAATGTTCTGGTCAGTTTTAAGTAGAAGAGCAGACAGCAGGGCTCAATCAAAAAATAAAGTGGAAGTACTGGTGTACATGTGCAGCTGAATCTCAGGGGGTTTTTTTGACTGAACCGGTAGTATCATGGCGTTAAAGGGCTCCTCACATGAGTACGGACAGGAAAGCAATGTGAACAGGGAAAATGTGCAACTAGTACCTCTGCAGAGTTGCCCAGTGGGAAATGCACACAGTGCAAGTGCCGCAGCCTGGGCAGGTCAAAGTGTGCACATGGAAAGCAGAACCACTTCTGTGCTGGTGGTACCAAACTGGGAGGAGCGGCTGGTAGCCCAGAGGCTGCGCTGCCATTCAGCGAGACCCGGGCAGGCCAGAGAGCTGGGCAGAGAGGAACCTCCTGAAGTTCAACAAGGGCAGGTGTAGGGTCCTGCACGTGGGGAGCAGTAACCCCACGCACCAGCGCAGGCTGGGGCTGACCTGCTGGAAGGCAGCTCTGCGGGGAAGGGCCTGGCAGCCCTGTTGGACACCAAGGTGCCCGTCAGCCAGCAGTGTGCCCGTGGGGCCGAGAAGGCCAGTGGTACCCTGGGGGGCATTAGGGGCAACGTGGCCAGCAGGTCGAGGGAGGTGACCCCCCCTCTGCTGTGCCCTGGTGAGGCCGCATCTGGAGTGCTGTGTCCAGTTCTGGGCTCCCCAGTACAAGAGAGACAGGGAACTGCTGGAGAGGGTCCAGCCGAGGGCTGCAAAGATGATGAGGGGACTGGAACGTGTCCCTGATGAGGAAAGGCTGAGAGAGCTGGGCCGGTTCAGCCTGGAGAAGAGAAGACCGAGAGGGGATCTCACCGATATCATACAAGATACATACAAGTTTTTCAATGGGTCGCAATGATGGTGTGAAGCTATCAGAAACAAATAATGTCTTTTGAGTACACAGAAATTTTCGTAAGCATAAAGTTTAGCAAATATATAAGCAATATGCTTTGCTAGTGAATTTAATCTTTTTCTCCATTTTGCAGTATATCTTGCACAAGTGCTGCACACCATGTAATAATAACAACCCCTGTCCAGATAGTGCCTATGGCACCCATAACACTACATGAAAATCATACGAATTATCTGGATTGTGCTAGACTGTAACAGATTAAACAGATTATTCATTACCATAGTATACATACTTATTAATGTTTTATTCTGATGTTGCCTTTCCTATAGAAAGGGGGTTTTAATAGAGTGATTTTAGAATGAAAAGTACACATGAGTGATAGCTGAGTTATGTACTAGAGAACTGTTGTTAACTGTGACTTTTGGATAAAATATTTTGAGAACAGATTTTTAGGTGCTGCAGTGGCAGAAAAAGATGAGTTCAAAACTCTGGCTCAGGAAGTGTGTAATTTTCTAGGCTTAATGCAACCCACTCTGGTTCTGGAGACCTTCACATAGTCCCCTCACAACCGGCAGGAAAGGTGGTGGTGAGGGAGATGCCTTCCCATCCCCAGCCCAGTGCAGCAGCAGTTGCTCTAGGAAGCAGCCTTTGAAGACATTTCCTTTGCGGGGAGGGAGATTATGTTGAAACCTCCCTGCACATAGTGTGAGTGTTCACCAAGGACAGAACATAATTGCTGGCAAATCCCATGAGCGCTGCCCAAAGGGAGAGTTATTAAAAAGCCCAGCCTAATATCCCATACAGTCTGTACAAATAACAACACGACAATAAACTCAAGGCACCTCTGAGACAGGGGTCCCAGAATGGTCAAACCAAGATGCTGGTTCCTTTGGGCTGCTAATATGAGGCAGTAAGTAGCATTACATCAATTCTTGTTACTTTTCAGGCTGCAAAACCACTGAAACACCCCTAAAGATGGACATCACCACCTGCTTATTCTAACTTGGCTAGTAAATTGGCTGAGACATCCTTTGCCTGGGTGGGGGGCAGGCATGTTTCAGCAGGAAAGCCCTTTGGACCCTACCATGGCTTTCACCTGCACCCCGCTGTGCGCAGACCAGGGCTGTCGGGGAGGGAGAAGTGGGGCAGGCAGGACTAAGCAGGCAGAGATGAACAATGTCTTAACAAGAACAAAAGCAATTTCAAATCCCACCAGTTTGTCAGATTACTTAAGACATTTGACTGCATGTCAAAAAATGTTTCAATGAATTGTTTTGCCACCCAGATCTTATTTCTAGGCCCTCTTTTGAAAGTAAAAAATAAAAAATCCTGAAACTTAGTAATTAACTGCTTAATTTCAGGTTTCCTCAAATATGTGTTTATAATTCCACTGTGCACATGTGACACAAAGCAATAAGGCTTTGAACTGGTTAACTTGAGAAATACCTTTCCAAGTCCAGTTAGGACAAAACTTAAAACCTCACATCCATTTTCCGGAGTCTTCCTAAAGCCCCTGCTTTGCCCTGATGTTTTCACAGACGACTGCGGGCATGTCTCCCACACCTATTTGGTTCATGCCCAGCAGCTCTGCAGAACCTATCGCCTTTCTTCCAAACGGATCTGGTCTGCAGGGCACTGACTTAAATAGTGTGTGATGCCACATGTGCCATAAAGAAGCATGACAAAGTGATTCACATGCTGCCTACAGATTTTCCACAATCTCTTTGTATTGTAGGGCTTGTAGTCATTCATATCATTTGGAGGAACTCTTGGAATAATGATTTGGCATCTGTAACTGTTTTTTCCATTTCTGTCATTAAAACTGCTTTCAGAGCCATGCTGAAATTGCAACAAAAGACTTTCCCACATCGCAAATCACCATAGTACTTGGTGTGCACTATATCAATAAAAAGATTAGCTTACTTATAGGAAAAGGATGACAAAGTCCACAATTGTCCAAGCCATGAGAAAAATGAGGTTCTGTTTCAACTAAACCAGCTAGTAACAATGTCACATTTTAACCCTCAGCTCCTCAGGTACAGTGCAAGGCTCACAAGTGTATTTTATCTTACGTGCAGCGTTAAATTAGTGCCATTAACCTTGTAGGTCAGCCCTTTGAAGTCCAGCAGGCATTTTGCTATTGATTTCCATGGAGCCGGGATTTCATATTTATTTCCACTTACTGTTTATTTCAAAGCATCAGGAAAATTTTCTGCTCAGAAGCCCTGAAAAGGAATGTGAAACAGAAGGATGTGGGAAGAGGGATTTCTCCCTTGGTGTGAATGCAGCATCTTCCAGTACTCCCAACTGACAGCAATCTATACGGACTCTGAGACAGCCCTACAGGGACCAGCAGAAGTATTTAAAATACTTACAGAAATCAATTTTAATGGTTTTCCAGGAGTGGAGAGAGAAAGCGACAGGCAGACACATGAGTTGAAGAAAACAGAAATGGTGCTGGGGGAGGGCAGAAGGGACTAGAGTTAAACCTGGAATCATGCTGCACTGAAAAGATGGAGCAACTCCCATACAGATCCCCTTCCAAATCCAGGGTTTTAAGGTTCATCAGAACAAAAATTGACTGAGCCAGGTAGAGGAATTTGAGAGAGAGGTAATTCATATTCTGTTCCCATACACTGGAAAAGAAAAAGCACCAGGTTCTCTGATTTTATGAGTTAATCATTTTAAGAAGCGCCAAGAGTTGATAGCAAATTTCCAAAAGGCCTGGCTTCTGTCATGAGGAAATCATATTCTGTAAAAAGAGAAGCAGCTAGCAATAATAAAAAAAAAAGTATCAAGAGTGGGGAAATGATACCTGGCCAGGGACTGGTGACAGTGAAGTGTACACTAAGGAGCTACCAGTGCAGGGTTTTCCCAGACTGCAGAATGGGAGGACCACAGCAAACCACGGGGCTATGGACATGGTTACTAACATGTGAGAACGAGCCCCTTTACTGAAACAGGGCACAGCAAGCACAGGGCAAGATGTCTCTTTCCAGTGGAGAGTTTCCAATCTAATCATACCTTTGTGTATCACTTAATCCAAAAGACTCTACTCAAAATGCTCAGGGGCTGGACTACATGGCCTTTGAGGGTCCCTTCTAACCCAAACCATGCTGTGATTCCATGATCATACTGGAGGCCAAGAAGTCACACTGCCCCTACATAAGTCCTATCCAACCGAGCATGTTAAACAGCAGTTCCAACCAACTCAAAGAAGTCACACAAATTCTTGTTTTTGAATATAATAAGGGAAAGACCTGTTTCTATTGAGCATGTAAGAAGCCTTACAGGATGCTCAAGAGGGTTTGCATAATGTCTTCGATTTCTCCTAAAGGAAAACAATTTTTTCAGCCCTTTTTCTCTGGTATTTCCATAGCCCCTGGGCTCATTTTTAATTTGTAACTGAGGACTTGAATTTGCTGGGAAGGGTCAAAATAGAAATTCTTATTCCTCTGCGCATTTCCTTCCAGGCAGCCTACACAAACCCAAGTGCTATTCATTGTTTTAATGAGAAGAAAAAGGAACGGCGTTTCAGCTGCCTGTGAGGGGTCCTCACTGTGTATCAAAATGCACTGCATGGCATCAGGCCCTCAGGTTCCCTGTTTTTTGTTTAGAAATGTGAATAAGACTTTTTTTTTGAAGGAGTAGTGCCCCACTGCAGGGACAGATCAGAAGCCCAAAGCTCACAGAGCAATCACCGCTGTTGAAGAGGAACCTGGGGCTGTCCCTTTTCCCAGCTGCCTGATGCAATTCAGGATCTGATTGTCTGAAGTCCCCAATCTCTCAGTCATGAACTAAGTCAAAGCAAACTGCTTTGCAAATATGTAGTACAGTCTGATGCCAAACGCTAGAAAATCAAGGTTCTGGCATCTCTGGAAGGTGCTCCAAATTCAGCAGACAGTCTCTCACCTGAGCCTCTGTGTCTTAGCTTACCAGCTGGAAAACGAGGCTTTCCCCCACCAGGGGATCATTTTGTTCAATCCAAATCAAAACACCTTGTGCATATGTATAATTTTCATTTAAGTAGGAAAGTATAGGCAAATGCAGTCTTTCAAGTTCATATTTAACATGGCAAAATGGAATAGCTTCAGTTTTCCTCTTACCTTTTTTCTTGCAGAAGCTAGTGAATTTTTCCATGTCCTGAAAATGCATTGCAAAGAAGTAATTACACATCATAAACATATAAATTAATACTGCAGGTAACATTTTTACACTGTGCTTCTTAACGTTGATTTTTTTAGCAAGGCACCTTCTAGAAAAAGCAATAAAATACAACCATCGAACTCCATTCTTGTGACACTAGTGCAGTCTCCAGTGACAGCTGGATGTGGCACGTGGATTTCAGCTGCCTGAGAAAACATGAAGATGGCCAATGAATGATGATGCTGAGCAATCTTTCTTTTGTTTCTTGAGGGAAATGTGCCACAGCCTACTTCAGCCAGGGCTTGACCTCTTCTGCTCCAGGCTGCCTTTTCCCCAGCTGTCTCCTGGAGTGTCTGCTGACCACAGCCCTGCTTCCCAGGACCCCACAGCAGCATCTGTCTGCCTGATTTGCCATCCCAGCATCTCCCATCCAGGCCTCCTTTCCCCATCTCTGTTTTCCTGCAATTTCTCCTCTTACCCAGCTATCTTAACTTGTCCCTAACTGGTCCCTTTAAAGGCAGGGTTTAGCACATCCCTAAACAAACCCACAGAGCTGACTCTGAGGTGCAGAGTAGTGAAACTCAGGAAAGCAAAAGAAGGGGAAAGCAAATGGTTATGGGGACAACAGTGAAAATGCAGAAGGGGGCAGCCCATGTCTCTCCTAAGGCAGAGGGTGAGTACAACAACCGACATGAGACCTATGTCCTGAGAAAGTCCAGGTCTGGCTGTTGTCCAGGGACACATTGTAGCAGCTATACCCACAGCAGAAGAACACCCAAATAAAATAATTGCTGTGTGCCATTGCTGTCCTTTCCTGAAATCCTTCATTCTCCTGGGGACGCATACAAGGTCTTGTGTTCTCTCTGCACCATGTGGCCTGTCCAGCTTTCAGAGTCATGCTCAACATGAGGACAGGTTTGTCCCTCTGCTGGATCATAGCTGTCTCAGTAGCAACCACATTGCACTGGATTCCTTTCCCTCTTTTGGGGGCCTCCCCACACCAGGCAGCACCGCTTCTGGGGTAGGATGCTGTGAGCAGGGGCAGCCCGGGGCAGGGTGCGGGCGTGAGGGAGAGTGCAAAGGTCCAGGAGAGCTGGGTACCACTGCAGCGTGGTGGTACGGCACAGGGGCACTGGAGTCTCAAACAAAAAGTTAGTGGTTTGGAGTTTGTTTGCTTGTTCTTTCAAGGAGCAAAGGAATAATTTTTTTTCCACAAAAAAAATTTATTATTTGGTTTTGAAGAGACAATTCTTTTAGAGACAGGAAACCAGCCTGAGGCAGGCACCAGCAGGGAAAATTTCTGCACCAGCAGTTACAGTTATAGCCATGACAAACAGCCCTGCAATTAGGACCAGGAGGCATCTAAACAGGCAAGTACCTGCAGTGCTGACTTAAGAGGCAGAATCTACCCACTCCCAGCCAGGCCTCACCAGGGTTTGCTATCAGCCCTGCTCTTACCACTGTTTGACTGGGTTTATTTCTTCCCTCCCGCCTCATGCTTACCTTCTCAGGGGCTTTTTAAGGGGGTTTATCAATGGCTTTTTTGCAAAGTCAGATGAATTATGTCAATCGGTTCCCCTGCCTAGCTATTTAGTTACTGGTTTTGTTAGACATGATCAGTTTTCCATTTAGCTATAATACATATAACCCTTCTGTAAAAGTGGAATTCAACGATGCTCTTTTACTTCTCAGTTAGCAAGTTTTTCTGCATTGGCAGCATGTGAGCATGCACACTTTGGCAGGGTTCAGTGCATACAGTGATGAGGGCATTGTAAATACCTAGGCAAATTAATAATGTAGCACCAAAGAGGAACACAAGTCAGTTAATATTAATGCTAATATCAAAAGCGTCTAGAGCAGCAGACAAGAAATTTTTTCTCTTTGTCAGGAATAAAGGGAGATCAGCAAGCGCCATGTATATAGATCGCAGAACTTGGCTTTAAAAACACGAAATAATTTGGAAAAAAACATTCTACTTCCTCTTCTTTAAAGAAATCAATGCTAGTTGTCTCTTTTTGACTTAGTAAAGAAACTAGAGATATGCCCCTAAACCAGGGCTGTCAATTTCTGCTGACAGATCTTGATGAATATAATTACAGAGCACCTAACCCGAGCAGCAGCTGAGGGGGAGAAGTAAAAATGAAAACCTAATATTGGAAAGAATTGATCAGCCTCCTTGCCTTTTCTCTCTGGAGCCTGCTCAAAGCTCATTTATTGGAAAGACTGATGGCAGCACGGAGACTGTGGGACTAGTCCGGGCTTGCTGTGCAATGCACTTAAATGATTAGGGAATATTGGACACCTTGGCTGGAGTCGGCTGTTTGTCCTCCCGTCGCGGCGCTGGCTGCCAGCCGTGCATCAGGGCAGCCCCGGCCGCGCCACTGAGTGCTGCTGATGGCGCGGGAGCCTCCCTGATCGATAGCCCCGTTCCTCCGCTGCCCTGGCTAAGAGCTGAAGAGACTAGTTGGTGCATATGTGATGACTAGAATTTAATTATATATCAGATTGATTTTCAATTACAACTTCAAGGAGCTGCCTGCCAGGATTTCAAGTTCGTGAGAAAGGCCCTGCGTCTCCTTTCTGAATTCTTTTCTCCCCATTTTCCTGCGCTATGTGGAAAATTTTACAGACTCTCTACCTTTAGCTCTCTGTCTGGGGATAAGCAGCTTCAAAGTTTCCACTAATAATGAGAAGATCAGCTCTATCTGAGACTGAACCTATTCAAAGCTGGAAGAGGAACTTTAAAGATGTGATATAAAATGAAAAGGTCTACTTATAATGGTGATTTTTTTTTTCTTTAATGTAAGTTTCACAGTGCTGACTTAAGAGGCAGAATCTACCTTCAAATGGAGTTTTTTTGACATTGGGCATAGCACCAAAGGGGTCTGAATTCAATCCAGTCAGTAGAAATGGGAATGTGTGAGTAATAAAACATTCTCATTTTATAAACCCATCTAAACTAGGTCCTGGATGAAACTGGGAATATTCGGCATACGAGAGCAACTGAGTAGATCAGAAGCCAAAAGTTTTCATGAAACCCTCCTAGATCAGTTTTGTTTCTTTTATGGGTGTTCTTATGGCTGTTAACATCAGATATTTTAATAAGACCTTCAATCAACTACAATCAGTATGTGAACTGTATACTGAGTAGCTGCATGAAAAATTGAGCTGGAGGTCAGGGGAAAAAAAAATCAGTTAAATTTCAGTGCTGGGTCTGTTCTGCTTACTCCAAATTAGGGAGACAAAACCTGCCAATAAACTCACACAGAAGTATTTTTAAATTATATTAAATGGAAATCTTCAGAAAACACAAACTTTTGAGTGGACTTAAAAAATGTTTTAGTATGGACAGAAAAAAAACCCACACCAACAACTGAGCAAATTAATAAAGAGCAGGAAAACAGCAGCAAGCAAAGGTTTTAGACTTATGTTTCTTGGGACTGGGAGTGGTTTTGCTCATGGTGTGGGTAAATGTATGTGACACAGCCATCTCCATGTGCACTGGCACGTGAGCTCCATCAGTCAGGACACTGAATATGACTGAGAAGAGAGCAGCAACCCCATCTTCTCCAAGAGCTGGAGGACCGCAGCCCCCTTGCCTGCAGGCATGGCCACTTGGCCCACTTGGCCAGCTAACCTGTCTGCCCCATACATGCACAGCAATACCAGGTAAATGCAAAACACCTTTTAGAAGATACACTGCTATATATGTATAAATAGGTATATGCTGTACAGAGTAATAAATTAGTCCTGAGTTCTCTAGCAAACCCTCTGATTTTTATAGAACAAAATTTTAACCTGTTATTTCCAGGAAGCTGTAGAGATATAACTAACAGAAAGAGAAGGTGAAGACATGCTTTAATAAATCTATAAACTGCTAAATATATGCATTGTCCAGATCCTTTTGACGAGCAGTGTTGCTGTAATGTATTCCTATTTCAATGTTTTTCATTTTCTGAAAAATGCATGGAAATCTTGACGTCATGTAGAAATTCCAGCCTTTTCCTCCTATTCAGTCACAAGCCAGCCGCTCTCCTGAGACATCCTATCTCCAATGCAGATATGGTTCATGTTGACAGTTTTGAACCTGCCACATGGCTCCCCCTCCATGCTTTCATGATAATAATTACTTTATTTACTATATTTCCCCCCCCCCCATTACCTTCTTTCCAAAAAGAATAGTCCTAGCTTAATTACTGTCACCATTTCAAGCTTTTAATTACCCTTCTTTCCCTTCCACCTAAGTTTTTTAGTTCTATTCTATCCTTTTTGATCAGTGGGAGAACAGGTTTGCACATGATGTTTATGATCCAGGCACACCTTGTATTTATAATATTTGATGTTGGCAATTCCTGGTTTTTCATCTGTTCCCTTCCTAATAATTCCCAGCATTCTGTATACCTCTTGTGACTGTTTCCATCCATGAAGTTGATGTTTAGATAAAACTGCTTACTGGAACTAACTTTCCTATGGATTATAGAATAATAGAAGAGCTCAGGTTGGATTTTGGAAGGCCATCAAACCCAACAGCCTGCTTAAAGCCATTAGATACTGGGAGACTCCCAAAGCCATCTCTTCTCCAAGCTAGACAGGCCCCGACCTCCAGCCTCTCCTTGCAGGGCAAGTACTCCAGCCGCGACCATCCTGGTGGCCCTCCACTGGACTCACAGCTACCAAAGCCTTTTTATACTGGGGGCCCAAAACTGGAAACAGTGTTCCAGGTGTGGTCTAATAAGTACAGGGGAAGCCTCACTTTCTTCAGGCTGCTGGCTATGCTGCTCTAGCTATTTGTACAGTTGTTTACACAGCCCAGTCTCCTGCGCATGTCTTTTCACTTGTCAGGATTACAAAGTTCAACTGTCACTTTGTCACCCAGTCCCTCAGCACTGTGAGATCCCTCTGCACCTTGCCAGTCGAGTTTGCTTTCTCTATGACCGTGTCAGTCAACATCAGCCTCAGCCCATTTCTCCAGATTGTTTCTGAATATATTGATGCACTATGAATCAAGTACCATGACAGTCTAATAACAGAATTTATCCTATTTCAATGTCTGGCAACAGAAGCAGCCATACCTTCAGCCAGAAAGCACTATTTCAGCTTCAGTCTTTCAAAAGCCTCAGCATCCTTCAAACTATTTACCATGTTCTCCATCCCTACTGACAGCATTTTTGTTTTAAAGTGGGCCGAGCCAGCACACAGAGCTTGCCTCTGTAGGCAGCCCCATTGCAACCACGGGGAAGCTTACAATAACCAGCACTATAGCCGGTGGTAGATGCACACAGGATGGGGTCTTCAGCACTCAGTCTTTTAGGGCTTAAGTTACAGTAGCGACACAGCACCTGAGTAGGGAAGGCATGAACAATAGAACATCTTGTCTGTGTCTGGGCTTCTGAACACCACCAAGATCAGGTACACAAAGTTCACCTAATCAACAGGGTGCATCTGTAGAGCCAACACATGTGGCTGTAACAGATACTGGCCCTTTATGTGAAGGTGAGAAAATTTCTCAGTAGGGAGGTTGGGCTGTCACCGCCACCGCATCAGAAGTCTCTGTTACCACATTTGCTTCTCTTTCTCAGATTTCCCTTGAAAGCTCAATTGTGCCTTTGACATGGGGATGCTAGAACGAAAATGGAAATGTCCAGTGTTTAGAGGCAGAGGTCGCTTGAATACTCTCAGGAGCTAAGTGAGACAAAAGGAAAATATAAATTACTCTCTACTATGAGATTAAGAGCACTTCATGATTCAGGTTTTGTTCTCCTGAGGACTAGACTCCGCCTTCTAGCCAGGATTTCCTGAGAAGGGCACAGCACAGGGACTGCAGCATCACTGCAGCAGCATCCTTCCCGAGGGAGAGTCCCATTCAGCATTTCACTTGTTAGAATACTTTCTCAGACAATCAAAAATCAAGGATTAAGAGAAAGGATTTTCACAGAGAAACAAGCCCCTGGCAGAGTAGGCAGCAGGATGGTTTTGTACCTTATCAAATAGAGGACAAACCCAAGACACATCCTGAGCACTGCTGTGTTTAGTCCTCCAAAAAAGAGCAGCCCTACAGTACCAGCACCACACATGTATAAGCAGAACAAAGTTAGTCTTAAGGATCAAAAGGAATTAGAAGCAGGTCAAAATCAGAAACATTTATATTTAAATCCTCATGGGTCATGCCTGTTTGCTGCTGAGAGGCTGCTGGGGTGTAAAATGGTCAGATTGCCTTTTTGCCTACAAGACCAGGCTTCGGAGGCTGCCTGCACTTTGGAAGCAGGGTCCCAGATTCCACAGCTTTTCGTAGCTACCTTTTCTTTTGTCTTACAACACATTGCCAATAATCACGTCTGCTGAGCCTAGTGTTCAGTGCACTAAAACAAAGTGTGTTTGAAAAGATGTTGGTTGGCTTTTCCTCCAAGAGGACTGTTCAGTGCTCTTCAAGGCAACTGCTAGAAACTCCTGTGGTGAGAGAAGATCCAGTTTGAAGATGTGGACAGTGCAGTTACACACATCCAGCTAATGCCAGCTGGTTTATCTTGTCTTAAGTCTCCTGAGCCTCCTCAGTCTAGAATGAACCAGATCAGACCCATCACGTTAGTGTGTTTGCTAGTTGCCTGATGTAGACAGGCTCAGCCATGTTCTTATCTCAAAGGAGAGTGGTCAGTGCACTGCCAGAGTGTCACCTGCTGGAAGCAGAACATTCTGTTCCTGTTTGGTGGTTTCCCCTCCAATGCCAAAGCCTTCCTTCATTTTCGAGATCTTAGGCTTTTTCTGAGCCCCCAGGCACACATTTTTCCAGTCCTTCTGCCCCATGTCTATTCCCTGATCTGCTCTTTCACTACTTCTTTTGCTTCTTCAATTATCACCTTTCTGAACCTGAATCTCAAAACATAATTTCCATTTCTCCACTTACCAGAAAAAGAACCATTTCTCATTACACATTTCCCACTTCTACCACAGTTCACTCTTCTTGTCTTGACTTAGCTTATATTTAATCTTTCTGTAATGTACAAAACTTTCTCCCACTGCCCAAATTTATGTTACCCCCAATTTTTCCTGTCTACTACACTTCTCATTGTCAATTTTTCCTCTGGCTACTTTATAGGGAGGGTGCTATATAAAACATTTATTGTGCTGTATCCTAGGGAACTGGCTGGGTTTAGTGTTATCAGTGGCATTATTAGAATGAACAATATTATAAGGAGGTTTGATGGGAATTACAGAAGCCAGGTTACAGGTCTGCTCACATCAAAGAGGGAGACAGAGAGCTTATAGCGTGGGGAAGGAACAGATGACCGCATCCTAAAAGCCTCATAAAGGATTTCTCTTTAGCCTTATGTAATCTGAAATAATAATAGGTCCTTATAACCCAAACCTTTCTGTCTCTCCTACAGGCTAATGAAAATTTTCATGTGCCTCTTGCCACCTTTTACATTCAGGCTACAGAACGAATATTTCCAGAACCACTTTTTTCACTTTGTTTTCTCCCCTTATTTACCTGAAGCCACTGTATAACCCAGCAAATACGGTCCGCATGTGCTAGTCACACCACACTGAGTATTATCAAGAGAAGATAATATATGGCTTAAAAGAGGCAACGTCACTAAGTAGCATTAGCAAAGCTGTGACGCCAGATTTCCAAGGACAGATTTGGAAAATCAATCTGCAATTCTCAAGCAATGACTGGCATAACTGAACAGAAGCCTGCCTTGAGGAAGAACAAAGTAGTAGTGCACTCACTGCAGCTGAAAATCTGTAATGACAATAAGCTAAGACCAAATTTGACACTGTTCTCTGCGTGCATCAGATACTTGGATCTGTGTGCAGAACCTTGCAGGATCTGGTCCTGTGGGTTCCCTTTGAAGCTGGAAAGGAATAAGATTCTCCTCTATTCCATGAAAACAATCCTGTTTCATATCAACTCCAGGGACTTAGCCTGCTCGTTGCACCCTGAGGGACTGTAAACCAGGGGTCCTTCCCCACTGGTGCCATGGCCCCAGGGCTTCCCAGCCAGCCCTGCCAACAGGCTGCCAAGCTGCCAGGTGAAAAGCCTGCAGGAAAGCAAGAAGGCCTCTCCAGCAGCTGTTTTCTGAGCCTTTCTACCTTTCTATATTACTATTTTTACTGCAGGAGGCCCAGAGCTGGGAATCAAGAGCCCATATGGAGCTCAATCACATAGTAAATGTGTTGCCATCATGGCTGGAGGGGAACAGCCTGAAAAACTGACACGAGTGCACTTAGAAAAGCAAACAAAATTACCCCTTCTGTTTTTAAGAAGTCCTGCAATTTTTTAGACTGATTCATGATTTTCTTGCGAGAGACTGAATTATTTGGGAAGGAGACAGTCATACCGTCTAGCACTGGGCAGCCAATAGCCCTGCCTTGAAACACCCTTGGAGAGACTGCTCCTCTTTGACTGTATAGGGAAATTTGGCTCCTTAGAGTGCCCTGAATCATCCTGTAATTAACTGTCTGCAATGAGGATTGCAAAAACGCATGTGATGTTGGAATATTTGCATCTGACAAAGCTGGTATGAGTATGGATCTGAGGAGACTCTCTGCTTTAAGAAATTCACCATTCACCAGTGCACTGCTGTAACTAAATTTTGTTGGTGAAGAGGCAGTGGGCATCAACCAAAGCCATTTTGCCAATAGGTATATGCCCAAATGAACTATATCATCCCAGAAAAGTACTTTCATGCATGCATAACAGAGTCTGTGTTCTGGATTTCTTCATATAAAAATGCCCCCAAAATCAAAAACTCAGTTAACACCACTGTCAGGTACAATGTCTCAAGCTTAATGTCTGAAGATGGGCAGAGATGTCCCATGAGCCAACTTCAGGAATTGCATTGCACGATCCTGTTTTACCAAAAGCCTGTTACCTGACATCTGTTTAACAAAGAGGTTTCAGAAAAAAGATTGAAAATGGGTCAGTTTCTTATATGCCACAGCCTCAAATTCAGAGGGTAAAAAAATCATGACAGTTTAGTGACATGGCAAATTTTGAGGCAAGACTTGAAACCACTTTTGTGACTGACCATTTTTATATCTCTGTTTCATGTGTGGGCTGCAAAGAAGTGTAACTGCTTGCAGAGAAGTGACGTGTCAGAGCTGAGAGTTGTACCCAGGCTTCTCCAGACCCTAACTGGACCCTTCTTCTCTTTTGTCTGATACAAGGGATACTTTCGGGTTTGGGAGTCAGTTACTTCCAATAAATTACTTGGTGGGGAAGGAGGGAGGATTGTGGGCTTGTAGGCTTAGCCACAATCATACAATAATAAAATATATATATATATATCTAGAGAACAGCAATAGATACCCAGCTTCAAATCCTACCCTGAGGAAGTGGCACTAGAAACTGTCAGAAGTGACTGGGATCTGGTGGCAGCTGAAAGTTCCAAGGAAGGAAGACAGAAGAACTAGGAGAGATAGTATAGCGTAGCTGGCTCCAGTCCTGGATAGCAGCTTCCATGGGAGGTTAGAAGCTTTTTTGCTTCCAGGGAAGAGCTGTTAAAATTAACATTAGACATTTGAAAACTTTAAGATCCGCCACAGTGGCAAAATACCATTTTTACTTTTTGATATTGTTCCTTACATTGATTTATGATGAGTTACCACAAAGAATCTTGGCCATTGAAAGTCTATTTACTGTTCATGCAAGACAAACCCCTAACAGTAACGCAGTTTTTCTAAAGCCAAATTCAGCCATTAGCCTGAAGGAGACCATCAATGTGAACCAAATGAATTCTCTGCCCATGAGTTTCAATAAGTTTGGTTTTTTTTCTTTTAAAAAGTTCTTAAAAAAGAAGTTATTTTAGGAAATAAGTGCAAAATAAGTTTTATGTACAACAGAGAGGTGGACATTTACGGTTCATTTCTGGGTGAACTTTTCTTTCTCCTGCCTTAACCATTTTTTTTTTTTTGGTATAAAACAGAAAGGTAAATAAGAGCACTGTCACAATCAGACAGAAGAGCTGGAAATCTGAAACTTTGTCTACAGAGCCCAAACACCAGCCATGATTCATGTTCCACTGATGCTGCACACACTGGAAGCTGGGATGAGCACCAGCCTCTGGCACGCAGCGGTTGGTCTGGGGGGAGAGCAGAGACGTTGCAGATGAGTAGACTCCACCCAAGGGCACACACTGGAAATATAATGAAGAAATGAGCAATGCGCATTAAAGTGTACAAGCCATCTTCGTTCTTAGGAGCAATTTGTGTTGTAGGAAAAAGCAAAATCATCGTCTGTAACAAAGCATCTCAGTTTTGTTGGGCTGGGTTATTAATGGGTGAGTGGTTTTACTTCGGTGGGCTCTGGTCAATTATTGCTACATTCATGAAGTGGGTTTTGGGCACAGGAGAGCTGGAGAGGAGAGGATTCCCTAATCTTTGCTATCTTGTGTATTTTACAGGATGTTGAACACAGGCTATGCCCCATTTTATAGCTATATCTAGCCATGTCTATAAGGATTGTGCTCCTGATCCTCATCCCCATATGGAAGCTCCTGAGGGTCAGAGCCCTCACCTCTAGCATAAGCTGGATTGAAATGTTTCCATTTAAAACTGGAAAGGTTTTTATAGAGAGCAGCTCTATAATTTTTTAAATAAAAAACAAATACTTGAAAACTCTCCCTTTCCCTAACAGAACACGTCACCTCTTCATGCTTCCCTGCAATAGGGATCTCCAGCTGGACATCATTCCTCACAGTATGTGGTGGAGAGGTTTCCCTGTGATGCAGGACCTTCTCTTGTAAAGGAATTTTCTGCACACCCCTCACACCCCTTTTTTGAAAATAAGCTCTGGTCCAATCTCACACCCACTGGAACCAAGCAGAACCACACAAGGCAGACTGCAGGCTTTGAATCAAAAGCACAAAAAACACCTCACTCTTTTTCCCTGGCTCTATGACTCCCTTCTGCAATTTCTTTTCCAAAACAGAAGGAGGGAATCCCACAGCATGTAGCTGTGACTCGCCTTTTCCTTTCCCTCTTCTCCACTGAGGTCAGGAAATAAAGCAGCCTGAAGCAGTGCTTGTCCCACACATGCTGATGCATCACAGAGCAGCCTGAGGCAGGATGAGCCTCTGCAGCTCCTGCATGGCTGCCCTCCCTCGATGCGCGAGCAGGACCAACAGGACCCATTGCAGCATCCTCTGCCGAGGCTCTGAAACAGATACCTACACCATGAAAGGGAAACTCAATCACATCACCGATGCAGCATCTTTTCCTGCTCCAGCATCAGGGAGGACCCTGGTAGGAAACCTCCCAGGCAGCTCTGTGTCACAGATACATTTTTCTTGTGCTGATTTTCCCTTTCCTCTTCAGGCAGTTTGAGAGATGCTATTGCTGACATCGCTGCTGCAAGGCATCCCAGAACCCAGATTTTGCAGATCTGTAAAATAGAAGAACTGAAAGTACATTTTTAAAGCCTTAGCACATCTGTCATTCAAGGACACAGAAAAGACTTCTTTGTAGAAAGATGGGAGAATTAAAAACCATAAATGCTAAGAGTCACAGCTGAATATTATTTCCATGACCCGTTTTATACCGAGGCTAAATCTGTCTGCTTTAAACAACAGGAGATAAGCAAGCACCTCTCCTGAAACTGGTTATGCCTTTATTTATTGTTGCCGCAATGCTCGGGTGGGAGGCAGGGATGGTTTAGCAGGGATTAGCCCTCGGCTGCCGGCACTCCGTCCATCATTGCTGTGCATTGCTGGGGCGCTGGCAGGGATGGCCGCTCAGCCGCTTGGACCGCACCGCTGCAGATACCTGTCCCGGGGGCACCTCACCGTCACTCGCTGCCGTGCTTTGTCCTCTTTTACTGTCAGAAATGACCCTTCTTGCTCTGCACTTACCATTAGTCGCTCGGGGAACTTTGACAGGGCCCAGGCTTACTCTGAAAGAGATAAAAGTGAAAAGGTCACACCTCTGGGTCAGAGGCTAAAAAGCAGATAAAACACCCTGTCTGCAGAAGCAAAATGCAAGGGAACTCAGGGCAGCTCCCAAGAAAGGGTAGCTTGCAGGCTGAACTCCAGTGGGATGTAATCCTCTTCTTTTAGCAACTCTCCCCCCCTTTTTTTTTTCCCAACATGGGTTAACAAAATATATTTAAGCACAAAACAAAATAAACTCAAATGAAAAACCCAGCCTGCCTCCTCTCTGATGGCTGATTCAATGGAGACTTTTGCTCTGCAGGGTCATCTTTTCATCTCTTACTGAGGACAGAGGCAAAAATATTTTTGAGCACAGGAAAGACAAAATCTGTATTAAATGTCTTCCTTTAACCAAACAGGGGCACAGCTATTCTTCTGACTGGCGACTTTAAGAGGACTTGGAACAATAAATCAGAAAATGTCAGCTTTCAGTTAGGCTGGTTAATGAAGGGGAGAGTGGTAACTTGTGGGAGGGAAGAATAAACCATGAAAAGCAAAAACATAGATAATATAAAACATATGTAAATGAGGATCTGAGGAACCTCTTTAGTGTATTTAGCAAGAAACTATTAGAATTTCTATAAGCAGAAAAAGCCCAGCCAGAGTGAGCCAGATGCACACACATGCGGACTTTTACTTATTGAGCCACAGACTGAGAGAAATTTTGTTCAGGTCCCTTTGGATCTGAGCAAAGGAAAACAATTGTTCAGGTAAATTCTTCCAGGTGAATCAGAGCAAAAAGGGTGGCTAAGGTTTGCATGTGCACGTGTGAAGCAAGATCCCACAGCAGCTCTGCAGAAATGAATGTGCCTGCACAGAACCTACAAATCTACATTTGCAGACAGCTCCAGTTGCTCAAACATTAACCTTAGGTGATCAAACTTTTACAGTTTCCCTTCTTTTAGTTCATATTTCTGCTGTGTGCTGCTACAAACAGATAATTCAGAGGGCACTGTATGAGGCTGGATGTTCTCTCCTGTGTGTACTGCTAGTGCCTAGTTTCACGTAACCCACAATCTGCCCTCTTCAGCTTTATGCCCACGGATCCAGGTCTGCCTCCCAGTAAAAACCGTGAAGGTTTTGCCATTGACTTTGCTTGATTTCCAACATTTCTCCCCTCCTTCAGTTTTTTTTTTTTTTTTTCATTCAGCAGTTTTAAACCCTCCAACTTCTCTGCATAAGGCCAACACAAGGAAGGAGTGAGAAAATCCAGTTTTCATCTTAACCAGGGCAACTGCTGAGCCATTAGAAACTCATGGGGGTTTATGAGGCCCCAGAGCACTAGAGAAAGGCTGACATGCTATCGTATGCAGAAATGGAAAATTTGGGGAATGACCAACCAGTTTAACCTCAGCAAGATACTTGAACACAGTATTAAGCAACTGCCTTACAGCACATAGGAATAACTGATAAAAAGAACTGGTTAACTTGGATTTGTGAAGACGAAGAATGTCAAACCACAGTCTCTTCCACTGAGAGAGAAAATGTTTTACTGTCTGGAAAAGGATCCATAGGTTCAATTTTGAGTTTAATAATGTGTTTTCTGACATTTCCCTTGCTAAGGACATAGTTTTAAGCAAAAGTACTCCAAAATGGGTGCCCAGCTGGCTGAAAAACACAGTCAAGTAATAACATTCAGAACACCAGTATCCAACTAGGAAGTTGTACCTACCAGAGTACTGCATCTGCCTTCCAGGCTTTCATGTCCTAGTTTTTTGTTCTAACTTCACCAAGTGTGCTGCTCACATCTGTATATACCAAGAGCAATGGTTTAAACAAGAAATTAATAACATCACATTAGCCATCTCCGCTCCCTCCAGGTCTAAGTCTGAAGGGATGAATCGTACTCCTGGCTTTTAAGGTATTTTCTGTGCATCTGTGCTGGGTGTCAGAGCAGAGCTGGCTCCCAGATGCCCAGCTTCCAGCTAAGCATTTCACAACACACAGGTAGCCCTTAGGGTAGACCTGTGGAGACCACACCTAGGTTTCTCTGAACTCCTGTGACAGAGGAACTTATTCTAAGTCATAAGGAAGACTATAAGAGAGTAGGATGTAAATTGAGGTCTCCTAAATCACAGGCTATCCCTCAGCCATTGGACTTGGAGGGAAAAAATCTATCATTTTTAATATGGGGGAGGAAAAAAAAAAAAAAAAAAGCAAGCAGAGATGCTTGTTAAAACATACTTTGCTGCAAACTTCATTGTTTGAGGTGGTAAAAGAAGGTTTATTTTCCAGGTGGTGAAACAGTCAGTCATGCTTTTAATGCATCTAGGATTAGCTAGCCAATAGATCTGTGCAGTTAAAAGCTGGATATGAGTTTTGTCTCACAATGATCAAAATACAAGTATCCAAACCAAGTGGCAGATAACACGTTGCATAAATCATTACATTAAACGATAAGCCCTCTGGGATTCATGTTCCACATACGGCTGATCATTAAACCTCTTTTAGGTCTTTTAAGGTTATTCTGAACTTAAATCAATACTTAGCTCAGCTCTGCTGCTGTCCTTCACTGAAGGCATCCAAAGGACACAACGCTTTTCTCAAACATGGGGAATCCTCACTCTGGTTTAAACTAAAAACTCTTCATTCCGATTTCTGGAATACTGGACTGTTCCAGGAAAGCTCCTGAAATGAGTTCAGCAAACAGTTGCTCAACTCCCTCCTTCCCTCCCCTTTAATCTCGGGTGCTGACCTGGCCATTCATTCCATGTTTGCAGTGGTGAGCTCTGCAAACTGAGTTTCCATGGCAGCCCTAATCCATGAATAGGGCTGGCTCCATCGGTGGTCACTTAGGACAGGCTTTGTCCTCCCCATGTCCTGTCGGGGGCTGAATCAGGAGACAGACAACAAGCGCCATCGGTAAACATGACCTAATGAGATGCCCCGCTCTGTGACAGGGCCTAGAAAGGGAACATGTGGGGATACCCGCCTCTTCTGGGATTTTCCACTGAGGTCTCCCAACAGTTTCCTGCCTCTTTTTATAGACTGTTTTATTTAAACTACATTTCTAGTCACTTTTCCTTTCTTCTTTTCTTTTTTAGGTCCAGATACAACTGAATGAGCCTGGCAAAACTATGGTCTGGTTTAGCGAGGGCTGTGCCCCAAGCTCTCTCCTTTCTGCAGGTGCCAGGTTGTCCTGACCCCCTCCGCGACCGCAGGACCCCCATGGCATGGAGCAGGTTTCCTCCAGGGACTGAGGTGTCCCTGCAGGGCTCCTGCAGGGCCGAGAGCAGGACCCTGTGCTTCCAGCCTGTTCCTCCTCCGGGTGTTAAACAGCACGCTGATCCCCTGCTACAAACCCTTCCCCAGCTGGCACTAGAAGCTGCCTAGAGGGCTTCTGCAAACGAATTGGACAAAAATTAAACTCTACAGGTTCCCCAAATAGTGCATAACTTCTTTCATTTTATGCTGAATAATCACAGTCAATTCATCTGGGCATTAATGCGATTGCTTGCGAAACCGGCTATGAGGATGACAGCCAAACTTTTCCAGAAGATTAGGCTTTTCAAGCTGCTAAGCCATTAGGAGAAAATAATACCACATAAAAATATCCCTGAAATACACTGAAGCAGACAAGCTGTGTATTTTGAGTATATGTTCTACACGTTCTTTAAAGTATAATTTTAACTCTGTTCCTCCAAGATTTTTTTCCTTTGCTCTGGGGCGTGAAAGTCTTGCTATCCATCTTCTTTTAACTCGTTACGTGAGGCACAGCACCAAAGGTAGACGTGCTGGGCACCATGTACATACATCTGGCCTTTATGCGCTGTCAGTCACTTCTGCAGTGTTGGGTGGGACTCAGCCTGTTACTTAAGGTCTGATTTCAACTGTTTGCCCTAACGTAACGCAGAACAGTTGTCACAAAAATGCTGATCATTATCTTCACTTGCTGCAAATACATTTTGGAGAGTACAGAGGGCTGAGTCCTGTAGTCCTTATTTTGGGAAAACTCCCACCGCCTCCACATAGTTGATGTTTTACCCACAATTAGCAGCTACAGTCGATGTATTTATAGGAATTCCTCTGAAATCGAAAACACAGGCAGACTAATGGGATATAAAAGAAAGAGAAAGGAAGTGACTTTGGCCATGGAATGCTTCCACCCCATGTAACAGAGGTTGGACAGCTAAAGGACCCCTGGCTCAATGCCCTATCAATTACCTTAATCCCAACCCGAAGAGGAATGATACTAAACACTCCACAAAAATGCTTCCAAACATTGCCATGGCAAAAAGGAAAAGCATTAACCCTGCCTTCCCAGGCATGGCTTTAGTATTGGACACATTGCATTTTACATGGAGAAACACATGAACATGAAAGACATATCCTCCAGTGAAAAAATTGCACAACCTCTCAGAATGAACAGAATTAATCGTAGGGAATAATTACAGCTCTAAACAAGAATATTTATGACATTACATAAACACCATTAAAACAAACTGAAAGGCAATAATTTTTAGAAAGAGGAAAGGAGGAAGTGAGGCAGGGGGGACGAAAACCAATCAAAGTTTATAGTTGAAAAGATAAAAGCTCTCATGTGTCAATCATCTTGGAAAGTGTTGCTTCAGCCATCACTTCTGCCTTGTTTACTTCCCTTAATAAAACAGGGAAAGAATTTTGTTTATAAAGTTAGCCAATACTTGGAGTTTAAAGCATTTTTCTTAAAAAGGATTCTTTCTTTCAAAAAGGATTTCTTCTTTCAAAAGCAAGAAGAAATGTGGAAAATTTCTTTCCAAAATGTTTTAGCTTTTCAAGAAAAAACATTTCAAGTCATTATCATGCCAGCAACCCTCTTTTCTTCCTCCCTCCCTTTTTTTCCCTTTTTTCCCTTTTTCCTGAGGCAGGGAAGGATGAAGGGAAGAGAGAGTTTTCCTTTCTTGTTACTGAATGACAAAAATTAACACAACTGTATTTTTTTATTTTGAAAAAATATAATGAAACAGTTGCAAAGAAAAGCATTTGGAAATTTTCTTTTGCAGTATACTTGTAGCATTTTTCTAACCAATTATAGTTATTAGAGCTGGGGCAAAAGCTTGCTATGCCTTTTACACTCCAGGTCTTATTCTGAAAATTTGGAGCTCAAAAGTTGCCCTGGGCAGTGTCAGTCAGGGCTGAGCCTCCAAGGTCTCTATTGCCCCCCAGAAGACTGAGAGCTCGAATGCCTGACAGAGACTGGGGGGGGACCTTTGCCAGCCCAGGAATGGCCTGGCAGCTCCACTTCAGGAGTGGTGGTGTTACACTCCCTCGGGTTTGGTTAGACACATCGCTGGTGGAAGCAGTGCCTACATGTACCACAGGCACATGAAAGTGGTTTAGAAGTGCTCTGTGAAAAGAAAGCTTTTTGGTCAAAATGTTGTTTCCTTCATTTTCTATTCAGACTTGGGCATACTCCAGCATCAAGAAAAGGATGGGAACAGAGAGCATTCAGAGCCATAAAAAGCACTATTACCTCGTTTAAAATTCCCTCTTTCAAGACCTGGCTCCTGGGAAGTGCAGCCCAACCTGCTCTGGTACTGGCTGCTGCCTCAAAAATGGATATGGGGCTTTCATGACCCAGGTGAGGAGCTGGGGATCTCAGCAGGCCGAGCAGGTGCCTGCAGTGAGGAGATGTCTGTGGACATTTCATGGGCTGGAATTCAACTGGAGTGAGGCTGCTAGAGACACACCTGCATTTGAAAGCTGGGTGCACCTTTGCAAGGGCAGCAGAATTTTTTTTTAAATGGGGTACCACAGCTACACCCTCCACACAAGCGTAAAACTGCTCTCAGCTGGCCACAAGCTGCAGGATCAATATCAAGCCTGTGATTTGTACACAAATACTGCAATCTAATTGATACACATGGGCAACAGATATGCTTTTGCAAATCAGCTACGATTACCAGGATCCCTTGCAGGACTCAATAAACAACGTCTGGCTTCGGGGCCACAGAACACACACACGGCTACGCAAACCTCCCAAACAATTTTCCACTCTGCCACCCAGGCTCCATCAGCCAAAAGCTTGTAAAAGAGCGTGCGACAACACAAACAGCTCGGGTTTAGCTGAAAGCCCAAAGTACAAACACTCATCTAGCCCAGCACAGTCTGCATCCAATTCCCGGTCTACCATAGGGAAATGTTTCACTTTCCAGGTTTATTCTTCAGTACCCTTAGAAACAAGAAGAGATTCCCTTTCTCCCCTTACCCAGGCACAATCCATCCTCCCCTCCGCCTCCTCAGAGCTGAAAGCACTTGAGTCTCATGGCCAAGCGTGGCTGGTCAGATGCGAAATCACATGCTGCAGCTTCCCTTTCCGATTTCCCTGGTGCCATGCACTTCCCCACTACCCTGATTTACTCATCGAGGTGTTGGGGAGAGTTTGCTCTGCTAACTTCAGGAGTCAGGCAGCATTTCCTGAACCAGAATGATGGTTTAAGTAAGGTCCTTCCACTGACCTCCCCGTGACACCATGCTCATGAATAACCAGGTCTGTCGCTGCCCCTCATGCTTAATTTTCTCTGAGGAAATCTTCTGTTAAGGGGCAACAGTTTTCCATTTCAGTGTACAGCACTACCCAGCTGCTTGTTATTTCACTTGGCTGAGCCTGACAAGCTAATGGTATGTTTGATTTGCACTACCAGTTCCTGCTAGAGACATCATAACTTTTATTACAGACGTGGTTCTTGTTAGAGACTCAGTTGTCCACAGAAGAAAAAAAAAATGCACATTTATTTCAGTCAACTTACTGGTTAACTCATTATTTGCAAGCGCAGTGCTGGCATCTAGCACACAATCTGCTGCATTTCTTTATAGCATATTTCACTGTTGTTTATGCGGCAAATGGAGAGATCATTCTAGCTTTTCTTTTGATATGTGTTCTCTTTACTGTCCTAAATCCTTTGAGGATGATCATGTTTCTGATCACTACAACATTTGCTGTAAACTTTCTTAGACACTGTGCAGCTAAACTCAGTTGCAGTTGCCACGGGGGGGGGGGAAAATGGATACAGGGAGAGGATAAGCAAGAATACATTTAATTGGACATAGTTCAGCATGTATTTTCTGCCTTGTTTTTCCTGCTCATATTGATAAAGATATCAGAGTGTCTAAGGAACTTACACATCTGCATTACTCTTACATTGTCAGAAGTATTGCGTGTGCCTCCATTAGTAAAACTAATGCGTTACGCTTTGCTAGAATAAAAAAGCAAACCAAAAGGACTAAACTGCCACTGTCCTGCTTGTTTTCAGAACAGAAAATGGATATTTTAATGAGGAGACCACTTGGATTATGAATCTATTTCCTCATGACATCCTGCAATCCTTTCCTCCTTTCTGCATAGAGCCTCCACTGGGGACAGGGCAGTACCCTCCAGATCTGCCATCACACTGATCTGGAGCACCCCGATAGGAACACCTCTGTATCTCATGCTCAGCAACCCAGATGGAAGGAGCCCAAACCTAAGACTGCTTATGAAAACTTTGGCTGCACTTCCACTCCATCTCAGTTTAGTCACCAGTAAAGAAGGGATGGTATTCGCACGGATCACCAACACTGCAGCCTTGTGCAAAATATGCTTGGTTAAAATACAACATATACAAGCAAAAAACAAGTAGGCTCATACTGTTAGCTTTTCCTCGGAGCTAAGGTAAGTTAGTTACATGCAGGACTGCCAGTGCAAGATACCCATTTGCAGTATTATCAGGGATTGTTAGTTTCTCATGCAGAATTTTCTCTAATAAAGGCCCTTTAAAACTCCTGAACTCTTGATCTTCAGAACAGCCAGTCTGCAGAGCATTTCTTCCAGTCTTTGAAGTTGCAGCTCTCATAAAGCTGACCAGTGCTGTTTGTGGGGTTTGTTTTCTTTCCATATCTCTCCTTCTCCTTTAAGACCAGACAGAAGATGACATTATTAGCAGGCTGCTCACAAGCACCTAGTAGTTTAGGGGCAGGCTTTTTATTTCTGCTTTCAAGCAGAGATGAAAGATTGTAAAAACCTCTCTCTTTTTTTTTTTTTTTTTCCTTAGGGAATTACAGCTCACAAAAGTTCTTATAACTCCTTACAGCAGCTATTTTACTACTCAGGGAGGATATTTACTAGGTCACTTTCTTCCTGCAGCAGGCCTCAGTGTTAATAAACGGTGTCTGTGAGTTACTTTATGCTCTTCATACTTTATTTTGATCTAGCTGTGTGTTTAAGGAGCTAAAGAGAGTGTGTCTTGATGAACTACTTACACCAGAGTTTGCTCTAGGCCAAAATGTAGAGAGGGCTTTCTTCTGGGTTTTTTTAAAGTTTTTGTAGGTACGTTGAAATCTGAAAAATGGGGCGAGCTGCCAAGGTTGCTCTGTGAGTCTGTTAGCTTCTGCTCACTCAGCATTAACATCTGTCTTCACTAAAGTGTTACTGGACCCCCGGTACACTACACGGAGTGAGCTCCAGAGGCGCTTATAGAAAGCAGAGCTCAGGGAGGGGGGAGACCCGCATCCCCCAAGCCCCCAACTAGTAGCACTTTTTCAGTCAAATGATGGCACAGCTTTACTCCAGAAGGCTCTGTCCCAGATCCGCATGCTGGTGAAACATAATTCCAAAGACAAGCACGGGGGAGAGATGGGGAGATTGTGCTGAGAAGAACCAGTACCTGGATGCTCCTCCTCAGACTTTTGTCCCATTCAGAAGGTGACATAAATTACAGCAAAGATTTCTTTCTCTTTCCAAACAAGAAGTCAGATGATTTTAGTATATAGTTCAAACTCAAAGTGTAATACCCCTGGAGGCCAGTTACCCCTAAGCCCTCAAATGAGGCACAGTCATTACAACATCAAGCTCAGCGCTAACACACCCAAAGTAAGGCAGTACCGCATGCCTCTCTGGTGAGGTTGCACAATATCTTTGTACCTAGTTAACATCTATGTGTCCCTCCTATAAAGAAACCAATTCTGGATAAATGTAAATACATGAGTCTTACTCAGCCCCTTTCAGGTTCTATCAAGGGGGTGTGGGGAAAGCCAAATAATCCACCCCCCACCCCACCCCCAGTGCTTGGTTTGAGTCTCACATGAGACTTGGGTGCTCTCAGTGAGGCTGAGCTCATAGGTAACATCCAGCAAGTCAGTGAACTTGGGATCATATCCCTGAGGTGAGAGCAGCATCCTGCTCTGCAATCTATGCAAAACCAAACAAGCTGCCTGGTAAACAGCAATGCACTTCTGAAGGCACGTCTTCGGCATATGTACCATCCCATTTTAAAAAGTAAGGTCCAGCTTTCTATGAGCTGACAAATTTCCAGGTTTTCCTTTGTGTACTGTGTTTTACATGCCCGCCATACAATCAGCAGCTCCTGGATTTGTGGATTTATTGGCTGTGACCAGACACAGGCTAAGTAAGTAAACAGATTAATATGTATTAACATACTGCATTCGTTCAAAGTTCAGAACTTGTGCACACATGTGAAGGTGGTATTTATCCATGGTTGTTACTGAGGAAGTTGATTAAAAACAGGATCATGCAAAGTAAGCAGTGCAGTAAAAAGACAGCATTAAAACATTTTTTTGACTAAAATATCCAGAATAATGGTTACCTGATTTAATGGCTCATCACAAACTATAGCTCTCACATAATCTTCAAGGGTTTGGTGGTTTTATGTTGTAACTTGTAGCTGACGCTGCAAGAAGTGAGAGTTCTTATGAAATTATTTCTGTATTGTTACCCATAAAAACCATCCTTACGAGAAGTTAGAATGTTTCCTCTACGAAAGACAAAGGAAGAGAAATGACAGTCATATATTGGCCACTTCCTAATGAAAAAGAGGCCTCAAAACAGACAGGGACTTACAATTATAGCACCTTTTTTTTTAATTTTTTAGCTTGTAGTCTTGAAAAGTTTGGATATTTTTTGTCTAAATATAGTGGGACAGTAAGTTAACTAAGCCCCCATTTTATAATAGCAATAAAAAGCTCCAGGTGTGTGTTAACACTTTCAGAGCTGTGGGTGTTAAGCACAGTGGTATGAGCTGCCACCTACCCCCCCCCCCGCCCCACCCACCCACCCCCCACCCCCCCAAAACACCCCCCCGCCCAGCAAGGCTGAGCAAAACCCTTGGCCGGGCTCCCTGCAGGGAAACCGCGCTCCCAGCCCAGTTGCCAGAACAACACAAAGATGCATGGCCGAGGCTAAAGAGGGGGCGACTTTTTAATGTTTGCCCCCCAAAAAACTCCAGGGTTTATTAAGTAATTTTAAATCCAAAACCTGGGATGAATCAGGAATGTGGCAGGTTTTACAGCAGGGGATATCCTGGGAGACTCCCCTTGCAGCAGCTGCCTGCCCCCCAGCTCCCAGTCTGAGGAAGAGATGCCTTACAGCCTGTGGGGCATGAGCCACCACTGAAACCCTGCCGCTGAGGAAGAAGACTCAATCTTCATCGAGAAAGTGACAAAAAGGATTTTTTTGTTGAAAATGTTTGTGAAAAGATTTTTCCAGCAGCCTCTCAGCTACTCTCCAGTCCAAGTGCTCTGGGATGTGATGATCAAATTTTTCACTTCAGATCTTAAAAAAAAACCCAGCTACTTGTTTTAGTGCCTAAGCAGCAGCTTAGATCACTTGAGAATTTAGTGCTTAGACTTGTACTAGATGTTTTATGTGACACTTGCTTTTCAAGACCTGTGATTAAGCTGTCCTCATACCCATCAAGCAGCTTTTCAACTGGACAATCTCTTGCGGGGTGGAAATCCTCACCATTAGCACAGGCATTTTAAGCAAAGCATTTGCTGATGTTGTTCTGCTTCTCTTCTCAGCCCAGACCAAACTTTGCATCTCCGTTATGGGACTTATGCCTGAATTTTTAAGCCAGGTTAGTGATTTAGAATGTTCACTGTCAGGTCTCCTAAAAAGCCTATTTACCAGAGAGCAGCATCCTTGATTTCTCTCAGTCTGGGTCTGATTTGACTGCAGCTTTTCCATACCTTACATAAGTATCTTTGCAACCTAGAGGTTAATCAGTGCCTTGTCCTCACTTACAGCCCTCCAAAATATCTAACTTACTACAACACACCACCAAGTCAACAAAGAGATGGAGGAAAACACATCTCAGATGTGCCAAGCACTTCCCGGGGATCTGAGAGGATCTGAGACCAGATGAGAATCTGAAAGTGGGTCTCCCTTTCCCAGTACAGGTGGATACAGTACAGAGCAGCAGGCAGGCAGCCCAGCCCTGGAAACTGTGCCCTGTGCTGTTTGCCATGCAAAGTCAGAGGCACCAAGCACGCCCCAAGCCTGCCAGCTGGCTCACGCCCCACAAGCAAGGTAAGGCAGTGGCCAGGTAGGCAAAGGCTTCTCTGGATTTCCCTGCAGGCTGGTGATGTCTGGAGCAGGGTGGGGTGCCAGTGGAAATGGAGATGCTGTAGGGGCTTTAAGCATCTGCAGGACTGGACAAAGCTGAACGTGGGTCTCCTGGGATCTGGCTGTTGAGATGAAGCGCTTGTGGTGGAACTTGGGTGTTCATGGTGGATCTAGCCTTCACCACACTCAAATCTTAGATCAGTGAAAATGCGGGTCGATGTAGCTCCTGACTGAAGTATCATCTGGAATTATCATCAGAGTTTTGTTGTGACTCCATAAATAGCCTGTGACACCATGAGCACCTCTTGTCTGTCTTTTCCAATTAAGCACTTAAGAGTTTCCCAAGGTAAATATTAATACTTCAGAAAGCAAATACTAACATGCACAAAATCCTTTCCAACCTTTCTGCTTAAATAGCTATCATTTTTTAGTGAGGTCACAGCATCCAGTTTTCTATAATAAAAAATAAGCAGGATAAGTAGTTTTACTCCTGTCAAAACTTGAATGCAATTTTATGTTTTTCTTTGACTTACCCTATAAATATTTTTACTACAACATTCAAAGTTTATGAGATCTCTAAGACTTGTAAAGAGGTTGAGTAACTGGAAACCAAAGGCTAATACCTACCACAGGGACTTAGGGGTTTTTCTTAAGCAAGCTATTTATTAATATTAACAAAGGGTATTTTACTGATGATCTGTTTACAAAACTGAATATTGTTTTACCTTTCCGTTCCAGTGTAAACAAATCAATGAGGAGGGACAAACAGAGGCAAGCACCACAATGCCCAACAATGCTGTTCAAGGGATCTTTTCTCAGGTTACAATTTTCTGACATTATCCCTTGAGCTGAGCTCCAGCAGTTGAATCGCTGCTGAGCCCAAGCGCAGCTTGGGAGCTACAAATCACAGCCACACCGAGGAAAGAACCGAGTCCACCATTTGTTGTGGATGCCTTTGACAAGCTGTGTCATTTTTCCTGTTCATGAGTCACTCACCAGGAGACTTTATCTTTTCTAATGCATTTACTATCTATAATTATAGTTGCAACATTTATCCTCCCATACGAGAAAATGTTACCATGCCTGAACATGACCAGGAGGAGCTGTGTCACAGGCCAGGAGGTAGGAGATGATCTGCCCATAACCACTATGGCCACAGGAGAACATGCAGGTTTCAGCTCATCTTCTGGCACAGCAGAGGAGAGCTCTGTGTTGCTATTTATTTGCTAGTCACTATTTTATTTCTGCTCCCAAACCATGATTTACTGACTGAAGATTAACTATTCCAAAAAGTTTGCGCAAGCAGGCAACCCAGCCTTTTGTGCAAACATCTGTGGATAGCCATGAAATGAATAACTTGGGCCCAACTGAGCAAGGAGTCAAAATATTCACAGACTTTGGCTAAGCCCAGAAGAGCAGAGCCGTCCTTCCTCCTGCTGCCCTGTCTCCTGACCACCTTCAGAGCCTTGTGAAGCCCACCATGCCACTGCACTCCTGAGGACAGCTGCTCACCCAGAATCACGGCTGCTCCAGACTCTGTTTCTAATCCTCCTTTCTTTACGGATTAACAAATTAAGCCTTAATAGGGTTTAAACCTTTCCCAGCCATAAAGCCCAGCACTGGATTCATCACACCATTATAGCTCCCTCCCTACCGACGTAGCTCCAGGGTAGATGGAGTACTAAATCTAATCAAACAACCAAACAAGAAGATGATGTTCTTAACTGACAAAAAACTGGTAAAAAATCCAAGCTACATTCCTTTATGTATATATGCAGTCAGTTCCTTTTGCAGGCGTGTGCATTTGGGTTTTGTTATTGTCCTCTGTTATGCATCTTCTCAGCTAGTGGATTACATCTATACGCAAGACATACACCTGAAAGCTCCACTTGCATGCACTGTTGCATGTTCAGTTTATGCTGTTCATGAGTAAATAATGTACGTGAACATTTCCTGATCTGCACAGCCTCTCTGTGGAACACCCCAAGTCCCTTGTGTAGGTCTGTGTTGGACCTTTAACAGACTACAGTCATCCAACTTAATCTGAAATCCAGCTGCTTATCAGTCACTACCTAAGGACCTCACCACCTCAGCTGCACAGCAGCCATAGCCAGGCTTCCTATTTTTCAGGCTGGATAGCACTGCATTAGTTTACAGATGCCATTTGGAAAAAAGGAGAACTGGAAGGGATTGCAAAGTGGTTATGTGATCTGACAACTTGTGCAGTGTCCAGATGAAGCTTCCACAACTGACATGAATCAAATCTCCTTATAAAATCATATTTTTATAAATAAATCTCCTTATGAAATACCGTATTTTGGTATTTTGCCACTCTGACCCAGCGTTTAGCCACACAGATTACAGGAGAGAGGTTCACATTGTTCAACCCTTTGTTGCTAAAGCCTGTTGTGTGTTTTACTCAAGGATCACTTGAATCCAAGGCCTGCCCTTTCAGCCTTGGGAGCCCAGGTACAAGATAGAAAGGGGGACTTAATATTGCAAAATGAAAGGGAAGGTTAAAACTGTGGATTTTAATAGAGAAAAATAATATTATTTCAATACATACTGGACCTGTTTCAGTGGCAGTCAGTGGGAAAGGACAGCCAGAACCCCTCTAAAACGGGCTTTGTCACAAAGGAAACTGTGCGGGGCTCAGCCTTCATGCCATGCTCTGGTCCGCTCAGTATAAATGCCATGAATGTGATAAGGGTAATGATTAATACGAGCACAGTGATGCCTGCACATCTGTGGCCGTGCAGGCACACAGGCTTTGGCAGCAGCTTCATGGAGATTTTGATTACGCAGCAAACTGAAGAGCCAGAGGAGGAAAGTAAGCAGACCGGGATTCAGTGGGTTTGCTTAGTGTGGCTTCCCATCCTAAGAGAAGTCTTTAACAAGGACAAGGTCCTGAGCTCTTGATGTGCTAGCCTTCCTCCAGTGGCCGTATAGGGATAGTTAGAACAACTGCTTTGAAAATAGAAGGAGTCAGAGAAAATTAACCAGGCCATTGATAAAATGCTACTTTCTTCCTTTTGAGGTGGCAGTTCC
Source organism: Falco naumanni (assembly GCF_017639655.2). Taxonomy (NCBI): domain Eukaryota; kingdom Metazoa; phylum Chordata; class Aves; order Falconiformes; family Falconidae; genus Falco; species Falco naumanni. Next base: position 45,464,163 of record NC_054057.1, on the reverse strand, counting down.
CCTTTTCTTCTGAGGTCTGCTTTAGGACAGGAGAAGGCTTTCAAAACACTTCCCACCTTATACAATCCTTGACATGTGAGCATAAGCACTTTGTTGTTAGGTGGTGTTAGGTGGCACCAGCCAGCCAGCAATTGATTGCCCTCACCGCACTTCCCGGCTGTCCTCCTGCTCTCGCAGTGCCAGCCCAGCGCAGGTCTTTGGCACATAAACATGGTTTGGACTCCAAAAGGCAATGAAGAGGTGAGAGGAGAAACAATACTACTGAGCTGGGTGGTACGAGCTGGGGCTCAAAGGGTAGTCCCTAGTGAGCAGTTTTGTCCTTCATGACCCATATCAAATTGGAGTGCTATCGTTGCATTACACTTTCTTCTGGTACCTTCAAATCAGCATAAAAACACACTATAAAACTAATAGGATTCTGTGGTAATTGTTCTGCTACAATAAACACGCCTGACATGAAACGCACTGAACTTTCTGGTTTCTCTGGTGCCCGTTTCTTGAAGGGGATCATAACAGGGTGAGAGAGAGAAAGAATGGGAAATAACTCCGGAAAGAAAATTATCAAGGTTATCCGGGTGACTGATGATTATTGGATTATGATACCACAGGGAAATTAACATTTTAAAGGCTGGCCAAGCAGAAGTAGAAAAGCTCTCCAGCTTTTTCCAAAATAAGCAAGCTTTTCAGTGCGCATCTCCCTCTGCAGTTGGATGGCAGTGCAAGGCATATTTATTACTGCTCCTGTTTGCAGGCTGCCTGGGGTTTGTATGCTGGTCCCCAGACCTCAGGTACTTCCCCACCACGTTCTTCTTCCTTGACTCACAGTCAGCAGCACCCTTTCCACCAACTGCCCTGAGGTGTACACTAGGTTTTTGGTGACTTTCCTGCAGACAGGACTGAACATGCCAGTTTTGGAAGAAGGCAACCAACTCCAGGATCTCCAAAGCTGTCCATGTAGGTTTATTATGTTGGCTGTTAATTCACTATTTTTTTCTGGTTTTGCAAAGAAGCATTCTATGGCTGCCTGCCACCATTTAAGCAGAGCTGACATCTGGTCAAGATGACCAAGGAGCAGCAAAGGGCACCCAGGTACAAAGAGAAGCTGACAGGTATGAAGCAATGTGGTGAGGCAAGAGTGGGAGACCTGCCAAAAGAAAAATAGCAATGTGCCCATAAAATGAAAACAAACATATTCCCTGCAAAGTGGAGCTACTCCTGGTAGCCCTAGAAGAAGAAGTTTTGTTTTAAGGCACCTTGTACACACTGTCTTCAGATTCTCCAGTGTAGTGCTACTGGCTAGACTGGCTGTCAGGATCTCCTTTTCCTTTGTACAGGGTCACTGAGTTTGTCCTGAACCTACTGACTTTCCTCTCTTTAGAGTGTATTTTTAGAAGTCAGAAATGTGCCTGTTCTTCTTTACATTTTAAATCCAAAAGTCTCAGATGATTTGCCTCAGACATTCCAAAAGAAAAAAATAAATCTCCTGTGGCTTCATATTACATACGAAGTGTTTCAAGCCTAATGTAGATTTGGGGAATTATGTTTGGTGGCAAAGTTAGAAAGTGTTTTAGTTCAAATTTAGAATACAGCACTACCTATAACCTCAACCTCAGACTCCACAACTCCAAGTTTAGCTTCTTACGGACTCTCTCCACACAGTGGGCTAAATCCCTGGCTGCTGCCTAAGTACTACTTTAGGTGGCAAAGTCCAAAATTTAGACTCTCAAAGCCCTCACTCAGCACCACATGAGTATCCAAGAGTAAAGTGCTTCACATGCATAAGCATAAATTTTCTGGGCATGCATTTGTGAGCATCCCAGTTTCTGCCTCACAAATTGTGCCCTTTGCATAGAGCGAAGGAGCTAACCTTGCCCTGAAGGAGGCTCTGGATGCCATGTTTCCTTGCCCTGTCATCCAAGTACCTTAACTGCCATTCTCTGGAGTCAAATACTGTCCTGTGTATTTAGTCTAAATCTGCTATCCATAAGAGAGGTCTACCCAGCAAAAGTTTCTGAGAGATTTCCCAGAAAGTGTCTGAAATGGGTTCAAGTCCATTCAGGTTGGTTTGGGATCTGAGCCAAGGTGTCTGGCACAGCTGACAAGTGCTGACGCAACTGGACAACCAGCACTGAGGAGGCAGGGAGGAAATGGGAGGTAATGGTGGGGAGGAAGAGGATAAAGCCATACTCCCTCTGCTTGTTATAACATTTCTGGGCTTTCCCACTGGGTTTTCTGTATCTCTGTGCCACATTTTGACACATCTTACATTACATACATTGTAATTTAGTGAGGAAGAAATAACCTGAATTCACCTGAAGAAGGATCTTTTATCTGGAGGAGAGGAAGCAAAAACAAGAGGTCCTTTGTACTCCAGTAAAAAAAGTGTTCAAGCTTAGTGAGGGATCCAAGAAAAAGAAATTAATGTAGACGTATTTGTTATTTTGCCTACATCTGCATACTTCCTGTGCTACCGGAATAGTAAAATTAATTTACTTTCATAGTTTTCAGAGTTTCTTCGGATCCCTTTAACCCTCCTTACCTGTGTGTGTTCAACAAAGCAGCAGTTTCTGAATTCAGATTGCCCATAAGGCTGGTGCTCCAGCAAAGGGGATGTTTAAACTACTGTCTTTGTTGATGAAAAGGAGAGTAAAGCCAAAATGTGGACGCATGGCTTTAGAAGAGCTCTTTCCACCAGGCTGAGCATTAGCTGTACGCACAGGCTCTCATGCTTCCCCTGCTCACCAGGTAGCAGCACTGCCTCCTCTCTGGCACGTTTCCAAGTGACAGGAAGTCTAGTGCTGGTTTACAGAATTAAGACTATTTTACCCCGCTGCCCAAGCTCTCCAGGTTTCATACTGACACCCAGCTAGAGAACGAGACACCAGTTTGAAGCCAGAGGCAAAAAGGCTAGTGCTAGAACTGCAATAATATTCACTGAACTCGTCTCAGAGTCAGAAAGTAATCTATTAGGGTATATTCCTGCCAAGTTTTTAGCATTCACATAACTCAGCCATAGTCTCCAACAGCAAATAGAGTAATAGTATCCAGAACACAAGCTTGGCTTCCATTTCCGATTGACATTCAATAAAGGTCAGGTCCTGCTTTCCCTGAACTCACTGTGAAAATCCTAATTAACTTCAATAGAGAGCAGAACGGGCCCCAAAGAGTTAACAGTAGTAGGATATAAAACAGAAACAAAGCGAACTCTTAATCAAAAAATTATGTACAACGTCTCTGGGGCTTTACAGTTCAAAATAGGAGCAGAATTTCAGCCTCTAAGATTCATCGATAACATTTTAGATGCAAAATTTGTGATCTGTACAGTGCCAGAGACAACACATTCCAGTATGCATAACATTTTACTTATCTCCTATGAGTTGCAGGGCATAATGTTTTTCACTGTTTAGGAATAACTCAGCAATGAGTCACCACTGAAAACCCCTGTTCTAAACTGGATTTCCCCAACGAACCTGGACTGTCTCACTTAATTTGAAAAGTCCAAAGAAACCACAAAACCTGCTTTACAGCCCATAGTTTGTGTCTACTGTCCCATGGCTACCTCGCGTGGCACGGGAGGAAAGAGCAGATCAAGGCAAGGGAAGGGTGGGGGCACCCTGGGGATCCCTGGTCTGGCAGAGGCAACTGCACGGCACAGGGCAAAGGGGCTGGAACAGAACCACGCGCTCAAAGCCACCGCTGGCGTTCCCGCCTCCCACTAAGCAAGCAGCACGTTTTCAGACAGAAACCCTAGTCATTGATTTCAAGGCAGTCGGACTCCCACTGGCTTTCAAAAAGCTCTTTATCTCCCACCCTGCCTGTGCTCAGCACCGGAACATGTTATCAAGCAGGCACTGACAATGAGTGCCAGCGTTTGGGATGCAAAGCTGGGTTTCCTGGATGCTACGCAGCCTAGTACTTTAGCTAGAGGACTTTAGCACACAGGACTTAATGCTGATAAAGGTCTGCACGGCCTGCTTTGTTGTGTTTCTCATTCTAAGGGATACATGCAGCAAAGGCTTGGCCACCAACTACCCAATTCATGTTCTTTTAATGCAGAGTATTTCTACCGGTACAAGCAGTTTTCTCCATCAGCTTGTTATATGGTAACTTTTGTGCCCACTAACCTGAAAATCCGTGGCCTCAGATCTCACACCTCTGCCTGCATCATTAAGGCTCAGAACCAAGGGAGTAACTCAGCTTGCATTTGACTTGGCACAGCCAGAGGGACAGCTGCACTGTTTCTTCACATTGAACCTTGATGCTGAAGCAGACAGTACACCTCCTGAGGGCCCCAGTCCTGCACCACTATCTTTTCAGCCTGGATAAAATTCCAGGGAAAGCTTTGTACTAGTGCTGCCTCCTGTGAGTCTTGAGGAAGCTGAGCAGGTTGAGGTTGCACTTCTTAAGGCATAACTGGGACCAGGCAGAGGGTTTCTCCTAATGCGTGCTCCATGGAAGCTCCTGCAAAGCTCTGGGAGTACAAGAAACCTTCCTGACACAGCCCTTTTTCCTGCCATCATTCTACTTTAACTCTCTTAAAGCCAAGATTTTCTCCTCTAGTGCATTGAATGTGGAGCTACCAGTCAGACTGAAAACTGTTCAGTGGGGAAAGGGCAAGAAATACAATATTCGAGGGGGATGTAGGAGGGAAGAGAAGACATCCTAACTAATTTGCGCCGAGGTGAACCCAATTCACTTTTACAGATTTCTGAACTCAGAATTTTGAATAGCATAACTGTAAATAATATGCCAATAGAAAGAGTAAAGGAGAAGTATCAGGTCCTGTCTGTCCAACCTAAAATTTTTATTTTAAATAAGCTTTGTTTAAAATTTCAAAGAGATTTACAAATATCATTTGACAACAGAGTAGGCCATAGTGTTACTGGCCAAATTAAGCAAGTAAAAGCGAAGGTATTTGCACCTGCTTTTAAGAGCTAGAGATATGTGATTGTACTCTTTCTGTTTGGGCAGTGATTTACCATTCTGCCATTGCTTTCTTTAGCACTTCACAAGCATTGCTTCTTGTTGAGAAGAAGATTTTCTTGCACAACAGTCATTTAATTCTTCAAGGATTTTTTTTTTAGACTGGCCAAGCCCTTTGAAAGAAATTTTAAAGTTTTGGAACTTTTCAGTTAATAATTCATACTTTCCCTTAATCAAACACATATTCGATGCTGAAGTTAAAAAAGATATTTTATTGTGAGAACATTGCATAGCTTTAATAATTTTCAGCAGACAAAGTAAACCTTCATGAATTAAGGATGCAGCTCTGACAATGCCAGTTTGCACTGTCTCACGTCCTAGCTTAAAGTAAATTAAAACTTCTAAAAATTATGTTCTATTGAGCACCAACAGAAAGGTTTTGTACCACTGCACTATGGAACATAGCTAAAAGCATCTAGTAAATTTGTGCTACATCAAATTCTATTCTTCCTTTAACCACCCCTACAGAGTTTTTCTTCTGTAAAAGTCTTCTTGTGTTGTCACAGCCCCGCTGGAAATAGCCTCATTCCATCTTCTTCATTCCCTCCCATCAGGTATTTGTATGCATGAGTAATGTCACCCTGAGCCTTCTCTCCTGCAGGCTGAACAGTCCCAGCTCTCTCAGCCCCTCCTCATATGTCAGATGCTCCAGTCCCTTAATCGTCTTCATGACCCTTCAATGGACTCCCTCCAGTATGTCCATATCTGTCTTGTACTGGAGAACCCAGAACTGGACATAATACTCCAGATGAGTCTCACCAGGCCTGGGGAGAGGGGAAGGACAACATCTCCTGACCTACTATTGATGGCACATCCTAATGCAGCCCAGAATTCTATTAGACACCTTTGCTGCAAGGACAGTTTGATGGTTCATGTTCAACTTGGTGTCCACCAGAACTCCCAGGGCCTCTTCTACAGAGCTGCTTTTGAGTTCATTGGCCACCATCATGCACTTGTACATAGGTTTGTTCCTGCCCAGGTAAAGGACTTGTCACTTCCCTTTTTTAAACTTCATGAGGTTCATAGGATCATAGAATGGTTTGAGTTGGAAATGACCTTAAAGATCATCCAGTTCCAACCCCCCCTGCCATGGGCAGGGACACCTCCCACCAGACCAGGTTGCTCAAAGCCCCATCCAGCCTGGCCTTGAGCACTGCCAGGGACGGGGCATCCACAGCTTCTCTGGGCAACCTGTTCCAGTGCCTCACCACCCTTGCAGTGAAGAATTTCTTCCTAATATCTAATCTACATCTACCCTCTTTCAGTTAAAAGCCATTCCCCCTTGTCCTGTCACTACAGGCCCTTGCAAAAAGTCCCTCTCCAGCTTTCTTGCAGGCCCCTTTAGGTACTGGAAGGTTCTATAAGGTCTCCCTGGAGCCTTTTCTTCTCCAGGCTGAACAACCCCAACTCTCTCAGCTTGTCTTCATGCGAGAGGCGTTCCAGCCCCCTGATCATCTTTGTGGCCTCCTCTGGACCCACTCGAGCAGGTCCATGTCTTTATTATGCTGGGGACCCCAGAGCTGAACACAGTACTCCAGGTGGCTTCTCACAAGAGCGGAGTAGAGGGGAAAATCACCTGCCTTGACCTGCTGGTCACGCTTCGTTTGATGCAGCCCAGGATGTGATTGGCTTCCTGGGCTGCAAGCAGACATTGCCGGCTCATATTCAGTTTTTCAGCCACCAATAACCCCAAATCCTTCTTCACAGGGCTTCTCTCAATCCACTCATTGCCTAACCTGTATCCATGTTTGGGATTGCCCTGACCTAGGTTCCCATCAGCTCATCCCATTTCTCCAGCCTGTCAAGGTCCCCAGAATGACTTTTCTTAACACCATCCCTGCACACTCTGACTATGTCTCCATATCCCTTCCCCTTCTGTCTCACCTGACTATTTCTATTTCTTATGTGCTTCCTTTTTCTGTTTGAGTTTTGTCAGGAGTGCCCTGTTCATCCATACAGGCCTCCTGCCATTGTTTGATGTTCTGCACATTGGGATTGACTGTTCTTGAGTCTGAAGGAGATGACCCTTGCAAATCAGCTATCTCTTCAGGACACTTCTTCCTTATCTGTGTGCATATGTTGTGGTGGGCTCATCTCTGTCTTGCTTGTTGACTTTGAGGTCTCTCCTGCCCATTCCACCCTTTGTTTACCATCCTGGTCTGCCACTTCACCACTTCTTTTGTGAGCTGTCATCTCCCTTTTCTGTCATTCCTGGTTTGAATCTCCCCTCTCCAGGCTGGTCAGCCTGTTGGCAAAGATGTTTTGCCCTGCTTGTTCAGGTGGATCTCATGTCTTCCTAGCAGTCCTAAATTCTCAGAGTCCCATGGCTATAAAAGCCAAATCCCTGTTGCCAACACCATCTGTGCAATCAGGTGTTGACCTGCAGGATCTGTCTAGTCCTCCTCAAGCCCTTCACCCTCCTTGGTAGGATAAAGAAGAAACCCACCTGGTCCCTGGGCCCTTGACCCTCACCCCAGAGCCACATAGTCACTCTTGTTATACTTCACAACCATTTAAGCCAAAACAAAAAGATGAAATAAATGAGTCAATTTTCTGAAGTTGTTCATATTTCAAGGGAGGTGGGAGAAAGACAGAGAGATGAGAACATGGATTTCATTTCCTTTCATGTACTCAAAGATCTGACATTTGCAGAATCTTCTATTAGGTTTGCAAATCTTCTCTTCTTGTAGCCCTCAAGGAAAAAGGAAAAAGAAATGCGAATCCACAATTTAAACAAAAAACATTCCCTGCCATTAGCATTTCTTTGATGATCCTTTGGTTTATTGTTGTGCATTAACTTCTGTATAATCACATAATTGCTACAACATTCATATAAATAATGCATTTGGAAGAGAAAGTAAACAGTGTGTCACATTCTATTCTCCAGCGAATTTAGCAGGACCCTCTGGCTTGACTTTAGTGCTAAAGCTGCTCTTTTGCCTCGAGGTAGCTAACGCCTGTTAACAAAGTTGAAGTAAACAGGGAAAATAAAAGCACTTTCATTTTATCACGAGATAAATTTGATGGGTCAGCCCTAAAGCTCTCAGTGAATTTACTCCATGACAAAAACCCTAATGTGTCTTGTCTTCACTGTATTGGTACATCAAGGGACCTGATGTGTATTAGCTATCACTAGCAGAAAAGACAAACACAACTTGTAGCACCCCTTCCCCAGGTCCTCTTGGGTTTTCCTTTTATGAAAGTTTCTGGTAAAAGCTTCTATAAAGTCACAGAACAGAGTTGCCCATGTCTACCAGCCGGTTTTTTGCACTACATGAAAATATTTTTCAATTACAATCCTCTCTTCTCTCTCCCTTTCAGACACTTACAGTTTAAAAAAGCCAGCCCCTTCAGTATTTGACACAGTTTCAGCTCCAAGATCTAGAGCCAATTTTGAAAACTACAATTTATAATGAGCTAATTGTACCGCTGGAAAAAGGTTATGTCACTTCGAAAGAGACAGCTAAAGATGGAATGGAGACAACTGAATTGTGCACTGAAAGCACCAGGATTTTACCCATATATTTGGGCCTGAATTCCACCAGGTTCTTATAAACAGGAATTTCAAAGGCTTATCTTACAGGTTTAGAGGGTGAATCCGTTCTGGTTAGTTTTAGAGCCTAAGTCCAGAGACACACAGGAAGGAGGCTGTGTAAGAGGAGGGGAAGATTACATGTCCACAGACATGTGAGGTCTTTATTTTGTTGAATATGCTTATAACGCTGCCAGTCCATTAGACACACAGGCAGGATCTGAGGGTTTCACACCAACTCCCCAGTGAACGTAAAAGGAGGAAAACATAAAATTAACACTGACAGCTTTCAGTGCTATCCTCACCCTGATACTCACTATCTGGTGACAAATTGAGCGACTTTTTGATAGTGAACTAGACAAGGCTTCCCAAAGGAGAAGGATACTCCTGTAACCAGACAGAGCAGGGAGCAACTCAAGTCAGAAAGACCCTGAGAAAGGGAAGCGTTTACCACGAGGACTGCTGGGGAAGGAGAGGCAACATGCGGTGAGAGCTGGGATGCCACGCACAGGGGCCTGGGTGTTCTGTGCACCTCTCCTGCACCAGAGGGAGCAGAGCAGTGAAGCAGTTTGATGGCTCATTCAAGCATCCTCCTCGGCCAGGGCTATTCAAAAGGGCAGGCTCGGGTGGCAGCAAAGAAAAGGCAGCTCTTACATCTCTGTGCTTTGCCCCACAACCCCAGCTCATTCCTTTTACTCATCCCGAACTCTGACTTTACCAGTTTAATGACTTTGCTCAGGCAGTTTCCAGCATGTCAAGATTCACTGCAGTGCCTCGGCAGCAGCGCTATCTCTATCCCTGGTGAGTCTGGGATGCTCAGAGGACCTGCCTGGGTATAGGTGACAGGAGCTTTTTGGTGTTCAGGCAATTCTATGGGCCATGAGCATAGTAAAAACATCTTTCTGCTTGCAATCTGACCCAGACTGTGTTCCCACATGTTATCTTGTACTGAGACACCATTTCCTGAGCAACATCCTGTGCATTTCAGAAAGAATTCCCACTCTGAATGTAAAAAGTGGCCCAGTTTGTTCATCCCTGGTTTTAAGTGCTTTCCTACTATAGTGAAATCAGGATCAGCATGTGTTAATCTTTTAGACTTCCTATTTTCTAAGCTTGTCTTTCCATCAGTTCCAGTAGCAGCTCCAGCTGTTACTGCCCACAGAGAGCCAGAGTTTCTATATTGCTCATGAAGCTTGCCCTAGTCAAGATTAGAAATGACTAATGGTAAAATATTAGTAGATACCTGCACTATGTTACTGCTTCCACCACTATGATCAGTGGGTGGGTGGGAAACACCTAACACGACTGCCTCGTGTATAGATAGCTTGCTAAGATGTATGTGTAAATGGGTATATAAAATTTCCAAAGCTGCTTCAGTTTTCCACCTATCCTTGTTGTTCAACTCATGATATCACTAGTTTTTCTGGTTTTGTGAAAGCACAGTTGTGTCTGTCATCAACTTTGGGTGATAAGATCAGATTTTGAACTTGGATGCGAACCACATGGTAATTCCCTGCTCTATAAAGAAAAGAAAGACAATAAAAAGCCCTTAGCTCTGATTTTGTTTCCTCTGAGCCTCATTAGGCACTTAGCCAGCGACTAGTCAGGTACAAAGGGGCAAGGACTCAGAAACGGGCCTCAGAGGTCCTGCCTTCCATCTGTGAGGGGTAAGTGTGAACCATAAGCCAAATTCATTTAGTTCCTTTTACATAATTGTCAGCTTCACTCAAAGCAGTTTCTTCTCCTTGGTTGCAAGGGAAGACAGTCAATTGTTGTTCTATTCACTTCATCACATAAACCCATCTGACAGCCATGACAGCAACTGCTTGCTAATTATGGAACAAAATTTGCAGTGCAAGGTTTGTTGTGCCAACGGTCCCCAGAACAATCCTGGGATTGTTTTATGAGAAGATTGGGCAGTCAGGGTTGAGCACTTTTGCTTCAATTATCCCCATGTGCTGTCACGGCTTGGAGCTGCTCTAGTGGAATGAAGAGAAGAAAATGAATGAGCTCTGCTCCAACCCTGGGAGCAGTTGCTGAACCCTGAAGAGCTTGGTTGGTTGTATCTTTGTTAACTGCTATTACAGATATTATTGCCTGGTAGTGGCGCTGAAGCTGAGGGTCCATTAGCACTTCCATGCTATGTCCAGGGATTTATAGCTCTACTGCAGAGACTTACTCTGCAGTGAAACTCAGCATGTGGTCTCAGCTAAACCCATCTCTCTAACTTTATTATTGAGTACTTTCAGTGACCTAATAAAGTTCAAATATTGCTGGCATTGGATGTCGTTAGTTTGCTGATTTTATCAACATTAATTGATTTGAAGGTAAAGGATGACTAACAGAAAAGTTCATCTCACTGGAGTGGAATTAAAAATATATCAAGGAATTAATTGCTCAGTGTAGGAATCTGAATGATGTGCAGACACATAAAAAGATTACTCTAAAAGAAGAAATGCAACCAGCTGGTTGTAAATCAGAATTATCCTTTCCCAAAATATTCCAAAAGAAAACTGATTCCTACTGAAGTTACTGGGCCACAGATTCTCAGCTTCTCACATGGTGTGGGTTTGCAAAGCACCTTCATGAACCCCAGCTGGTTACGCTGCTCAAGAATTTTGTCTTTGTGACCTAAGTACACTTGTGTGGCTCTCGCTTCCAACAGAGCTTCAGTGATAAATTGGAAAAATAAAACTTGGAGACGACGCTATGTTTGCTCCTTGCAGACATTAAGTTATTGCAGAACATGCCATCTCTTTGCAAAAGCCAAGAATCAAGGCCATGCCATGGACTTTGCCAGCTGCACAACCCTCATGCCTGGTTACCCCCAGGGACAGCTCGGCTGAGCCCTCTCTCACCACCACTGCTCCTCCTCCTGCAGCTACGCCTGCTCCCCTTGCACCCTCTGCAGCGCTCAGCAGGTTACGGCAGGACCAGCTCAGTTTACTGGCCCAGCAGAAAACTAATCAATCCTTCTGCTGAGTTAGTTTTCTAGCAGATGGCACATTGCATCAGCTCACCAGGCTGTCAGACAAGCCAGAGCCAGAGGGCTCTCACAACTGGGGGCGACACTGTGAGCACGTCTTTTGTTTGCAGCAAGATATTAGATCAATACTCTGAAACTTTAAACCACTCCCTCTTGTCTCTACAGATTTACAGCATGGATTTGGATGGCAGCGAAGAAGGATTTATGCCACAGGTCCACTAAAGGTTTACCTAGAGCCCTTCAGGGCACTGGAGCAGTATAACTACAATAGCAACAAAACCTCCTCTCTGCCATAGCCTGCAAAGACTCCTGAAGGAGCTATTCCTCTCTTTCATGGATGTGGACCATGTAACGTGGTCTGTCTTAACTACAGGCAAGCAGTAGTTCCACAGAGATTATTGTTGTTCCCACTGGAAATGTTTTGGAAAGATGGCAACAACTCCAGAAAACTTAAGGTTTCACCAAATCTGAATTTTGTAGCAGGAAGCCTTTTCCTACCCACCCCCAAACCCCCATACAGACAGATATGACCATTTCAGAAACATCTTCCAAAGTCTGCACTATTGACAGAAGATGGGTGGGAGACCAGAGAAGAAAGAAATAAAGCAGTAGGTGTCCAGCTTTACCAGGTGTACCAGGACAATTTGGGAATGCAGGGCAAGTCCAAGTCGATCTGGCACAGAAAAGCAAGCAGCAAAGACCAACGAAAATACTTCACAAAATGTCCTTGCAGTAGTCCTGCTCCTTGTAATAGCCACAGGAGTAAAAAGAAGTGTCTTGCGTTTTGGTTCTATTCTTTTAGCACCTCAGAATATTTCTAACTGTCCTCAAAGAAAGAATGCAGGATTATTCCTCCCCTTTCCAGAAAAGGATTTCAGAAGCCAGAGGTGGTGTAGCTCATGAGCAGCCCATTTCGCACGGTGAGCTACAGCGCACATGTTAATCCAGTTAAAGCAGAAGCTAAAATTTCTCCTTAGCAACACTGCAAGCATGTCCTTCAGCACTGCCATGCACCAAAGAAATCTGGATCTAGCTCTGTCAAACTGGCCCAGCTCTGGCTAGGAGACGCAGAGGTTTTCCATTTCAGTTAATTTGTGTTTGGCATGGACTTCAGACACCAGAGAGTTCATGGGAGTTTGCAGGATCTCTTAGTCCACAGAGGAACACAAGTCTGCCATCATCCTAGAGGTGTGACGTGACCCTATAGACCTTCACTGCCACTGGAAGGCTCATCCCAGACCTTCAGCCCCCTCTCCTAGAGGTATTACTCCTCTGGGTATTACCCTCACCTCTGGCCTGTGTACAGCTGTGTTATGAGTGAGCAGAGAACCAGCGTGGCTGAGGAACAACCCTTTTGCTGTGTTCAGATCAGTTCACTGCAAGACACATGACACCAGTGCTGAGGCACTACAGACAAACCATCGGGTCTGGAGGATAGGCAGCTCTGACTTGCATTTGTCAGATTAAAGCAACCAGGGAACTGCAGGCCAGGTGCTTATGTGAGGTTAAAAGTACGCAGTTAATTGGTCTTCAATCTGGAAATCAGAAATATGAGGAAAGCTGGAATTTGGTTCAAATTCAGGTTGAGGGCAGGGTTAGGTTCACTGCAGTGATACAGCATTCTGCAATACGCAAGTCATTCTCTCCCAGTTAACCAGCTGTACTTCACATGAAGTAGCTGGATATCAGGGGAATTCCTAATACTTTCTGGCCCGTGAGTGCTTAACCAGAAAGGGTTACGGGAGCATCTCTGAAAATCCTGTGGTTAAGGCATCTCTTAGAGATCACAACTCAAACCTCTGCTCCAGGTGAGGTAGGAGAGGAGCTCCAACCTGGTCTCCCACACTCCCAATGGGGGCACTAATATGCTACTGGACAGCAGGAAGGAAGACATGGGATCTCTGTGGTTTTGTATGATTGTGTGTGTTTCAAGCAACTCCAGAGACAAGATGGGCAGGGCAATACATGGTGCACAGATCTACCAGGGCTTGGGCTGTCTGACCAGCCTGTTGCCTATGATATGAGGGCTCATCTGTGTGGACCTTCTCTACTAGTAAAACCATAAGCACTGACAGGTTTAGGAAGCAATGGATCACTGCTCTGGAAGCACCAGCACGTGCAGGTCTTAAGCGTGTAACCAGCGCTTTGTATACTGAAGTCCCGCGCAGGAATCTGGCCAAAAGTATCTTTGGTGGCTTTTGTTTTTAAACACACAAACACAGAGAGAGTACAACTGAGTATTTCAACAGCTTACCTACAGCGGATGTGGACTGTGTGGGCTGGGGGGTCTTAAAGTAAAAGCTTGGATTCCTTTCTGAAAGGCACACTCCAGTTCAGCCAGAGGTTATAGGCTTCATACAGAAATTCCTCAGCTACGATCTGTATTTTAATGCGGCAGGTCAAACCACCCTCATAATAGTACCTCTTGTCTTGTATAGATTATATGACATTTAAGAGGGGAAAGGGGGCACTCGAAGCTAAATCTCAGGATACTCCAACGTCTGATGGTGTACAGGTCTGGTAAATGGATTTAGACAATCTTAACAAGAATACTTCAGTTTTCAGTCAGCCTCTAACTGTTTTACTGCTGGTGTGAGGTAACTTCAGAGTTAGCTTTCCCCCAAAGCTGGCCCAAATAAGGCTTTTCCCCATACGAGTTAAAACAACTTTTAAGCTAGTCTAAAAACACCCTGAGGTGCAGACCAAGACAAACAGTACTATAAAAGAAACACATCATCCCAGAAGACCACTGGGGTATTTCCCTACAGGATTTTCCAAGAAAATAGCAGAGCTATTGGGATAGCACAGACCTCTCCCCTTGCAGGGAGCAGCTCTGCAATGGGACGTTAAGGGGAATGTGGTGATGTGGGAGAGCCAGATCGTGAGGCCTTGCTTAGCTCTAAGAGGAAGGTGTCCTCGCCAGTCCACCAGTATGGGATTTTCCCCTCAAGTGTCAGTGTGGAGGGAGAATTTGAAGCAGGTGTCAGGGAGGTACTTTGTGATTTTGCCAGGGGATGTCCAGGAGATCACCGGGTGGGAGCGTGGAGGACCATGCATGAAAAGGGTGCAAGGTGAAACCAAGGTAACAGTGGTGCAAGAGTGGGGATGGATTTCAGGATAGGAAATGGGAGCTGAAAGACAGCATGGGGCAAAGCAATAGATGGCCTTACAGGTGCAGTTCGCTTTGCTCCATCTGCAGGTGACATCTGCACCACCATCCAGAGAAGTGCCTATTGTTTCTGAAGACAGCTAAACTGCCTTTACGTTGGCAAGCTCACGTGCTGCTCATGCAATAAACCACTGCAACACAGAGCACAGCATGAAATGCTGAACTCAGCTGCCATCCAGGGAAGTGCTCCTGCAGTTAGTTTGGCCCTGTTGTGCAAGTTGACAAGTTCAACCCAGGTGCATCGGCGGTGCATGCACACGCGTGGTTCACACTGTAGACAAAACTTAAGAGAACATCGGTAGTTAGATGGGTGCGAGAGAGCCCTTCAGAAAGCAGCAGCATGAGGCTGTCCTTTTCTTTGTGTCTGTTTGGAGCCATTGAGGCCACAAAGCTGGAGATTACAGTAATTAAGGCATGAAATGAAGCCCTGGGCAGAAGCTGAGTTGAAAGTATGTCATAAGGCCTTTCTTCTGAGTTGTTTGAACAGCTTACAGTTTTCCTATAGTTATTGCTTATTCAAAGCTGATTGTGGAATTATTTCCATGAGTAATTCTTGGCCACTGTATCCCTTGCAAGCAGTTCACTGCAGTCAGCTGATAGCTGAAACTCAAGACTGGTCAGTTCCTTTTGTCTATTCATATAGGTCACTTGTCCTGCTGCAGAGAAGGAATTGCTTTTATGGTGGGTCACGTGCCAGGGCTGCCAGCAGCTGTGTCTCCTCGTTCACCAGGGACCAGCACTGGCAAGCTGGGACAGTGGGACAGGCCTGTTGCTGTTCCCTGGCTGCAAAAGTGCCAGCATAGCATCTGCAAATGTGGGATGGGGTTTTCTTGAGTAGCTGCTCCAAGCTTACTCTTTGGATGACTTGTCCTGCCAGTCAATGTGCTTTGAGCAGTAAGGAGAAAGGCAAGCAGCAGACAAACCTCACTGCAGGAGGGTGAGGGCATGGGGTGCCAGCAGGACTCTGAATCACGGCAGAGCCCAGTGTCCCTGAGCAGGCTCAGGCAGTGCGGGGCAGGTTCAGGTGAGGATCCAAACTGAAGTGAATAGTTAACCACGCCATCAAAGCGGAGCTCTGTCAGCTGCCCGTCCTCAGCAGAGTGAACTGACCCATGCACATGCGAGCTGCAGAATTAATCAAAGATAACAGAGCCTTGATGTGAGACCGAGTAAAATAAGATCAATGTACCCAGCCAGCAGACACTGTTTACAGGCTCCTTTCACAGAAAGCTGTTCTGTTTTAAATAATGCTTGAAACATACCTAAGTTGTTAATTACAGCCTGCATACTGCACCAGGTGACAAATGTAAGACCTGTGAGTTTCAAAGGAAGGACATCAGGAGGGAGAATAAATTCACTATTAGATGATATAAATAGCATGTTTGTTCCCCCAGCAGCTTTTCCAGCTTCTGTACTTTGAAGTCTCTCATTTTGGGTTCTCAATTGCACCCTGAAACTCTGAAATGAACCCCAAAGCTCTTCCATTTTAATGAACTACAAGACTGAAATTTATAATTTTATTGCATTTCCTATCCTGGTGGGGTTAACTAGAGCCTGGGAAGTGCACGTTGCCCATTAGGGATCATTAGGAAAGCATTTGGAAGTTGTACAGCCTCGTTGGACTTTTATCGTTAATAGCTCCTTTTGTGGCCTTTCGGAGGAAAAACAGATTTTCTTAAGCAAATATAAAACTGCTTGAATAAATATACCATCCATGACAGCTCCACTAGTCCTCTAAGGATTTCCAAAGCCTTCTCTTCCCCCTGCCTTCCCAGGAGTCCTTCAAAACTTTATATACAATATTACACAGGCTGCTGGTGGCTTCCTGGAAAGAGAGACCAAGACCAGTTGCATAAAAACATTGTAGAGACTAGCAGGCACCTGGGAAGACTGAAAATCTAGTTAACTTTCTCCTGTTATTCTGTCCCACCTGCCCTTTCTTACACTGTGTCCACAGTCCATTCCTCTCACCATAATTAGCTCTGGGCTCCATGTAGCACATTTGCGCTCTGCTCCAAGGGTGCCGAGTGACCTATTGTCGCTCTCTGGCAGCCTCTGCCTGTTGAATTCAGCTCCTGTTGAGAGCTGCCTTGCCAAAACCTTTTCCACACTATGATGGAAACCAAGCTAGAAATAAATCAGGAGTTGGCAAGATTTCTCAGAGCTTTCATTTCATGAAGTACTTTGCTGCCAAACTATGTTAGTCACATCTTCTTGGGGATCTGTAGGATGATATTTTTTTTAAAGTGCATTTCCCTCTGGGGGGTGAAAGATATAAAGTCTAACACTTGTAAAATCTCCGTATTTGAACAGCAAGCTAGTGATTGAGTCAGCAAGTATAGTGATTAGGAGGTGAAGCTGTCATCCATCATGTCATGTTCATGTACCTGGGATGAGCCTGATGCTTCTGTCAAGGTCATGTTTGGTGGTCCACTTCTCCATGCCTGCTGCATCTGGCACTTCAGATCACAAGACAGGAGCAAGGTTGCACTTTGCATGTTTTTCACACAAGGGGCAGCTTTGCTGTAGGTAAACATCAGGCAGGGGCCCCAGGTCTCCAGCCTAGTGCCCATGCTGGCCAGGGAGGTTGAACAACAGTCATATCTCCTTTGTTGTCTCTATAGATGTCCTGGAAAGTAAATTCTGCAGCACAAATTTATGAAAGATCATAATCGGTGGCAGGGAGAGCTAACACCCACTGTGGACCTTGCACAGCAAAACAAAGCACAGTCTAATTGGCCTCTATGAAGTTTTTAATAGCAAAGAATCAATGCACAAGCAGAGGGCCAGTTTCACCCAAAAGCAAGATCAAAAGTCAACCCATGATTATGTGGCCAAAGCCAACACTTTTTAAAAAACACGAAGGGATCCTTTTCCTTGAGGTCAGAAAGTGCTGCAGCAGAACCAGAGGAGAGCCTCCAGAAGTGCATCTTTATCTGGGGGAGGCACACCCCAGGCAGGAACCAGGTTGACATCGATCCTTTTGTTAGGTCAATGCTGGCCTGGGAGGATAGAGATGAACTGCTACAGATCAGAAAACAAAGAAGACAATTGGAAAGTTATGTTAAAAATAAGTATACAAAAAATCTCTCTCACTGATTGTTTATCCATTAATCCCTGGCCAAAAGCTTTTTCAGCCACAGGCTGTCAGATGAAAAAGTCATATGAAACTTGTTCTCACAGCAAGTTAAAAAAGAAGCGCAAGCGCGCGCGCGTGTGTGTACAGGGAAACAAAAAAAAAAACCAGAAAAAAACCCTGAAAAGACAAAGTCCTCTATGCCAGTGTTGTAATGCAAAAGGAAAAATACTAGAACAGTCCCACATACAACACATCTCCTTCCAGCACTTTGTAGCACAGGCAGCAAAACAATATCTGAACAAGAATCACAGCACTGAGACCAGAATTAAGAGCATTGCTCTGATCTGCCCCTCTGGGCTCTGGGTTTGGAGATGTGGTCTTCAAAATCTACAGCTACATGTGGGCAGTGGAAAAATACTACTGAACAACTAATTACCAAAACATTGGATAAAAAAATCCTGATTTAAATATTTGCAGGAGGTAGACAGAGAGGTGCCAGCCTGAAGCTTGTAATTACTTTTATTTCTGGCAAGAATTAGATATACTTCTAATAATAACTATGGGCACAAAGTATTAGTTAGAAAACCAGGAGATACTTATTCCCAGCTGCAGGGCAGACCAAAGTAGGCAGGAAATGTCCTGATGTGGGTGCACCAAGGTGGAGGGTGGTGACTGCAGGGATGGGACTTGTGCAATGCGGTGGCACTGCCAAGGCAGCCCTGCCCACAATCCCAGGGCAGGGAATGCTCCAGGGCACCTCTTTGCTCCTGGGGGCAGTAAGGTTGGCTGAAAACTCTCCATAAGCACGTTGACTGTCTTCTTTCCCCTGACCTGAGCCTGCAAAGCTTGTGGTGCTGATGAAGAGAGAGATGCTGTCACCCCTGAATGACCATGAGGCCAGTCTGCAGCTTCAGCAGTGCTGCCTGCCTTTGCGGTTGGTGCCACCACAGAGTGGGTGACAGTACCTTTGCACTGGTGGGAGGCTTCCCTCTCCCCAGGGAGCTCTGATCCGAGCAGTGTGCTTTGCTGCCATGGCTCTTCCCACCTCACTCCCCAAGCAGCCCTGACCCCTGGCTGGAGGGTTTTCTCAGTATGCTCATGAAGAGACTGGGTAGACTCTGGTCTGTGGCAGACACTCATGCCCCAGCCCAGCCATGGCTGAGCAGGGCAGAGGCTGTATCCCCACTGCCGGCACCTCTGCTCAGAAACAACCCCATGTCACTGGGCTGTCCCTTCTGCATATGGTCTTTTCCAGGCGCTCTGCTGAGTGGCTGCTGGGGCCACGTTCAGCGCCTCCAGCCTCCCTGGCCACCCCATCCATTGTTCTGTTGCTCTCCCAGTGATACCAATGACATTTTTTGAGTCATTCCATTTCTCCACCGCAACATTCTCCTGTCAGCTAGTTAACATGGTAATTATACAAGAAGCACACATCAAAGCAAAGCTGTCTTGGTACAGCAGTTTCCATATGCTGCTTAGCCTGCGTGTCCCACAATCCTGCAATTTTTCCCCATGGTCCCTTTTATTTCTGCAGCGTCCAACACAGCCACTTTGTTTGTGCTCAGCGCACTAGCACATGCCATCAGTGATGCAGCTTGCTGCAGTGCTCATGATCGGCAGATTCCTATTTGATTGCTGAGGCATTAAATATGTACACTTACAGTGGCATATAAAATCTGTGACCACATTAGCCACACTGTCAAGTTTAGGAAAATCCGAACTGAATTATGGTGGGGAAACAAGTTACCACATCAGTTGAAGAAAGAGTCTGAATTAATTGGAAACCTCACAGGCTTAGATTTGGTTTCCAAAGTCTTCCCAGCCCACATCTCTATCTGTATTATGCACTTTTTCATTTGGGTTATCTGTTCCTGCTCCTGCCTGCATGATGCTTCTGCCAGTGCATTTCAGGAGTTTGACCACCATGATGCCTTCCCCAAGCCGGGCATGGAGCGCAGATTCAATTCATCTAAAGTGGCACTTCTTTGACTTCATGAGGATGAAGTAATTACTCGGTAATTACCAGCAGACCCATCTACAGAGGCAGCCAGACCAAGGCATTTCACTGTTCTCCCATATTCCTTGCAACAAGACTGGGCTTTTTCATTTCTTGTTCAGTTGAACGTATTTTGTGCCTACTAAAGACCCACCTTTACAACTCCAGCTTACACACGTGGTACAAGAGGGTGATATACCTCACTGATGGTTTTCTATATCCAGTTTTTCAGAGGTAGACTTACACCACACTGTTGCTGCCAAAGGGGCTCATATCCCACAGAAGGGAGGAAAACAGGGAGCTACTCTGGGCCCTCCACAGCTCCTCCTGGCTCCTCACCCCACACCTGCAAAAGGACATTCCAGCTCTCCAGACCTCTCTGCAATCAGCTCTCTCGGACATGCAGCAGGTCTGGCCACTGACAGGAACCAGCCTACAGCCTGCTTCAGGCATGGGGTGCTCTGAGCACCCGGTCCCAGGAGCTGGCTGGACCTTGTTGATTAGCAGAACATGGCCCAAATGCAGGGAGGCAAAGCAAGAGTGCATCAGCCTTGCATAAGTGCAGTACGGAGCACAGGTGTGGGAACACGAGCCCGGAGCCAGCTGCAGCTCAGAGCCCTATGCATGGGACTTGGCTACTCTGCACTGCAAAACCCCTGCCACTGAGTCAGGCTGTCCCAAGCTTCTCTTGGAAGTGACTGCATCAACTTTGGAAAGTTTCTCGCAGCCTAAGAAACATAAATCTCCCATTTTTGCCAGAAGTGGAGATTGTTCCTTTCTAAATGCTTGTTCCACCTGAAAGAACAGCTGTTGGCCACTGTGACACTGTCCAGTCTCAAGTAGGTGGTGGAGGAAGTCGGATGTGCATCAGGCATAGTGAGCTTTTGAGTCTTGGTGAGGTTCAACATCTTTAAATGACTCTTTTGTTAAGCCTTATCTGCACTTATGTCATGGAAAGGCAGCTGAAGCTCAAGCACCCACAGCTGCAGAAGTTTCTGGTCTTTGTAAATTCTGCAGACAACGTGCTCTCATGGTTGCTGCAATCATCTCCATATTTGCCTTCCAGGCCTAACAATCACATAGATATTTAATAAAGAATTAGTTTTAAAAATCTGCAAACTTGTTGGGCAGAAGACCATACAGCATTTCAAGCTAGTTTTGCATCATTGCTGAGCGCAGCAGAGGAAAAACTGACCCAGGATAGCCACCTGGAGAAGAGCTAGGAAGTACAGCTCTTCGGTCTTGCTGGTGTAGGAAACCGATTTAAGTCATATATCCAGCATGCAGCTGCTCTGTTTGGGTGTGTATATATAAGGTACCTCCTTTTTACGACTTTGCAGCTATTAGTCAAAATCAGTTTTAATACACTCCTGCAGAGCCTGACATTGTGGCTCTCCTTTGGTGGAGAGGAGCTTAGATGTAGTCAAAGGAAGTTCATGCAGCGTTCCTTGTAAGCATCACTTTTTACAACCATTTCAAATTTGTGTTTCAGATTGTCTCTGGGAAATGAAAGTAGAGAAGGTAAATCTGTCAGAAGGTAGTGAGCTCAGGTCCCCCTTCCCAAAGCACTGCGGACACTTCTGAAAATCTGCACAATTTTCAGATGGTCCCAGACTTCACTGTGGAAAACCCAACAAGTGCCTTGGTTTCTCCTCAGACTTAGGTATAGCCCCATTCATCAGCATCTAGCATACCTGAATTGCATCCTTACATCCCCTTGCTGTTCTTCAAGCACAAAGCATCTTTTACTGTGATGCATGACTGCTCAATTTACATCCATCCTTGGTAACCATGTTGGCCTGCATCTACTGTTAAAGGACACAGGCAGCAAAGTCTCCAGTCTAATTCTTGGTGAGCTCAGATGCATGAGTGAAGAGAATGCACTGTTTGAGCTTTATGGTCCTTACAATCAATAGCTTAACCTTAAAGTTACTCATTTACATGACTGCTGGCAAAAGTCTCACCAGCTCTCCAAAACAGGTCACAAATCAGATCCCATCCTACACAGAGAACATACAAAGGACAGAGGAGGACGCATAATTAAGAGAAGCACAAAATTAACAGTGCAATTAAAGGATATAGTACAAAAGCCCTTTGCTTTCAAAGTTCAGCTAAGCAGCACATGGACACCACCACTCTCTCCTCTCTCTCTATTTCAGCAGTTCTGGGACAGAACTTTGCAAACCTTTGGACAGTGACTACGTTAGCACTGAGTTTTGTTTAATTTAGCACCCCTTAAGGGCAGGGTTGCCGGTGGGGTGTAAGTACTTCAGCACACATACGTGCTTGGGGAAGATCTCATTCCTTTCCGTTACCTTGAAAAGGCTCTGTTTAAAAACAACTAACTTTTCCTAAAGGTAACCTTCAGTATTTTCCCCCTAATATCTTAACATCTGACAGGCATTTTATTTAACATCAGATTCATGTCCACTCTGAATGCCTTAAAAATATTTGAACATGTCTGCACTCACCTCATTTTTTCCTTTAAAAGAACGTATCACCTATCGGAAGGCTAAAACTAAAACTGGCACAGCACAGAAGGAAGCTCTGCACAAGTGCAATAGCAGATATTATTTCAGGCTGCTTTCTGAGCTATGTTTCTGCAATTCAAAATGTCTAATGAGCTTATTTGATTGTATCCATGCCAACAAAGAGATATAAACAGCTTTAATCACTGTTTCGCGTTGCTCTTGACCCCCTGCATGGCTTCATTATTTTCCTTTTAGCCACATCAAGGCACAACACTCCAACTAAATCACTTGACCACTTGCTGAAGACCTGTCCATGTAATAAGATTTCTTTTTTACCATCTCATGGGGGTTTTTTTTTTGCACTGCTGTTTAACAAGCAGCAGCCAAGCTGGGTGTTAGCTCAAAACCAGCAGCTAGGTAAGGAATTAATGTCAGTAGCTCTTGTTGGTTCCTTTATTTTCAGATAAATTTCTAAATGTATTACCCTAAACTGATTAATGCCCAGAGACAGGGAGCAGGTTACAGCTTCTGGTCTCCTGTTTTGTCACTAACAATGCTGGAGGGAGAATAGAACAGGGAAACAAAGGGAAAAGGAAGCGTTAACAGTTCAAGTCACAGTAAGTGTTGGCCTGCTTAAACTAATAATATCAGACAATTCTCTATAGTCTAAAACACCCACAGTCCTCCTACAGAGCTCCAAGCACTCCATGATCAGTGAACCATGTTTTAATGATACATTCTCTTGTAGAGCTTAAAGGTTTGAAATATTAAATCTTTTCTCTCATGCATGCTGACAGCGAATGAATCTGATGCCCATCCATTAATGAAGTTTGTCTGTCTCTTGATCATTATAATGAGGGCATTAGCTAACATTACTTCCTCCCCACTTTTTTAAATATGGAAAAAAAAAGAATGTCAAAGAGTACACCAAATGTGACACATAACTACAAGTTCAAAAGGTCATTGAGGATTGAGGTCAGATTGCATGGAGAAAATTTTGTGCTCTCCTAAAAAGTAGGTCGTTTCTTTCAGCCCCACATGGATCAAGGAAAAAAATCCTGAGGCATATGTGCAGCCTCTGTTCTGTAAAAGAAATAGCTTGAATGTTGTTTCCTTTTTAAAAATACCTCTTTTTTTCTTTCCTTATTCTGAAGTGGTTCTTAATGTGGTATTGACACATTCTGGGAAAAGGATCACAGAATCGTAGTATAACTAATTTCTCTGACATCTAGGTCTGTTGCCTGTTAAATACTGTAAGAAGTATCAGTGACTTCTAGAATTTTCTAAGGCATCCATTTTTCTTTCTGCTTCTTTTTCTGCTTGATTTCATCAGAGTGGTCGGGAAGTCTGTTCTGGTTTTTACGGCTACAGGGTGAGAGCAGCACGGAGGCAAAGGCAGCAGCTTAGCTGGGCACCTGCTCAGTGCCACAGGGCTGGGTCATGAGCCCTCACTGAGTCCACCCTCTGCTTCAAGGGAGGAACAACTCACACCTGGCAGCCAGCTAACTTCATCACAGAGATGGCTACCATGGCTTTGAAGAAGTTCTCTAACATCTAAGCTACCTCCTCCATGCTGTGATTCAGGTCTACTCTAAGTCTTATCCAGCACAGGCACAGAGAGCAAATTATTTCCTCTCCCCATTACCCAGTTCTTCCCGAGGCTGAACAGCACTACTTGATTTTATCCTTCGTCTAGCTCATTTTTGTAGACTTCAGATCATTCTCCCTGCTCTTTTCCAGGTGTCCCACATGGGCACACAATGCTGTCACTGAAGCTTTACTGGTGCTGAGCAGAAGTCTGTGGGTGTTTCAGGATGTACACACCAATGCACATCCTATAGCAACATTTTCTCCCCTCCCCACAGCAGTACATCTCTGAGCTGAGGACCCTCAGTGACAGCTGAGCCTTTCCTGACTTACTCCCCTCTCTGACTGGGAAAGCTGCTCCAATTCCTGCCTGGCAAGTGAGACGCAGACTTCTCCGCCTCTTTGAGAACCTACAGAACTGTGAGATGTAACATGAACTGATGATCACTGTGTCTGTACTCATCACTTCCTACTCCCTCAGAAAAAAACCTGTCAACATGTAGAAGTTATTGTCCTTACTGAATAGACACGGGACCCCAAGTACAGAGCAGGTTCCTCAGCTTCTGGGCACTGCATTTAAAGTACCATGGTCATTTCAGATAGTTTCAAAATAAAATACTTTGGAACAATGTGTTAATGGTATAGGTGAACTCCTAAAGAGTTTTGCTGCGTGGGTTAATCAGAAATGTTTTCCCTCATCCACAAGTCTTGCAGCTGTAGTTTTGATAGGATTGCGGCTGCAAAAGCCTCATTGTTACATCTAATCTGCTGCTAAAGTGCTTAATCGAGAGATTATTAACATTTCTGATGAAATACTTAGCTAAAGTGCAAAATGTAATCTTGAGGCTTTGCTGTCTGGGCTTCTAGTTAATATCATAAGCACTACAAGCACACTAAATACCTGAACAGTGTACAGGGTTATTAGCCTAATCCAATCTGAGAGCACAGGCACTCCCTCCCTGTGCTCCCTATACATTTCATCTTAATGAAAGCATTGTAAGTATTTTGCAGCCTAGCAGCTAAGGACAGATGTGTCATCTCACATGGCAGAACAAATGGCAAAGCTGTTCAGCTGTATTGTGGTAGGGGCCTAATCCTGAGCAGTGCTGAGCATCCATCCCTCCTGATGCAGCCAGTGGTGCTGTGCCCTCACCACCGCTGCGGATCAGAATTGGTTGCCTTGTCTATGCTTCCAGAGAAGGTTGGTGGGAAATGAGGGAAGAGGAGGTGGCAACAGATGGATACCAAGTGGAAAAAGCAGACCAAAGAGCAGGAACAGAGCTGGCACAATTTCTAAATGTTTTCAGTCTTGATAACCTAAAGAAGTTGATCTATTTCTGTTATCTTCCATTTCCACAGAGAAAAGGAACCCCTCCCTGTGCTAGGATGCTACCATTTGTGACTAAGACTGAGCTGGCTCTGGCATTGGGAAGAGCACAAGTTCTCCCTGGATTTGCCATCATGCCATGCCCACTTAGCGTCAACGGGACCATCAATAGTTTGCTGCCACAGGCACCTCATGGAGAAATTTTAACTTGTATCTAGATTTTCAAAACTCTTAGACACTGACTTGCACGTCCCCCTCCTCAAAAAAAGTAGTTTATTCAGGTGCACATACTCAAGATACCTGCAGATTAAGCAAATATATTTTGGTCCTTACTTAAGTCAGTCAGTTATCTAGGCTTCATCTCCAGTCAGGAAAACAGAAAGCCTCTGGAAAGCGGTTCATCCCTGCCCTGCCCAGGTGTCTCTTCCAGCTGGGTGGGATCGCCTTTCAGAGATGCCAGTTTTTCTAACCTGGATGCACAGGCAATCCAGAAGGGTAGTTTGGACTGTGCTTTTAGGAGGCTAAATTAAGTTCCAGCAAATCTCGTCTAATGCCACCTGAAACTCCTGCTGAGGCAAGACGCCAGCCATCTCACCCAGAAGGACACCATGCCCAGGTGGTGGTCAGCATTGCAGCTGGAACCTCTCTTCCCTGGATTTCACATGGGTCAGAGGTAGCCCTGGCATAACAGGTCCACCCCTCACAGCATCCAGCTGGGAAAGTTTTCTGTTTCTTCAGCGCAGAACTTCATAACCACAAAAGATTTTCCTAGCCCAGAACAATCATAACTTCACCACTAGAAACAATGCAGCAGTGTTTCAAAATAAGCTACAAGCATCCAAATCTGGACTAGAAGATACCTCCCAGAACAATGGTTGTGCTGAGCCCTGCTTGTGTTTTTTGAAAGCAGAGCTGCTTTTCAAATAATATAAAAAGCAAAGCTCTATAGCCAAGCTCCGGCTCACTCTTCCTTAGCCTCTTTCCTCAAGTAATCATTTTATTTCAAACATGTCCAGCATAATGAAATTCTTTACCTCATCCTGTTTTGGTGTCATTTTATTATTATCCATCACAACCAATAAGTTATTTTTCTTTCTGTGACTACAGATTCATGGCAAAAATCAGCCTAGCCCAGGAAAAGCAAGTGGAGTAAATGGAGACAAGTCAAACTGGAATACCACGAGAGCATTAGCTAGATTAAACATTAACAATTACTTTTCTCCTTTTGATCACTGAAGTAGCAATGAAGCAGTAGAAGGAAAGCCTAAGATGTTGACATATGTTTTTATTATCTTTAGTCTTCTTTTTTGAAGTCTTGGGAACTGGCTCCACAAATACTTCTCAGGTCAAAGGCAGAGAATTATGTTATTTAATTCAGCAGTGAGGAGACTGGGCAATTTTATTAATAAAGATAGCTTGGTTTATTCTTTCCAAAATTATCAGGAAAACAATCATACAAAAACTGCAAGGAAAAAAATTAATCCAATTTTAAAAATTGCTAACTTAAGAGCTAGGGCAGATTAAAGAGATTCAAACATAAGTACCACAACAATGGAAATCCAGCTAAGCTTTATTTTCCTTGCTTTGCTCATTTTTAGTCATTCCTGCCTGTTTTGGTTCTGTCAGAACTGGGAACAGCTTCCCTACAGCTTGTTGTGAGGACTGTTCATTCCTGTCACTTGCCTGACCAAGGGAAACACCAAAGAAATCACACAAGAAATCCATGAGATTTCCAGCTGCATTCCCCAGACTCTACAGGATGAAATTTTCTAAAAAGTCCTGCCCTTGTGAAATGGGTCTGGACCACATCCGAACCTTTTGAGATCAACCTGTCATTAAGGTCTGCTAGGAGGCTGGCATGGAAGGGAAACACACTGAGAAAAGTAAAAGTGGTAAGTTTAAAAAAGCAATTTATACTAAGGAAATGTAAAAATAACAGCAATATATTACTCACAGTTACTTTTCCCCATCTTTCCCAGCAACTAGGATTTTTTGGTACCAATTTGGTACCAATTCAGAGGGGGGAAATTCTCTCTTTTTTTATCAATAATAAAAAAATAATTTTTAAAAATCCTATTTTTAATGGCTCTTCCTATCTTGTTCTCTTGAGCCTTTGTTTTGTCAAAACCCAAAGATTCTGTGATCACAGAAAAAGTAGTTTGAAATATATTTTTCAATGAATATTCCCGGGTCACTGAAATACATAGTTTTAATAGGAAAGTTCACATATGGGTCCTAAAACAGACTGAGGACACCCAATCCTTTCTTGTTTTGTGATGAAAGAAAGGGAACAATGAATCTGAAGCAATTCCTAGTTTGAAATAATTTGGTGTTACGGAGTCGGTAGGCTGCAAGAAACACTGGAGTTCACAGGAGATGTGAATTAAACTACTCCTGACCCATCTTAGAGTGTTTCCATTATCACTAAGTTTACCTTAAAAAGTCCAATTAGCAGCAGGTTTGTATCAAGAAATACACCTGTTTCTGCTTTTCTTTTCCTTCTCATATCCACATCCAAATCCCATCACCTCCACAGCTCTGCAAGTCAGTGAAATGTTGGTGTAAACGCCAGGCACAGGAAGGCCCAGACACGTCTGAAGACACCAACTGGCAATTATGAGCCGTGCACGATCCATGCAAACTAAATATCAATCCACTTATGCTGGATCCAACCATGTGTTTTTCAATCCAGCCATTTCCCCCTTTTTCATATTTTCCAGTAATTAAGTGTGTCAATATGGCTTACTCATTTCCTGCTTTCACCCCTCGGTGTGAGACGTTGTCTTGGTAAAAGCACTGGTGGTTACAGACAGCGTGGACAGTTCCCAGAATGCTCAACTATATAGATGCATTTTTCAGGATGAAAAGAAAGTGTTTTGTATTTATTTCAACCTTTGCATCTGGATTTTTACAGAGTAACAACAGACTTTAATACAACCAGTCTCCTAAGAACTCATGTTCCCAAGGCCAGTGTGTTAGTGAAGTTGTCAAAAAGCAGCTGCAGTGTCCCATCGCCAATGAATCTGGATGTCATTGACTCAGGGGTCATCTTGTTAATGCTACCAGGCATTCCTTACCTTTTTAAGGCTTGCTGACACCTACAGCAGCGGCAGGTCCCATGGGAGGACCAGCGACTACAGTGGCAGTGCTGTCAGCCCAGGTCCTGCAGGGTTCCCGTTCCAGGCAGAGCTCACAGAGGCTCTGGAGTGAAGGCATGTTCTGAAATGTTGTCTTGAGGAGGCATGGACTTAACACAAGCACCTGCTTCTTCAGCAGAGGCCTGGATCTTGTATCTATATTCAAAGAGATTGCATCTAATTTACTAAGCTTTCTGCTTTCAACTCCACTCATTTAAGGGCTAGCTTGTAAACTCACTGCTGCTTCTGGAGTTACCAAGCTTGTTTCCTTTACAAACTCACCAGAGGAGTAAACGTGCTACAGCAAGTCTGCTTATCATCTCCTTTGACAAAACCATAAGCACCTCTGAACCAGCAAGCAGAGTCTTGCAGTCTGGCTAGTCTCTTTACTAAAGTGGAACTAGGTCTCCTGGCAAGCACGTGTTCTAGTGCTGAACCTTGTTAGGAGAAGAAGGGAACACCTGGATCTAATCAAGAGAGAAGAGTGTAGCTACAAGTAGTCTGTAGCTGGGTCCTGGGTATTATGTGTTTGGTCACTGCACTTAGCTCAGGTTTGGAGAAGACTTCAGATGACAGGTCAGTCAAGAGCTCAGCCTCCAGAGCTTCTGTGGCTTTTCATCTTGTCAGATAGTAAAACTGTTTGGCTTTTTCTCCCTCCCTTCCTCACAGGGTTAACTCATGACTGATACAAAAACAAGATGCAAGCTGTCTCTTTGAAAGCTTCACTGCGAAAAAGCCTACAAACGTTTTCAAACGTGCTTTTATTCAAACCATGGGGCACTTTGCCACCATGGTGATTTCACAGTTGTTTATGGTATGGTTCCACCACAAGCTTATGCACAATAAGAAGGCTGCGATGAGCCAGAGGATAATGTGTTGTATCTACAATAGAGAGAACACAACAGTGTTCTGCACCTGTGATGCAAGAGCCCTGTCTCTACCTGGGCTGTTAGTCGTCACCTCAGGCAGTCCTGAGCCCAAAACAATGTGTCCTGGTGACGTTTAATTTCCTGCAGGTCTCCTCTGCCAAAAAATGGCAGTGAACGTCTTGCTCAGAGTCACAAAGCAGGTCTGCAGAGGAGATACAACTCAAACCATGATGATGCCTACTAAGAGTACTCATCCTGCCTCTTGGAAAGCAGAAACCTTAAAGTTTAGGGCTTGAGGCTTGGGGTTGACCAGCAGTGCTCTTAATACAAAAATTAAGATGAAACTGCTTTAATGAGAGAAGCTAAATACTAGATGATAACAACTGATTTGGACAAATCTTAGTGATGGAAAAGTGAATGCATAAAACAAAGTCTGGGCAATTGCTGGACTGAAATATGGGTACAGTTTTCAGTTCAGACCATTTCCAAAGCATTCATGTTTACACAAATAAATGTTCACGAAGGAATGGTGGGAAGAAAAAAGAAATGCATTTGGTAGCATTTATCTCACCCCACATTTAAATTACTAGGTGGAACTAAGTGCCAAACGATCGTATTATTAGTTTGGTACATGCTCTGTTATGAAAAAATCAATGCTTGATATGAGTAAGGCCTGCCCAATCCATGTGTGAGATGCTGTAATGAGATAACATAAACCATTTTGTTACATGGTCATATATGTGAAATGCAGAAGCCAGATCTGTAAAACAGATCATGAAATACGCAGTTTCAACAAAATTAATAACAACTTCCAGCGTAATAAGAGGGTATATTACTTTAAATTCATGGAAAAATAAGTATTTGGTAGCTCAAGTCAGAATAGGGAATACTTTTCATGGTTTAGATACTCTTTATTTGGTTTTCATCAGTTGAAGTGAGTATGTTCAGTAACAGTTTCAAAGAGCAAAAGTAAGGAGAAGAGCTGGCAGTTGAATGCTTCTCTATAGACCTGTGTAATAACCTGGAGAAGTTAGAGGAAAATACCTCTTCAGGTGACAGTGAACTTCAGGAAAATTACCAATGATCACAACACAGAGAGAAGAAATATATATAAATAATGAAACATTAGTGTGACTCAGAAGGAAATAGAATAACATGTTTACATTTTCAAAAGAAGCATTTTTGCCTTCATAATTAAGTTAGAGTTATCTTCAATTTGATTTTCCTGTCCAACTTCCAGCAGCATTTTAACCGTAAATGTCCTGAATAAAAACACTGTCATAGGAAAAATCTGGTATTACTTTGTGAACCAAGAGTTGCGTTTTGGGGTTTGGTTTTTTTTTAAAGAATGGGCATAAATGCTTCCATGTGTTTACATGTCCCTGCTAGCAGTTAAGCGTGTCCTACTGCTTCACTCCTGTGGCTGCAGCGAGCACCAGCGGCTGCCCGGGGAGCTCTGCCATCACCCAGGTGGGCAGCTGGGCGAGGCTGCCTGCTCACCATGCTCGCCTTCCCTCGGCAGGTGTTCCCAGCCATCAGCTTCACATGTTTATGGCTGCAAAACGCAGAGGCGCCGGTGCCAGACCCAGGCCATCGTCTTTCCAGCAACCTCTAAAAGTTCAGACCACAAAGCGCTGGCGCTGATGCGGCGCTGCTCGCTGGACGGCCCTCTGAGATTTGATGAAACCAAGGAACAGCGGGGGAGAGAAAGAGAGAAAGAAGTGAGGAAAGAGAGAGACTAGACAGAAAATGGGGGATGTGATGCAATGCTCCCGCACTGGTGCCTGGGCTGTGGAGCTGAGCCCATCTGCCGGCACGGCCAGGGAAGGAGGTGGCAGTGACCCATCCTGCTGCTGAGCTCCTCCAAGGTGGCCAGCCAGAGCTTTGGTGGATGAGCATCCGCCAGGTGCAGCTGACCCTCCTGGGGGGTATGTGGTGAGCCCTCCTAGCCCAACATTCCTGTCGCGATCAATTCTGTACCCAGAAAATAAATCCCTCGGACTGAAATGAGAGCTGCCTGTGCGATGCCAGGACATGGCTCTTTCATGTATCAACCAAAGCTTCAGATTCAGCACAAAGGACGCAGGAAGCGCGATGACAACAATTCAAAGGCTGTTCTGAGCTTTTGCCTCCAGCCATCCCTCTGAGTCTCAAATTATCTGTAGTTTCAAAGCTCTGTGTCTGAACTGCTGCATCCGAGAGGAGACCCAGCCCTTTATGATTATTGTGCCTTCTGTGTCCATATTGAATTACAATCCTGTTAACACCAAGACACCCTAAGTTCCTGGGTGTTTTGAAGCTCTCGGCAATTTTCAAAATAAGCAGGGGCTTCTCCTGTCGACGCTGCCTGTTACATTTCCTGATTCCCAGCTCTCCCCTGCAGCGTGTGGGCTACAGCTTTTTCTTCTCTCTCTGAACAGCAGGCTGGGACTCTGATTCCATCACATGGCTTACAGGGCTGGAGGCTCGAAGGATAAGACTGGGTAATTAAAACGGAGAAAGCTGGTAATGTTCCTTCATGAGGACAAGGCTTATTGTTTTGGAGCTGCGGAGTTTCAGACAGTGCCGGGAGCAAACTCAGCTAGTGCTGGTGTGTCCAAAGGGGTGCAGTAGTGCTGCCAGTGCCTTCCTCCAGCAGTTTCAGCCATGGACCAACATTGCAGGGATTGTTTGCACAGGGAAAGCCCACATATATTCACTCAGACCTTTCTCATCATCTTCCTAAATTCTTCCCCCATCTGCTGCAATGTCCAGTGAGACTGCTGGGGGGAAGCCAGCCCCAGTGAGGAGATGCCCTGGGGCAGCAGGGAGATGAAGCCCTGAGGCCAGCTTCTCTCCATGCCATGGACCTGGAGTCTGGCCGCAGCACAGCAGACACGCTCCCTCTCTAATGCAGAAACAAACCCACTAGCACAGGGCACAAGAGTCTGGCTGGGAAACAACAAAATCCAACAGCAACTGTACAGAAGGGAAGTTTTAAAAGCTCAGAATTGACCCTGAGAAGGGCCCAAACTGGCACAAGTTCTTGTGAAAGAAGAAGGAAAAAGAATCTAACACCTACAAAAAGGTATTTATACCCCTGGGAGCACACTAACTCCCTCCTCACCTGCTAACCCTCCTCACCAGGACGGGCTTCCCTCCCGTGGGCAGGGTTGTCTGGCCATCCAGCTTCCCCTGCCCACACTGGGAAGACTGCCACCTCCCCTTCCTTGTCCTCCTCTTCATTTCTTCCCTCTCCTTGCTTTCCCCAACACGTGCTATCTCCTATTCAGGTTTTTTTGTTATCAATATTTCCTTCTTCTATTCTTTTAATTTTGTTCACTTGTTTCCTGTTTTCTCTGTAGTCTGGAATAGCTAAAGGCACACAGCCAGTTCCTCCTCCAGTATGTACTGGAGGAGCCAAAAGCATGAAATGTAAAATAGCTTTAAAAGAAAAAATTATTTCATTAAGTAGCATGGCTGTCTGGCACTCAGAAATGTCCTCTTGCAACATACCCTGGTGATCACACAGAGGTGCATGGTATTCACTCAAAAGAATGGCATGACATATTTGAATAATGTCTTTTAAACATTTGAAGAAGCAAGACATCTTAAACCTTGTTCAGTAGCTTGAAACTGGACCAAAAGATAACCTCTGATTTGAAAAAACTTACAACATCATTTCTAGCCAAAATGTGCGTATTTTCTGAGTTTCTTTCTACCCACATCTTCTGTTTCAATATAAATTATTCTTCTAGAATTCAGTTGAGTATATTCAGTCTTAAAACAATTTTCCTTCTAAAGCATGAGGAGTACAAAAAACAAGGCATGAGTTTTTTCTGAGCCTGCAGCGTACTTGGCTGTTTGATATTAAGGGTTCAGAAAGGAGCAGGTTGCACAGGACCAAACTGCCAGCACAGGCACTGCTGCACGTCAGCTCCGTACTGGTTATAATGAAGAGCTTCCTAAGAGCTAGTGAAGCAAATATGAGATCAAGTAATAAAAAAGAGACCTTCTGAACATCTTCTGTCCCTCTACTCAAGGTCTTGCTGTTGAGAACTGTCAAAGGAGTTGTGTGGAACAAGAGAAGAGTTTCAAACAGTAGTGCAGTGTAAAACCAGTGTGTCACCCCCAGAGCCGCCCCGGTGAGATGTCCTTTAGGGAAGAGGCATCCAGCTCTGCCCTAAGCACCAGTCCTGCCTTGCTGTCCATTTTCCCCACTTGCCCATGGCATCCACCAGCCCTTGGCACAGCCACAGCTGCCCACACACCTGCCCGCACTTCCAGCTGTGAGGTGCGATACCCATCTATGAGAGTTTTGTCTCACCTGGAGTACTAGCTGAGTCTAACATGAGAATCCTACTTGTATGTGGCCTACTGCTCACTCTGGCTGTGCTCTGCAAGCAGATGATCATCCCTTTGCCAGCCATGGCCCAAGAGGCAGGATCACGCGTGTGCCTGGGGGTTTGTGCCTCTCATCATGGCGGCCTCTCCTGCAAGCCTTCCCACATGATCCAGAGAAATAAGCATCTTTATTTATGATGGTGATGTGATGTCTTACTGATGTGTATTTAAAGGTCTGAGAGATAAACTTCATCATGGAAAATATGGTGCTGGTTCTGCTGCCTCACTTGAAAGACACATGTATAGAGGGAGATGTGGCCTTGTTACTACCATTTTTGTAACAACCTTTAATTGTCAATGAACCAATTGAAAGCTATTGAAGCATTTGCATCAACCTTCTCAAAGTTAGTAGAAAGATATAGCTTGGTGCTGGATTTCCAGTGGATGAGCCATAGCGATCCTATGGGTTATTTGTTAACTGTTTGCATCAACTGCTTACTCCTGGTGGTGTGTGACTGCTCATTGCAGAAGCATGACACTGTCCTTGAACCCTAGCCAGTGCCCGAGCAGGGCTTTTACCAAGGACATGTGTGTACTTGCATAAACAGAGGGACAACAGATGAGAAAACTCTTGTGGGTTTTTTTTCCTGTGTAAACAAAAATGCTTTTTCATAAACACAACCAAGGATGCAAGGAGTTACACTGAGAAAACAATCTTAGCAAAACTACTCTTGGCTGCAAAGTCTGTTCTCCTTCCTCAGCAACATTAATGAGTTGATATGTAGTACTCAATTCTCTGTGTGCAATTAAAGCTGCACCAGAAGGGGATGTGTTTAGGGATGGCTGGGACACTTCTCACAGAGGGAGCAATTCCACCTACTGTACACTTCTGATTAGAGTGCAGGTTAAAGCCCCTACATTTAAGATCCTAATTTCCCTCTGGAGGCCAACAAAGAGATGTTTGCTCCTCCAGAGAGCACTTGTGTTATATGTCTGAAGTTAGACCATGTGAACAGTCCCTCATCCATCCTCAGGTTCACTTAGGATAATACTGGAAAATAGTTATACTCAACCTACAGCCAGCTATTGCCCACGCAGGCAAATGCAGGTTTTGCATGAAAGCTCTGCAGGGGCAAAGGGCCATAAAACATCCCAGTGATAGGATGGGGGACACTGGGGGCGGGGGGAGAGAGAGAAGAACTTTAAATTTTAAATGGACAATTCCTGGAGGTTGTTCCTGCAGCACTGCAAAACCTGGGTCCATGCTCTCTAAGGCCACCTCTACATGCACCTACTGGGAAATACCACGTTAGAAAGCTGGAGAAAAATTTCTTCAGGCTGTTTATCCTGAGCAGGCAGAAAGCTGCTGGGGGCTGGGGGCTGCCCTTGGAGGCAGCAGAGGTGGGGCCAGGGGCCATGAGCAGGCAATGCTGCCGAGACATCCCCATCTGCGTGTTTTTAGTGAGCATCCCTCAGCCCTTCTGCCCAACGCAGGGTGCCGTTAGCGTTCAGGTCAATTATTCGATAGCCTGCTTATTGGGAACATATGACAGACACTTACCACATACCCTAAATATTCTCGGTAGTTAACATGTCTGAAAGTCAGGCTCCTTTTTAACACCCCAAAGCACTTAGAAAAGGTTAGACCTCCGTATCAGAAGTGACGTTTTATACTTTCCACTAACGTTTTATATAGCATTTTTTTAATTTATTGTAGCACAGCACTCAGGGTCTTATAGGCCCCCTTGCACTTTGTAGCCTTAAAAATAGATATTTTTTGTTAAGGGATGAAAATGCGTATTAGGACATTTAGGCATTTTAAGGAAAAAAGCCCAATGTTTGCAGCTGGCTCCGTTTGCTGATTACAGTTTCATTAACCATGGTAATAGTATTCATGCTAGTAAATACTTGCTGGAGTATTTACTTTACAGTGCTAAAGTATTGCTAGAAAACAGCACTCTCCTTTGTTTTTCTCACTCCAGTAAAGTTACTGTAAGATTACAAAGGAGTCTGATCCCAATGAAGGGCTACCTGGGGGTTACACACAAACGTACATATACACACATGCCTAAACTATCTCTACACATTATCTCATTCACATGATTAACAGCCATTCTTTAACCAACTTTCGTCTTGTTTTTACACAAACAGAAGGTTTGCCTATACAATCTAAACATTTTCTCCACACAGCAAGTATTCCCGTTTTCTGACTGGGAGGATCAGCATCTGACCCAGAACGGGAGTTAACCATTTAAGTCTTAAAGAGCAGTAGGAAGTAAAGATAAAAGTTTTTGCGTGAGCCAAACGAGCGCTCAGGAATAGGGAGGAGGACCCTGGCAGGACAGGACAGGGACAGACAGCAGGCAGTGATTTCCAAGGCTCATTGCTTCCAGCAATTTTCCTTCTTTGTCCCCTCCATCTCTGCATCTCCCTGCACGTCTGTGGGGTCCCCAAGCACAGCCTGCTATCATAGCTCTATTTTACTTCAGTACCTTGTTAACTCAAGGCTAGCTCCTTGTTCTCCTTTGTCCTTTGATTTTACATCCCTGAGAAATTTGTCTACAGTTAAGAGCCATCTGTCATCTCCTAAAGTCTTCTCCCTTTTGTAATTCATCTGTCGCTCTCACATCTGCTGGAGATTGAGCAGAAATTAAACAAGGTCTGAATGTCTCAGAAGCTGGCCCTATAAGACAAATAATATAAAATCATTGTTTGGTTTCCACTGGAGCAAAAAATTAATTTGAGTTTACAACCCCCTGGCTTTCTGAGGTCTCTTCCCAGGTCAGAATAGGCTGGGCTTGCATCTATCTGCACTTTGAAAGGAGGCCCTACCTTGGAGATGGTACCCCTCATCCACTGAAAAGCACAAATAATAATTTTTTTAAATTACTCTTTAGCAGCAAGTTACCTCTTCTTGACCCTGCATTTCCACAGAGGAGCCCTACTCAAACACTTTCTGCATTGATAACTGTATTTTGTATCCACCAAGGACATGTTCAAAATCTGTCATGCCATCGATGATATCTGCAAGGATTGTAAGTGTCTGGGGACTTAACAGTACTGAGGCTTTCACAGACTGAAAAAAGTATATCAATTTTAAAACATACCAATTTACAAAGAAAGTGCTTTGTTAGGGATTTTTCTAAAAAAGTCTTGCTGAGGTTTGTACTGACAACAAACATACTGATGGACTGAATTAATTTCCTATGTGATCAAAATACATGATGTGTTTGATAATGGAATTACAGAACACTCTACTCTCATAAGGATGTTGCTGCAATCAAATATTCTCTTCTGAACCTGGCACAGCCGACATGTGAGTGTGCACACAAGCAGAGGAAAGGGGGAGAGCAAGGTACATTTGCCTTGGGATGGAAGGGGAAGCCAGTGAAGGAGGCAGCTGCAACCATGGCAGCAGGAGCTTGTAGGGGGGGGTGGACAAATTAGGGGAACAGGGAATAAAGGCAGCTTGGTGGGGCTTGGCTGGCTGCACCAGCCTTGCAGCTGCCTTCTCACCAGTGGCCATCCTTATTGTGAGCACACAACGACAGGTAAGCAGAGGAGTCCAGCTCTCATTCTCACTGAGGTAAGATGCAGCATCTGGTACAAGCAATAAAATTAAATGCAGTGACAGCAGCCTGCACCTGTAGGTACCTAGTCAAGGTTTGCATGGTGACACTGAGCTGCAGCAGCCAGGCAGGAGGAGGCTCCCAGCAGGCCCATGTGGGATGTCCTCAAGTGAGGAGCTGCTAGCTGATGAGTGTGCCCCTGCACCAGTGTCTCCTCTGGCCACATCTGATCCAGCAAACCAACCCATTCTGGCAAGCCAGGGCATGGTCCAGCACTGCCTGCCACAGCATAAAAAGAAATACATTAAACCAGCTGAGGTCTGATTTTTGTTTTTCTCTTCCTGTTTTCCCAGATGCAAACTGAGCCACAAGAGCAACAGACACGGGGGTTAATTTGGCGGCTGTGCCAGTTGGACTCACTGGGTATTAGCGATCCCAGAGTGAGATCCAGAAGAGACAGAGCTGACCGTAATGTTTGGTCATTGCAGCTGCAGAGCCAAGGAACCGGGGAAGCCGTTTGGGCCAGCAGCAGGAGGAGCACCCAGCCTTTGGGTTCCCCTGCACTCTGCAGTCCCCTGCCCCATGGCAACATCTGTGCCCAACCCCTGCCCCAACAGCATCCCTCAGCAATACAGCTTCACGAGGGCCTGTGGCACATTGATCTTTTCTTATAAGCCTAAAAGCTTTCCACAACCTTCTGAATTTACTGGTCTTCAGGAAACCCTGACACCTACACATGGAGATGAAGAAGCCAAGGCACCATCCTTTGGTATTACCCACTGTAGCTACATTCAAACATTTTCCACCCTAAGAGCAGTCAATGATTTCCCTCTCCCACAAGTGGAGGGGGGGACACATTCCAAGAAGCCCAAGGAATGGTGAGAACAACAGCTTTGCAAAAACAACAGGAACATCCAGGGTTTCCAGCTCTTTACAGTTTTTCCAGGTACATTGTTTTGAGGACTGTGACAGGGACAGATGGTGTGTCTTTTTTCTTTGGATCTTATAGCTTGTATTCTTTTATCAAGCTGAGCCAATCTTAAAATCTGTATTTTTCTTCCATTCATTGCACCGTGCATCACCACTTTAGGCTAAGATGTTATTTTTGTCAGCTTATTTTTGAAAGGAGGCAGACACGCATTTTAAAAGCCACCTTCTCAGTTAATCTCAGCCACTGACTTGCCTTTGAAGCTTTGGTTTTGAAGGGATGTGGTATCAGTGATCTTGACAAACATTTCAGTTTGCCCACTGCCATCCAGGGACTGTGTACACAAGTTTGCTTTTACTAACTGCAGAAATACAAGCAGAACAGACTTACAGTAGGTATATAAACAAGAAGGTCACAAGGTTAATGTTTGACTCTAATCCTAATGACTTTTTTTCAGCCACGCACAAAGCATGACACCAGAAAGAATTCACTAACAACAAAGTAAAGATAAACAAGTACAAGAGCACAACCCTCTCCTTTGTACACCAGCTTCAGAAGTTGCACAAAAGTATTTAAAGTACAAATAAAAATACCCTAGTTTTATAATATACGTAACTTTATCCATTCCTCTCCATTATATGTGCAATAAGTTGCTCCAAGGTACCAATAAATATATCAGAGGAACTTACTGGTTTATAAATATTTTGAAAAAATAGAAACTATTGCTTAAATAACCGCTGTATAGAGAAAATAATCTCCCACGGAATCTATTAAACTGGGTTAATGAACTAGCAGGAAAAAGTTTCAAACCTATTCCCCCAACATCTAATTCAGAGCAATTCTTTCAAGCTGAGTTTCAGACAAAAATAATGGGGAAAGTTGTTGAATATGGTTTTGAGTGAACAGAAATTGTCAGCTGTTTACAGAAATGTTTGCAAGCTGTGACAAATACATTCTGGATTGTTCAGTTAATGTGCAAGGTGATTCGAAATACAGCAACTACATTGTGGCTGTTGTAAAGGCTCTGTCAAAATATAACAATATTGCTAAGGGCTCTTGAGACACAGATAGCATATCCAGGCCAGTAAACAAACCCAAAAGTAGTGCACATAGTTTACAAAAAATACAAATGCTGCCAGCAAATCTCTTCACATTTCTTTTCACAGATAAACGTAAAACCTTATCAAAAGACTGCTTCTGTGCCCAGAATATTTGTTCGGTTTCAGGACAGTTTACTTTGGCAACTTACTCAACTTTGCATCTGTAATTAAACGATGCAGATGAGACAACGTGGCTCTGGAGAGATCATAGGAAACTGCATCTTATCTATTTGCCTTTTATTTACAGAACTCTTCATGTTTTGGCCTCCCTAATGCATTTTTCATTAAAGCAGGAGGGCAAGTTTGACACACAGCCTTCTCCCTCAGTGCATGTAGGAACTTATCCAGAGGCAAAGTCCCCATCAGCAGTTTTTAAGTGATCCCCTCTGCTTTGGAGAATACACGTCTCCCAGTGCTGCCTTGCTCCATGACAGGAAAAACATTCAAGCCCACTTCTGGCTCTGCCAAAGTAAGACCTGAGTGAGTCTCTGAGTGGGAATTAAGTTCACATCTAATTTAATATGAACATATATTACTTCCAACGTGAAAGTACCCTGGTGTCTAACGCTGCCTGACTGTGGAGCACACTGTACACCCTTGACACAGTGTCTTGCTGCCAGCCCATGAGAGGTGTCTGCTAATCCCCAGCTGAAGGATTTTCCCAGAGCAATGGAAGAACTCCCATGGAGGGCTGGAGATGGGGCTCACATCTTTCAAATCCTGATCAGAGGAGTGACTGTGAACCCTATGCTGAGGATGGCACCGCCTTCTCCGGAGGACTCTCAGGCCCAAAGGGACAGTGGGGAGTTCACATGGTGACAGCTCTCAGATGGCACAGACAGACCCTACTGGCATGGTCCACGCTACAGTGAAGCAAAGGCAGCATCTTCTAGTTGCATCAGCATATAGAGTGGGACTGAGGTCATCTAACATCTGAAAGTTGAGTGCTGTCTGCTGGGCTTGTCTCAGCTACCTCCATACGCTGTGCAAGGGAGGTCTCTAAGTGGAGTGGCAATCCTCTGGAGTCACCGGTCTCCTTCTCCTGGAATGCATAGATAACTAGCTCCAAATTAGTTGGGCCTTAGTCACAGTGCGGATGTGTGTCTGGATGAGCAGCACTGAGTTCCTTCCACGTGCTTCCTTCCACCCAAAATTCTCCCCTAAAAGCACCAATGTCTCTGGTGGATGATAAAGACAGTCTGGAGTATCTAATTCAGCTGTAAGCTTCAACTTGCTACTCAGGTGTCCTGGGGAAACCACCATGCAGTGCCTAGGCTCAGCTACCATGGGGTGGGGTCATGGTCCTGCACCAGAGGGAGAAAATGATCCTGCAGAAGTCTTAACCAAAGGCTTGTGAGGAGGGAACTGTGAGAAGACAGGAGACCATGATGGCTCTCAGGGCACAACATTTCTAAATGAGCTCCTCAGGCCCACACAAGCAATGAATTTGGACTTCACCCAGTTCATTGGCATCAATGGATGATGCAAAATCTTGGACTATGAAAAGAGACATGGTTTGATTTCTTATCCACCAAAATCAGCTCATGGTTGTGTGAAATTGTTTGTGACCGCAGTAGTGCAGATGACCTTCCAGCCAGGAGTCTTAGGCAGAAGGCTTTTTTCCCCTTCTCTCCCCATTTCAGCATTCTGACTGATGTTATTCTGACAAGGAGATTTAGAAACATTCATATTTGCTGATCAGCAGGCTGGAAATGTCTCAAAAATGAAATGCAACCTTCACAAGAGGAAACATCATCCTAAGTTGCAAAGACATATGAAATACCCCTGCTTGAACGCAGTGGTGGGAAATCTGTAAGCAATAAAAACTGCAACAGCAGGCCCATAAAACTTGCTTAGCAGACCCAGGATTCACTGAAACACAAACAAGCTGTATACTGATAGATGCAGATTTCAGAGAATCAATGACCTCCATAAAGAGCCCCCTGCTTTTGTGACCCCCTTGGTGAGGGGGCAAGCGTGGGGGCAGAAGCTCCAGATTTACAAGGGAAATTTAAAGAGCTGTTGCACATCTCTCCCTTCTCCCACTGCCCACCCCAGCCATCAGCGGTGCAGGCAGCGCGCTCCCACCAGTGTCCCTGTGGCTGCCCCAGGAATGGTGGCTGTCACCAGCCTCACCAGAGCGCCAGAGAGAGGCACCAACCTTGCCAATACCAGTGGGTTCTGTACACCCATCCATGCACTTCAGATGCTTCCCAGTACAGCCCAGCGAGTAAAATCCTTCACTGCCCCAGGGAGCACTGTTGCCTGCCCTTGCTCTTCCTCCTCCAGGCTCAGCAGGGCACTCCAGCAGGAAAATACTAACTCCCACAGCAAAAATACCATAGAAAAATAGCAAAAAGGAGCATAATTTCTGTTCTGACATGTACCCGAAAGTTTTCACAATTCCTGAGCAGCAATGCCCTGAGATAGGCAAATATATGTTTGAAAACTAACTCCTCAATAGGGACAGGAATAATTGCCCAAACATTCTTGTGACAAAGCAAAACAAAACAAAAAAAGAAAGGGTTTGTCTCTTTGCCATCATCAGCTAGGATGTGTCAAGAGTTTGCTTCCATAATGAAGACAACTTGGCTGAAGCATTTTCAACCTGTAGAATAAATTAACTGGTTTTAAAACAAAAACTTATATCACAACTGACAGACAAGCTGTGTCAAATTGGCTCCAATCTGAAACTGAGCAAATATGAGTATTTCCACTGGACTCAAAGTGATACCACTGCAGTCGTGTTCCTGGCTCTTTGTGTCATCCTCTGAGTTCCCTTCACCACACAATTGTGGAAACCTGATTTAAAACTCATGCATTTGGATCTTTCCAAGCATGCTAAATTTCGTATGAAATGAGAGACTCGTGAAGGTGCCGGGAGACAGAGTTTCTTGGCTCTTTAGCCAGAGGCAACTAAATCAGACAGGATAGGTATCTGAAAATTGTGGGGAAAAAAAAAAAAAAAAAAAAGGAAAAAAAAAGGCTGAGAAACAAGGTTTTCTAATGTGTCTCTGAAACGATGAAGCACAATTTACACCCAGCCAATATATCTCATAACTGCCTAACAGTTTCTGGGGATATAAAAAGTACACGTAGGCAGTTTTGAAAAGCAGATTTTAAACATTTGCAAAAACTCTTCCATCCCACTGAGTTGTTGCTCTGCTTCTCTCTAAATAGTTATCTTTCTCTGGCTGCTTGCAAACCTCAAGAGCATCTTTAAGCTGGTCTGGGAACTGGACCCAGCAATCAACTGTATCAGCAAACACAGCACAGAGATGGAGCAGCACGTAAGCCAAGTCAAATGAACGTACTGTAATTCAAGCATATATAACAGAAAAGGTCTTGCCTACTACTTGGGCTGTAACACAGAGGCTCTGACCTGAATTTTAGAGAGTAATTGGCTGGGAAAAGTCCAGGCGGTATGTGACCAAGGTCTTGGCACTGTACAGCACCCTGTGTATGTTGGGAAAGGAATAGTGCTGTCCTGAAAGGAGCACCTTCCAGTTACACCAGGTCTGAAATCCCTGGAAGCCTAACTTCTCTAAACAAACCATCTGGTTAGCCTCATGCACACACTTATTTTGCCCAATTTCAGACAGATTCAAATTGATAAACGTTTTCCAGAGCTCTGACCTTTCCCAGCCTGCCCATCACTGGCTTCACCTGTAATTAACAAGCACTTTATCCTCAAACCTTTATTACGCATCTATTCTCAGCAAAACCTAAACACACAGAGGCTGTTCCCATCCAGAGTCCACCCCAGGGAGGGACCCATGAGGTCTCTGACGATGAGCAGCAACCTGCCATCCACTCCCATTTCCCCAAAGTCATTAGCAAAACGGAGAGTTTGCTCCTCTTGTAAATTCCTCACATGCTGCCAAGGCAGAACATACACCTCAGTGTCCAGACCAGTGACCTCAGAAAGCACAGAAACAGAAATGCAGAAAGCACTAGAAGGGAGGATTCATTTTTTCCCAGTGATGTCAAAAAGCCCTTGGATGCTGCTGCATGACACGGCCAGGAATGTTGGAAGCTCCTAAGAGGATGGAGACTTTTCTTCACCTTGGAAGAGAAAGTGCAGATCAGCTTGGCACAGGCCGTGGGTTCATGATGTAACATATTCAGCAGAATCAATTTTGGGTTTTTTCCCAAATGTGGAGTCCATTCTCATTTCTCATTCCCACTCTGGCACTGTATTGCACAGCCCCTGACTTTGTTCCAGCACCACTTCTCATGTGGCAAGCTCAAATAGAGATTAAGAAGGCAATCCAGCTTTAAGAATGAAGAAAAAAAATTCTTTTTTTACTTTTTAAAGCTGGATTTGCTCTCAAATGGCTTCACAGCACAGCCTTCAAAATGGTGGGCCAGCACACACGGGGCAATGCATGGGGCAGGAGTGAGTGTAAAGGATAGGGTGGGGAAGAGGAAGAGGCAGAAATACTGTAGAGAGCATTTCCACTCAACACTGGCTGCAGTGAAACCAAACCATCCCTACAACATGGCTTGTGTACGCTAAGTGCAAAGATGTTGGTATTACCAGGGAGCTCCCTATTGTGCGGCTGAGCTTGATGCGCACAAGCTGTACAGTGAGGTGGTGAATCTAACATGCATGAAAAGGGAAAAGAAGCTCACAAGCTGTGTGGTACCTCCTTCACCCACCCCTTAGCCAGGGCTCCAAAGATGACACTGGACTGCCCTCGGCACCTGTGCTCCCACTGGACCATCTGGATGCACCCTGGCAGAGCGGAGTCATTTACCATTTTGGAGAGCAGGATGAGATAAATTCCAGGACAAGATGCTCAGAGCAGGAGACTGCCCAGAGGCTTGGAACTGACTTTCACTGTTTTTTTCTGCAGTTCAAATTTGCAAGGCAATAGCCAGAAAAGGGACCAAAAGCATAAAACTGCGTCAAGCTCAAGATCAGGGCTCACAAAGAATAGCACACAGCAGCAAAGGGGTCTGATGTGTGTGCAGCGATCTGAGCACAGTGTTAGAGGAGCAACAAGGAATTAGTTGTCAGAGCAATGGATACTCCAGATACTGTCAACAAAAGGATTCAGCCTGAAAGCCAGTGGGACC
Source organism: Falco naumanni (assembly GCF_017639655.2). Lineage (NCBI taxonomy): Eukaryota > Metazoa > Chordata > Aves > Falconiformes > Falconidae > Falco > Falco naumanni. The sequence continues at coordinate 45,420,025 of NC_054057.1, read as the reverse complement.
ATTATTCATGTTAAGCTATTTCACAAACTGTGGTGTTCCCAGAAAACCTGATACAGAGCAAAGCAGATAAGAAGGTGAAGAAGGTTTCCAGAGGTGATCCAAGAAAGCATGTGAAAAATGCCTGCATGAAAAAAAAAGCACATGGGAAAGGGCACGGTTTGTAACAGTACTGTGGGGAGAAAATACAATAGCAAGATGATTTTTTTGAGCTGCAATCTTCAATTTTGCAAACTATATACGAGCTAAGAGGATACGTGCTGGCTGCAGATGCACTCTCTTGAGCATCCAACAGCTGCCTGCCAAAGCACCTCCTAAGCATGATGATCTGATGGACAAAGTCCTGTCAGCTCACAGGCAAAATGGAGCAGGACCGCTTGTGTGACTGCTGGGGATGAGATGCTGTAGACAGCGTCCGTGAGCCAAGGGAGGCCAAGGCAGCATATTCCCGATCTCTGCCGGGAAGCTTAGACAGAGCCTTAGTGCTAGGTGGGGTTTTCTTTAAAAGCATGGTGACTACATCAGCAATAGAGAACAATATTTTGCAAAGGATACGAGGAAGCCAGTTAGTGATTAAAATATCTCAGAAAAGAGCTATCACTGAGAAACTTTTATACTGAGCAGCAGAATTAGGGAAGACAATAAACCTTACTGCAGATGCCAAAAAAGTGTGGGACAAGTCAGGCCCATGCGAGTGACACAAGGAAATTGTTCCTCTGCAGCAAAGTAGGCACGGATATGTTTAACTGGAAAGAAAACAAAATGCTCACCTCAGGCAATGCTCCTTGCTCTCCTGAGCTGTCCATGCTAGCAGATGCTACATCTAACCAGAGGATTTGGGATATCTTACTTTTCTTCTCTTTAGTATATGTCAGAAAAGCAAACACAAATTAGTGGAGTGGATTCAGACCATTTCTGAAAAGGCAGTTTAATTCCAGAGGAAGAGCACCCACAGGAGGTTTGCCAGATATGGCTATGTCACCCTAAATTCCCAATCAAAATACACCAAACACATAAATAAGACCTTTTCTGGTACTTTCCAAAAGAAGAGCTCAACAATTCTTGTAAGCACTGCTCCACCTCACAGTCCCTCTGTGATGTATATATGGGAAATGAAGCTCCAAAAGGGTAAATGAATTTCATAAAGCCTGTGGCAGGATTGGTAAAACAGACAAGATACGACTTCTGGGTCCTACTTAACAAAAATAAAGTCATCTGTCTTCTTTATTTGAAGAGGTCCAGATTCCTTCTCCAATCTATATATCAATAGATGTTTATCCTTCCTTTTATCTTTCCTAGTGATCTCAGATTTTACTTACTATGACGAGTTAAAGGAACAGTTTGTATTTTTATAACTGCTTTTATAACATGCTTAAGCATACCCCATAATTTACTTCATAAACATCACAATGTCACAATGCAACCTTCATTAAGTTTTAACAGAAGTAACTACATTGTCAAGTAAATAAATGATTAAGAAAATGGCAACCAACTTACTTCTTGGCTCTCATACCTTAGAATTTGACTACTATAAATACATACAATTACATGCACTGCCAAATACTGTACTTCAGTGTTTGTCCATAAAATGTAATTTGAAATGCATGTAGGATGGTACAGCTTTTGTAAAAGGAAGTTATTATCTGTGATAAAAGCAGTTGTTGACATTAGAAATAGAAGCTAGAGGATTCAGACGGGAAATTTAATAAAAACAAAACAAATGTAGAAAGGAAAAGGAAGGTTAACAATATGGCAAAGCAAAGCCAGATGTAGCAGTAAATATCTGCCTAGAGGCAAAACTGGACTGCTACCTATCAGAGCAGCAGCACAGCAGGTTTATTTTTCACACTGGACATGGTCAGTAGGCAGACAACAGGCAAGCATGCACTTAAGCTGAGAAAAAACAAGGCTAACCATACATTTCATTGTGATGTGTGTTATCTTAAGAGGGAAGGGCCGTTTGGTCAGGAGCTTTTGGGGTCTTGTTTTGTGTTTTAAACAAATGCTACTACCCACATTTCCTCTTAGCAATCACCTGAGTTGTGCAGATGAGTAAGAAAACAATCAAGCCAGCAGCACTGAGGCAAGGTGAGCTTTTCTCCAACGTGTAGTGGGCCTTAGGAGATGCACCAAAGCCGTGCAACTCCTGCCCACAGACCATCTCCACCTGTGCAGGGCTGGGGCGCTACCCCCAAATGACATGTCCTTTTTTCCCACTTCAACTCCTCTCCCAGGACACAGCACATGCACAACAAAAAAATGCTTTGAAAACTGCAGAACAAGGCATTCTGTGTGTGTCCAGCTAAAGTACACTTCTCCAGGACGAGCAGAGTTAGAGGCAAGATGAATTTCCTTGGTGAAACTCCCACTGGGAGCCAATGACCCCACTTGGAATAATCAGAAACTTTGAATAATCTAACTGTACTGTATAATTTATTTATTTATTTCAGATTGAAAATGTCAGGAAGAGGATGTCACAGCAGGACACAGACTAATACACAGAACAAGCTGGCTTGCATTACTATCTTCTGGCTTTTTTTGTTTTCTTATTTTGGTCTTGTATCCTGCAGTTGTATCACTCCATAGTAGCAACCTGCTGAGTGAGAAGGGGATTTACAGTGCTTTTCTCTAGTTCTTAAAGTATTTCTGTCACTTAGCTGCCATTTCAGAGTTAAAGGAGAACCAGCTACACATTTTGGACTGACCTAGCTGTTCTCTCCCTTTTTTAAAGAAAGCTTTTCAGTGACAAATGTGGCAGAAAATATGTTGCGTTGTGGGAGGGAAGCAGTGTTTCGTATCCAAGGGGTACATCTGCACTAAATTATCATGCTCTAAAGTTTGGACTGATTTTTCAGTTAAAAAACTGCTTTACCATGTTCCTTTAACTATTGGAGAAGTTGTCTGTCGGTGTTTCTCTACCAAGAGTTTAAATTGAATATTAGCCTCCGTGCAAAGCTCCGCAGGCACAGGCAGGGCAGAGGGGAGGCAGAACCTGCAACTGGGAGCTGGTACCTGCACCTCTAAAGTCAAAGTTTGGAGGAACTAACGCTCAAAATTGTTACCCACAGATAAGCATGTTAGCCTCCATAGAGGATTTTACCCCTGTGTACACAACTGTATACTGCCACTGGCGCGCTCTCTGTGACGAGAGTTGGTCAGGTTCAGTGTTTGAGCCACGTTTCCAGCAGATGCATGTGGAAATCCACAGCCTGGTCACAAAGGCAGAACTCGTGGGTGCACCAGGAAGGCTTGGCCAGGCTGGTCCTGACATGGGGGAGTGGGGTTGTGCTCCAGCATGGATGTGTCCCTGCCACAGAGGGACCTCGGTGGCCGTTGCTAACAAGGATTGCACACTCTGGGAGGACCTGGCAGGGGCAGGAGTGAAGGGTGGGAGCACAGGGTGCTGAAGAGACCTAAGCTAGCTGCACGGGGAGGAAGCCAGGCGCATTCCCAATGATAACATGGGAGGGACTGCTCTTTTCAGCATTATTTTCATCCTGTGTAATTGGTGTGATGAGGAAGGCACAGGCTGCCAGAGTGGGTGGGGAGGGGGGACGTAAGGCTACTGACATGGGGCAGATGTGGCACCTTCCCTTACGCTAACCAAATGCTTGGTGACAAGCAGGGGAGAGAAAAAGCAGCAGTGAAATGGAGACACATGTGATCGTGGCACTGGCGCCCGTGAGCTGGCACTGAGGGGGTGGACAAGGACGCACCTTGCACAGCTTGACTGCAGCAAACCACTTCCAGCATGAGCCCGAAACCCTGTTCTAGAAATGTTTTGAGTCAGAACCAAAAGGCTTTTCCAGCTCTGCTATGAGTTCAGTTTCTCAATGTGATGAGATCCTTCCTGGCTCCCTGAGCTTTCATGTGGCAGCAGGGTTGGGCTTCCGAGCCACGGCCAAAACATCTGAGTGCACAGAAAAGGAGAAGCAGCTGGAAAGTAAAAGTGGAAATAAACTTGGGGTGATATTTTCCCTCATAAGGAATTGGGACAACCTATTTTCTCCATAAATCTTTGTTGCTTAAACTATCGAGCAACTCAACTTACACTGAGGAGAAAAACAAATAGACAAAATGATGAAACAAGAAACTTCAGACTGGGGCAAGTAGCCCTTCCAGAGGGGACTGCCCTGGCACAGACAGGCAGCCCTCCCACCTTTTCCACTCTGGTCACTGTATGTAGGCAGGTTTATGCATTATCTTTGCAGATCTGATCCCAGGCTTGAGATCTAGAGAGTCTGGGGATGCTAGGTGTTCATCCACAGGAAACACACTCTAAGTTTTTGAGCAGTTTGCCATCGTATCTAGCTGACATGAAGCTACATGCTCACAAACTGACCCACCGGCCTGCACCCAGCACACGCACTCCTCCTCAAGGAGCAGAGCAGGGACTGAATGGAATGACAGGGACTGGTTGACAAGGTCATTCACTGAAGGAGCTGTGCAGTTATCTCATGTCTTGTGAATGCTGATCCTGTGCCCTTTACACGACTCAATGAGACCTTAAATTATACGCTGTGGAGAGTCAAGATCATAAACAAAAAGGAGGGCTCCTCAGATAATGGCATTCCAGTAGGCTTACAAATATGCTTCATCTTGGGACATGCTACATTACAGTTTTGGACTTGCCAAATGATCTTCTATTTATTACCAGTGGCCTTATATCAGACTCATGTTTTTAGTTCTTAATTTGTGCAATTTTTGTTGTACTTCAAAACAAACATTTTCTTTTGCTGCTTGATCCCAATGCTTTTTCCACCCCAGAATCAGAACTGACCAAACATGTCAGGAAAACCCCTGACATACCCTGGCATTTTCCCCCAGGTGCTCAGGTGAGATACCACCAACACTGAGCATTGAGATCAGCACTGTGGGAAGAGATCCACCTTTGTTGGCACTGACCAATGTCAGGCTCGTGCTGCAGATATTAAGCTTCTGGCCCCAGGAAAGCACTGGCCAAACGAGTGGCTTTAGTACAGAATTACATCAGAAACACCAAGTAAAGTGAAACAGATTCATTCTGGTAGCACAAGTAGAAAGGTTTGAATTATCCAGCAATTGGCCAACCCAGTTGCATCAAAGCACTCTGTGGTCCTGCTCAGGATTTCAGTCATGTTACAAGGAGCAGCTGCTGCTCCGGGAAGCATGTTTCAGTCCAGGCAGGATCAAGCCCTCAGAGTTCTGGTGCATGTTTCAGAGAAATCAGCCTCAGCCTTAGGTATCCAAGTTGGCTGTCGTAAATATTTATTCATTAAAGAAAGTCCGCCTTTGCTCCTGGTGCGCTTTCATAGCCTTCTAAAGACTCACGAACAAAGGAAATGTATGGCCAGGGTAGGGGGAGGAGGAATTAGGAGGAATTTCCTCCCTTTCCTTATAAGTTAAAAAAAAATTACAAAACCAGCTTGCCTTGTGGAAAATAAACTTGTCCAGTTTTGTATACATGTGTTTACTGTACAAACTTTCAGTGACTCAGATGTGAATGCGCCTCAGGTTTGTTATGTGTTTTGTTTAGTTTTCTAACTCTCCCTGAGAAAACATGGGCTACAGTTCAGGCCGCTGTCTATCCCACCCAGTACATTGCAGGGGATGCACAGTAAAACCCCAGTCCTGCGAGTGTTTATGCATGCATGAATAGACCTGCATTCACTGGGCTTTTTCATGCATGTAATCGTCCACAGGATCAGGGCCTCAGGCACAGCGCAGAACTTGGGTTCGTACATTTAATTCAGGCTGGAATTTGTTGCATTATTTTGACATAAATTGTTCATCTCATTTAAGAACTCACTGCTGCATTCAGGCCAGCATTCCCAACTGGACAGAACTGATTTTAAGCAAGCTTTGAGGCTACCAATCTCCTTTTCCTTTCCTGTCAGCAGTGATCTCCGTCAGACCCAATGTGCTTCCTTTTTAATCATCTTGCTTCTCCCGCAGCTCTCTGATTAGGTCACATTTCAATTTGTGCCCGCAGAGTTGCTCCCATGTTAGTGGCTGGCAACGTTACAAACACAATTTCTTGGCGTTCACGACTGAACCAACTCAAAGACCCCCAGGTAACTACACACAGTTGGGAACTGTTTCATGGGTTTGAGCTATTTCTGCTTCCTTGTGATGCATAAAGAGAAGCTATGATTGGGCTGATAAGGTGCATTTGATTTTTTTTGGATCTTTACCTGGGAACAACTTGTCTCTCATTTTGCTCGCCTGGAAAAATTTATTGTGACTTCAGATGCCTTAATTGAGGGCCTGAGGGTGTTGACCTTCAGCAGCAGCCCCACATCCATCAGTCATTGAGGTTAAATGGTGTGCGGTATTAAAAAACCAAAAACATTATCTCAGCATTTGTCAGTCCCTTGAATTATGTTTCAATATTTCAATTCAATGAATTCATTTCATTCATTCAGCAGCTGGCAGGGGGTAGGGAGAAAAGAGCCCCCTGAACCCACCTGCTGTCAATCTGGGGGGCTGGGATGGATCCCAGAAGCCACAGGTGAGCAGCACTAGGCAGCCTGGGTGTTAAGCCTTGACTCAGATTGTATTTGCATTTTTGGGGTTCTGACCTTTTTTTTGTGATGAGAAGTCCCCCCTGGATGAAATAAACCTTCACCTCATTTAGCTCACGGTCATCTGAGTGAAGCTGTCAAAGACAGAGCAGTTGTCTAGGGATGGCAAAGACAAATGGAGCAAGGAGGACCTGCCCCAGGATCAGTTTTGAACCTCCAGAGGTCAGAGGGAGCTTCTTGCCATCCTAATAGGGCTAAAGGAGGAGTTACTAATGCCAAACCCTGGGATGTGGGGAGGAACTCTCTTTGACAGGTACAAGGTTATGTTAGGACCCCCATTCCCTGCCAGCCACAGGAAGCCCACAGATATCCAGTACCTCCAGGCAAACTCCCAAGTGACACTTCTACTGCATACAAACATTTTGGTTACCTGTCTGTTCAGGAACAGAAATACATGAAAACTACAATCCAGTTTCATGGGCTCTTGGTGGCACACTGTTTATTGCTCCCAGAGGAACAGTAAGGATTCTTGAAAGCAGATGGATTCAGATGCTCTGATGATTTGCTATAGAAGGAAAACAATAGGCCAGAATTTTTTCAAAATAGAAAATGCATTCATTGCACAAGTAAATCCCATCTCTATGCATTAAGTGGGACAAGATGGACAATATTTTGCAACACCTTTTGCAGATGCAACTGAATAAAGGGTTTTCCTGATACAGTAATCACAAAAAAATCGAACATGAGCAAGGACTTAAAAATTAAGATAATCACAGAATGGTTGAGATTGGAAAAGGGTTTTGGAGGTCATCTGGTCCAACCCCCCTGCTCAAGCAGGGCCACCTACAGCTAGTTGCCCAGGACCGTGTCCAGATGGCTTCTGAATATCTCCAAGGATGGATTCTCCACCACCTCCCTGGGAAACCTGTGCCAGTGCTAGCTCACCCTCACAGGTGAGGAAAAAGTAAATCCTGATGTTCAGAGGGAATCACCTGTGTTTCATTTAGTGCTCATTGCCTCTGGTCCTGTCATTGGGCACCACTGACAAAAGCCTGGCTCCACCTTCTTTGCACCCTTCCTTCAAGTATTCATATAGATTAATAAGTTTCCCCCTCTGATTTCTCTTAGCCAGGTTAAACAGTCCCAGCTCCCACATCCTTTCCTCATAGGAAAGATGCTGCTATCCCTTAATCATCTTCATGGTCATTTCTTGGACTCTCTCCAGTATGTCCATGTCTCTCTCATACTGAGGAGTCCAGAACTGGACACAACACTTCAGGTGTGGTCACTGGTGCTGAGCAGAGGGGAAGGATCACCTCCCTTGACCTGCTGGCAATGCTTTGTCTAATGCAGCCCAGGACACCACTGGCCTTCTTTGTCACAAGGGCACATTGCTCGCTCATGTTCAACTTGGTGTCCACCAGGACCACCAGGTCCTTTTCTGCCAAGCTGCTTTCCAGCATATCCTGGTGTCCCGCAACATATACTGGTGCCTGGGGTTGTTTCTCCCCAGGCGAAGGGCTTGGCATTTCCCTTTGCTGAATTTCATGATCTTCCTGTCAGCGTATTTCTCCAGCCTGTTGAGGTCCCTCTGGATGGCAGCACAACCCTCTGGCATATCAGCCACTCCTCCCAGTTTTGTGTCATCAGCAAACTTGCTGAGGATGTACTCTGCTTCATCCAGACCATTAACAAAGATGTCAAACAGGACCACATCCAGTATTGACTCCCAGGGTATACTACCAATGATTGGCCTCTGACTAGACTTCACGCCACTGATCGCCACGCTCTGGGCCCAGCCATTCATCCATTTTCAATCCAACTCACTGTCTGTTCATTCAGCCCATATATCAACAGTGTCAAAGTCTCTACTGAGGTCCAGGCAGACAACATCCACAGCTCTCCTCTCATTTACCAGGCCAGTCACTTCACTGTAGAAGTTTATCAAGTTGGTCAAACATGATTTCCCCTTGGTGAAGCTATGCTGACTACTTCTGATTATTTTCTTCTCCTAAATGTGCCTTGGAATGGTTTCCAGGATTAGCTGCTCCACCACTTTCCCAGGGATCAAGGGGAGGCTGAACAGCCTGTAGTTCCCTGCGTTCTCTTTCTTGCCCTTCTTGAAGATAAGCGTGACATTTGCTTTCCTCCAGTCTTTGGGTGCTTCTCCTAGTTGCCATGATCAAACATTATCAAGAGTGGCCATGACGTCTGCCAGATCCCTCAGCACTTGTGGGTGCATCTTATCAGGGCCCATGCACATATGTATGTCCAGTTTGCTTAAATATTCTCTGACCCAATCGTCTTCCATTAAGGGTATATCTTCCTTGCTCCAGCCTTTCCCCCTGGTCTCTGGAACCTGGGATTCTTCAAGGTCGGTCCTGCTGGTAAAAAACTGAGGCAAAGAAGGAATTCAGTGCTTCAGCCTTTTCCAAATCCTGTGTAATCAGGTTCCCCATCTCATTCAGCAATGGGCTCACATTTTCTCTGGACTTTGTTTTGTCACCTAAGTACCTATCAGAGCCCTTCTTGTTGTCTTTAGCATCCTTGGCCCAATTCAATTCCATTTGGACTTTGGCTTTCCTAACCCCTGGATGCTCAGACAATGTCTTTGTATTCCTCCCAGGTTACCTGTCCTTGCTTTCACCCTCCGTATGCTTCCTTTGTAGTTCAGCAAATGGAAGGTGCAACAAAAGATATTTGCTTCACTGCGTGGAATAGTCTCCATCAAAAATGAACCTGAATAAACTCAAAATAAACTGAAGTCATTACTAAGATTGAGAAAATACAAAATCCATGAAGAATTTTTATAAGCAGAGCACCCACATTACTTCTCCACATCTCTAGAGAAGACTAAAAGAGAACATCAGATGGCCTAGCCTGATCTCCTGTAGGTCAGCGTTACACCTGGATTGAAACCAATGTATATACATATACACACATCAAACACATGTATATACACATCAAACTATACAACTAAAACCAAACTATACAATATAAATATCAGGTATTATATAGCATGTGTAATAAAGGCTTCTCTTTAAAGGCTAGTGGGCCCTTGGCTTTGATGAGTTAACATATTTCAGAGGGTGTGTATCTGATTCATGATTAAAGCTTATATATTTCTAGCACCAGAAGAAATTAAACCAATTTGCTGATCCTGTAGGTAGTCTGGTGTTAGAAAGAACAGTTGTTTCTTTTTACATGGTAAACTCAGCAATCATAGGTGGAGGAGAATTAACCCACATCAAAAAACAGAACCAGTTTTCCTAAATGAAATTTTGTAATGTGAAAGAAGTACTTTAAAGAAACTAATGAAGCCTAAATATTGCATCACAATTTGTGCTATTAATGTCAGTATCATCACTTTAAAATTCAGGTTACTATAGATATTATATTTTTCAGAAAACCAAAGTAGGTCAAAAGGAGAGCGCCATAAAAACCAGACGAGCTCATGTCAGGGTGTATTTTCAGCTGCAGCATTTTCTAGTGTAAACCCCAGGTAGCAGCATATAGTACAACTTCTGCGTTTTAAGCTGTCCAACACTTTCAAGAAGACTAATATATCCACTTTGATTTTCATGAAATTCAGAACATAAAAGATCAAATACACTCAATAACTGACACTAAATGTCAATGACATACCAGCAGAAAGGAATTTTTTTCCACATGAAAATGGTATGAACAGAATGTGTTGGGAATAATGTCATTGCCTACAACAAGCCCTTTTCCCAAGAGCACGCCTCTTCTAACAAATGCTGAAAATGGGCAATACAAGGGGCCTATCTCCCCATTTTCATGCTTTGTTGTGCAATCTGTACAGGTACCACCTTTGGGGCATTTTGGTTTTATTTTTGTGCTCTAAATCACAATGCCTCCCTAAAAGCATTGTACTCAGTAGTAGGGTTCTGTTTAGAGGGTACACAGCTCCCAGCAACATTTGGAGGGAGATCCTAAGTGGCTCCAAAATATGTAAATGTGCCATTCCCATCTACCCATGAAACTGGCACGATGTCTTGCCCTTCTTCCCCCTGCAGCCTACGCAGTCTACATCCAGGAGACCTTATCCCACATCACTCCACCCCATATCCCACCCCTGTGCCACCATGACCTCCGCCACTCTCGTATCCCACATCCCCCAGGGCCTCTCTGATGCAATTCACCCTCCTACTTCACATTGGTTCCTTCCCAGGCCAAGAGTGCATATGGAGCTGCCAGGACCAGTCAGGCACCACGTCTTGTACAGCCAGCATTGGATGGATGCAGCTTTTTAAACTTTTCAGAGGTTTACACCACATTTGGCTCCCGCTTGTCCTTCAGACTGATCCTGGTATCCAGGCTCAGCTACCTACAACTTCTCAAATGTATGAGAAAGGCCACTGTCTGCTATCCCCTTCTCATCCGCTCCAGGCAATAACTCCTGACAAAGGTTTTCCAAAGGGCTGCACCAACATGCTGCCTGCCCTTGCTCTGTGCCAAGGCAGGCCACCTTCACTCTGTGTGTGGATGAAGAGAGGAGTCGAGAGGAGGTGGAAGGAAGCTCCCTGTTGAATACCGCAACTTAGTATCCACTCAGTAACGTGTCTAAGCTCGAAAGAAGTCTGTCATAGATGACAAATTTGCTGAAGGTAATGGGTAAATGTTTGCATTAACGGTTAATAACTTATGCCAAGGTTTTCAAATGCAGTTGGTGATTTTGCGCGTTGCTGTTCTTATCTGCTGCGCATGATATGCTGGTGCTTTGGAGGCCTGCTTTGAAGAGGAGAGGTACAACCTCTCTGAAAAATCAGGCTGGCACCAAAACGAGTGTCTCCCAACATCCTTTTTCAAAGGCTTGCCTGGCTTTCATAATCCTCAGAGGCATCCTGGGCGCCTGCAAAAAAAGCTGAATCTGCCTTTTCATAGCCAGGATGTATCTTACCATCATTCTGCCCTGCCGGTGCTCGTGTTTGGAACAGCAGAAACAGGCCAGTGAAGTGTGTGCATGAAGCACTGATACGCCCATGAGGTTTCTAAAAGCATCAGCAGGAGACATCTGCAGTCTCCTACAGATGCACGAATAAAATTGAAAGCTGGACACTGCTCACCTCCCACAGGAATTTCGCCTATTTACACAGACGTTTGGGTCATCTTGCTTACAAAGGTACAGATCTGACAACAGGCAACAAAATAAGCAGCCAATTTTCAAAGAGAACAATGGCAATTAAAACGTGCTAGCCAGGGTGATGATTTCTTACCCACTCAGTATTTTTGAGGAGGGGAAAAGGCCCACCTTCCCCAGGCTGCTGCCTCCTTAGTAGCCTGCCCTGACGGTTACAACCTGCCTCTCAAACACTCCCATGTTTTGAATCCAAGCAAAAACTTTGGCAGCTGTAAACCTAGCACGAGCTTGTTTTAAATGATGAGAGGAAACAGGCTGACAGTGAGCTGATTAGAAAGCTCTTAGAGCCCTCTCGGCTAAGTGGAGAGAAAAGGACAACTTTCTTCATGTGCTGCCAGAGAGGGGACACAGGGGCACCCAGAGCCCAGCTTGCTGTCCTCAGCAAGATCATGAGGATGTGGGAAAGGACCATTTCAGGGAGGCTGAGCTGCCCTCACCAGCCTGCCCCTTCCTGACAGCCTCTGCTGTGGAGATAACGAGAGAGGAAATAACAAAACACTATGGTGAACACTAGATGAATTTGAAGAGACAACTGCAAGCTGTTTCCTGGCCCCAGCCTTATCTAGACTCCCAGAAAATAACCCTTTCTCTGTGGTCAATAAATAACCCATTATGACTGGGGTGAAGTCTCTGGTTTAACTTCTACCACTGAGGGCTGAGTAGCAGAACGTGTTTCCCATGAAGAACAGGGCCAACTGTATTTCTAGCCATGCTTTGAAGCAGATGGGAAAGACTCTGCAGAACCCTCTCGCCAGGAGTGTGTGGGTTAAGTCAATGCTATTTAAGTGCATTGTAGAAAATGAAGAGGCAGAGCTAAGATGAGAAGAAAGGGTTAAAAGGATGGACTCAAAAAGCCGCGTAGAGGTTATTGAGTGGACAAAGCAGCAAGCATTAAAAATAATTTGGCCAAAAAATAAAAATAAATACAGAAGGAAATTACTTCATCACAGCCCACACTGCGTTATCAGTATGAAAGCTCTGGGAGCTGCTTTTCTTTCCAAAACGGCAGCTGATAGCTGATCTAAACAAAAGGTCATCAGGGCAGCGAGGGGACAGGAGGGAGGCTCAGGGAGGGGATGAATAGAAGATGTGCCAGAGCAGCAAGGGTTTAAGGCCACAGGAAACCCCATGGCTGCATGCACTGATCGGCAGCACCGGCTACAGGGGCAGGCAGCCTCCTTCAACACCCCCTGCAATGAGACCCTAAAATCCATCTGTGCTGAACAAGATGTGCCCTAGCTCAGATGTCTTCTCTGACCTGTTGCCTAGCATGCCTCTGCTTATCACACTTCCAACTTTACAGCCCAAGCCACAGGTTTCACTGGAAAGCCACCGCTTGCTGCTCTGCAGCGACAGCCCAGCAGCAGTCCGAGGGCAGCAGTTCCCCAAGGCAGCACCTCTAAAGGCTGTGTTTGCCCAAGCAGAGCAGCTTACTTCCCACTGAAAATTTCACACAATTTGGGTTGGGTTTGCATTTTCATTATGGTTTTTATCCAGCTGTAAGAATACAGTGAAACTTGTGTGAGTCCACCATGTTACGTCCCTACCTGTCTTAAAGGACCACCCCTAGGGTATCCTCAAATTTACTAGCTGCAGCTTTACTCTACCCCTGCAAGAAAACGACCTCTGTGAAGCAATCAAGTTTTTGCTGGTCCCCTGAGCAGTCAAGAAGGCAATTTGCACTGCAGTTCATTCCTATAACCTTCATAAAGAATAAAAAAAAAAAAAAAAAGAAAGGAAAAAAAAATCCTGCTCACTCCCAACTACAAAAACAGTGAGGCAAAATGCAGCTCAGCCACTCAGTGGTACCTATAAAACCAACCATCTTAGATGTAAGTTTGGTTTGGGGTTGGGGATACTTTTTCCTGTATAGTGAAATAACTGGGAGTAATAGTCATAAAATATTTCATTGAGTTTCCTGGGGTCTGAAAGACATCTGGGAGGATTACAGGAGGAATACCATGTGCGGTAGCTATGCTTGGAGCCGTCTCGATTTACGGCTCCATCCGTAATTGCTGCAGATTGTCCAAAGCAGATACTGAAACTGTCCCTGAAGTTGAGCAACACCAATGTTGTGGCTCAGCAGCCAAACTCCACGCTGGGACATGCCATGATCTGCTTTACCTTTCTCTCTCCTTGACTGAATCCACCTTTTCCCAACCCTTTTTATTTTTCTCATTGTCCCAGTTAAACTGTGCATCAGGTGTTTCCACACTGGCCCCGGAGCAGAGGGAAGCAGAGGAGGAAGGAATGGGGCTGCGTGCAGCCCCACCAGGATACCAGCCCCCAAGAGACACTACCAGTGGCTTGGTCACACTTTGGAGCAAAGCTGGCAGCAGCGAGGTGCCCTGTTACTAGGGCAGTGGGCTGCTCTTTCCAAGACACCACCAGTCCCTTTTGCAAAGTGTCACAGAGAGGGTGAGCAAGGAGGACACAGTGACACAGCTGTGCTTATAGCCATGATGTACTTTCTCATCCTTTCTCCTAATTTGGCTCTTTCCATATTGCAGCCTTATGGCACTATCTGAGAAACTTTATCATAGTTTTGTTGAAACATAGCCCTGTATTAAGCAGGGATCCTGGAAAAAGTCAAAGAGGGGGAGAAAGATTCATCAGCACACAGACACATTTTTGCAGAGGCAGATGACCAGTTCTCCACAAAGCATCCAGAGATTTCTCGGTATTCCCAGTCAGCATCCATGCCTCCAGCTGACTTCCCATAAAAATGCTGAAGGGTCTTTGATCTCAGGGTACACATCCTTATGAGAAGGAGAGGGGTAAAATTGCAGAGGTCGAGCAAACACTTGACAGTAGTTCCTGCAGCTCCTCAGACCTCAGCCAGCCTTTGAGGTCCTGTGCCAGCGACTGCAGATTTAGTTTGATCAGTCATGAGTTGAAAAGGCAGAGCAGAGCTGCTCAGGTCAAATCAGATGCTTAACTCTGCTTGCCTTTTATGATGGGTGGGGAAGTTCAGTAAAAATTAGGATGATAAGAAAGAACAACAGTAACAAACAAACAAAAAAAAGACTAATGAGAAATTACATACTGAAGGCATCAGCCTCCCTGTTACACATCATCGGATTTTGGATATCAGTTAATGGCTCAGCCAGTTTCCCAACTCAGCCTCATCGAATTCCCTAGATGTGGCAAAAAATTTAGAAGTGTTTAATTGGAACACATTATATCCCTGACTTTCCAGCCAACACACATAACACGGCTTTTGCATTTTACAATCTATTATTTTTTCTGATGCTAGAACAGAGCTTCAACCCTGAGGGGGATAAAACTAGTCCAAATGATAACAGCTTAAATGGCACTAAAAATAAACAGAAGTTCAAACAGATATTCTTTACTTATGTTTCTGACAAATTCCTCTGTGAGAAAAGAATTTCAGGCTGTAACAGAGGAGTCAGATCTTTACTTGTTCCTGCCTTCCCATTGACTCAATGCATATGGAATATTCATGTAATGGTTCTTCCTCTGAGAAACCTAACCTATCCTAAAATGCCATGGAATCAAAGGGGTGGATTCCCCTCCTGCTTACCTCTGCCAGAACACCCCTCATATAAACAGCTCTCTGCAGATGTGTATAAGCAAAACAAACTGTCCCCTATCAACCATCTTGACTGTATGAAAGAGAAAGAGCTTTTCTGTGCATTGGGTCTTGCTACTACCTAAAGCACTGGGCTTATTCTGGAAAAAGAAATCAGCCATCAAGAATCTAAGCTGGGGCTTGATAGAAAGGCAGAGCATGTAAACTGAGTAATGTATAGCTGAAAAAGCAGTGGTTTGGTTCCCCTCCATCAGCCCACCTCTCAAGAAGGGACACATGCCAAAACACTGACACCAGGTACGTAGGAACAAAAGGAGAATGCTGCAAATGGAAACCTGTAGCCAGCAGACAGTGCATAGTAGACTTTGTCTATTAGCTAGGACCCAGGAGAATGACATGTATAAATAGAAGCAATAACCTGGTGATGGGCAACACCCCAAAAGTTTAGTCCAGAGACAATATCCCAAGTTATCTGTCAAAGCTTCCCTGGAGCTAGGGTGACAATCTCTCCCAAGTAGACATTTCTAGTAAACACAGGCCTTCCTGGGCTGGGATCTGCAGGAGCCCTGCAAATGAGACCTCTCCTGGGTGTCTCAATGCATGTCCTTCCACAGCAAGTGCAGACCAGCGGGTGATGCCCAGTTCTTGATACAGCCCACCTTGTAGGGATATGATTCACCATGTCATTATCTGGTAGCTCAGGTGAATATGGAAGACAGGGAAAAGCTACTGAGTCTCAGTAAATAGAATAATTTGCAGAGAGGACAAGTCACTGTTAACCCTTTGTTTGAAAGAAGAAAGGAAGCCGTAAGCTGGAGTGGCTGGGGGCTGTGATGGAGAGGGTGCAGCAGAAAATTGTTAAGGTTTTATTCACAGGTGTCTCTGCTTTATGTGTCCCCATGTTGTGAGGCATGGAAATTCTAGGGCAATTTGCATGGTAGGAAGAAGAAGAGACAGGCAGAACAGCTGCCATGTTTACTAGGAGGTGTATTTCAAAACCAGTTTGCCAAATATGCTTTGCAAGTACATTTAGCCACAGACAAAAGGAACTCATTCCTTCACCAACTTCTGTGGTGAAAATTGCTTCATGATTTATCCCATGTCCATGTGCCAAGCACACTCCTGATACAAACCCCAAAGTTACACACCCATGCACACGTGTGGGCACGTACACCCCCACATGCAAAGACATCCCACTATGGGCATAAAATAACTTATGAAAATGGTTAGTTATGTTTTATCTGGAACTAAAACTAAATCTGGAGGTGAAAAGACAACCAAAAAAGCCATAATATTGAGAGTCCTGAAATAGGAAACATCCGTCTGCAGAGGAGGGCACCATCTGCCCTGATGGTGAGCAGTGGTACAAGGAGATGAGTGTCCAGGCTCTGCACAGGACTGGGGACACAAGCCACCCGACTTGACTTTATATTTCCTCTTGCTCGTTATCCTGGAATACTATTCATTCATAAGTATACGTACAGTGCTCTACATGCTCCACCAGGACTATACATGTCCAACAGAGACAGAAAGATGGCTGAAAATGAAAAGACGCATAGATAGTTACTCAGGAATCCCATCAACAAAATCATTTTGCAGCATTGGAAAGTGGTTTTGGTGTTTGGCTGTGGTGACACACAGGCGCAGGGAGGAGCTGGGGCTCCCAGTTAAGCTACAAAGAGATCTGATCAGCAATGAATGGATCTTTAGCTTGTTATAGTCAATGGGAGAAAAGGATCAGTTGAAATCCATATGGTCTGGAAGACCCTCAGGTGAAACTAAGGCTTTCCAGAGGTCCAAAGAATATAAAAGGAAAAACAAACAAAAAAAAACCCCAACATGTAAAATAGGCAAAGGAACAAAAAGAACATGACAAAGAGGAGAGGGGAAAGCTTGCTCAGAAGGAAATGGGCAAGTTTTATTTTTGGCTGTATGTTTCGTTGTATAAAGCAAACACTACATAACGGACACACTAGTGCTCCAAAACCCACATCTCACAGATACCATTAGCTCAGGACATTCACAGCATGTATAAGCTGAAAAAGACAAATATATACTTTGTGTAATCACAGTCCGAGTAAAGACTGCAGAGACCATTACCACACCAAAAGGATAATCCAGCCAACCACAGTCTCGTAGGTTATAAAAAACTGCATTCGAGAAGGTCCATTAGGCTCCACAGAGCTCTTGAAATGACAGAAATGACAGGAAAGCGAAAGCATTTCTGAACTGAAGGGCCAAATCCTGCTCACCAGTCACACAACAGTGTGAGCTATGTGTAATTATGTGAGGACAGAAACATAAAGAACAAGAAAATAATGCTCTTTAAAACCAGTAATTGTTTCCTATGATTTCACAGAGCTGTGTTGAATAAAATGCATTTGTTATATTATGACAGCGGGTCACAGAAACCATAGTAAGAGAGGAAAATACAGGAAGATTATACATTGCAAGAAGACATAGCTGCAGTAAAGATGAACATAAAAAGCAAAACTGAATATAGATCTAGAATTTCTAAATTACCCTTGGCCCAAATGTCTGGCTTACCACTGAAATAGTATAATTATAAAGCTGGCATAAAACAGGACACGGATCTAGTTACTAATTTCTTGCTAGCAATAGCAGCAAAACACTTTCTGCCAGTAGCGGGTCTCTTGACAAAAACCTTGTGTCTTCTACATGATGTGACCTATAGGGAAACTGGTTTTAATCAGGCAAATCTTTAAATGGTATGCAGTTGTGGTCACTCCTCTCAGATGTCAAAAGAAACAGAGGAGAAAGTGGGGGAAAGGGAAGGGGGGATCTCCACTGCAATTTCTGCTTTAACATTTCACTTTCTTCAAAATGCACAGTGGAATTTGTAGGTTTAGGAGATTGCCTTTGTCATGCAGGCTGGTCACAGCAGCAGTGTGGCCACATGAGCCAGGTGAAAAAAAATCAGTACTACTAAAATAAAACCTCTTCCTAGTAGTAATGTTTTAACCCTGTGCTTCATTTCAATTTTGACTGCAAATACAGGGATCTTTTCATGGCAGCACTTCTGAACTCAGTCACTCTAATCTCTGTTTTCCAGCACATGCTTAAGCCTAAGCACATGAGATACACCACTGAAGCCAACAGCACAGCTCCTGCACCAAGACGTTAACCATGTGTTCAGGTGTCTCACTGGGTCTGTCCAAAGAGCTTGGACAGAAAACAATTTAAATAGCTTTCTTTCTCTCTGGTAGGCATCCATGAAACAGCAATCAGTGGAACGGTGTGAGTGAATTAATATTTAAATGTCTTACACCATATCATAGTCTATAAAAAGTTTAAGGTTGTGGGGAGATTTTTGTCTAGCCTTTTTACCACTGAAAAACTGTCTTCAACAAAAGTGGACTTTTTTGCCATGTTTCTGCCTTCTACTGAGATGTTTGAGCTTTTGACAAAAATTGGAACCCCTGAAAACCTAGTAACCTGGCTGCACTGAAAAGTGTACAAATTATGTTAAAAAAAGCTTCTAATCATAGAATGGTTTGGGCTGGAAAGGACCTTAAAGATCATCTAATTCCAACCCCCCTGCCATGGGCAGGGACACCTCCCACCAGCCCAGGTTTCTCAAAGCCCCATCCAGCCTGGCCTTGGACGCTTCCAGGGACGGGGCATCCACAGCTTCTCTGGGCAACCTGTTCCAGTGTCTCAGCAGCTTCACAGTGAAGAATTTCTTCCTAATATCTAATCTACATCTACCCTTTCTTAGTTTAAAGCCATTCCCCCTTGTCCTGTCACTACAGGCCCCTGTAAAAAGTCCCTCTCCAGCGTTCTTGCAGGCCCCTTTAGGTACTGGAAGGTGCTATATGGTGTCCCCGGAGCCTTCTCTTCTCCAGGCTGAACAACCCCAACTCTCTCAGCCTGTCTTCATGGCAGAGGTGCTCCAGCCCTCTGATCATCTGCATGGCCCTGCTCTGAACTCACTCCAACAGGTCCATGTCCTTCTTATGCTGGGGGCCCCAGAGCTGAACACAGTACTCCAGGTGGGGTCTCACAAAAGCGCAGTAAAGAGGAGAGAATCACCTCTCTTGACCTGCTGGCCATGGGTCAACCCAGGATACGGCTGGCTTTCTGGGCTGCAAGGGTACATTGCCTGGGTCACATTGAGCTTGTCAACCAACACCCTCAAGTCCTTCTCCTCAGGGCTGCTCTCAATCCATTCTCTGCCCAGCCTGTATTTATACTTGGGGTTGCCCTGACCTGCATGCAGGACCTTGCACTTGGCCTTGTTGACCTTCACAAGGTTCACACGGGCCCACCCCTCAGGTCTGCCAATGTCCCTCTGGATGGCATCCCTTCCCTCCAGCACGTTGACCACACCATGCAGCTTGGTGACATCGGCAAACTTACTGAGAGTGCACTCCATCCCAGTGTCCATGTCGCTGACAAAGACATTAAACGGTGCCGATCCCAACACTGATCCCTGAGGAATGCCACTTGGACATCAAGCCATTGACAGCAACTTTTTGAGTGGAACCATCCAGCCAATTCCTTACTCACTGAGTGGCCCACCTGTCAAATCCATAGCGCTCCAGTTTAGAGACAGGGATGATGTGCAGGACCATGTCAAGAGGTTTGCATAACTCCAAGTAGGTGACATCAGTTGCTCTTCCCTTATCTACCAGTGCTGTAACCCCATTGCAGAAGGCCACCAAATTTGTCAGACATAATTTCCCCTTAGTGAAGCCATGGTGGCTGTCAACAATCACCTCCTTATTTTCCATGTGCCTTAGCATAGTTTGCAGGACAATCTGCTCCATGACCTTGCCAGGCACAGAGGTGACACCAACAAGCCTGTAGTTCCTCAGTCTTCCTTTTTTCCCTTTTTAAAACTAGGGGCTACATTTCTCCTTTTCCAGTCAGCGGAAATGTCACTAAACTGCCATAACTTCTTCAATATGATGGGTATTGCCTTAGTCACTTCATCTACCAGTTCCTTCAGGAACCATGGAAACATGGAAGCATCTCATCAGGTCCCATGGATCTGTGCACCTTCAGGTTCCTTAGATGTTCTTGAACCATATCTTCTCCTACAGCGGGTGGTTCTTTGTTGCAGCACAAACTAGCAGGCTGCAACAAAGCTTTTGCTGTTGGTCAGATTCTACTGTCCATGCTGTTTCTCCTTCCTTCAGCAGTCAGACCACACCACTCCTCCTCTGCCCAACCACCTACCCCACCATTCTCAGTGCTATTTAACTACTTAGCAGGAATGAGCTGCAGCTGCACATCATCCATGTCAATCAACCCACTGCCTTTGAGGCAAGGCCACAGCTGCATGTTATTAATGTTAATCAACCCACTGCCTTCATTACTCTACAGTTCTTCATTCTCCCAGTCCCTACTTTTGCCTTCTGTGATTTGGGTGGTGTGGCTGGAGCACCTGCTACTGAAGACCGAGGCAAAGAATTCATTGAATACCTCAGCCTTTCCCATATCCTAGGTAACCAGGTCTCCCATTTCCTTCTGGAGAGGACCCAACATTTTCCCTAGTCTTCCTTTTATGACCAATCTACCTATAGAAGCTTTTCTTGTTGCTCTCGCAGATCCGTCTCCAGGCTTTGGGTGTCTATTGCTGGCACTGACATCAAACTGATAGGATTGGGATGGATTGAGGTTCCCCTCCCCCAACAACTTTAGTTTAAAGCCCTCTTCTCCAGCTTGGCAAGCTTATGACTGAAGATGGTCTTCTGCTCCTCTTAATCTTCTGATGAAGACAATATTCTGTGCAGAGCCAAATTCCAGTCATTTAACTGTTGAGCTGAAAACACTTTCTCAGGCAACACACTGCAATCAGATTAGTATTAGAAAATCATAGCCCATTTTATATCAACCAACCCAGTTTTAACCACGGTTTGGCAAGCGTGTGCTCTGTGCTTGGTATTTAAAATGCTATTTATTCACGTGTATGTATGCCTATTGTGTATATACATTTCCCTGTTATTCTGCCTTGGGTATGTTGAGGGCCCTCCACATGCCCAAGAGCTGCCAGGGTGCTTAAGCATTTATGACCTGTGATTCAGAGTGGGTCTGAAGGTCATTAAAAGCTGGGTGAGGAAGCGGTTCATGCGACAGCCAGTTTACCGTGATTGATTGTTGTGCTGTAAAGTATTAGGAAACCTCCCTATTAGCTGTTTTTCTCTACACACAAGCAGTGGTGAAAGCCATGAGGAGCAGCTGTGCCACAGCACAGGCGTAGGCAGCACTTGTCCCTCCAGCTTTTGCAAATGGTTTTCTGAGTAACGTCACAACACTGCTGCAATGTTGAAAAAAGGTCACGAGGCTGACAGATGATTTTCAAAAGCAAATAAAACCCAGGAGTTAAAAAAAAAAAAAAAAAAGCTTTTTCTCTTACAAAAAAGTCCACATGCACCTCCACAGCCATGCAATAAAAGAGGTCATTGAACTGCGCTTTGCCAGGCTCGTGGGCAAAGGTGATCCATGACTACCTCCTCCCTCCAGCAGTGAACAAAGAGGGCATTGCAGATGTCTAGCAATGAGCACCCCACGCTGCCTGCATGTCCCATCCCACTCTGGGTAGAGTTATAATTTTGTCAGGACAGAATTAACTCCCTCTAGATAATATTGGCAGAGCCTTGCCCCAGTGGTGCCTATGGGCCTGCAGCCTGGGACTGTCCATTTACACTGCACCAAGCCCACCACCCACTCTATATCATCCTTTTGTCCAAAAACCCCTGAGCCTGTAACAGACATGCATCCATAAAACAACAACACAAAGTAGGTATCTCCCAGCACTTGATACAGGTAAGAGGAATTTGCTTCCATGCCTCACCATGTGGCTAGACATAATGTGTCCAGCAATAAGACCTCGCACACGGGACCTGTTGCACATGCATATTCTCACATAAGACCAGAATTGCACTGTAATGTGATTGAGGGCATTTGGGTTAATTAATAAATACAGCTGTTTGCATGTCCAGAAGAGGAGGAAGGAAAAAAGGCTCCCGCATGAGTCTTAAGTACTTTCAAAAGAGAAAGCCCTGATGGGCTGTTCCTCTCTCATATCTACCCTAAAATAGAGAAATAGGCAGCTCCACAATAACTCCTGAACTGGAGCACAAACAGCAGATCACGGGCCTTCTTCCTTCATGCAGCTTTGATCCCTTAATTCTTACTAAAATGCTCTATCACCAAATCCTGCTACACACCTACGGAGCAGCAGCCTAATCCTTGACAAGCAAGGGTCCCACTGCAAATGACTGCCCACCATCAGGCATAGCACCAAAGAATGAGTGGGATTACCCAAAGAGCCAAGACCATTTCTGAATAAAAGCAGCAGAATGTAATCTTTAGCACAGATCCCCCATATGGCATCTGCTCCCTCTCATGAGCTCAATTCTCAAGTTTGCCGTCTGTATAAAAAAGGCGTCTTTTCACTCTCTCACTTGTTTGCCCAGAGATGTCATTCACATCATTGCAAGGACCAGGCTGAGAGTCTTCAAAGGAAAAGGTTTGTTTAAGCAAAAAGACATCTCCTTTTGTCTGATGCTTTCAGATAAAGTAATTGACATTTTTTCTTCTGCTTAAAGTGGAACTTCAAATCAAGGAAAAAAGATTATCGAAAACAAACTCCAAACAGTCTGTTTCTAAAAGTCTTCTTTTCATTACTGAACAAAAGTGGCTTCTTACTTTTACCCGAATCTGGTATGGAGTCATTCTGTGTATCAGTAACACCAATCAGATGAAAAAATACTTTCTGCCAGAGCTGGAAAGTAAATTCTGTTAACCAAGAAAAGTTTGTTTGCATGGGCTTTGAGCCTTTTATAAGTTACATTCAGCCTTCCCTCTCCAATTATTATAGACATAAATTACAAGGTGAGCTAAAATATGTGGTCCTTTTTTTAGAGCAAAATGCTGGGGTTAGTTCTCTTGGTTGCTGCTGAAGAATAAATTGTATCATTATAGCCTTCTTCTGGGTCTTGTTATTCTGACTTTTTGACTCTTGCTCGCTGCAGTCTATACAATGCACAACTGTATTTGTTCACAAGGAATGCTTTGGTTCTTTTTGACTTTTTCCTTTCCACTTCCTAATGGTTTACATGTAGAAACAGAGCTTTTGAAAAATTACCTAACACATACTATGTTTAATGAGTACATTTAAACATACTTTAGCTACAAATCTTATCAGCTGATTATTTAACCTTTGTGGATAGGCTAAATATTTTCTTCGACACTTAAATAAATATGATACATGGTTCCTGTGGAAAGCCTAATGAGAAGGAAGTTGTTTTTAAACTTAAGTCAAGACTTCTCCTTCAATTTATTTTATCAGTATTTTTTTCCAAGTGATCAAAGCAAGCAGTTTGTATGGCAGACCTAAATTGCTAAAAGAAAAATTAAGTACTAAAATATTAATTCTACTGTACTTTATTTGAGGGATGGGGGTTGCATGCCAACTGGAAGGACAGTCAAGAATGTGCCGCACACTATGAAGCACATGGTATGAGGCGAGAAGTCAAATCCTGCTGTCTTTCAAGGTGGATTTAAATAATGAAAATCAAGATGTGTGTATGTCTTTCGGATTTTAATAACAACATAACATGTTTATGAAATTCATAGTGGTTTTCCTGGCCCCCATGAATGCCTTATGAACAAAGCTTCACTCAAGAGCATCAGCCTCCATGCATCAGCCTGAGCGCCTGGGAGTGGGCAAGCATCCTGTCAGGGTCATGTAAAAGGTGTGTGTGCACCTGAGGTTGCTCAACAGACATGGGCTGCAGTGCTTTCAGACACTTCAGATGCAGCGTGGGACCACTGCACCCCTTCTGATCTGCTGCCCCAGACTGGAGCAGGGCCCTGGTGCTCCACAGACACATGAGATGCAGGTGCTGCAAGGTGAGGGGCTGGCTCAGAGCACCTCCTGCCCCACATCAGAGACTTACGTATGTATGACAAACATGCTCACACACATAAACCAGCCACATATATCCACATAGTGGATATCAATAGCACCCACAGAGGCAGGAGACAGGTGGCCCAGGGCTAGCCAGAGCAGGAGGCCTCTTTGGGGCACAGCTCCTTTGATGGGGGTTCCCAGCCCTGCTCCCCAGTGCAGCAGCATGAACTGTCACAACCGTCCATGTCACAGATCTTTTCTTCTTGAAACCAAAACTCAACAGGCATACAGAAATCACCCCGAAAGCATGCAGGAGAAAACTTGGGCTTTACTTTGGGGCAGAGTGAAGGAGAATGTGAAAACACACTGATGTCATGAAAGAAAGAAGTTGAATAGGTCAAGAAGCAGAGATGTAAGCTTAAGGAAATGGCAAGGCACACAAGAAAAGATAAGGGAGATTGTATAAATAAATAAGCACACAGAAAGGAGCCGAGAGCACTGTGAACAAAGCCTTACTCTTGAGCTCAGGTTCACAGTCCCTTTTCAGCCTGAAAGCCCCTAGAAGGTTTCAGAGGAGTGGACCCTTTTGAAAATTGCACATAGGGACGTCACTGTATAACACCCGCAGACTTATTTTCCTTTGTTGCCTTTTGCAGATCAAGCAGAAGGAACCTGCAGGCATCCCCGCTCTCTCCCTGCATGAGCAAATCCTCAGCTGGAAGGATTCCTACTTCCATAATTAAAAATTAAAAGAAGCAAAACAGCAAAAAGGAAAACAAATAGTACAAGTGAGGCTGGGTTAGCATGCCTTTTGTACCCCAGTCTGTTTGGAGGAGAGAAATCAGAGAGGTGACTAAAGTAGTATTGGTTTAGTTACTGGCATCGTATGTCACCTCAACTCAGAAGCTTAAAATTAATGAGTGTACTTACAGAGTTTTAATTACTGTTCTTAACTCCAGAATGTAAACTTCACCTGCCCACAGGGAATCTTCACCGCTGGAGATAGCTGTTAGAAGCATGTAGGAATCCTGGAATAGGTTTGTATCTTTTCCACTGTGGTTGCTTTAATTTGCAGTGACATTTGTTAGATCATGTATTTAGAACCACAACAATTTTTATATCTTGTGTGCCAAAAGCAGGTACATACATCACAAGTGAAGCTAGGATGGTAGTGCAGCAGTTGCATGCCAGCCAGCACCAAACCCATATACTCACTGTGCTTTATCATTGCACTGAATATGATCCAAGGAAGCAAACTAGAAGCAAACTCATGTTTATTTATACCGATCAGCTGAAAGATGTGGCAGCAGAAAAGTCAGCACCAGCTCTACAAACTCACCAGTGTCAGGTTGTGTTGGTGGTTTGTTGGCCCATATGTATGCCTCCACATCTCCTTCTTGCACCAGCTAGTCTTTTCCATCTTCCAAGGGAAACTACAAGTATAAAAGTCTAATTTACACTACCTGACTTAGAAAGTGTAATGAGGTGCAGGAGTGATTAATGGGCCTTCTGGGCCTCACACCACTAGTTCTTGATGCTCACCCACAGGACAACAGGCCCTTCATGTGCCCCTGGGAGGAACTGTCAAGCTGGAAACACATACCGTAATTCATTCTCCTGTGAGCCTTCAGCCTCAATAGAAGCAACACATGTTTCAGGTATACGGAAATCAGCATCATGGCCTTAGTAGTGCTGGGGTGGGACTTGCGCAGCAGATTTTCGTTGCCTCTCATCTGGGACAACCTGGGTTGAAAACCTGTGCCCTTGCAGGCCACAAAAAAAAAAATTTGCGTGTGCTATAACTGCCTTCCAGACTCCACAGAGTAAATCCCTAGTTTGGAAGCGTTTTGAAGGAACGAACAATTGAAAACACAGAAACAAACTAAAACTGGAACAAAATGCAACATAACCCTAACAAAGGCAGCTTCTGCCTGTCTACCAGAATACCCTTATCTGATTTTACAGACAAAGGAAGTATGGGAAGATGTCATTTATCTGGACTAGAATAAACCATTTGATACTCTGCCAGATGGAAACTATTAGTTCAAGTAGAGAAAGTGGGGATTAAGATAAGAACTGCAAAGTAGTTAAGGAATTGGCTAAAAGGGAGATGACAGTGGGTTGAGCTGAAAGAAAATCACTAGCAGTTTTGCAAGAGTCAGTATCAATCCAATTTATTTCTTTAACAATTTTGGCTCAAAAGATTGTCTAATGAAACTTTCTGATAGCTAAGGTTGGGGAGCATTGTCCACACTGACAAGCAGCAGAATTTTATCTAAGAAGAGCCAAATAATCTTCAGAAACAATAGACATGGAGGAAATTTTACTATATAAGATAAAAGGGTGTGCACTTAGGAAATCATGAGTAGTGCTAACCACGTACATGACAACAAGCCAGCAATGTGGGCTGACCACTGGGAAAGGTAAATGTCACCTAGAATGAAGTAAAGTATTTCCACTACAGGAGGGAAAGTATTACTGAAATCAATAAAATGCTAGGCACTTGCAGGACCTCATCAAGAAGACCATGACCAGTTTTGGCCACCAAGGCTACATGTGTGCTACTAAAAGAAAACATCCTTCTGGCATGGAGGCCAAGCAGCATGGCACCAAGCATGTCTAAACCTCTAAAGCCTCCCACTTTCTCAAAAGAATCGGGCTCAAACTGCCTTTTAGCAATGGTCCCCAGCCTTTGCTAGCCCCAAAACCAAGCACAGGTATTGCCTGGAAGTGTTAATACAGTGAAAAACCATGCAGACAGTAAACCATGTGCAGGTGTCTTTGGCCTAATCCCTTGATCTGTTCACTCTTCTGGGGTGGACCTACCCCAATGGGCCCAAGATGTGTGTTGGATTAATGCATGCTGAAGAGGAAGGCTGCTTAGGATGAGGGGAAAACTGGAGAGCATCTTACAAGGGGAGATGAGAAGCACTTGTATCATCTAGCAACACAGAGGCTGAGGAAATAGATGATCGACATAAATAAAAACTAGGGGAGAAATATTTAAACCAAGAGACAACACCTGCCATGAGTAGATTAAGAGGGGCATAACAAGCTCATCCATTCATTCAGCATGGCAGAGTCCATATCCTGGATGTGTCCTCTCGCTTCAGACTTCTGTGGAGACAAACCATGTACATAAACCCAGCCTGGAGCTGAAACTCCTGGTTTTTCAGAAGTATCACTGAACACTGTATATTTCCATTAAAACAAAATGGTTTCAACAACAACAACAAAAAGGATTCAACAGAAAAAATCTTCTAGCTGCCAGACTTTTTCCATTCACCTATAAAACTCATCAGGGAAAAAGTTGCTATTTGACATTTAAATAAAAACTCTTTGCCTGTGATGCACTGTGGTGCAGTTACAAGGGCGTAGTCAGATATTTGCTAAGTAGGCTGTAGTTATAATTTTTAATTTCCTAGAGGCAACATTCCCCTTCACCTCCCCCAAACCCAGGTCTCCTATATGGCAGTGTCATGGGCTGTTGCCATGCCGCCAGCCAGCCACTGATCTTTTTTGAGAACAAACGTGTACTTATTATGAAGATTAAACTGGTGACACCATTTATCCACATGCCAGACACTGAGGGTATAGCATCACCATGCTGCTTTTGAATGACATTAACCTGACCTGGCCTGACCACACTCTTCACAACAGCACAGTTTCTCCTTAGCCAGAACCGGAGCTCGGATGAATTGCACTTTATTCATTATAAAGCCCTGAGCCTCCATCTCTCTGCACAGAACTTTCTGAATATTTCCTCAAGTTTACCAAATGTTTTCTTGTTCCCAAGCCACAGAGAAGCTGGTGGGGAACGGGGGTGGGGGTGAGGGAATCCCTGGCGCTGCAGCATCCAGCACTCTGCAAGGATTACTTCTTATAGCCCATAAGCCTGAAACCTTGCCAGGCTGGGAGGTCTCCCTCAAACCAGTGGATTTTGGACCTGCACCTCACAACATTAACTGTGGAAGAGGAAAGCATTGTCTAACAGAAACAAGCAAAGCAGATAGAAGTGCCCTAACATCGGAAAAACGTCATCCATAGGAGACATTGTGAGTAGTCTATGTGATGGAGCAAAGCAATGGTTTTGAGCAGCTGGCACCCAGGATGAAGTCTCGGGGGGGCTGAAACCACCTTTGGAGTGGAGAAAGGACAACAAATCTGATTGTCAGGAGCCTTTCTTGTTCTTGTTCTGTCCTGTTGTCAGGCATGCCAACTCCCCTCTCCTGGAGGGGAACCACAAAATCAGAGGTGGTGTTCTGCTCTCTCCCCTGCCTTCCTGCTTGCTACTGTCCTCTCCTTCCCCAGTATCCAGTGTGGTTCTCCTCACTGGCACAGGTTTTGCTGGCACCAGAACACCACCTGCACCTTGCTCCGGTGGCCTCATGTCCTCTGTTAGAAGGGCTCCTGATTCATGCCGTCTCTTTCTCATCAGATTTACTGCCACCCGTGGGAGACAGGGCAGGAGGAAAAAGGAAGAGGTGTCAAGCCAAGTTTTGTAATGCTCAGATGCAGTTTCACATCCAGGAAATTTGAGATCCTCCAGCCACAGGGTTGACAACATCGCAACAGAAGCCACGCATCCTAACACAAATGTTAAACAACGTGTTTCTATGACCTAACTTTCCTTCAGTCTTCCCACAAAACCACAAAGAGTAGGAGGAGAAGAGTTAACACATCCTCTTCTAGGTTTCCTTGAACAAATGTGACAATGCATCACTGGCTGAGAGGCAATTAAAAGTGTGATGGATTGGTTCGAGCAAGCAAAGCCCTGTATCTGTCCTGTCCATCTAAGTCCCACAGAGTCTCTCCCATGCCAAAACCTGCATGGAGAAGCATTATCTTCCACAGACATCAACCAGGATCCTGCTGGATGAACTGGACCTGAAGCAGCAACAGTCCCGAGGTCTGACACTGAGTCTGCATGAGAAGTCATGGGCTGGTTCCTCCTGCCACCAGGGTGGAAAGGAAGAGGAGACATCTAGCAAAGCCCCACAGAGAGGAACAATGCACTCGCCTGGATGCCCTCCATTGCCCACGCCTCATCGGAGCAGCACCCTCACTGCCCTCCCCACCAGTCAAAAGAGGGAAGAGACAAGCTGGTGTCCAAAGTCCAGCCTTGCATGCAGTATCAGTCCCAGGAGTTATTTATAGTCCCTCGGGAAGTGACAGGGGACATGGATGTGAATGGGAGGGAGATTCAGACCAGATGTCCACGGGCTCTTTCCAAGCAAGCCCGCACAAATGTGCAGCACAGCTCGCAACTGGGGCTGTGTCGTGTCAAACCACTGTGGTTACCCAAGGACCAGTGTGATAGCGTCAAGCCAGCAATGGAGCAGGGGAAAGGATTCTTGCTCGCTAACTGAATAGGGGCCTCAACCGAAGGAGAACAATGCGCAGCGCTGGGGTGGCAGGGCTGCATTGTGAGAGCCTCCGCGAGGAGCGGCCACTGCTGCCAGTCCCATTGTTCGGCGCTATCTCCATCTGCTTGTGGGCCAGAGCTCCTCACCCTCACCCAGGCCAGCCATGTACATCTGCATCCCTTAGCTCTGCCGGCCACCTCTGCTGAAGGCAGCGAGCCCTCACCAGCGATGCTGCTGAATCTGGGTGCTGATGGAGGTAGAGCACTCCTTCGAGCATGGGATGTGCCTCTTGTGTTTCCAACATTGCCAGTAAATTCAAAGCTCTTACCACAGCCTTATTGTTGCTGTTACTATGAGACCAAGTCCACAATAACTGCATTTTTCCAATGCTGGTTAGAACAGATGCACTTTGCCAGCAAGGGATTTTGGTTTTTTTAAAAAAAAACAAACTGCATGAGTTAGATTTTGTTCAATGGAATTAGAGGGAGGCCCTCAGCTATTGAAATCAGAGTAATGCCACTGAAGTCAACAGAGTGCATGCTCATTGTGCAGCTGAACCCTGGACTAGTGTTTTATCGAAGGGCAGCTGATCAACATACCATTAAACCAATCCTAAACCTGAAACCAAGAGACCGGTTCCTCACCAACAACAAAAAGGAGCAGCAAAAAGTAAAATGGGGAAAGTGTAGGGAGCCAAATGAGGGGAAAGGAGAAGCCTGCTGAAATAGGAGACCCTGGAACCACTTTCCAAAAACAACCCACAAGTGATGCTAAAGAAATGTAGCTCTATCACTAAGCCCCTTTGCTCCTTCGGTAAATCCTTATCCCTGAACCATCTCAGCCAGTGCACACAGGCTCACTGGGGCTGCCTGGGCAAGGTGAGACACAGGATGAAGAGCAATTGCTCAGCTAAGCTGGATCAAGACAATGAAGGACTTTATGCACCATTCACTTATATAAAGCCAGGGTCCCAGACTCTTTTCTAAAGACCTGGCATTTTGCCCATCTGCTACACAGTTACAGGACGGGTTGGAAAGCCCAGAAGCATGATGAGAGATTCTTCAGATAAAAGAAGACATTTAGAATAATTGAACTGAAAATTCAGTAGAATAGGAAATGTTGCAGAGGTTTGGAAAAGTCCCATCTGCTTCATGGGGTCTTCTAAATTTTCACACAGCTTTGCACTGCCCTGTTAGCCAGACTCAAAAGCAGAAAAACCTCCCTAAAAAGGCTTGTTAATTACCAGGAATCTCACAAAGATATCTTTTCTTTCCCAGCCAGTTTCCAGGTAGTAAAATTCAATTCCTAAATTTGATTAGAAATTTACCTGAATTTATTGCAAGCTATTCTTAATTTGCTTCCCCTTTGAATAAAATAATTTCCTTACTCAGAGTAGCACTTGCCTGTACCCAGGACTAGGCAGATACAACAGTATCAGCTGAGTCTTGGAATTAATTCAAAGCTGATGTGAAATACCAAAAATGCAGAGGAACAGAGACTAAAATAATTAGAAATCTAATGCTCTTTGCAAGGAAGCAGCTCCACGTCACATCCAAAGACTCTGAGGTTCCCTCATCTCTGCTGGTTATGCAATCCGGTTTGAAGAAGCAGACACAGGCTTGGAAGGAGATGGTTTAAATAAAGCAGCTCTCCGCTTACAGGTGTTAGTTCTTCCTGTTCCTGTTTATGAATTTTCCTGCTGAAATACCGAAAGCCCAGGTAGTGCCAACTCCTGTTCTGCCAGGATCTGGAGCAGATGCCTCCCAGGTGAACGTAGGATTCCTGGGTAGGGGTGATGGGGGGAAGCAGCAGGAGACCCCATTGCCAGGTGACAGCTAGCCACTCCCTTCACCTCTCATACTTGGCTGCTCACACTCCTTATTCATTTGCACTCTGACTGTCCAGATCCAAATATTTCCATCCTGGATAGTCTGAGTATCCCCTGGAAAATCTAATCCTCGTGTACCCTGCTAGCTCAACACTTCAGCAATTCTGTAGAACAGGGAGCTCCACGAGGGCAAGTATCAATTTTGTACTGAAGCTTTTCCCTTGTTCATTTTATAGCTGTCACCCTTCAGTTTAATTGAGTGCCACTGGTCTAAAGCAAAGCAGCAAAATGGGAGTGAACTAAGAAGGGCTCTCAGATGGTCTCCACAAATTCAGCCTAGTCATCTTTTTCTCATCCTCATCCTTTCATTTCATCTACAAGCAGAAAAGGTGAAAGCCCACCTGTTCTTTCATCCTCTACTTGTGTTCAGAAACTGCACCTCTCATAACACATTGCAAAGAGACCATTCCCAGATTCCTCTTCCCACACACACACACAATTGCTTTCTCAGAGGTACATTATACATTCAGGGAATTCAATTACCTTTTTCCTGACTGCCTGTTACAGCAGTTGTAAATCTCAGTTGTAAAGGGGCACATTTCAGCCACCGAGCCCCAGCCCGCCTCTGAGGTGTCAGGGACCGAGACCGCTGCTCCAGGCGGCTGGTGCAGCCGCTCGGGGAACTGAGCAGAAGGGAGTGTGGGGCCAGGGCAGGACTGGCCCATCCACACCAACTTGCCAGCTGGGAACAGCTGGCTGAGGTGAACAAGCACTATGCCTTCAAAAAATGCTGTAAGGGGAACATTTCATCCCGGATTCTGTTTACTGATGGTTTACTTCAGTCTTCTACTGACATTACCTCTCTTTTACTTAGCAAATTGGTTAATGGATCTTCCCTGTGCATAGTCCCACCTGCTCATTACACAGCATATACCCCAGTTATCTTTATCCAGCTTTGCTTTCCGGTCCCATTTGTAATGATACTTTCCTTCTTGGAACAACAATTATTAAACCACTTGGTGGCTTTCATGGTTAATTATTTCCTTTCTTTAACACAGTCTGCCTTCAAGCTGTAGGGTAGGTCTTGAACACACCGCAGCATCCCCATTTTCATTTCTTACGAGAAATAATGTTGAAAAGTCCTTATTATTGAATTATGGAACTCTGTCACATACAATTCTTCTGCAAAATTTTTAATGACCACTATAAGAACATTTTCTGTCTTTTTGACCTGCCTTTCATGCGTTGATGAAGGTAAATTTCCCTGGTTTTGTTGTTTCTCACATACAAGTTAGCAGGCTACTGGACCAAGCTTACTATCATATGACTGAAGGAGGTAGACTAATCATATTAAAGAAATAAAGGCTATGAAATGTGCAAAATTTGAATGTATTCTTTGGCCCATATTTCATTATTTGTACATATCAAGTACCATTAAAAACTAACTTATATTTACTCCCCCTCCAAAGAAAAAGAAAAAAAAGAGAACTCCCAAAATTTTTTTACAATATACAGTTTCTCTCTACTTCAGCTCCAAATATTACAAAGAAAGAACCGAATCCTGCCTTAAGTTATCTCTGTGTGATACAGGGCAACAGCACATTCCTTAATTTAATAGAATAATATTGATAAGTACTGAGATGGTGTACTTATTTCACCAAGTTATGCCTAAGGCTTTGTTCCATTTTAGTTAGATAAAGTGTATTACACTAACGTGCTTAAACCAACAGATCCTGTTTACATTTCCAAGCTGTAGGAAAGAAACCTTAGTAGTGCAGAGCACGTGTTTATAACTGCAGTCACATTAGTCTCAGAGATACACACAGCACACTTGAACTAATGCCAAAAATTGTCTAATGTGACCCAAGTGATCACTACCACACCGATTTTGACACCAGTGTTGCTCTATGTCATAGGAATAACAGGTCAGTGTCTTACCCACTGACCAATGTATAGTCCACAGCGGGAAAAGGAGATCTTGTCAACCCATTATAGTGCAAATATTACAGAGAAAAGGAAAAATTGGGATGAGTTTTCCAGCATTTGGAAATAACTCCAGGTTCTGCTCTAACCTAGCAAGGATGATGTGCATATGTTTACTTGCCACTCTTCACCTTGTTACCTCTTCCCCTACTGTGTGCTAACATCAGGCTTTCTTCTGTAAGAGTGTCGTTAATCACATAAGCCAAGAAGTAATGAGAGGGGGAAAAAGAAAATATGTCCATATAGTATACAGCCTCTTCAGCAAGACTTCAAGACACCATTCCTCATTACCTTTACAAAGATGAATTTAATGGTAATCTATATCCTTCCCAGGGGATAATCCCTTGCCAAGGGCTGAAGGCTGCAGAACATCACACCCACCTCTATTTCTCTAACAGCAACCATGTGTACTAGCACTTTTCAAAGGGGACCGCCTGACAAATGCTTTACTCATGGTTGCATTTCTTCAGCTTCTTCATATCAGAGTTTCCAACTACGAATTTCAGCTAAAGACTCTCCCAGTAGCTACTTCACCTGGCTCCAGGCTTTCACTTGGAAAGTGCTTAGCACCTCTGGGTCACAGAATCTTTCTTACAATGGATTTTTTTCAGTTTTGTTTCAGAGAGCATCTCATCAAAACCAGTGAGGAAAAAAATATGTACTGCACAAAAGACAATAGGACAGGTCAACACACCAGCAGAAAAATCAGTTTTCTTTCCTAAGAACAGTCAGCTTAAAGAGGTGCCATGTACTGGAGAGGTCGTTGTAAAGGAGGGATCGGTCTGGCAGCCAGTGCTTGCAATCATTCTCTGCAGGCAAGGGGATGTCTGCCCTTCAAAGGAGGGAGTTGTTTGTAAAGAATCCTGCTAATGACACCTAGGATAATCAGTGGAAACAGGTCTTTCTACTTCTGGGCTCCATGCCATCTGCTCATTGCTCATTCAGAGGTCGGATAACTGAATGCAGGGCACTCGAGGGCTTTGCTGCTTTGGGAGGTTCAGGTGGGAATATACCTGGGGGATGGGAGGGTTTAGCCTTAGGGAGAGTGATCCAACTCTTCGTTTGAAAAGCGTGAATTTAACTAACCTGGACTGTTTGTGGTACTGTAAGTTAAGAAATGACTGGCTCCAACCCTGAATTTCATCGGAAGTTTCCCCTCCGAGCTCTCTCAGTGAGAGCTTGCCTGTGTGATAATGAGGTGAAAACTGGATGATGGTCCACTCCTGCTGCTGAGCTTGTAAAGGTCCAGTGCAATGGGGTCCTGACCTGCTTGACTGGTGTTTCCACTGCATACTTTCCTAAGAACAGCCTCCCTTGTCCATGTACAGTGACCTAGGTGCTGCACAGGTTTGTCCCTGCACTCCCAGCCATACTGCATGCTCATGTGTCTCAGGGACAGTATTGCTGGCAGAGGTTTAGAGCCATGGGATGCTTTGTCCTGTCACTTCGTTGCCACTCTGGCACCATTTCCAGCTAAATGCTGTATCCATGCTGCAGAGTTCAAGTGCTGTTGGCAGCCTCACATCAAAGAACTCTGTTTGAGCACCCCAGGAAAGGTTCAGAAGACTGACAAGGGACGTTGGTTGTGAGACTCTTGAACCTTTGATTTCATGCTCTTAAGACTGAGGAACTTTGTTTTCAGAGTCAGTAAAGTGTTACTGAGCAAACAGGGTATGCAGCAAATTCCCAATAATGGAGTATAAAACATCCAAATACAGTGATATCAAGAAAGACAAAAGAACGTCTTTGTTAAGATCAGGGGCTTAGGCCTGAATACCAAAATTTTTTAGGGAAAAAAAAAGCAGCATAGCTGCTCCTTGGACCTTCTGGAAGTGTTTTACTGGTGAGAGCAATTCCAGACTCTGGGCTACATCAGAAAATCCTGGCCCTTCAACTAAGCTAATTGACTTAGTATTTTGGCAATGTGTTTAGTTCCCCCTTGCCCTCTTTTACTACCTTTTCTATTTCAATGCTGTAAAACCCAGCTAACTTCTAAAAAACAAATTCACTTTTTTCCCCAGTGTTTGTTAGACCTTCTCCACCTAGTTAATGACTGGCTGGAACAGCAGCAAGGCCAGGAATACTTCATGCTCTGGGCACTCACTAATTGGGTTGTTAGCAGACTAGAGAGACAGGAGGAGATGGGGAAAAGCACTGCTATTATAAGCCAGGGAGTGTAAAGAAAAAGAAAGTGAAATAAATATAGAATTGTTATGTTAGGGAAATTACGGTTCTTAACGCCCTATTTTTCTAAAAAAATAGCTCCCTCGGGACATCTTGCAAGCACTAAAAACAAAATAGACCAGAAATATAACTGCCTTTATTTTTTATAGCAAACTCAGAAAAAAAAGATACAATTCCTTTCATAAAACAAATTCTCGGCCCCAACCCTCCTACCACTTGGCCACAGCTGAGGGTGATGCTGTGAAGAGCCACTTACAGTGTCCAGCCTTGGTTTGGCTTTACCAGGAACGCCGACAGCAGAGCCCTTGCAGACGCAGGGCCACCATCAGGTCATCTGTGCACTCCTGCCCATAGTTCTTGTAGGCTGAGTGACATGGTGCAGGGGTCAGCCTGGTATTTTTGTGCTCCTAAGACTCAGCAGCTTCTTGCAGGTGAAGGAACCATGCTCCTGATGGCCAGCTGGGTCCTCAGCACCATCTGCATATGCTGTTACAGGAGGACAAGTTGAAGCTCTTTGGAGAAGGGACCACAAAAGGCAGCAGAGCAGCAAGGGCCAGCAGTGCAGGGGATGGGTGAGAAGGGTGCAGATCTGCTGTGTTTGCAAGCTGCCCACACGGTCGTTGTGAAGGCATATCAGCCACAAACAGGTGCCGTGGGCCCTCAGCTGGCACTGCTGCGGAGACGCCAGTCAGGACACGTGTAAAACTTCAGGGGTAAGATGGGGTGACAGACTGGTTCGTGCCACAAGAAACACACAGCACCACGGCACTGTGGGGCCAGTGGTCAGAGCCACCAAACACCCTTGCCCACCGCACCCCCTGAGTCAGGGTCCTTCACCGAGCAGGAGCCGGCCCTGGGGCAAGCCATGCATGGCCACCAAAGCAAGGGCTTCATCCTCTCCCTCTCCCCTTCATCACCTGGAATCAGGAGGGCAGTGGGGACTGGGACTCTTCTGGTCCCATCCACTTGCCCCAGCCTTCCCAGAGGAGCTGTGCAATGGGCTTGGGGTGTGTGTGTCTATATGCTCATGTGTCTACAGGTGCCTGTGTCTATAGGTGCGTGTGTGTATAGGCACGCGTGTTTATTGCCAGCCCTCCCCGGCCCCTCTACGAGGTGTGAATTTCACCTCAGGTGAATTATTTCTCAGGGGATTACATAACAAAGTGATTGTGAAAATACCATCGTCTGCGTTATAGAAACTTAACAGAGCCCCTGGAGTCTTTAAATTAAAACATTGCACTCCAGTGCTTTTTGCCATGTATCTCCTCCTACACACGGCTCATTCTAGTCTGAAAAATAAAAAGGCAGGACAGCTTCCTACAGGCTTTCAAAGAGAAGATCCTACCCTAATTAACTATAATCTTGTTCAGACGGCGTTTTCCTTCAAGATTCAAAGACTAGCAGGGGGCTGGGGCTAGGCAGAAAAGGAGATTATTAAAACTTTAATAACATGAGCCTTTGAACCTTCCCAAATTCTTTACAATTTTCTCACATCTCTAACCCAGATGTCTGCATTTAAAAACTGCGCCAACAAACATGAACTTTTTGTTTACACTTCTATATCTTTCAATGAACAGTCTCTTTTAAAATGATAGGAAACATCATGCTTGCAACTCACAAAGCAGGATGACAAGGCTAAAGATTTAAAAAAGAAAAGAAAATTAAAAAATAATGACGTTTTTGCAGGCGCTGTTTCCAGAAGGTGAAGCCATTCTGGGAGGCATAGGCAATGCCTCCACAGAGCTCCAGGCAGTGTTGGAACCAGGTAAAAAATGGCTTTCCTATTAAGTAAACAATTTTAAGAGTTCAAAAATGTTCTCATATAGCATCAGGGCATAGCTGAGAACTTGGGAATTTTTCTGAGAAAAAAAAAAAAAGAGAGAAAACTAAACCTCTACACGTGCCTTTTAAAAAGCGCTCATAGAAGTTAGCGCAGGGCAATTAGGGCTCCTGTGACTGAGACATTTCACCAGAGTCATGGTAAGCCTTGAGGCATGTTACGGGCAAGTTTCCTTCTCTGTCAGACTCATATTGCTTATCAAGGGAGGAAGAGCTTCAACAGCAGTCGTAGAAAGGCACCTCCAGCAGCCCAGCATGAAAGACCAGGGCTGCAGCCAAGTCCCACCAGGGAGCAATCAGACCCACCTTGTCAGCAGCATTTCTGCGGAATGACTTTTGTCCAGGCTGGACCTGGGATATTTCCCTGTGTAGAATTCAGTTAAAATTGACATGCTGCCATCCAAAAGCTTCTGATACAAGGAATGAAAAAGCCCTTCCGTCTGAGTGCTCTCCACCAGCTCTGATCGCCGTTCAAGAGAAGGACCAGACTTTTACTCCAGCTGTACGGTACAAAACCTGACCCAGCGCTGCAAGATCTTGCCAAACCTTGTAACAGAAAAATAACAATGGCAGCCATCCTGGCAGGCACTGCACTCCCAGCTTTTCCAGAAACCTAGGAGAGAAAAAAAACCTTTCCTTTCTACAAGGATTGCCCTGCGATCCACTAGCCAACAAGCTGAAGTTATCATAATCTCTCCAGCTTTTGAAAATGAGTGGTTGTTCAAGCACACATATTTGTTACGACTTGCTTCCTGATCCCACAGTAAGAGCAAGGGAATGAGCTATTCAACAGCCAAAAATTCAGGGAAGCCTCTTAATACCACCAAAGCCCTGCTCTTGGTACTACCTGCTGGTCTGGCTCCAGGTGGCCAGGATCTGCAGGGCTTTGCCAAGAACATAGCCAACACCTTCAAACCTGGCAAGTGCCTTTTCTTTGGGCCAGGGGTGTGAAGTAGGAATGAAGACCCTGAAACAGACTCTGAGAACACCTCAAGGTGTCAATCCTTCCTGCTTCCCCATGCCCACAGTGGGATGAGCACAGACAGACACCCTCCAGACTCACGACTGGTCACCATGCTGCTTCTGTCAGGAGCATTTATCGCTTCACCTTTCACTTCTCTCTCTTGTTGTTTGAAGGACAACGATTTTAAAACCCAGAAAGTTCCTAATGAAAGGACCCCTTGGCAGAGCACATGCCCTGCAGTCACAGCTTACTGCCATTTTTGGCCCAGGGAGAGCTGGAAATGGCAGAACTCACCAAAGCTGCCAAGAAAAAAAACTTCAAATGGGCTTCAAAACGGCCGTGCCCACATCCAGGCAAACTGTGAATTTGTAATCTCAAATTACAATTTCAGTGGTATTTAATCTTTCCTCTCTAACTGTCATTTCCCAGTTTTCTCTCTACACTTAAACAAAGAAGGGAAATTTATTATTTTACCTGATTCCTTCAGAATATGATTGGTAAAATATATCTGCCAGTTACCTGTAAAAATACTCTTTTGTGGTTTCTGTGCCAGACAAACCAAACGCAGTCAGGCTAACCCATGCACCTGAGCAAGACTGAAATGGAAAAAAGGCCACGAGTGCTACCTCTGTCCTTTCTGATTTCTCTAGAGGTATCACTGAATTGCACATGTACCAGCACCCAGCACCGCTGGTTTGAAAAAAAACTGTTGTGACTCACATTTCCATGTTTGGACTATTCTGAGTTCAAATCCTAACATGCAACACAATAACTCAAGGGTGCCAGCTCAAACGTGGAAACACATTTACTAAAACGGTGTCATTGCACTCACCCAGATACACCCAGCATTCCCAAACCCTGCAGCTTGGCTCCTGGCTTTGCTGTACTGTCCCCAAATTCCCCACCTCAAAGGAAGGACATCAGCACTTCTGTTCTTAAGACAGGTCTACAAGGATAAAGAAGTCCAAGATCCTGGTGAAGTGTTCAGTTGCCACGGTGATGGGGCTGTATACATCCCCAAGAGATCATTCTTTCTTTCATGTGCAAGACAAAGTACGTTGAGAACCATAGAACCACCCAGGAGGTCAGGGCTGATGAAACAGAGCTTTATTTACCCACTTACCACAGGGCTGCCGGTGGTGCAGAGCCAGGTAGCTGGTGCACATGAGGCATGTGGTCCTCACCACTCACA
The DNA here is from genome assembly GCF_017639655.2 of Falco naumanni. NCBI lineage: Eukaryota > Metazoa > Chordata > Aves > Falconiformes > Falconidae > Falco > Falco naumanni. The sequence goes on along the minus strand of NC_054057.1, from coordinate 45,380,571 downwards.
GCGATGGCTGATGAGGTCAGTGGCAGAGGCAACATGAAGGTGACTGGTGCGAAGTTTGAGTTGGAGCCAGCCTGTGAATCAGAGGCTGCCCTTGAGCACAGCAGGGACGTCATGTTTGCATCTGCAATAGTTTCTCCCTTCCCTTTTCACCCCCTGCAGCTCCTCTGAATCAAAAGCATGGAGAAGACACCTCTGTGCCCATGACACGGATGCCAGGCCCTGCTGTCAGCAAGGCAGGTGAAGGGCTGGCAGCATCACACCAGGAGGGTTTGTCCGAGAACAGGAACAGAGCATTGCAGCAGACCCTTGCAAAGCCCCTCTGGAGGCACGTGGCCGCCCCGGCAGCCTGGAAGCCTGCAAGCCCCCCCAGACCCTCATCCCACAGGGCAGGAAGGATGGAGCTGGGCAACACCGTGTAGAGGAGTGCGAGCTAAAGCACCTTTCCTTTCACCCACCCAGACAACAGGAGCACCGACATGCCTTAAAGCACGTGGATTTTTTTTGGATGTACTGAAGGTAAGCAACTGCCTAAGAAGCATTGCTGGAAAGATGTCATTTGGCTCCTGTGGCTCTGATGACGTTATATCTGCTTAAACAAATTCATGGCTGGAGGAGAAAGACAAGTATTTCTTTTTCTTCTTCCTTTTTTAATGTTGCTACTGGATATTACACAACTTGGTGCTGAATTCCTTACCTCTGGCTTTCACTTTAAGTGACTCCTCCAGGCAACCTCCCAAAAAAACGAAAGCTCGTTTCTTTGATAAAATGCATGACCCGCTCACACCAGCCTACCCTACTTTGTACCGTATCCCCCTTAGTGAGAGACATTAAGGCAGGGACAGGCAATCCGGTCCAAGATTTATTCTGCTCTAATCAGCCCAGGCTTTGAGAATCTCCTTGTGGATTTGAGCCTGTGTTCAGTAGCTCATTGACTGCTGTTTTAATACCAAAGCCTTTCCAACCCAGCTGCAGTAATTACCCCCACGGAGCATGAGGAATCTCAGTTATAAACTAGCTGGCAATCTTGCAAGAATATGTCTCCTAGAGGACTTCAGGATATTTCTTTCTGAAGTTAACCCTATTAAATCATTCTTAAGCTGTCTTCAAATAAAGAATGAACCTTCAGAGTAACCCTTGCTTTGGTTTCAAATACTCTCTTTTCCCTGTAAAAGTCAGCTGATCTTTGGAGCCTTCAAATCTCTCAAAGCTATTTCAGTTAAATAATCTCTAATGTTCTCCTGAAATGGTGCAAACATTCAACAGGAAAGCTTAGGAGAGACATTAAGAACTGTTAGATCCTAAGTCAAAGCTTAACACAGCTTGTGCAGAGAGTATGTCCTGTTATACTCAGCCAGGCAGGATAATTTCACTTCGTTTATATCAGAGAAGCTTTATTGCCCAGTAAACATTACATCAAAGCCTTGGCCAGCAGACCCAAATTCAGCTCTTGGCATTCATGTTAGGCCAAAGTTGGTGGCAGGTCTACCCCTGGGTGGAAATGGCACTGAGCTGTGGAGCCCCTCTGCTTTAGCTGCAGAGGTCCAGTCTGGATCAGAAGTGACTGTGAGCCATTTGATGACAACCTAGAAGGAGCCGTGGAAAGGTGTGATGCCTGAACAGCAAGCACCCAAGTGACAAAATCCACGATACAGCTGATACTCTTGTTGTCACTTGAAGGGGAGAAGGGATGGGTGGGGAACACAAACCTGTAGGATAATGAGTCCCACAGCCCCGGAGGCAACTCCCTCCAGGTAAGCACTGAAACCCCACTGGCAAGCAAGAGATGACGCCACCCAAATATGTGTTCTTCTTTCTTTGCAGAAACAGCTCTTGGAGGCAAAGACTACTTAGAAACGTGCACCAAAGGCCAGCTTGCTGGGCAGATGCAGGATGTAAAAGGCAACTAGCACTGAACTTCCTTTAGCAGCGGTTCATACTAATAAGACTTTTTTTTAAGCCTTTTTTGCTTTGAGCAAGTAACTAAAAGTTAAATAGTGTGTCACCTAATCCCATTGCTGAGTCTGGTTCCTGCATGTATAAACTGAACTAGACTGGGAAAGACCCCTAAGTGCTCTGGGCTGCCTTCGAGCACCTGGCAGGAGGCACTGGGGGCTCCAGAAACGCCCATGGAAAGAAAGCTGCACAGCAGAGGGTTTCACTACCACAGACACTCTTATGAATGAGATGGAGATAAAATGGCTTCTTCCTAGTTGGTCTGGTTTTAAATCCAGTCATGGTGAGTTTGGCCATTTGTGTTTTCAGATTTTCTTACAAAGAAATGGAAGCAATTTAAAATTGCTCTTTTCATATTTCTCCAAGTGAAAAAAAATCTGTATTTTTCAAAACATACCAGTTATTTAGTCACCATCATAGCAAATTCACTAATACCAAGGCCAAGTAACATTACTGTCTAATGGGAAGGTAATGTTACCGTCTATCCTAACACACCTTCTTAGGTTCGGTCCCACAGCATCTTCCAAGAGCACAGCTGCCTTCTCTGTGTTTGGGCAGACTGTCTATGGACCTGTACATTTTTCCTGCTCCTGGACTCTACAGAAAGCCAAGACTGGGATGAGTGAGCAACATGAGTGCTGGCACCTCTTGTGCAGCAGCCAAGGGGTGAGGAGCCTCAGGGCCACCTGTGCTTCTTAAGAGACCAAATTCAGACCGGTCAGGAAGTCTGAAATTTTTTTGAAAGCAACAGGACCTGTCAAACTGCAGGTAAGAGGTTGATAGAAAAACATCCTGAAAGGCGATTAGCTCTCTTACTTCGTGTGGTGTCCAGCAGCAGTTACCAAAGCTCTGTAGCAGGCAGCACTGCTGAGAGTGAAATAGGGAGGTAAGTCACCAGATCAGACCAGTTAATTATCTTGGCCCTGCAGTCGCTTTTCGTCAAAGTCAGGAAGGTTTAATTCAACATGCCAAAACCCCTTTTTTATGTCAAAGAGCATCTATCCTGACCCGGAGGGATGGTAGGAAGGGGAAAGATATTTTTCAATTAAAAAAAAAAAATTAAAGAAAAAAACATATACTCAAAGCAAAATACCCTCTGTGTGAATTGAGCAGTTTTTGAAGCAGCAAGGGAGCTGGGTAATCTTTAATAAGGGAATTCTTCAGAGAGTGGAGCTTTGCTTTGGCTGCCAGCTGCCTCCTGGGGAGACAAAACACGACGGAAATGAAATATGACCTTGCACTCTTGTGGCAGAGTATTTCCAGTCCTTTCCCTTGCCCATGTGAGTAACCCTTCCTTATGTAAGGAGCCCCGTTTCATGGTTACCTGCATGGCAGTGCTTCATCACAAGTGACATTGCTGCACTCTTTTACCTAACACACACAAGACCTGGAAGCTCTGAAACTAGTTACCTTTCCCCAGGATTTGAAGGATGTAACCAACCTACAGCACTTGCTCAGGGCATCAGAAATTCTTGTATGCCCGAGTTTTGAGACGAGGCTCTGCTCCATCTCCGCACTCAGCCACACTCTTCCCAGCCGCTCCTGCATGGTGTGCCCTCCCAGAGCAAGCATGCACAGGGAGGAAGGTATCACCCCGGCCAGCCCGTGCCCGTGCTGCAGAGCTAACCCCAGCGCTGCAGCGTGCCCCTGCCTGTCTCCTGCCAGGGCAGCACAGAAACCACAGCACCTGGCCCCAAGAAACAGCTCGGTGTGGACAGAAACCCCACCAGCGCACCTCCCCATCCTTCCACCCTGATGCAGTCATTTCCAGCAATCTGGGTTGCTTTTTTTTTTTTTAATCATCTTGTCTAAAACAAATAAAGGGGAAAAGCATTCCCCAAACAAAAATATCAACAGGATCTGAGCTTCCCCATTTTAATCTGCACCCCTCTGCCAGCCAAGACCCTCCTATTAGCACTGTGCCGCCGTGTGAATTCATTAAATGAATAGCTGATTGTAAAGTAATTACAACCTTCCCTGAGCTACTGCTTTTTTTTTTTTCCTGTTTGTTTTAATTTTGATTTCCACAAATGGTGGGAAGCCCCTTTTTGGTTCCTGCCTTGCTCAGCTGTGGTCTGTTCATTCCCAATCACAGATTTTTCCCCCTGGTGAAGGGAGGGCTGGATAACACTGGGTTGTAATTCCTGCCCCAGTCATGTGTAATTTGGTACAGAATGAGTAAACGTGCCTGTAATTTTTCCTTCATTGCTACGCAGCTGTCTACTGTCTGGATGGCAGCACCGTGATACCGTTACCTGTTTACCTCCTGGAGGTACAAGTACTGCTGGCAAGCCCCTGCCCATTGCTGTTTACGTGCAAGGAGTTAATATCATGGCATTATAGTGCCCCTTGGTGAAACTATAATTAGGCAACGGTTTTATTTCACTGCTTGTGAGCACTCCCTGACAGCACAGCCACTGGGTGCTTTCCAAACTGCTGCAGTTTCAGGCCCCAACCTGAAATTCTCATTTAGAGGAGGACTTTTACTGCTGCTAATCCCTGAAGTACCTCTCCAAGGCCCTGGCTTGCACTGGGGGTGCCAGGGTATGGAGCTAGACTGGGCCGGGTTGGCAAATGCCAGAGTGAGCTCCTCTGCTCCACCGGCTGTGTGATGGCAGGACAAGGCACCGGAGGTATACGGTGATGCTGGTGGTCTGGGCAGGCAGGGGAGTGGGCCGAGGGAGGGGGGTGCGGTACCCCAGCAGCCTTGCTAGCCTGGGGTGCTGTGGGCACACAGGCTCAGCGTCCAGCAGCACCGGTGCCCGTGGGTAAGGGCTGTAGGAAAGGAGGAGCAGCTGAACAGCAATGCTCTTTTTGACAGGGCGGCTATTTTAAACCATCTTCCTTGTGGGTAGCCCTTTTGGCTCCCGAGTCTGTCTGAGGCAGAGGTGTAGAAAATGTTGGAGGGCAGAACATCAGAGAGCACTCCGGGAGGACAAAGGCAGTCTGTCTGTGACAGGGCACAGCCTTTCACAGGACTGAGCGGCACACTCCACTTGCTCATCTGAGACTAAGGGAACAAACATATCCAAGGCTTCTTTAGCTACCTGAGATGTCCTATTAAAGCATTTATATGGCATTTTCCTTCCCTGTCCAACACCAGACACCCCTTTTCTTGCATAATCTCCATGCACGCCATGTAAAACTGCATAGCCCTGTAGGATGCTGTCTTACAAGGTCCTAATAAAACAGCAGTGACTGCTTCAAACCACTGCTTTTAGGACTGTTCAGATGTTAGACAGATGAGCAGAGTATAAGCATCTAGGGAGCAGAGTTATTGGCAAGAAAAGAGTCACTTAATCTGTTGTCTATAGTGATGGGCAGGAGGAAAGCCAAGAGCGAGGCAGGGACAGACTGCAAACCCTGGGACCATGGACAGCCCTGTAGTCCCAGGGGTTGCCTAGTCTTGGTGAAGCACCTCTGCCTCCTTACCGGGGCTCATGCCACCAGCTGGGCACCTAACAACCTCTGGCCAGGGCCCGGAGGTCTCTCCTGGCTGGGAACAAGTGCTAGGAAGTTGGAGGAAGGGCAGACCTGAGTCCCTGCAAGGCAGGAGGTCTGCAACCCCATGGCACAGCCCGGGAGCCCAGTTTCCCCCTCCCCAGGGGTTCCCACACTGGTGGGACATCTGCTTCCCTGCGGCCACACTAGGCACTGTATGCACCGACACAGGGCATGGAGCCTTCGCATGTGTTGTAGTCCGGCTTCAGCCACAGCCAGCCTCACGGCCAGCTAATTCCCAGCTTTCAAAACCCTGCCAGATTACGTTTCCTTTGAGCATTCACTCATAGCAGTGACTTACATTTCTGTCATATGGGCAACATGCCTGGCTGTCCCGATTAAATATGTCTATGCCTTCCCATCTTCAGCTGAGACCGAAGGCATTTCCAGCACAAGGCAGAGCTGCAGCAACTTCTGCCTAAACTAACATTTCATTTCCTTGCTACAGCTCACTTCTATTGTCATCACTTTCATGCCTCTAATTAACTTGCATCTGTTTCGTGTTTGAAGTTTATAACACTTGCCCACTTTGGCTACAGTAGTTTATAACCCAACACTAAACATATGTTTATGTTTACTGCACACTAGCTCTGAATCCTTTGACTTAACATTGTATCAGTTCATTATGCCATTAATGAGGAGTCTCTGAAACAGGGCTGAAGCCTTTAGTGGCAATAAATTGGGGGATCATTTGGAGATGGTTGAAGAGAGATGTCCAGTGAGGACACGCCTGGCCTGACATCCAGAGGTGCTGAGCGCTTGCCACTCGCCCTGTAACCACTGGGAATTTTAGCACCTCCAAACATGAAACCACAACAGCTTTCTGCAAAACTGTCATGTGGATCTCAAAGAAGAGACTTAAATCCTGGGCCATCTTGGCTCCAGAGGCCTTCAGCATGTCCTACCTACCTACGTTTAAACTAAGTGCCCATTAACTTTGCATCAGGGCTAATGAGGTCTTCGAAAGGGTTACAGATGGCCAGGAGGGAGGGGGGGTTATATAATGTACCAAGTTACATATATAATGCATAGCATATTGCTAAGTAATACTTAACACCTGCCATAGATGTAAGGTAACAGGCTGGTATCCTGGCACCAGCTGAGGTGAATATTAAGGTCCAGCTGGCCACTCAGACCAGTTTTACACTCATTAGCATCAGTGGAGCTACTTCTGTTTTCTACCAGACACGACAAATCATGGCAACATCTGGGTGAAGTAAGCACACTGCCTCTTCATAGCCTAGGCCATTAAGGTGATGACTAGATAAATGTGTTTATTTTTCATACAGATAACAGGATGCTCCTTAGAGCTAATAAGTATTTACTTTCTCTTGCATTGCTATTATCTCCCTCATTAAGAACTGTAATTAGCATCATTGATCACTTGTGTAGTTTGCCTTCCAATTTTTTTTGTGTGCTATGGTTGACTGAAACTGCAATGTGTGTTACGTCAGTACAGAAAAAGTTGTGTTAGATCTCTGCCTTTATACTATTTGGACTGATCTGCCTGGTTGCTGTGCATAAGGTGTTCCTGTGACACACCACAATACTTTGTACTGCACGTCCATTTTAAAAGGGACAACCATACGTTCTCCATGCAACAAAAATACCCTCCTTGCTAATATTGTCACCAAACACTTCAATTAGCCGTTCCCACTTCTCTTGTGGTTTCTTGCTGGGGATAGACAGCCAAATCCTGAGGTTCTTGCTGGGGTAAGTTTCTATCGCCAAACCAAAGGATGGGTGGCTGGCAGCTCCTGCCTGGGAACCCAGAGATAAAAGGACTTTCCCCTAGCTCTCCTTCTGCACAGGCACTGCTCTCAAGAGCTGGTTTCACACAGGGCATTTTCTGCAAGCGTGTGATCTCTTGCTCCCAATTAAAAATGTCACAAGAGTCTTCCCCATTATTGACTATGTACAGCCAGGATTAAATAAAACCACAGCCATGACTCATAAGGGAATGCTCACTCCTAGAGCCTGAGATGGGGATGTTGGTGATGCCTTGCTGAAGTCAATGCCACAAAGCTAGCTTGCAGCAGCAGATATCCAACCAAGCATCTCTAGGACTGCTGTTCCTCCTGTTCAGGAGAAAGTATCAGTTTAAATCCATCTCCAGTCAGTAATTTTTTTCAGATAGCAAGAGCTACACTAATAATACATTTATAATAATAAAATCTGTACAGCAAATTGGCTTGGAAAGTGAAATCCTTCACATAGTTTTTATGGTTTTTTCTGGCTTCCATACACCCTGTGCATGAGCACAGAGGCATGATGTGGGGAGTCTCTGCTTTTCAAACATTCTCTGAGTGGAAAAGCCATTGCCAGGGTGACAGCCATTACAGAAGGACCTCAGCACCCTTGGAGGATGGCTGGAAAGGACATCAGCACCTTCAGCATCCCCCTGCGGAAAGGGCCATCACTAACACCAGACCAGGCCAGCCGTGGCATCACATAGCCGAGGACAACCCAACCTGGAGCAATTAAGCTTTGCTTCCCCTCTGAACAGGGGTGTGTGTGCCTTATTCCTGGACTGCTTTTCAGTAATAAGCAAGCTGGAAGAGAGTCACCCTGGGTTTTGCCATGTCCACCTGCATTACTTCCTAACTGATGAGAAATCTGGAATAGGGAAATATTCCTGATCTCTTTTGTTTTTCTTTTCTCTCATATTGTTGTGTAGAAAATGCCCAGTCTCTTCCATAATTTGGCAGAAATTCAGTTCACCTAGTCTCCAACCTTCACAGCAGAGAAGAATCCATTAAGCTCATTTCCATTTGTCCTAGCAACGAATCTGTACATGGAGACATGAAGAAAATTATTTTGAATTACTTTTTCCATTATCTAGTTCTCACTTGCTGCCATTTCCCATTTGCCTAGCTGGGCTTCTTTATTCTCCTTGCATCCGGCCCATAACAATTATCTCAATATCTAGGAAAAATCATTAGGTTTTAAGATCTCAGTCTCCATTTTGACAGAGGCTTTGCAATGCAGAGACACTAAGGGGAGAGGATTAAACTTCCATCTGTTTGCCTTGAGGGGCCAAAGCAGAGAAATCAAAGAGGTGTTTCAAAAGATGCTCACATGATAACATTGTATACTCCCTAGGTAGGAAAGTCTCAGGTAAGGAATATCTGTTTGGGAGTCTTCCTAGTCACCAACTGACTTTTAAGTCAGTTTTTAAGAACCGGTTCTTAAAAATTCACTTTACACACAGCAGGCTGGCAAGATTCCTTCAGATCAATTCCTCCAGAGTGCCCCATTGCCTCTCTAGACCCACGCCATCTGCAGCTACAATTTTTTGGACAGGAGTGAGGAAGTGGCCTGACCCTCCACACAGCAGAAACACAAACTGGAACACCAGTGCAGCATCACCCAGAGGGAGCGGAGAGATCCTGAGGAGGAGCAATCCCATCCCTTTGAACAGGTGAGTATCACCCCATAGTACAGACGGGGCAGGAAGGGTGGTAGGACCACCACCAGGTCCTCTGCAGCACCACAATCTTGGGGCCACTGTTCCCAGGGAGAGGAGGTGCAGCAGCCACTGCTATCTGGCCCTGCACCAGGTGCTGGCACTGACCTTTCTGGGGACAGACCTGAGTGCAGCTGTGACTCATCAGCCTCTACTCCCCCACCAGCGGATGGTGACTAATTGTATTTACTCCCATTCTTCATGTTTTGGAGAGAACAAACATAAACAGGCTTAACAGTAATTGCTCCTGTGTCTCTACCATTTCCTTCTACAATCAAGCAGGTTTTTCCCACACACATAGTTTTAGAGCAGCATTTTAAGTATTTTTTCTTATTTTTAAGAAATAGTGTGAACATTTCTTGGCTGGTGGGAAAAGAAGGAAGAAACTCCAAGGATTCATTTCTGATTTGGTGCAGACTCTGTGGAAAAGTTTCTATAACCTGTCTACAGAAGAGGGTTGGTCTCCTCTGGGCAGCAAGCTTTGCCACAATGCAAAGTAGATAGCTTCCCAGTGTTCCAGAGAAGTCCCCATTGTCTCTGGAAAGATCAGCTGCAAGGATGGCATCTCTAAGGACATGGCACAGAAACACAGCACCCTTGGAAACAGGTCTCCTAGCAGGAACATCAAGCATCTCAAAGGCTGGTCTGGAGAACCAGCTGCTGTCACACGTCCTTGCCTGGGAAGCACTCATGTTTGTACATACCTGTAGTCCCTTGCACACACTTGTACATATGCAGGTGTCATTGCACATAGATACATTTGGTGCTAATCTGCAGCTCATGGCTGGAATGGACCTGAAAAGTCCTTGAGTGGTGAAGTCTTCTACTTACCTGGAGACATGTAGATTGACCAGAGGAAGCAAGGAGAAGAGCAAAGGATGAGTGTGCGGTCAGCTGTACAGAGCACTCAGATGACTCAGGTTCTATTGAATATGTTATTAATTATATTAGAACATTACACAATTACAAAATAATTTATATTGTACTGACATATAAATTAATTACATAATCCCAGCCTTAGCCAGAAGATTCAAATTATTTTATTTATAAGTTTTATAAACACATATCTTTATGTATTTTAGGATACATGTAACACAAAGCTCCACAAGTAGGATGCTTTCCTGAGAGACGGGAGACCTTTGGTCAAGTTTCCACTCATGTAAAACCCAGAGGACTGTCTGGTGACAGTAACAGCCATGGCGGCGACAGCACCTAGGCAAGGCAACCCAACCCAGGGTGGCCCTGAGCACAGGCCACCAGCCTCTGCAGCCTGCAGTTGCTTCTCTGAGCAACCTGTTCCAGTGTCTCAGCACCTTCACAGTGAAGAATTTCTTCCTAATATCTAATCTACATCTACCCTCTTTCAGTTAAAAGCCATCCCCCCTTGTCCTATCACTACAGGCCCTTGCAAAAAGTCCCTCTCCAGCGTTCTTGCAGGCCCCTTTAGGTACTGGAAGGTTCTATAAGGTCTCCCCGGAGCCTTCTCTTCTCCAGGCTGAACAACCCCAACTCTCTCAGCCTGTCTTCATGGCAGAGGTGCTCCAGCCCTCTGATCATCTGCATGGCCCTGCTCTGAACTCACTCCAACAGGTCCATGTCCTTCTTATGCTGGGGGCCCCAGAGCTGAACACAGTACTCCAGGTGGGGTCTCACAAAAGTGCAGTAAAGAGGAGAGAATCACCTCTCTTGACCTGCTGGCCATGGGTCAACCCAGGATACGGCTGGCTTTCTGGGCTGCAAGGGTACATTGCCTGGGTCACATTGAGCTTGTCATCAACCAACACCCTCAAGTCCTTCTCCTCAGGGCTGCTCTCAATCCATTCTCTGCCCAGCCTGTATTTATACTTGGGGTTGCCCTGACCTGCATGCAGGACCTTGCACTTGGCCTTGTTGACCTTCACAAGGTTCACACGGGCCCACCCCTCAGGCCTGCCAATGTCCCTCTGGATGGCATCCCTTCCCTCCAGCACGTTGAACACACCATGCAGCTTGGTGTCATCGGCAAACTTACTGAGAGTGCACTCCATCCCAGTGTCCATGTCGCTGACAAAGACATTAAACGGTGCCGATCCCAACACTGATCCCTGAGGAATGCCACTTATCACTGGTCTCCACTTGGGCATCGAGCCATTGACAGCAACTTTTTGAGTGGAACCATCCAGCCAATTCCTTATTCACTGAGTGGCCCATCTGTCAAATCCGTAGCGCTCCAGTTTAGAGACAGGGATGATGCGCAGGACAAGATATTTAAGTAAAGACTGGAAATATACCTCTATATTGTATTTCTGATTCATTTTCATTGAATCATATAGGTAGCAGATCCCAGTAATCTTGCTGTTGGAAGTTTCTATCAAATGATGTTGGGACAAAAATCCACTGAAAGCATCCCCAGCTGTGGTTAAGCAGACACCAGGCCACCTGTCCTGCAGCAGTTTTCCTCAAAAGCAGACAACTCAGGAATCCCAATACTGGCAACTACTTACTTACAAATTTGTCATATGTAATGAAACACTCTGTAAATTATTTGCAAGCAAACAGTTGCATTACAAGTTTGCAAGTTGTTCATGAATGATGAAATATTAATACAAAGATAGGGTGCAGTATCAGAAGAGATCTGTTCTTGTGATAAGAGTTTAGCCCTGTTCCATGGACACCTGCTAGGTGCTGCACCCAGGACTGCTACATCGGGCTCATCAATGGTCATTTAAAAACAGGAAACATCTTGAATATTTGGCCAAGTACTGAAGATTACTGGGCCATTACCATCTTCTTGCTAAGATGCTGACAGGAGAAAGAATGTCTCCTGCATGCAAGGAGACACTCAGCTACTACAAAGAGCTCCTGGAGCCCTCAGGGCAGCGGGTGCGCTGGCTCCAGCAGGCATGCAGCCCCAAGGTGGAGCAGACTGTTTTTCTGATACTGTGTACGTAACACTCCACCCAAGCCTCCCTGTGTAAATAGAAAATAAAGTCAAATTATGCCAGTAAAGAGTGGATTACACTGGTCACTGGGAGTGCTTGTGTATGTTCAGCCATAATCTACGATAAATTGCTTGCCATAAAATGCCTCCTGGAGGCAGCTCTCCTGGAAGCTGCAAGATGCCAGCAGAACCACCAGCATTTCCTGGGGACCGAGGAATGGGTTGGAGCCACGCAGAAGTCCCCAGGGCTGAGCGGGGTCACTGACTGCCACCAGCAGATATAAGGGGATGAAGTTCATTCCAAAGAGGTGAAGGGTGACAACCACTCTACAGACAAAAATGCGCCACAGTCAGTAACACACAGCATTAATTGGGACACAGATAACCAAGCGTATAATGAAGGCAGAGATTACAGAACCCCACAACTGATCCTTCCTGCAGCAAAAAGCTGCTGTAAAGCAGTCTTAACACTAGCCTATAAACACAATTAGAAAAGTAATGCTTTGGTGTAGGATGTTTTTAAGAACAAAAGCTTACGGCAAGTTTCATTGGCATTATGGTAAATAAAAAAAGGTCTGAGCAAGTCCCAGATTCGGTGCATTTCTGACAAACAAAAAGAATAATAATATGTTTCTGTCATCTGATGATGCAGAAAAAAAATTGTTGTCAGTTTCTGATATAAAAGCTACGTGAAAAATCACTTCCCTAAGAGTTGGGTTTATACTTTTTATCTATGAAGATGAAGACTCCAGCATTTGGATCTGTCCCATTCCGAGGTGAGGCTGCTCGTCGGTGGAGGCTGGCAGAGGCCGGCTCCGCTCACCCACCCAGGAGCCCATTGTGGGGGGAACACGCTCCCGTCTGCCCCCCCACTGCTGAGCAGGCAGGTGGAATTGGGTTGGAAGAAGCATAGTTGTGGCTGTCCCTTACAGTCCCCCTAGGAAAAAAAAAAAATCAAATAAGGGAAAGGTTATTGCAGACTGATAACAGCTAGGGAGGCTGGGAATGGTACCTGTTGCCAGGGAGAGTTTGCTCCAGCGCAGGCAGGGCCCCCTGCGCCTCTGGCCCTGCGGGAGAGGTCGGGGAAAGGCATCCAGGGGAGGGAGGGAGCTGGAGAGGAGCACCGCTGCTAGATGAGGAACTGAGGAGAGATTGCAGCCAGCCAGACCAGGGGCCCAGATGGTCAGGGGCAGAGATTTGAGGAGGGTGTTTTGTGGAAAAACCATTGCATGCATTCATGTAATTAAAACCTTTGTCATGATGCATGTGTGCGAAGGAGGTAAATTATGGCTGAACACGCAGCCTTGGTAGTCTTTGAGAGCTGGTCTTCTGCAGGCTTCACATCATGTTGTGATTTCTTGTTGTGCAAAATAACAAAAGCCGTAGGCGATGGAAACTTTTGGCAGAGAGAAATGGCAAAGAGCAATCTCACCAGCAGTGAGATTGCTGCAGAAGCATCCATGCTTCTGCACTTGTGCTTTATGCTGCTCCTGCTTGCACCACGAGCATGCTCCAGAGAGAGCACAGGGCTCCTGCCTGGAGGGGTGGGAGGATGGAAATGCACCACCCCAGGGCTGGAAATCAGTCATGTTAAGCCGTAGCTTGGCCTGAGGCTCACGTGCCACTGAGGTACCGGTAAACTCAGGGCAGAGATGGTGTGGAATTGCTGGGGGGCATTGCTTTGGGTTTGGGAAGCTAAACCGGGTACGCCTTGAAAACCTTTAAAGCGTGCCCCATCCTGAGCATAGGCCCACGGTGCAGTGGAGCAGCCCAGCAGCCCAGAACAGGGCGCTCCATTCCCCCACGCTGTCGGGGTTCTCCTCCCTACACAGCCTAAAGGGAGCACCAGCGGCAGCCCAGGACAAGGCTCCTGAGCCGGGGCTCCCCCCTGATGGACACACATCCATGCTACCTTGCACCCTGAAGTGTGATCACCGTGGGTCTCTGCTCACCCCTCACCACCCCCAGCCAGGACAGCTGGGCCACCACCGTGGGGAAAACACCAGCCCAGTGGCCACCAGTAGCGTGACTGAACACAAGCTTCGCAGCATTAACCCTCCGCCCTGCCCGGGCTTTACCAAAGCCGGTGCCATGGCAGGAGGGACCCCCCCAGGGCCTGCTGCAGCCCCCCGGCAACAGCCCTCTGTGACTGCAGTGCAGTGCTCAGTGAAACCCGGCCAGCCGCTGTGACAAACCGCCACCCCCCGGGACCTGGACCCCCCGAGTGAATTATGCACATCCCTACATGTTTGCAGGATAGAGGCCTTAGTTCACTGGGTTAAAATACCAGAACAATACAAACCACCTCTGCCGCTGGAACCCACTGCACTTTATGAAAATGCCGGGGACCCTGCTGGAGCTAAGCCATTGTTGATGGCCATAAAAAATTGGTTAATAAATCTTCTTCCACTGATGAAATAGCTACTTCACAGCCAGAACTAAACAAATTGAGCATTTCAAAGCAACCTGCTTGACACAAGCCCTGATTCGCACACACATACAAGCATCCCCACCACCCAGCCCTGGCAAGACCCCGAGCCCACACTGTTCGTCCCTCCCCATTGTCACAGCCAAGTGCCGGGAGGAGATTTACTGCACCAATATTTTCCTCCCGAGTGACGGGAAGGGGATTTTACCTCTGCAACCTGCAGGCCATGGAGTGGAACAATCCCTGAATCAGAGACCAGCCCAGCAAGTGAGGGACACTTTGCCTACCCCCACCAGCACTGCCAGGCTGACAGTCCCACCGGGCACAGCCTCCATCACAGGCAGATGCTAAAAGTTCATCATGATGCCGCTTCTGCCTTTTTCTGGTTGCCCTCCCTTTAAAAATGGAAATGTAATCGAAAGAAAGGCAAGCGCTCATCCCCCTGCTGCTCCACAGACACTACTCTGAAAGTTTAACCTAATAGGTAAAAAAGTAATTAAAGAAGAGGCTCTGCTCTTAACAAGCTGTCTCAAGTCAGTATTATTTAAATGCAGCTAATAGCCAAGGGGAGGGAAATAATACATTTCACTAGTTTTTCCCAACTGCATGACCGTTGATGTATTACAACAGTGTGATAACTAGAAAGATAAAAATACTTTAACATTCCAGCTTTAATAAAAACTACTTTATAAATAAAGTCTCACCCTAAATTTATACCAGTGTCTTTTTTCACAAAGTCAGGGCTGACTCGTTCTCTTCCATGCTGCCTACAGGGAAGGGAGCAGGGCTGGGCTGAGGGGTAGGACCTGCTCCCAGCAGGGAATGCTCAAGTGAAAAATTACATCTAAATATTGGTGTTTCAACAGCACTCGCTGTTTAACTGGATGCTATACATTTGCCTCGAGAACCACACACTGGGGGAGGAAAAGCACCGGTTTAGGCCCTTTTAGCAACAATGTATGACTTGGAAACAGCGATGAGCAAATCCTAAATATTACAAAGCCATTGATTTGGGGCTCAGATTTCCTAATAACTTGTTAGGATTTGGGTTCACAAGACAGGTGTTTGGCACCCTTTAGGAGACACCACATCAAGCATTAAACTCGCAGTCTTGAAAGTTCAAGTCAAGGTGGTTTTTGTTTTGCTTTTCCCCCTGAAGGTCAGTTCAGGATTGAATCCTTTTGTCAAGGTTGCCTGGAGAGCAGAAGGCTCTGTTAATCTGCAGGCGCTGTGGCTCCCTCCTGGCTTCCTTCCCTTGCAGTTTGTTTTACTTCAGGATTCACCCCTGGGATTGTAAAGGCTGCAGACAAGGGTTAGAGGTGAAACAAAGAAAACAAGGTTGGTTGTTTATTTAGAGGGAGCCAGAATTCATAATGTTGGAGACACTGGGCCCCTCCCAAAAGATAACCGTAATTTTACAGCACCTCTCCACAACTTTTTTTTTTTTTTTTTCTCTCCTCAGAAATGAAAATACAGTGACGGACCCAAAATACCATTTCCCCTAGTAAATCCTAGAACCAAAACGAGAAAGAGTTTTTCCTGCATAGTGACCAGTCACCAGAACAAAACAAACACACTTCCATTGATCTCCATGTAGGAAAGCATCTGAAAAAAAGAAATAGGCAACTTTGCCTGCTTCAAAGACCTTCTTTTATTCGCTCAACTTGTGCCTTATTATAGAGGTCTTTTTCTGATCATTGATCTTTTTTCCTTGGGAGATAATCTTCTTATCCCCCTCCTTTTCAATGAGAAGGCCAAATTTTACTTTCATTTATTCACTGTGGAACCCCACCGACCAGACCAGTAGCTAACGGGCACATCCCACCCCACACAGGCAGCCTGGCAATACAGTGTCTTCCTTCATACCTTGTTTTAACAATCACAACAGCAGTAAGGGAAGGTGCAGATGCATCCGTTACACCTAAGGAAAAATCTTGCTCTTTCTCCAGGCTTTTCTGGGTGTTTGCCCTCCAGGGCAGCATCCACTTGCAATGAGATCGCTGGATTTACAACAGAGCAAGTGGTTGTACAAGAACTGGAGTCCAGGGTGCTGATAAGAGAAGGTAAGCCATCCTGTGTCCTACAACCAGAGCCTGGCCAGCTACCAGGCCACTAACCCGGGGTGAATCTGCTGACACCGGTGGCTTCATGCTAAATGCATGCTGAGGTGAAAAATGAGAGTGGCAGCCCGGCTCCAGCACTCTGCTACCAGAAGTAACTGCTTACTTTCAAGCTTTCCGCACAGCCTGTAATCACTCAATATTGAAACCAGATTTACAAGCTCTTTAGAGGAGGAGAAGTTTGTGATTTCCAAAGCAGACACATTTGGTATTTAAGAAAAAGGTCAAGCCCCCTGTGGAGTAAGGGGTTTTTAATAGAATCAGTTCAGCAGGAGTTAAGAGAAGACATACCAACCCAGCGGCTCTCAAAGCCGGCAGAAGCAGAGACATAAGAAAAGCCACAACCATCATTGTTTTGAGGAAAGAATCAGGGAAAGAGAGGCATGGGGGACACTAAATTACATCGTGGACATTTGATTTCATTTATTCCAATCCAAGAGACTTTTTCCAGTTAGAAATAGAGAGGGTTGTCCTTCTTATGCTCCAGGGCTTGCAGGGGTTTCAAAGAAAGGAGTGTTTGTTATTGCCTGCCAGGGAAATCCGAGAGTTTGAAGCACAATGACAAATCCAGGCTCCTAAGTCAAATGCATTTTAAAAGGGGAGCCATCACTTACTGTCTCACCTTGTCAGCCTCTCCAGACTCTGGCCAGGCTCTTCAGCTACTGTTCGTTCCCTGCCTCGCTAGGTCACATGCAAGGTGCATCTAGGACTGCCTTGTTGCACACATGTACAGCACCAGCAGCCAGGAAGCCCGGGGAACATCACTAAGGTCCCTCCTTGTCATAGGAATACTTTTCTAAAGTGTAATGGAAGGCCGGTGTTACTGAGGTATGCAGGTAACATAAGCAGGCACTGCAGAAGTCCTTACTAGTGATGCAGATGGCTACTGCTGGCTCTGACACCCTTTTGACTCCGCAGGCAGTAGTTTCAGTGAAAAGATATGGGGCTCGTTCCATAACTTGCGTTCCGGACAGCAGACCTCATAACAGTTTCCTGAATATACGGGCTTTAAAACAAATAGGAAATCCAAATTTCATCTGTAGGAAGACTTACAGCCCAAGAACTTCTAGGCTGTATCAGCTACCACACCCAAAATGACACTTATTGCACCAGAACAATTGCACCAGAACAGCCGGAGGAGAAGGCAGGGACTGCAGGGGAAGGCAAACAATCTCTTTTCTTCTTCAAAACACCTCCACAGCAAGGGGCCAATTAGAGTATCCTGGTCTTGCTAACCTTTTGATGGCAAGCATAAATAGGCCCTTATGTATTCAAACTAGCAGCAAATGAGCGGTGAAGGTCACAGGATGCTTAAATGACTATACAGCATGCTGCCTCAGATTTCTAGAGAAAGCACTTGAAAGTTTTAGCCATCAGATCTTCTAACTTGTCTAGTCACCGTAACTACTGGTGCAGCTACACCCAACAGACAGTATTTCAGGTTTATCTCTTTCAGCAACAAGTTCCCAGCCAGTTATTCCCAAAAATAATGCACTTGGCAGAGCCGACAACTGCCCTAGACTTTCAGATCAGTGCAAAGGAAGGGCAGAGCTCTTATAGGAAAGCAGCACTTTGGAGTCTGGCCTGTGGTCTTCTGGCTGACCTTTCAACAGCAGTTGCAGCCACATAATTTCTTCAGCTTCAGCAGCAGAAAAAGGTAGAAATCAGAGAACAAGTTCTCTGCATTAAAAGCAGCTCTCCAAGCACTTCGAAGAAGTAAGAAGAGCCAGCCGTTTGAGGTACATAGATGAAACTAATCCTTCTAAACTGCACTTTAATACTGCGAACATGGGCCCAGCTTGGGCATTCCCAAGGCTCTCACTGCACTCAGCCAGTACGAGTGCCCAACTGTATGGGCAAGTCTGCAATACCAATACCTCCGTTTGCACAGCCAAGTGACCAACTTACCTTCAGAGAGCCTGCCATATAGTTTAAGCGTACTTTCAGAAACTCAAACTTGTGACTTAGAGGGGCAGGCTTCCCTTTTGCTGACATCCCTTTATGTTTCAGGCTGCATAGCCCAAAGCAATCTACCAAGGTAAGCAGCACACAAGGGTCACAGCACCGCTGCATGGGTGTTGCAACCCCATTTGTGCCACCCCCTGTTCACTGGTAGCAACAGTAGGGACTCAACTTTATAATCAGAATAGAAGGAGGCAGAAGCAGTTCTAAAGCTATTTAAAACATAAATGAATACTAGACTAATTGCCAAGTTTTATCTTCTGCAGCAGCATTTTGGACCCTTCTTTCACAATGATGTGGCATCTGCCTCTTAAGCAAGTCTACTTTAATTCCTGCAACAAAGTCTAAAGCAGTAAGAAAAATACAATAAGCTCCTTTGATAATCCACAGGTTTCGCTTTCTTTTTAGCAAAAAGGCATTGAATAAATGAAATGATCACATGAAACCAACTAGCTGAAGGAGTAAGAAACAACTGAGTGCACAAATACCGGCAGGGAAGAAAAGCAGCCTATGCAAGAATAGCAAAAAGGAGGAGCCTGAAATTAAAGCAAGTACACTGTTAATTCTTCAGTCCCACGCTGAAGTAGCAGAATGTGATGCTGAGTTACTGTTCTATAGTGTAAGGCAGATGTTTCCCCTGTGCCCAGAGGGTTATCAGCAAAGAAAGAGTTACACAGCAGAATAAGCATTGTGGTTTGGGGGTTTCCCTCCCTTTCCCCCTGCAAAAAAAAAAAAGAAACCAAAAAAACAAACACACACCCAGTTTTTTTGAGAGTAAAAGGTGCAAAAGGAAAAAAAAAGATCACAGAAAATAAGCATTTCAAGACAAATGAGGAAAACCTGCTAATGAATTAGGATCCACTTTCTGATGTGTTTTGCACAGAGAAAAAGCACCTCTTCAATAACAGAGGAAGAAATAATTGTCACAAAGCTGCAAAAGAATTCACTAAGGTTATGAGCAAAATGCAACAGCCAAGAACTGAGCATGTGGGTTCACTGCTACTTGAAGTATTAAACAACTAAGCTGCCACCTTCATTCTGGAATAACCACCTGATTTCACCTCACAGGGCAGGAAAATAGACCTTAATCACATTAACATGCATACCACCTTGATTTTTTCCCGCCCCCAAAAAAATTGTTTTCCAAAGCAAAAGTCACAAGCAAGTTTCAGACAAAATATATATATTTAAAAAAAATCTTTACAATAAGTCAGGAAACATAGGAGCTTGCATACAGTTTATTATAATAAGTCAGTTCTCAGCTCCCTACAGTTCAGATAACCCTGGTGACAGTGTTTACAACTTCTAATTTTTGCTTTCATAACTTTAAAGCAAACAATACATTTGAGTGTATTTTACTCTGTGCAAATAAGACAACTTGTGGAATCCTTCAGAAGAAATATCCAAGATTCTGTCTGCAGAGGTCCTTTGTTTCTCAAAGATGATTTATGAGAGTTTCTGTTTTAAGATAAAGTGCTCCTGTCCAGCAGAACCCAAAGGCCTTCAAGAGTTCAGAGAGTAAGTTTAGCTCAGATTAAAAAAATAATTGGTCATACAAATTCCAGCTTTCCATGTCCGCTGTACATTCCCCAGTGGACTAGTGAAAGAATTTTGTCATTGCTGAGGTCTGAATGTCTCATTTTATCACAGGTCATGCAGCAGTTCTCGTGACCAGTCACAGGCACCATGCATTCCAAGTCCAGTTTTGCCACCTGCCCTTTTTTCGAATGATGTCCATGAAAACTATAGTGCAAACGGGAGAGCATTTGCTGTCGTTGATCTTGCAGTCTCTTGTTTTCACTCCTGAGCATCCGCAAGGCCAGCATGATAAGGAGCACCAAGATTAGCCCACCAGCTATAGGGACAGCTATTACAGCTGCCCTGAACCATAACTCTTTCGAAGAGGTCAATTCCTGCACCTTGGTGATGAGATTCCTGCTGTTGTCATGTTGATATCTGCTCCCTTGTCCTGCAAAGGGGAAAGATGTGAAGCTTATTTAGTATCAACAGGTTTATGTATAAGCAACTCCTTTAAAAGCCACACTGACAAGTTTAAGGAGCCACAGCTACACACTCTGTAGTATCCACAGAAAATACTCTTATAAAGAAAAATATCAGTTTCTAAGGCTGTTTATAATTTCTTACCCTAACAGCCGATTTAAATACGAACGCCAGTTCCATTGCTTCTTACAAGCAATGTCAAGTTGGCAAGACAGACCTCCGATATTAACACAGGCAAAAAAAAGCTACTTGGCTGAGATGCTCCCCAGCACCCAGCTACCCACTTCTCCCTCTAGTGTGTCTACTTACACTAACAACTAAATAACAGTAGACAAGCAAGGTTTTAACTGTCACCGGCCTGATGGCCAGAAGAGAGATTTCACCAAAGCTTCCTTGGCCTACCTGAAGTATCACCCCTGGAAGGAGACAAAACATCATGTAGTCCTCTGTAATTGCACATATCTTCATGACAGCATTCCAATGTGGACATGGTGGTGGTGCCAGAGTGGTTTTGTGCTTGTTTAGCTTGGCAGATATCAGCTGTGCTTGCAATAGAGTCCAAGCAGCCATGAGTAAGTGGGGAATGTGTATTCTGAGGATCAAGCAGTCTGGAGAAGCAGGCGCTAAGCTCAGATTTGCACATATAGCCAGTTGCAACACAGTGTGCAGCATCACAGTAGCATCTGATTTCACCTGAAAAAAATTGTTCAAGAAAAGTAAGAATTTAGTTCTTTAAAGACACCTCACTAGGTACTCTTCTTGGACACAAGCATCACACAACCAGACTCAGTGCCAGTTTTGGGGTATTCCTCTAGACTGTAAACCCATGAGAGCAGGGGTTGTTTCCTTCCATCACTGTACAGTGCATACCTGTTGTAACCTTAATCTCTGCAAATGCCTCAGGGCACTTGTTTTAATTACTATAGTCCTTTGAATTAAAGCAAGAACATTTCACTAAAACAGGGATGGGGAGGGGTGGGCGGGTGGCAGTGAGGAAGGTCACAGTGGGTTTTTTTCCAGGGTAAATAACTAACAAGACCATTTTATAGCTGCTTCCACTTGCTGTCAGCAGTTGCATTAAACCACATATAAAATGAAATCCCAGTTTTAAAAGCAAAACACACTTTCAGTACTATAAGGAAGTCACATCTATGTTTTGAACTATTACTACAGGAACAGCATTCTATTTTTATAAAGGTAACACTTATTTTAACTGGGCACAAGCACACAACAAAAACACTAGGTTAGAATATTTGTGCGACAAATGAAAAAAAATCAGAACTGCTGAATTGTTTATTACCTCTCAATACTGTGCCAAAATTTAAAAGGTTTAACTAACACCTTATAAAGCTATTAGTTAGAACCATTACCATCTAAGTCTCCCAGTCAGGAAGGTTTTTACTGTGTGAAACTGGGCAACTATTTGCAATCTCTCCAGAAGAAGAGAAATTCCTTAAGTAGCCATTCATGCAAAAAGGCTTTTTATCAGTATTATAAAACAGAAACAGCGCAGTTTATAATTAATCTGTTACCAGACTCAATGTCTCTCAACTCAAATGTAAAGTTATTAAATGGGGTGAAATTGCAAGGCTAAAAGCTCCCTCTTGCCCCTCCCTGATTTTGCATGCAATCCAACAAGCAGTCAAAAGGGGAAACACTAGGACTGAAAATCCTCTACCAGCTCTATGAAAAATCTCTCAGGAAACCTCAAAAATTTCTGAAGGAAGCGATAAAAAAAAAAGCTCCCTTCATAAAACTCTTCATTTTGTGCTCTCCAAACTGCTCTGGTACAAATTATGTGTGTCCTGTGCTGTAGGGAAGACTTACTCTTTCTAGGCAAGTTGGGACTCAAGAAATAATTCAATGTGCCATCGATCCAAGGTTTAGAAGGAAGCCAGATTTTGAAGCCATTCTTAGAAGAGTAGACTTAAAACTACTAACGTGCCTGGTGTACTTGCCATCATAGTGGCAGCATGGCTTTCAAAGTCAACTGACTTTTCGGATGTCTTCCTTCTACAGTCTGCACTTGAAACAAATCAGTCTTCACATTTCCCTGCTGCTGCCCCTTACGAAGCTTTCTACTGCCCCATACCTAAAAAAAAATAATTCTGAAATATGTCGAAAATCATGCCAACCAAGTTAGCTTCCCCTCTTCAGTCTACCTTAATACTTTCCCTAAAATGCTACTGCAGGCTCCAGGCCTTGCAGTTCCTGCTGCTCTTTAATAACTCTGCTTAATAGAAGCCAAATGATGGAGTGTCTCACCGTCTCCAGTCCAATTCCCTTGGGCTTTTAGACCAAGTAACCTAATTTTTCGTGAATTCATGTACACTGTTATCTAGCATGCTATGGAGAAAAAGACTCATTTTCTAAGCATCGTATGTGAGATCTTCCCTCTGCTCTCCCTGAAAAAATGATTTTCATCATTTTCTCACTGTATGAGAATTAAAAATAAGATGCAAAAGTAGTAACAGCACCAGAGCGGTCCTTTCATTAGTTTTCCCACAGCACAGGAAGAAAGTAAAACACACGTACTTCCATTTTAATTGTTTATACAATCACACTTAAAATCCTACATTTTATTGACCTAAGACAATCTTATAAACAAAAATCTGACAGGCTAGTCATCAGGTTAATTCAACTGCTTTTTAATTAAACCCACATTTTCGGTGGAACAGAATGGACTTTGTATTACTGTATTAAAACTGCATTTCTGTCAATTCATAAAGTTTCTTCCTGTGCTATGCAAAAGGCCAGAAAGGGTATTTAGTATTTTGAAACAGTGAACAATGCCCTTCTGTTCCCTCCTCTTTCTTGTTACTGTATGTAGCTATTAAAGAAAAATGTCTGCTTTTAGTCAAGATGGCTACAGGAGAGACTGCAGGCTTCGCTTAAAGCTTTTGAAGTCAACAGCAGCCAGAAGTCTGTGATCCCCTAATTATATCATTATCAGGCACATAGTTTCACTATCTGCGACTTCACATCACTCAGTCACTCCCTGTTCTGCCCGCTTTGATGGGGCCAGCGGGCTCCCCCCTGCACGCTGCAAGGGCTGTTATTTAGGGTTAATTACAGCCTTCTTTCTAGAATAAATAAATACGTCGCACATCATCACCGCGCTAACTTACCCCTCACCGCCCCCCCGGCGCACGGCGGTTACCGGCAGCCAGAGGGTCGCCCCTGCCCCGGGCGGGCGGTGACAGGGCAGGGCGCGGCCGCCCCTCGGCGCCGCGGGCTCGCCCGGGGCCGGTGCCGCTCTGACGACGGGAGCCCCCGCGCTGCGGGCAGCCGGCACCGGCGGCCAGGTGGGCGCGGGGGGACGGGACGGGCGGGCGCAGCCCCGGCAGCTCCCCGCCACCGCCCGCCAACAGAGGCTCGGCGACGGGCTCCCGAGGCCCGCCCGCTCCCCACGGCCACGGCACCGGCCCCGCCGCGCCGACACCGCCGCGTGAGCGGCTCCCCGGGGCCGGCTCCCCTCAGGCACCAGGCCCGCTCAGCCGCCCCGCTTCCCCGGGCGCGGCTCCCCTCGGGCACCAGGCCCGCTCAGCCGCCCCGCTTCCCCGGGCGCGGCTCCCTCAGGCGCCGGGTGCCCGCACACCCCGGGTCCCCTCGGGCTCCCCCGGCCCCAGGTCCCGCGCCGCGGCCTCACCTCTGGTGAGCAGGACGGCCATGGCGCACAGCTCCAGTTGCAGCCAGATGAAGATGTAGCTGGAATGGCGATCCATTTACCCACCCGCCCGCACAACCGGCGGCGCGGCGCCGCTCGCCACAGCCCGCAGCGCAGGCACGGCCAAGCCGCCGCCGCCCGCTCCCGCCCCGCCGGAGCCCCGAGGAGCCGCTCGCCCGCGGGCAGAGCCGTTGCGCGGCCACCGCTGCGGCAGGCAAGGGCGGGGGGCGGCAGACGGCCGCGGCGCGCCTTGTGCCTTGCCCTCCCTGCTCTGCCGCGGCTGCAGCGGAGGGCCCGTCCCCAGCAACAGGCGCAGGCGGCGGGCACGGTGCGGCCCGGCGGGCGCTGCCTCGCTGACACGGCAGCGGCGCCTCCCGCCCCGTAAATACCGCCGGCGCCAGGCGCGGGCCGGGCCGCCGCGCCCCGCCCCCTGCCCCGCCCCGCCCCATTGGCTGCGCCGCTCGGAGGTGGGCGGGGCGCGCCGCGCCGCGGGCAGGGCCGTCGCCCCCCCCCCCCGCCCCCCCGGCGGCGGGCTGGGCCCCGCGGCGCGACTTGCGCTCCCGCCCGCGGCGCCCCCGGGCGGTGGCGGCGGCGGCCCCGGCCCCGGCGGCTGTTAACCCCGCTCCGTTCATTGCTGGGCACCGAGAACAGGACCCCGGCCCCGGGCTCTCCGAGGGAGCGATCGCTGGCGGCGCGGAGCGTCCTCACCCGCCGCGTTACTTTCGGGGCTTCCCGGGAGGGTGGGCTCCGCCGGGATCCGTGGGAACGGTGCCCTTACGGGGGCAGCCGCGCGAGTTTCATAAGCAAATGCAGCGGCTCTGGCTGCAGGTTTGGCGGAGCCGCGGTTAATGAATAAACAGCAAGACGAGCCCCTTGCGGTGGGGTGAAAGGCAGAGGCGAAGCGAAAGGCGGCTGCACCCGCCCCCCCTGCGCCCCCTGCCCCGCGCCCCCGGGCCCCGCTCGCCACCAGCTCTGCCCGCTCGCCACCAGCCCGGCCCCGCTCGCCGCTCCCCGCACCCGGGGCTGCACGGGGATGCAAAAGTGTTGCGACACCCGGGATGCCAGGAGTTTCACTGCCGCCGGGTTTGGGTTTGGTGGGTTTTTTTAGGGTTGATTTGTTTGGGGTTTTTTTCCAGAGTTATGAAAAACCTACGTCTGGGCTCGACGGGGCGCGGGGCGAACAGCAACCCGGCCAAACCCCGGCTGCGGTCTCCGTCCCCCCGGCCAACGCCGCCCCCCCGGCCCGGGATGCACCGTGCGGCTCGGGGGGTTCTGCGCTTCCCGCTCAGCCCCCCGGGGTCTCCCAGGCTGCTGTCACCTCCACGCTGCTGTCACGTCCACGCAGCAACGGCAGGTCCCTTAGCCCCTAGTCAGAGCCCTTAGCGAGTGCACCCCCGCGGTACCTCTATTATCCCAACATTTCTTTTCGGAAAACAGCTCTTGGGGATGGAAGCACGAGGTGATGTTCCACCACGGGCTCTGACACAGGTCCCGTGGGTCATGCTTAGTTTGGACAGTTCTCCTTCATGTGTTGGTCCTGAAAACAATGTGCCCCGTAGTTAAAATTTCTTTGCTAACTTAGTTTTCTCCCTTCTGTTCTCATTACGTTTTATAAGCCTTGATTTCTACGGCACTTGCACACCGACTGTTTCCCATTTATGGGCAAAATGCTTTAAATATTTGGGTCTGCAGCTAGTATTCAAGCTGTTGGACGATGTGTAGATAAGTTAACAGCAAAAATGGCTCTAGAGTTTTAATTTGAAATGTTTTGTGAGTCTTCAAAGACGTTTTCAAATCAGGACATTATACCTTGTGACAGAGACATTCCTCCTCTGAAAGAGAAAGGAGGAAATATGAAATCTGAGATTGGAGATAACTCCAGTTTACTTTGGCAGAGAGGAACAGACTGGATCTCGAGCTAATTAGTGCTAATGCCATCACACGTTATAATGGTTTTACTGTGAGTCTTGCGATTTGCATATGTATAAGATAGATACACATGTGCTGCACCGCAGCCTTTATACTTGTGTTATACATATTTGCACTCCACCACAAAGTAATTTTCTAATTCCTGTTTCTGTTTAGAAATTACAAAAACAGCCAGATCAGCCAAGCCATATCTCCCACTCTGGCACCGGCTATCAGACACTCATTTGCAAACATACAAAAATATCATTCATTATAACTTAGAATCATTACAGCAGCATGTGCAATTCTGTTTCTGCTGTTCCTACCACTGGTGACAGGCGCATTTAGCAAATCTCATTTGTTACATGCGATACCGACAGACTGGAAATGGCTTTTATTCGTGGAGCCACATTACTGCACTAAGTAACATGAGAGACTCCCTGAGTATTATAAACATCCTGGCTGAGGGAGCATGGACAGACTAACCAGGAGGCAATGTGCTCCAGATCAGTTTTGAGCAGCAAATTCCATTGGCAGCTGTCAAGTTTGAATTGTGAGGTACAATTTACTGTAAAAAATGGCTAATTCTGTATGCTGCAGGCATGCTGGAAGTACCACAAGCGACAGAGGGGTGACAGGGATCACTCCCCAGCCTTAGCTCCCACCAAAGCAACTAACTTACAGATCCTTTTGGGAGCCCACGGGGCAAGGGTTTCAGGAAGGTTTGACTGACCTACTGTGCCTCCTCACACGCTGGTACTCCGCTCAGGGAGCCACGTGAGGATTGTGTGGGGTCCTCTGACAACCCATAACATAAACAAAATAATTCAGCTGCTGCAGCGTTAATTCGCTTTTGTTTTAGAGGCAAGAGCAAGCAGGGCCAGATTGGCCTGTGAAAAAGGGACAGGAGACAGACCCAGCTCAAAGCAATAATAACAACATGTTCTGCAACCAGAAGGAATGTGGGATAATGACTACAAGGAACCATCAAGGAAAGCGTCAGAAGCCCAAGGCCACATGACGTGTCTCCAGCAGCCATGGGAGAGCAGCTGGGAGCCTCCACTTGAACGGACTAAGCAGTCCCACATAGCACAGAGCTGCTCCCTCCCACCAGATAGGGTGAAGCCCTTTGAAACCAGCACCAAAGGACCTGGTTTCAAAATCAGCCTCCAGGCACCTCAAGGAAAGGGACTGCTTTGGGAGGCGTCTTAGAGGAGCACGTTCCTCTGTGCATCAGCTCAAAACTCTGTCACAGATGCAAAACTTTGTCTTTAAGAAGATGAAATTAAAGGTCTTTTCCAACCTAAATGATTATATGATTTCATGAAATTGCCAACCAAAAGAAGGGATCCGTCCAAAGAACTGTCCAAGAGTCTTTGCAGGCCACTCAAGTGCTGGTTTGGTTCTTTTACTTCCTTTCACAAGCCAATAGTTGCAGTGCCAAGTTTCTGCCAGGAGGATTTAAGAACTGATGAGTCCTTCTGAAAGACCAATTCAAATGAGCATCCAAAGTCCTCAACTATTCTAGACCAAGACTTCTCTCAGGCAAGCAGCTGCTCAGCACAGAGCCTGCTTTCCCCTACAATCATGTTCAAGAAAAAGCTCACTACTTTCTACCAGGAGCATGTGTGCCATGCAGCCATGCAACACTCTCCTTCCCACTCTCAGCTGGTAAAGTCCCTCCAGTGAAATCCCAAACCACATCCACCACCTTCTCCAGAAGCTCTGTGTGCTTGAGAGCCCCAGCACAGGCACGAGAGGATGACTGGCATGAGGGGTTTAGGTCTTTCCTAGATCAAGGAGGAAAATAAGACAAGATAGAGGTCAACCTGGCAGCCTTTCTGAGTATATAACTTTGAGCAAGAGAAAGGCACCGCTCTGGCTCTGGAACCCTGCTTCAGAAAATTCAGGCTCCTCCCTTTGTATTGCTTCTCTCATGTATTCCCTTTCTCACTTTCACATGAATTGGCGTTAATGCCTGCCTCTGCTGCTCCTGCCTACATTTTATGTGCTACTAGCAGCAGTGTGCCTGCAAAACTAACCAAATTAAGTTACAGCCTCAGCCTGCAGGTGCTCCAGATTTAAACAACTAGCCCTAGAAAAAGTTTGCAGTGAAAAGTAAGTCCTTTATCTGGCACCTTTGAACATGACAATGAATTCCTCACCCTTCTATAAGCTTGGCTGGCACACAGGCAACTCACCATTTCCCCCAAAGGTTTGGATGTGACCCTTCTGCCTACCTCTATCAAACAACAATGTTAATGCAGTATTCCCTGCTTGTTTGAACCTTTCCACAAACATACACAGACACTCAAAAAAAAAAAAAAATTTAAGCAAAAATAAAATGGATAACAGCTGCAATTTGGAAATCCATTCTACATTCACCTCTGTAGTTAAGGCATCACAGCAGCCCTGTCCTGGGGAAACCCAAATTCCTTGGGGAAGCTGAGGATTTGCATGTGCACATTGGCTTTTGCCAGTACTGACACGTAAGATGCTGACTTCACTAGCAAGGAAAGGTTAGTACAGCTACACTGTTGTAATTTCAAATTGGTGTCAAAGGAAACGGTCACACACCATATCCATTCTTTTTTGCAACTTGCAATTATGATTCAGCTGGGAATTTCTCATTTGGAAGTGAACATGAATTTAAAAGCATTTGGACTGTTTAAAGCATCTTTGGAGCAATATTAATCAGAGCAGTTTGGGTTTTGGTTTTTTTTTGTTGTTGTTGATTGCTCAACACTAGCCAACGAACAACTTTCTTTTTCCAGTTATTTTGCTGGCATTTTGGATATGATACACATAAGCTCACTCTACTCAATTACCTTTATTTATGCTGATTATTGCCTTTAAAAAATAATTAAAGCTTAAGCTAGCGTAGCTATGCTTAATACAAAGCCCAGGGGGCAGGGAACATAATATGACTCTATGCAATTTCTTCTGCTTGCTACTTCTGGGGCTGGCCACGGCTTTACCGAATCAAGTAGCCATGTCAGGAGGTAAGACTATGCAGAGCCCGAAGCCTGGCTCCTTCCCCAGCCGCTCCCTTGTGGCAGTCAGGCTGCCGGGCAGGTTCCCGCAGGAGAATAACTCCCAGGGAGCTTCGTCCCCGTAACTGGGGCAGTTCAGGGAGGTGGATGGAGGCCGCGCACTACACGCCCCGCTCCCTTCCAGAGGCAATTAGCATGTCCCCAGTGAAACTCAGTTACCTGCAAACCGGAGGAGGGGAGCGGTGCTCCAGAGATGCTCAGTGATACCTGTTCGCAAAAAATAAATAGGAAACAAGTCTGGGGTTTGCTTTGCAGGATCCACCTCCCCATATATCATCCAGGTGGCACCAATCTGCATCTCCCCAGATACAGGACATGATAAAAAGACACTTTTTAAGGGGCCCAGAAAGTGAAGCATTTCCTGCCATGCCCATCAGTTTACCTTTTATCATTTAAAACTAATCCTCCTTCCCCCAAAACGAGCTGCCCTCCTACTCCTCCCGATCAATAGGACGATTTGCATTTATCCTCCTGGAGGCATCACTCCTAGGACCGGGGCCAGAGCGATCGAATCGATAGGGGGAGGCTGGAGCAAGGCTGGAGAAGAAGCAGCAGAGAGATTCCCCCAGGGAGAAATGCAAAACACTGGAGAGAGGCAACAATTATTGTAATTGAAGGTAATGAGGCCGAGGCGCCAGCTCCAGCTCTGCTTAACATCATTCAATGCGAAGCGAGACGCGCACGTCGGAGACAGCCCGCGCCCGGCCGGCCCCGGCGCAGCCCAGCCCGGCTCCCGGCTCCCCGCCCGCAGCCCTGCCCCGGGCCGCCGCTCGGCCTCAGCCCCCGGCCACAGCCCCCGCCTGCTGCGGCACGGGTGCTCCGGGTCAGGTCTGTCTCCTGCGTCGGTGGCTCAGCAGCACTGGGGTTGATGCGTTTGGGAGAGTCGCTCTGGATCTGACTGGTCTTGGGGCCGCAGAGTCCTCCTTTTCCTTGCTATAGGTGACTCCCGTGCCTGTAGCACCTCGGTGTGTTTATCCTCCCCGTGCACCGAAAGTCACACGCTCAGCACCGACTCGCTCAGCTAAAGGCAAATGTTGTCCTGTTCCGTGGCAGGACAACAAGTTGATCCCCAGACCCTCAGCCCTCACGCCCCCCTTGCTGTCACCCCGGCTCCCCGCAGCCCCCCGGTGCACGGAGAGGCGGGGGAGCGGGCTGGCCGGGAGGGACGGCGCGGGGGAAGGATGCTGCGGAGGCGGCTCCTGCTGCCCTGGGGCTTTCCCTTCTGACCGCCTGGGCACGGTGTAGGTGTCTCTGTCTCTGACACTGCACCTGGCCTGCACGCTGGTTCTGGAGCCGAGCTCACGCCAGCTTTGGGCAGGGTCGTCCAAGGAGACTCCACCGCATTTTCGCCTTCGACTCCTTATAAGCACAGAGACCCCCCCGGCAGCTCCGGTAGACGGGGCGGGGGTGTGTGTGTCTCAGCGAGCCGCCAGCACCGTGACGGGCTTACCGAACCCTTGGGCAGGAACGGGGCCGGGGCCGCCCCGCAGCCCGACGGCCGGTGCGGCGGCAGAGCCCCGGCGGGGCCGGGCTCCGGGCGGCGGCTCCCGGGCTGGCGGGGCCGGGCTCACCGCGGACACGTCTTGCCCTCTGCTGGCAAAGCCGGCCCTAGCAGGGAGGGGCCGGAGCCCTCCCGTCCGGCCAGCCCCGTAACCCGCCCCGTGTGAACGCAGGGCTACCAAGGTGCTAGGCGGAGGTACGGCTGCTTTTTGAACGGGACGATGCAGCTGCCTGCAGGCGCAGCGCTGGGTAATCCCATTGCCAGAGCAGCTAGAGCGGTGCAGGGCTCGGTGGTACGCAGGGTGGTACACAGGGCTCAAGTCAGCTCCTTCCCCCGGCCGCATCCTGCACCCAGGAGTGATCGTCCAGCATTCAGCTGTCACCTAATGAAACGTCCACATCAAGGTGTTACATGTCAGAATTCATAAACCGTACCTAAAAAGTCAAGCACCACCTATCAGATCTGAGTTATCAGGTGTCTAGAGATAAGGTATGGCAAATATTAGGAATTCACTTCAGATCCCAAGCACAAGAAACCATTAGTTATGTTCTGACACAGC
The DNA here is from genome assembly GCF_017639655.2 of Falco naumanni. Lineage (NCBI taxonomy): Eukaryota > Metazoa > Chordata > Aves > Falconiformes > Falconidae > Falco > Falco naumanni. Next base: position 45,349,532 of record NC_054057.1, on the reverse strand, counting down.
ATAGCATGCACGCGGGAGAAGAGAGCTAGTGCTGGAGTCATGACAAGACCAAAAAAAAATCCTAGAAATTGAGCATCACTCTAACAGGACAGAACATACAGTTCAAGTAACATTTATTACAGGAAGCTATAGTTTGAATATAGGACATGTAGTGAAACAGTCATGTTGGCCAGTCAAACCAGAGCCTCTTCTGAAATAAAAGAGCCTATTGCCTTTCCAAGGAGACATCTCAGGTTCATATTTGCACATGCAAGAGAGACTGTCCACCAGGGCTGATCACAGATGTCAGCTCCTTGGAGGACATATACCCAGCAGTCAAAACCTGGGATGCTGCACAGGGGATGCTCTGCAGGGTCTGGGGGCTATGCGAGGGTATTCTCTGCTCTTGCAAATAACAATCAGCAGCAGCCCCTCCACAATGGCAGCTCTAAGAAGCTTTTGACGCAGATAAAGAAACTCTCCAGTGACATGTTACTCAATATTAGTCAATATTTATTGCTCAACCTCTATTTTCTGAGCCACATATTTCAAAGCCAAATGCCAGAGACAAGGCCTTCAATGCAAGTCGGGATAGCCTATACACATTACAATAGCCCAGAGTCTCAACTACTTAAGTAGGAGCACTCTGCAACTTTACACCAAGCTCCAGTTCTGACAGGCATTTGCAAATGCAATAGAAAAGACCAAAGGCAGAGCTAGATCTCAAAGCAAGGACCAGCATCTTCAAGAAGATGGATATGTATCTTAATAAGACCTTAGTAATTCAGCCCTAGAAATATGCCGTTTGAAACAGAAATCAGCAGGACACCTAAGCACAGCCGTGCAGTAAGAATAAAACTTTAATTCTCACTTTACCACAAAAAGCAGGAGGGACAGGAGTATTTGTGACATGATGTTGCGTGAGTCAGTAAAGGCTGTGGACTAGCTTAAATTCTAGCAGCGTGTGATCGTGGGCTCTGGGCTGGCCAGGGAGGCTACAAAGGGAGAGGGTGGAGGCTTCCCTCTGGCTCTAGGGCAGGATTGGTAACTACACCAGAGACAGCTTGTAATTCTTTCTGATAACTAGGAGTCAGAAAATTGTAAAAAGGGCAAAAAGCAGGGCAAAGGGAGCTGCAGCAAACTTTGACAAATATGCAACAGGCTGGAGGCACTGAATGCCCCAGATGCCGGGTAGGGCAGCATCTGAAGACCCAAACCCACCATTTCTGGTGGGTTTAACCAGGGAGGGTAAAGGTGGTCAGCTTTCTGCCAGCCCTCCCTGAGGGACTCTCAGCCTTGTGGCAGGGACTGCAGAAGGGATCACCCATCCCTGCCAACCACAGCCTGTCACTGAGGCAACCAGGGAACAGGTTTGAGTCCTGCCACCCTCCAACGGAGAGGATAATCTCAGGCAGAGGAGACGGATACACAGCTCTTGCCATGACATCTCAAGATGCTACAGGGGTTCATCTGTAGGAGCACTGCCAGATCAAAGGCAGATCAGGCAGGGGAACAGACGGTTGGAGGGAAGCAGGGTGTTGGCAGAAAGTGTTACCAAGTGGAACAGAAACTCAAATTCCTCACAGTCCAGGGCTGAGAGGCAGCGAGGGGGCAAGGGAGATGAGTTGAGCGAGCTGACAATCCTGGAGAGGGAGAGAAGTGTGGCCCCTACGTTTTCGTAATTACTCAAGGCAAGAGTGCAAGACATTAGAGTTACACAGGACTAAAACGAAAACTATCAACCCCCAGAGTAAGAAAGCAGCCCTGATTATTCTCAGAGCATCCTTTATAATGCTGAGTATTATACAGCAGCGCAGGACATTAAACTGAGATCTTCTCCACAGGTAAAGGCTTGCAAGGCAGCAGTGAAACACGCTGGAGGTGGGGAGCAGGAGGGTGCTGCCCAGCACCCCATAGCCAGTGCTGCCATGCCAAGCCTTGCCCGCAGCCTCTGGCTTCATGTCTCTGCACTGCAGAACACAGCTGTGCTTGCCTCCTCCAGGCTGCCATCGCCTTCCTCTGCCATACCTCCATGGTGCTGCTTTTCCACTTTTTTTGCGTTCACAACTTTCATGCATTTAGGGAGGGAGCAGTTTTCTTTCACTTATTATTCCTCCTTTTTGTTTATAGACAGAACAAAGTTATAAAAGGGAGGCAGAGAAAGAGGCTTTGTTGCAGTCTGAAAGCCAAAAAAAGAGCTGGACTGTGAGGATGAAGCTCCAATGTACCAAAAGCAACGAAGAGGCTGAATTATGGCCTTCAGCAAATATACCAGTCTGCCACATCCTGTGAACATGCTGGCAAACTGCTGTGTCTCAGCTTCGTTGCCTTTGATACTGATGGTAGCACCATGCTGCCTGCACCTGCTGCAGCCCTGTCTGCTGCACACCCCCACCCTGGCAGGCAGGACCACGTGCTCCCAGTGTCACATCTATGACCACCTCCTTTTCCAATGAATTCAATCATAATCTAGTTCTCACTTTTATCTTCACTATCAGAGTCCCAATGAGACAAAACTGTATCAATCTCTTTAAAGACACATTCAGCCTGATACTAAGTGTGCCACTTTAGATTTACTTGGAGAGCCTGGCAGGAAGACTGATAACGCACAGAAGAATGTCCTTTTCCCTTCCAAGTGCAGGTTTCAAACTCATCTTGTTCTAACCATAGGAGTAATGGAAGGGCCAGTATCAGAAGCCCAGTTAAGGGAAACTGCTGCTGAACACTTTGTGACTGGCTATTAGCATGACAAAAATCCCCCACAACAATCTGCATTAATTAGTATCCCTGTTGTTAGACCTAGATACTTGTATTTTAAAATAAATACAGATTATATTAATCTGAATTGTATTCCTACAAACAAAGCTGGACTCAAGCTCTGTGCCAAAGGAAGGAGGACCCTGTGAGCTACTGTTTTCTCAGCAGGGGCAGCGGAGTGTTGGCACCAGCTCTGCCCCCTGTGCCACATCCAGCCAGAAGCCTTTCATTTGACCCAATCTCCTTGCTCTTCCTGAAACCCCCAGGTTAAAACATCAGCTAACTCACGATGCAAAGGCCAGCTGATGCGCTTCCATTTCCATAGCAGCAGGTGCCACTTCATTCAGCCCCGAGAAGCCTGGCACAGGGTTTCTCTGCCTGTCTGCCCAGCAGTGCTGCCTGTCCTTGCTGCAGTGAAGATGGCACTCAGACACCCAAAACGACCTTGCATGCACCAGGTGACATTTTTGTACCATTAAAGCAAAAGGGAGCTCAGTGGGAGACTGAAGGAGAGACAGAAATAGGGGAGAAGGAGAAGGGAAGGTCACTCACGAAGATGAAAACAACGCCAGCGTCGGCTGAAGATGCTCAGGGGCTGTGGGCAGGAGGCTGGGCATCCTGCCAGGTGAGCCTTCCTCTGGAGCACCACAGGCCTCCTCCTCCTCCCACTGCTCCTGAGGAGTTAGCAGACTGCTCTACATTTCATTCCCTACGTTAAGTGTTTGACTATCCAACCACTCCTTCTCCTGTGGCCTCTAGAGGAGGACTTACTACCTTTGCACCTTCACCCTATCCCTTCATTCTTTGCCTCCAGAGAAATATATTGAAAATATATACTGGGACTCTTGCACCAGCTGTGAAGCTCTGTCACGTAAAGCTGCATGTGGTACCATTTCAGGTTGCTTCCCTGTCACACAGGGGCTGTGAGGCAGGCTGGCCAGCATGAGCATGCTGGGCAGCAGCAGAGCTCCAGGGCTTCATGTGGCTCCAGCGCTGCCCTTCACTCAGCGCCAGCCTTGTGTTCCAGGGGAGGCTGGGTTATCCTCCTCGCCCGCAGCAGAGGGGCTGGGGAAAGCACTGAAAATGTTGCAGCAGTGGCAAACGATGAGGAGCTGAGAATAACTACTCATCTCCTCCCCTGTGCTGGTGGGCTCCCGTGTAAATCTCTGCTCTTCATGTATGGTCGGCACCAAAGGAGCTCAAGAGCATCCCTATTGACGTGCTCTTCAGGCCTCTCCCCAAAAAATGGAACTCACCTTTGCCTCTCTCACTCACACTATTTCCCCCTGTACTCACACACGAAGCTAGAAAGTAGCAATGGCAAGGTGGACTAAGCTGCTGAACAAGGCAAAGTGGAGTGAAAACAGGCCAAAATTGAGAGGAGTCCAAGAAGCCAGCAGGGAGGAAGGATGAGAAATGAGCCACCAGGGTGAAAAGCAGCAAGTGGTTCCAAGCGCTAACCCCACAGCGAGAAAAGCTGGCCCTGGCACCACGCTGAAGGAACACGGTGTGACATGCCAGGAAAAAGGGATGCGGTAATGAAGGCTAAGGACATGCTGACTGACAGGCACTGGCCCCACCAAACACCCACATGTGAGAAGTTGTCCTCGCTGTCCTCTCCACTGGTTTGCAACTTGACAAGCTGATGAGCCCAGCTGGCACTGCAGAGATGCTGGGAAGAGCTGGGAGTGAGGGGTAGGTGCGTGTAGTAGAGAGCATAAAGAAGGTGAGGTGCACCTGAAGTCTGAGGAACAGATGTTTAGCAGGAGGGCAGGAGCCTTCAGAGACACCCCCTGTGCGGGACAGTGTTGTCAGGATCCATCTTTCTGCTGAAAGGGGCCCTCTGCGTCCTTCCCAGCAATTCTGCAACAGCACTCATGCTTTTCATTCCTAAAACCTGGTACCTTGCTCCAGAAACAGATCATTATTTCCAGCATACCAAGCTCAGGATTTTTACTGTGCCTGGAAAACAAGTCTCCCTGTGACCTACTCCATCCCCGACCATCCTTCAGCAACACTTGGATAAGGAATATCTCACTGCGGCTGATTGATTTTTTTCCTTTCTGATTTTAATGACATAATTAGGAAAGCAGAAATGACATAACTTTTTCAGAAAGCATGCTCCTTCCCTCTCTGCTGGCACATCTGGAGCAGTCCTCCACACTACATTTGTGTCAGGGATTTACTTCATTTGTGTTGAAAGAAGGGGTTGTCAGAAATCTGGAAATGGAAACTGTGCCAGGGTCCTACCTTAATCCTTAAAACTACACAGCTGCCTCAGACTCGCTCTGCACAGATTGCTTAAAAATGTAGTGGTATGCAATGACCTCCCACCAGCCACCAGCGGGGATTGGCAGACAATATGTCAGGAGATACCCTCAGCTTATAAAGCATGGTTCTTCCAGAAGGTCCCCAAAGCCCAGCACAAAAAACAGCGAAAATGATTAATTCTTATGATATTGGATTAAAAGACCCGTGCCTTCTCAGCTGTGGTGTGGGTGACAATCCTGAAGAGAAACACACATGCCAACTCTGAAGGAAGTGAAATAAATGGCAACTGATTCTCTATAAATTGTGAAACACGTAATTCTGTCACCAGCCCCCATGGCTCTTATCACAATATTAAACTTCACTGGACCGCTACCAAGAACAATCCTCCAGCTGATTCAGAAAGCACAATAACTTGTTCACAAGCTTCTCGTTTCTTCCAACCTTAGCAATTAAGACTAGGATTCTTCAGGTGAATTTAATGGTGCTAAGCTCCCGTTTGCCACAGAAATGCTCCTATGTATTACCAACGAGTGATGGTTACGAACCAGGTCTGAACGTGGCAGACGTGGGAAGCAGAGTGAGCTCTTGGTAAAAGCCGTGCAGCACCTACAGCCAGAATGAGTCAGTAAGCTTGCACGCCCAGCAGAAACACTCAGGAAAGTATCCCCATTGGAAAAAATCACACTTACTTCAACAGATTGTTTCCCCTCAGCAGAAGGCAGTGTCCTGTGGGCAGAGTGCTATACTGCAGGAGACCTCAGCACACAGGACCTTCTCTTCTCCTGGCTTTCTCTTGAACAGTGCCCTTAACAGAAAAGCATTAAGAAATATTAGGCCCTATGGAAACCATCAAATACCATCTTGTTTGACCTCTCAAGAATAAAGAAACACAAATGAACCATACTTCCCAATCCAGCTTCAGAAAGCATTCAGTTATACAAAGTGCTGCCCTACCCCGCGCTGCATTCCTGCTCCAGCCCATAAAATAATGTGCGAGACTTGTTCGGCATCCAAAATTGAAACCATCAAGTTCTACAGACATTGGGAGTTCATTTATAATCATCCAGAAATGACAAGGAAAGAGCTGCAGGCAAGCATAAAGTATCCCAGCATACATTATCACTTCAGAACGGAGGAAAAATACAAGTAATGGTTGATTAAAAAAAACCCAATGCCGTAGAGAAATAGGGCTAGGAAGGACCTTAAGAAGTCATCAAGGCCATTCTCCTTGTCCAGAGCAGGATCACGTCTCCCTGCAGCAGATACTTGTCCCACATGCCCTTCACTGGGAGCCATCGCAGGGCCCCCACAGCTATCCAGGGCAGCTCTTCCCAGCAATTTACTTACCGTATCTTATTATAAACAGTATCCCAAGTCTCCCTTGGTGCAGCCTAAGCTGCTTATTCCTTGTACTACCTGCCAAGGACACAGAAAACATTTTTCTTCTTGCAACAGCCCTCCATATATTTGAAGGTTTGGATGCTGCGTGTTCCCCTCTTTCCCCCTTAGGCTTCCCCAAGCTAAGCTGCCCCTGTTTTTTCAGGCCTCTCCCTCAGGGCATGTTTTGGAGATCATTTTCCTTGTTCCTCAGACTCTTTCCAAACTGCAGTATAAAAAATACAGACATCGCACTACACCTCAGGCCCTCCATGCCTGCTTTTGTGTATTTTACAGGCTGGAACGTGGTTTATACCTCTGATTCTGCTGCTTTTCTGCAGCAGCAACACACTGGGACATACCCTGGAAAGCTCTCCATAATGAAAAAGCTAATCTCCCAGTGGCAAACACAGAGGCTACTCCAGAGGATGTTCCTGATGGTTGTCTAGCTAAGGCAGTCCACATTTCTTGGTAGGAGGAGACGCTGCTGGCTTGAGAGGGAGTCTGGGGAGACCGGCATCGCCAGGCAAGCCGTGTTTGGCAGATACACCGCCAGGGACCACACTCAGCTTGTAACACACAGGATGGACTCTCAGACAACCGGCAACATGCTTTCTGCAGGCTGCTCCCCCAGCAGCTGCTCCCCAGCCATGTTCCTGCGGTGGGGCTCTCTGACAGAAAACACATTTGTTCTTTTCACTGATGAGTTTTATCCCATGTTTTTCCAAGAACCCACTTTTCACTTTCTGTACACTCCTACCTCGTGAAAGAAGAGACCACGTTTTAGCCAGTATTGCTTCTTACTGCTTTTTCTTTTGTTTGTTCATGCTGGGACCAGTTCTTTTGGTATTCTCAGCATTTTTTATATTATTATTTAAAGAATCACTGGTTCTGCTTAACTCCTTTTCCCTTTAGGCTTCCTCTCTAAAAATACCTACTAATTCTGATTTTACTTAAGACTTTTGTCTTTAATTTGCTCTTCTCTCACTTCGTATTCCTGAACAGTACATAAATCACCTTTTATCTTCAAAGTCATCCTGCTTTGTTCTGTTGGTTAGATTCAAATCTCAAATTCCTTTTTTGATTACTTTCTATATCTATAAAGAAGGTGGGAAAAAATTCATTTTCCATCTTATTCATACAGGTATGAATACACACATGTATGTATGAAACTTATTATGGCAACAAGTGCTGGAATTTCTCGTCACTGCATCCCACTCATCCTTTCCCAGGAGACATGCAGATGATTATAGCCCTCCATGAGCATCATGCTCTGTGCTTTGACGACACTGTTAGCTGCTGAAAGGCAACCTGGTCCACCTGATTCTCCTGGTACGGCAGCCTGCAGAAATGCGTACAGCCATAGCACTCCTTCTGCCCCCTTTCATCATCACTGACGGAACCAGTAACCCCTGTAAAGGCAGTGGAGGGGCTCCCATCCTTTGTATCTTCTTTGGTGTAATAGCCACAAACTGCAGAGACGTTAAGGTGTGTGGCGTTTCCTGCAACACCAATGTCGTTTGGTCCTCATTTTGTGTTTGGGCAACTATCTTGTCTATTTTCCGTAGTAAAAAGCAGGTGCAACCACCAAACCGGTGACTGCTTTCTCTCTGCAGAGCAGCATTTCCTCTCTCATTAGTGATGTTGTTGCAAACCTCCAACTTCCTAGCTTTTGCCTTTGGAGGCACCTACATCCACCTTATCCAGGTCCTTGGGATGATGGACCTGTCTCCATCTGACCTTCCCTCGCCCAGCTCTTGCAGTCTGCTTCTACAGAATTTTCCCCACCACTGCTCTCCACACTGGAGGATGTTGTGCTCCTCACCAGCAGAAAAATGTGGAGTTTGGCCCTTGGTAAGCCAGCCCAGGACCCAGGCTGAAGCATGGTGTGTTTGTGGGTGGCATGGGCCTGGCCCTCACTGCTGCAGGTGAGGAATGTCCCAGCCCCAGCAGCACTGTGTTTCACCATTCCTGTCTCACTGACCCAGACCCAGCTGTCAGCCATAGGGAACTCCCCCTTGTTGCCCCCATTCACTCACAGAGGCTGGGGGTTCACAGACCCTCTCCCAGCCCAGCTGCATCCTGCTCTTTTATTGGGTTGCAAAAAGAGGGCAGAGATGCTACCTCTCATTAAACTGATGCAGCTGGAGAAGCAGCAGCAGATGGCTTTGACTGGAGGAATTATATGGCTGTGCTGGGATTCCCTATAAACTCAGCTCAGTCAGACCAGTTTTCTCATGATCTGGAAAGATTAAATGAGAAAGAGCCCTAAAGCAGGTGGAGAGGAGGAGCACGAGCACCAGAGCCACAACAAACCCCCTTCATCTGTTTCTGAACAAGGGTATTTCTTCTGGCTGCCAGTACAGCTTGTCTCACAACAGAAATTAGGCTAACTGCACTAATTCTAGAGATCAGCTCTTTCTGATACAAGATTATCTTGTCAGAAAGAGAACTGAGATTCACCTAGGTGAGATGGTCTCTCCTTTATGAGGGCATCTGCATATGGGTACGAGAAGCCCAGCATTTCAGGGAGACATTTTTTTCCTCAGCATGCACGCCACTGGTTTCGTTAGTTGTTAGTATGCAAGTTAGGCATTACAACCACTAACATTCAAAAGGAGGCTGGTAAAAGTTTTAATCTGTGCTATTTTAGCTATATTATGAACTATTTAGCTATATTACCCAGTTGAATGCATATTGTCTATTTGCAATACATCTGAAAACACAATGAGGTTGGTTCTTCCTGTGGTGAATGTTACAAAAGAGATAGTTACTATGTCCCCTTGTTTCTTTCCAGTCAGTTCTTCAGAAGTTCTTCTCCCCAGGTCACACCCAGGAAATTTTTTTCTTAATGCTAGACATGGGTTTGTGGTACAGAGGAGATATTTTGGCAGAGACACCAGCTTGTGTCCAAGCAGACTTGGGAAGTCAAACATACAGGAGCCAAGTCTCAGTTCTCACATTAAAATCAATCAATTAGACGACTTCATCATCTCATTGCAACATCCTGGTTCTGTTGCCAAACTGCGCTGGTCAACAGATTTTGTTTTCCCTCCAATGTACACTGGGACTAGCAAAACAGGCTACAACATCCCACCTCTTGCGGGATGTGCTGCCAGGGCCTCTTCCTTCGCAAAGACAGGTAGATGTCAAACCAGGGCAGGGAGCAGACCAAAGAGAATGGGCAGCCACAGAGTTCCCACCCTCTTGTCAAAATTTTCTGCCCCCAAATCATTAAGGCCTGAAATAAAATGAATGTATGCAGCAGCCCTGTAAGAAGTGAGAGACCTTTATACATAAATGCAGAGGAGAGCTGGTGTCACAGAGCAACAAGGCGTGCTAATTGAGAAGCAGCATCCCGGAAAAAAAAGCCAACTGGCAAGGTCCAAGGGCACAGTCCCACTTTACACTCAGTATGGAAATTAATCAAAAACACTTTCAAAAGCACATATTAACCTTTCTTCAAGAAACGAGGAACCCCCACGTAACTGTTCTTCTCCAAGAATCCAAGCACCTTGTGCCAATGTCTTGCTGGGAGTCCCTCAGCCTGCAGCCCCCTCTCGCTAGCTGTGCGCTGTGACAGCACCTCCAGCCGGCGCCAGCGGGAGCCAGGGCCTGACCCCAGCAGGGGCTGAGCGCTGCCACTCAGGCTCCCAATTCTTACTGCACAGAATGCCTTTGGCATGGGCCTTTCGCCGCTGGGTAGGGCACTACCCTGTGAATTATCACTGCAAGCGTCAGCTTTAAAAAGTGAAATCAATCAGATTGCAAAATGACGTCTATGGAAGAAAAAGGAAGGAGAGGCTTGCTTTCTTAGGTGGCATTGCTCCGAGTAAAGCTCTTATTCAAAAGACATTTGGAAGAAAGTAGCTTTGGAGCCTGACCCTGCAAGGTCCCGAACAGCATCACCTCTCCTCAAAGCTGAGCAATAAGCCATAGCATTAGTGATGAGCACGGCACTCTGATCAAAAAGTATTCCTCTGTCCCTAGACACCTTCAACCCCAACCCCATGGTATAGCCTCCTGTGGTCAGAAACTATGAGCTTCACATCACTGCTTTTTGGCGTGTAATGAAACAGGTTGCAGCTGTGCCCGAGCGTTTGGCTTAGCTTAGTGCAGCGGGAGATGCTGGAAGCAGGGGGTTAATGTGTTGGAGTAACCACAGCCCTTCAACTTCCCCTTGCAGCCAAAGGCAGAACCTGCCAAGTGCTGCATTCCAATAAAATGCAACTCACACAATCTGTAAGTGTAATAAAATAGCTGTTAACAATTCTGTAACTCTCTCTCTTTAAGCTTGTAAAAGCCTGAAGGTCAGCTGGAAGTCAAGCTGCGTTTCTTCGAGAAGAGGGCAGGCCAGCCCCGGGTGACCAGTTCTTGTCCTTTTGCCTTGTCCTCTGGGTTTCTGAAGGGCAAGCACTGCGCCTGGGCTGGGGGTGGTGGGGGGGTGTGTGTGCCTTACTCCCACGACTGGAGAAAAAACGGGCCAGAAGCACGCATGGCCGGAGGGGAGGGTACCAAGGGACCTTGCTGTTTCAGAGTGCTCAGATCTGCCTTTCATCGGTGGTGACACTGAGTGAACATCGTCTCAGTTTGCTAGTTTGGAAAGCTGATGGCTTCCCTTCTCTGGGCTTGATGCTGGAGACCACGGAGTGAAATGAGGAGCAACTTCAAACTTTGTCCCTCCATGTAGGAGCAAGTCTAAAAACCACAGTGACCTTCAGGCTTGCTGGGGCTCAGGGCTGGGTATGCAAACCCAGGCACAGCGCTCCTGTGATCGCGGATGGCAGAATGTAAGATCACGGGACCAAAGGCAGCTCTGCCACATATGAAGAACGTGGGGAAGCAGGATGGATGTCAAGAGGGAGAAGAAGTGTAGAAGAGGCAGAAAAAAATTCATCACCATTCTCTCATCACAAGACACTCCATTTCTAGTTTGGCAAACCAAGTGGATTTATTTGTCATCTTCAGGATCAAAAGCCTCCTCATTTAATCACCAAGATTTGGAGGGACAAAATGTGTCAACACTTAGGAGTAAAAACAACCAGCATGAGAACAATGTTTTGCCCAGTAACTTCCCAGTTGTGTCCCAAGTATATCAAATTCTTGAAAGAAAAAGCATCCAGACAGACCAGATGGAGGGTCAAGCAGCACCGCCAGAGCAGCCCTGGTGAAATCAGCAGTCATTGCAAAATGCTGTAATCCACTCCAGTCAATTAACAGTAGCAAGAATAAAGCCTACATGGCTGGATCCTTTTATTGTAATAGCATAACCAAATGCGATGTTATTACATTTCTATTACATTTTACATTAAAACTATTTCAGCTAAGAAAGGAGGGAACCAAAGGGGGGGGTGGGTGGGTGGAGGAAGAAGCTTGCTAACCTGTAAAACCAATTCAAACCAGGCTTTAAGATCAAGCATATTTTCCAGGATGATATAGGAGTACCCAAAGCCCTGCTCCTTCCTAACAGGCATTTGTTTGCCATTATTTTACAGTAGCTGAGGTCAGGGTCTCCAGGGGCAGGTTTGGATGAGCACTATGAGGAGGAATGGTGAGGCTGAACACCAGCAGCAGGCAAAGCACTGCCCTGCCCTCCAGGTGCTGCAAGCCCTTGCACACAGAGGGAATTCTAAGTTACAGACATACCTGAAACACACACACAAAGTACTGACTTTTAGGGGTTTTTATTTTTAAGAAGGACCCTTTAGAAATCCCATTCATCAAAATATCTTTTGCAGAAAGGGTACAATGGCAGCTCAGACAGCAGTAAGAACAAATAGCACAGAAAAAAATCATGAAACATCCTGCTTTTCACCTGACCTTGTGTCTTCAGTTCAGCTTTAATCAGGAACAAAGTTTGGGTTCCCTGGGTTTTAGTTAAAAGAAACCAGCTGTAGCACTGGAAGAAGATGGAGCTTTTCCAGAGGGAGCTGGTAGGGTTGGTGCCTGGTGAACTACAGAAGTTTAAACAACTGGCCTCAAAATGGGCCCATGTGCTCTCTTCTGGGAAATACAATTAAGGTGTGTGTGATGAGAAGGGGAAACTGCACATCAGCCCAGAAAACAACCCCCACGACGTCCCAAACAAGCACTCGCATCCTTTTACCTTCACAAGCTAGGGGATACCCACCCCAGAGTGGATGCTGCTCTCAGCTTTGAGACAGCACAACCCCTTCTGCTGCTGCTGCTTTGGAGAAAAATGCTACAAGAAGCTTGTTCCTAGCTGGCTCCGTCCGCGTGCACGCCCAGCGGGAGCCCCAGGCCCCGGTCCCATGCATCGTGTCTTGCAGTGATTGAGCAGAGGTGGGGGCTGCCGGGCACAGGAGGGGGCAGTGGAGGGGGCAGGTGGGGCGAGAGGGATGGGGCGCAGGGGGACAGCTGCTGCCCCCCTGCTGGGCCAGCCTCCATCCAAGCACTGACACCCAGCGGCACCCACCACACCGGGGCTCAGAGCATCCTCCCCGCGGGCTTCTGCCAAATGGGGAACATCCCTGGTGCTGCCCAAGACGTTGCGGCCGCAGAGCGCACAGGGCTGGTTCTGGCTGTGGGAGCTGCCGGGGTATGGACTGACCGTCACCAAGGGGACAAGCAGCTTTCCTTAAAGACCAACACACACATACTGTCCACTGAGGACTCGACGAGAGATTAAACAGAGCGGGGAATGAGGGAACTGCCCTTATACAAGGGAAGGATCTTGGGCTTTATGAGACACTGACCAAAGGAGGCAAAGGGCAGCAGGGAAACAAAATCAGGAAGAGGAAGACGAGGCTATGGCAGTCAAAACTTCAGCACAAAGATCGTAAGATTGAAATGGATGATAAAGTCCTACCTGGAAGAAGAGAAATTGTGCAACTGCAATACTGCAGCAAGACACCTTTGGCGCAGGCAACCGCAGGGCCTGATGAGGTGACACACGCAGTCCATGCCCAGGGATGGAGATGCAGTATGACAGAGTGCAGTAAGGATCTTGAGAGATGTAAAAGTGGTGGGAAGCAAAACAAATCTCAAATATTAAAGTGTAACATTTCAAATAAAATGGTCTAGATGGTTCAAAATTGACAAAACTGGCAGATTGGTTTCTCACTTCAGGGAAGACTCTTTAAAGCCACTGCAGCCTACTCCTGCACCGATTAAAAGGCATTAATAATCTCGTGAGTTTTAGATTAATATTGAAAAGCAGATTCAGTTCAGGCTATTTCCCCTAATTCACAATGTCTTGTCATGCATCCCAGGAAATTCCACAAAATGGAAAAGCACGCAGGTATTTAATGAAATCGAATCCAACAACTTCAGCCCAAGCCTGTGCAGAATTCAAGTGTGTATAAAAATGAACAGGCAAATCTCATTCCATTTTAACTTTTTCCTCCCTTCAGGAAAATTGCATATTCTCACAGCTTTTTCTGAATTTGGGTCTTTCAGGATACACTGTTTAAGACATTTCTCATTTATATATGTTTTGCTTGATGCATACGAAAAAAGATCAAGGTATTAGGAAAGTACATCACAACTACGTTAGATCCCACGTAGAAATTCTCTCTCTCGAATAACTCTGTATAAGGGAATTAATCCCTCCCACTCTAAAGAGAAAATCTCATAACCTCTACTATGAAGAGGTACAAAATATGAGGTTACATTAATATGTCTACTTGCCAGCCAGGGAAGCCATTGCTGAAAAAAATGTGTTTAACAAAGATTTCCCTTGTGAAAACTCTTCTATTAATCTAAACCCCACCACAGTTGAACAAGGCAGTACAAAAGAGTAGAACATCATTAAAAATATGAGACTTTTTTTTAAAGGAACTATTTAAGAAGTTAATAGCAGGTTTCTTTTAGGTGGGCCTCATCTATAACTGCACAAGCCTGAAGCAGGTTTAAGCCTCTCTGCATCTCAATGTTTTCATACTACATCCTCCAACATCCAGTGCCCATGGCTAGGCACACTGGATGTGAGCAGGTTACTCTGATATGAATAACTTCCCTAAAAATAGTAGCAGCTATGTGTCAACACATGACAGTGGAAACCTGTTTTCAGACTACAAAATGCTGAATAATCAACCTATAGCATACATGAAACAAAATCTCTTACTTAAGTACTATCCAGGTATGATGTTTATCATCCCATTCTCCACTGCAGAAAATAGATTTTTGTGAAACTCACATCACTTACGCTTCACCAATGCCATGAAGATCAGTCACAAAACTGTAAAGCATATAGCAAGCTCCCATGAACCAGCTACCAAAACATTGCCTTCTGCACAATAAACCATTCCAAATCACATCTCTAATCCCAAGCAGCTTGGAACAACTGTTGCCATTTCAGATTAAAGAATCAGTCAGAAATCTACACCTAACATAAACTCCAGTTACTCTTATATTGGTCAAGGATGACCAGTACTGAAAGTGGGTACTAGGGAATTAAACAAGTTCTAATATACGAGCAGTCAAGAGAAAGCCATGCACGTTAGCTAGGAGAAAAGTACAGAGAGAGATTTAGTGGCTTGTATCAAAGATCATTCTAGGTGGGATATTAGAGCGCCAAAACCGGTAAGGCTTGATTTTTCAGCAAAAGGTACTCAGCTTCCAGAGGAACAGGGGTCTGGCCTAGCGTTGCCAACATTATATCCCAGCTGGCCACAATAGCAGCACACGATGCAGTTCAGGTCAGCACTGACACCCTGCTGTGCTTCTCTGAACCCTCATTTCAGCGGCCCTCTTGCTCTAACCCTCCAGGGTTGGATCCCTTGCAGATGCCAGAGATTTCCTGCACCTTGGATCTTCTTCAGCTGCTACAGCACCAAGAACTCCAAATAAACAAAAAGGTGCCAGCTGAAGTGGAGGCTTTTTACCAGGCTATCCACTAGTCTCTGCTGAGCCAGGGGCAGTGCCGGACCAGCTCAGGTGCCGTGTCCTCCCCCAGGCAGGCACCAAACACAGCTTCAGCCACCAGAGAAATGAGGCAGGCTGCCTGGAGAGAGAGGGAGAGCACACAAGAAGGGCCCGTGTCTCTCTGTGTACCGCCACAAGGCAGGGTTCTGCCAAGCACAGGAGCTGGCCTGCAAACCATGGGAGATCCCCAGCCTGGCAGGCTGCTCAGGTCCCACCGCGAGGACACACATTTGCTCACAAGGCTCCCACAAGGGAGCCTGTAAAATCCTCTTGGAACAACTAAGGAGTTCAGGAAACACTCCAAACTTGTCAGATGGCATGCTTAGTTGAAAACGAAATTTAGTTACTCATGCTTAGTTGAAAATTCATCTAGCAGTTAACATGGCGGTTTGGTTGTTAGGATTTTGTTTGGCTGCACAGCAGGTGAATGTTCATGGAGATGGAATTTTCCGATGGAAGCATACATGCATCCAAACCTCAAAAAAACGTGCTTAATTCAGAGCAGCCTCCATGCCCTGAGCCCTCAGCTCTAGACACACACCTCAGAGTTTTAGTAGCAGGTAGTCTTTACCACTCGAGCTTACTGCCGCCCCAAGAGTTGCCCTAACCTGCCCTTCAGTGCCAGCCCTGCCCTTGCTCGGCCCCTCGGCGTGAGCCTCTTCAGCCTGTCAAGTCAGCAACAGATTGAGCCGGCAGGTTTCTGCTGGGGCTTTGCTCCCCGAGCTGCATCAGGGCTGGCAAAAAAGGATGCAGCAGAGGCACATCACCAGGAGCAGGCAAGCAGTAAGGAAGGGTCTATGCTTTTTGCAGGGAGCTGGATGTTGGTTAAGCTGTGAAGCCTCACTCTGAGCGATTCTTTCAATGAAACCTCCTATGAAGCAAACGAGTCCTTAAAGACCTTGTCCTATCACTGTGTCACATGTATGTGCTTTGTGCACACCCACACCCTCCCCATGTCGCTAATCATGCAGGTGAAGAGATGCCAGGGGACATGACAAATACACAGCTTGTTATTTATTATTCTTAATTAAGTGAAATGTGGATACTACCCTAGGTCAAAGTGAGATCTCAGAATTTTCATCCTTTAAAAAAAAAAAAAAAAAAGTATCAAGAGGTTTAGTTATCCATGTTTCTACTGACAACGTTATTGCAAGCAGAAACAGTTTTATTTAGCAAGTGAAGATGGGGACATCCTGTCAGTGGTTTAGTAGCTTCCCCATTTAGAAAAAGATTTACAGTGGAACTGAATCCCTGACATGAAGAAAAAGTTCAGTTAAACCTTTCAAAATGTGAAAGAAAAAGTCTTTACTCCCAGGATGCAGAGGGACAGCTGAAGGAACCTGGATGGGGCTGATGGACATCACAAGCCCCTTGGCACATCCTGACTCGCTGACAACACATTCACCTTCTGTAGCACCATCTGCCACAGGCTTCGGTCACTTTGCCAAATAACTCCTCCCAGTACACAAGCTTTCTGCTGCTAATGAGGGTGCACCCAGCAGAAGAACAGGAATCCCAGTCAAACTCTGACAGTGTCCCAATTACACTGGAAAAAGATCCAATCACAGATTTTTGGACAGAGAAACATGCAAGATCTTGACAGCAAACGTGCCTGGCGAGGCGAGAGAAGGAAGCTGTTCAGTGCTCTGAAATGTAACATGCTAATAGGCCCCTGCGTGTCAAATTCAGAAACTTGGGAGGAAGAGAGAGAGAATTAATTCAAGTGACTTGCACCATTCTAGCTACTGGTGCAGATGACTGTAGCAGTATTATCTGTAATTTACTGGATGAATTTTCTTGTAACATAAAAGGGAAGAGGAAAGTAACCGACCACTCGAAGCTTCATTACATTAACATGCTTTTCACTCAACTCAAATTCTGAGATTTCCAACCGGAGCAAAGGGACTAATCTTTGAGCATGGCTTTGCATGCAGAAGTAGATGGCACCCCTTTGCAAGTGCTCTCTGGCATGTGTGACTAACAGGTGGTGACAAAATACGGTCACACGTATTGACTAACGGCTGGGAAGATAAACTTGTTCAAACTGTGTTTGCAAACCTGGTGTTCGCAAACCTGGTGTTCATAATCTGGTATATGGAGCCATACAGGACAGCTGCACACAACCCAGAAGCTCCAGGCATGCCCCGTCAGGGATGCAACAAGACTTGCCAGGAGATTACTAGTTCCCACGGGAGACAAAACCATTGTCTAGAAAGTCCTAAATCAGATGGGTTAGTGTCTTTATTAGGGAGGAGAAATGCTTCATGACTTCCAGATCCTCAGCTAGCTGGAACCCTAAGTAGCAGAAAATCTACATCAGTCGTTTCCCTCAGATAGAATCTCCAAACAAAAAGCCATAGTTGGGAAATATATAAATCTGTAGCAAGGAGCATCCGCTAGGAAGAACTGCAGCTGAATGGGTACACAGGCATCCACTAAGGTTAGAATACTTGGCACCTACAGCTATGAAAGACAATCTTTCCAAATGCCTGCTGTAAAAGGCTAAAGAGATAGAAGATAGAGGAATGTAACAGATACCTGAGAAGTGTGATGTGTAACTGGAATCCAAAACTGTATCACAGTGGCAAACAATCTGCTTTATAAAAGTCAACATAAACACGGATCTCAGCTGTATATGAATGCTTTTGCTTGACTAACTGCAAAACAAAAAAAACCTGCCCAAGAAGCTAAGCTAGTCAAAGAAACAAATCCCTTCCCTATATCAAAAGCTCTGATTCTTATGATGTAATGTAAAATATTTAAGAAAACCAAAACACAAAAGAAACCTCCACATATTATTAATCAGTAATTATGGGCAGAAGAGCAGTGCTAACATCAATGAGATGGCACTTTAGTTTGGAATATTCCTCTGCAGAAAACTTTCAAAAGTCAAGGCAGTATTTGTAAAATACCCCGAACTGCCTCATCACCATCTTATTTCTGTGTTTTGGTGAGGACAGAGGATTATTCTAGGAACAGCAATAGGGATGGCATATTCACAAAAAACGTCCAGCTCCTAATTCCAAAAATGGACTTGAAATTTAACTGTGTATACAAATGTTAATTTGGGGTTAGAGTAAGTGACAGCCCCTTATGACAGCTGACTCAAGAGTACCCCACAGGCACTGTGACAGAGTGATGTTTAGGACACAACCCTCCTTCCTTGCAGCAGAATATGCAATACTGCCCAAGGCAGCCAAACTCACAGTGACAAAGGACTCCGCTAAGTCCTTGGGATGTTACCATAGGCAAGGTGACACTGGAATGAAAAGGTGACCCACAGACTTAGGAGACACAGCATAACTACCCAGTATCTTCTCACCTATCTTTGGGCATATTCCTGCAATAAGGATGCTTCAAAAAGGACCAGAAATGGTTTTAATTCTCTCTGGCCTCAAATTATATACCCTTTCTGAATGTTTTTAACTGCAACAGTAAAGACAGCACTGGTGTCCACCAAAAGATAAGACATTCCTACCAAAGGAGAATGCAATTAATAGAACAAGTCTGAAAAGGAGACACTACATCATTGCAAGGGACCAGCCTAAGCAAGGACTGTTGACCAAAGCTAGGCAATTGACCACAACATCTTAAGATCAAGGTCAGTGAAAAAATATACAGACCTTCAAAGATAGAGGGCCTTAAAAAAAAATAAATGATAGTACAGCTGTAGAAGCATCAAACATGGGAGTCCCTTAGATCAGTCGCATTGTTTATTAAGCCCCTCCTTCTGCTGGAGTTCTTCAGCATGCCACCACAGATGGAAAAATACTATCCCAACTGCACTGCTCGCAGTGCGATTGTACAGGCTAAGTCAATCTCAAGTAATTCTAAAACCATTTCTCTATTATACTAAGTAGTTGCTTAGCAAACATGTAACAGGAAAACCGAGAGCAACATGTGCAACAACAGTTCTTTCATCAGGTTCTCATCCCTATTCCTTGACACCCCCCCATATCAAGCAATTAATACAGAAAACACATCCCAAACTCCAATAAGCACTATTTGAAAAGCTGCATAGGAAGAAAACAAGATTTGTCCTGATGAAAATTCACTTGATTTCACCTGCAGGTGTAGAACAATCCAATAAAGACCCCTTCACTAAACAGTGTCAACTACATTTGAAAGGACAACAACAGTTTCAGGACAGGTAATAAATGATAAGTAACAATAAAATCTAATAACAGGTCTCAGTGCACCTGCCCATTTCTTTGTTGTCCAGCTTCAGACAGAGATTTGATAGGAAGGAGAAAAATGTAGACTATTTTCTCCCCCATCAAGCAATGGGGGAGGAAAAACCAGAGGGCCGGTTCCTGCATGTCACTGAAGCGGGTCTCCAGATCACATAGTAAGGCCCAAATCGCATTTGTCTGTTAGTGAAGCCGTTGTGAAGGACATTAACCCAGAACCTGCCATTTGGTGTCTATTTTAAAGCAGTGCCTCCAATCTTCCTCCCCAGCTTGTCTAATGCTAGTGAAAGTCTGGCAAGCCGTCACTCCTCAGCTAACAACCGCCCAGGTTTTGGAGGTGTGTGCATGGGGGAGGAAAGCTACTGCATGGTGAGCAAATACAGAAGCCAAGACAACAAGCTTTCAGTGTGCCGTCTGACACTGACAAAGTAGTAGCCTTTATTGCACTAGTTAGCAAGGACATCACCTCAAGAAAGAATGTGTGTCTGTGATGTATGTATTATGTATGCATGTATTTTTTAGGGGTTAAAGTAGCGTGTTAATCCTTGTTACTCACAAGTTATCTGTGACCATTGATACAGGATGAAAGCTTTCATGTGGTAGTAGTACTTTTTAGGCTGGAAGAGAGTCTTCTGTGAAAGAATTAATAACAAGATCAACAGACAGCAGCTAAGCATATAAGCATATAAAAACTAGTACTTTTCAGGCTGGAAGAGTCTCTTCTGTAAAAGAATTAATAACAAGATCAACACGCAGCAGCTAAACATATAACAAAATTGATTCAAACCAGAGGTTTAAAAAAATAATCCAAAGTAATTTTCTACTGAACAAAATTAACTTATGAAACTCAATGACACAGCGTGTTATAGAGGGCAATATAATGAATCAAAAGCAAACAAAATAAGCTCATAGAAAATAGGCCCAGCATATCTATTAAGACAGATGCAGCCTTTGTCTTCACAAGTAACTAAACAGCAAAATACCAAAACCAAGGACAACCACTGGTGAAAGACCACCTCTACGTCCATCCACTTCACATCCCATTTTCTTATGCTTGGGCAACCTCAAGACAATGAGCATTACAAGAACCATGACACTGGGCAAATACGAGGATCTCGGGAAGCCTTCTGCCACTTGGCCTTGGGTCTCTAAAAATGCAGAAACAATGTTATAATTAATTCACTCAAGAATATTCTATTCCCATTTTCCGAGCAAAAGCAAACATTCGCATGGTTAAGAAACACAACAGCACATACTGGGTTAAAAAGTGAAGAACAATTACAGATTTATCTATCCGGATTTTTATTTCTTGTTAGTTAAAGTATTTTACCTTGCTCCATTTGCACTATCTTGCTAGGACAGAGCACTCCGCTTCCACTGATGAAAAACTGATTTGAAAAATCAGTCCAAATCCCACTCAACATGAGCCAAGACAAAATAAAAATCAAGTAATGTTTCTGGTGCTGAAAGACAATATTTTGTAGGAACAAAACATGTAGCATTACATGTCAACACCTTTATAATTCTTTTTTTTTAATCCACCACCTACAATCTTTCTTACTGAACAGACTACTGTAACACACACCCCTCTAAACTAGTACTATCATCACTATTTTTGTTGTCATTTTAAGCAAAGAAAAAGTCAAGTTTATTTTGTAGTAGCAATAGTTTCTTTTTTATTTTTAATATACTTTAGGAAACAATATACAAAGCTGAGCTTTGCCACCATTTTCAAACGGTGGGTTGCTCCAATTACACAAATTCAGCGTTTTGTGATGGTTAAGAACAGCAGTCAGCACCAGACTTAAACAGTTAGCTACAACACAAACATCCTTCGAAATGAAATGTCATAATATCAAGACAGGTAAACCAGGAGTTAACATATGACAACTGTTGGGGAGGTGTCTTAAATCATTCTTGTTGAATTTTATATTTCATTAAATATTTTATACACATTTTCCTGTTTACAAGTTTTAAACAAAACCTCCCTTGAGGAATTATTTAAGTACAAAAATGTTCAACAAGAACAGTTCTAATAAAGAGTCCCCAAACAGACCAAATTTTAATGTGTTGACCAAAGGAAATGAAAACCAGTGTTTCTTTGTTTTAACATGTTTATTACAACAGATACAATTCACATCTGACTAGCTTTTTTTTTTTCCTCTTTCCCCTCCCACAACCATGTTAACATGTTCATTGGGCTATTTCCTTATATTTGAGCAAGTAATGTACTTTCAGCACACATGCCCAGCAGTACTATAAGTCCATTCTTACAGGGTGCAAATGGAAATACGTTTCAATAATTTATACAAACAAGTGGGTTATGCTCAATCACTGCAATTTTAAGCTACTGTACACAGGAATGAAAAGATTATAGAAAAAGTGCCATAGCAACAGTGCCTTAAGAAAAGAGAAAATTAGAAGCATTAAAAAACTGATAAAATCAGATTAGGATTTCACGGGGAAATGGAACACAGAAAATGAAAAACATTTCTCTGTAAAACAGAAATGGAGAAGCACTGCTCTCGATTCGGTGCAAGTGTGGAAACAGTTGTTTCATGGTATTTTGTACATTACCCAAATTGTTGCAGCCTTAGACACAGATCGCCTGGCGCTTGCATTGGATTTTAGGAAATGCAAGATTTCTGAATGATAAATTAACTAAAAAAAAAAAAAAAAAAAGAAAAAAAAGAAAAAAAAAGAAAGCTAATTTTGCAGACAGGTTTACATGTAAAAGGCTAGGTATTTAGCCACCTCAGCATTGATTAGTTTTGGATGTCTAAGCTCTGATACACATGGCTTCCCATGGCTTCACTCTACAAAACATATTTACAACGTGAAG
Organism: Falco naumanni; assembly: GCF_017639655.2. Classification (NCBI taxonomy): domain Eukaryota; kingdom Metazoa; phylum Chordata; class Aves; order Falconiformes; family Falconidae; genus Falco; species Falco naumanni. Next base: position 45,327,230 of record NC_054057.1, on the reverse strand, counting down.
AATACATCTACAAGAAATCTACATTTCAAGGGTTTTACAAATCATTCTTGTATCTTTCCCCTGAATTTGACTCCCTCCTGTCCCCTTCCCCATGTCAACTTTTTTTCTGCCCAGCTCAACGGTCCAAAGTCTACTCAAATGCAGCTCAAAAGTGTTAAGACTGGGCATCAGAGTTTAATAGTTCCTGTACTCAAAACCATGTGCAATTGTTTACAACTTTTCACACCATGAAGGAATTCTGATTCTTTAGCTTTTCAAGTTCTTTAATTTGTTGCCTCAAAAATAGTATCCTGCAAGAGAAAAGAAATAAATTAGTATAAACATTTCCATTATACAGAGATATTAAGTATCTCCACAAGTGCTTCTACAATTTCAGTGAAAGATACCAAGCTCCTTAATTCTAGTAATAAAATCCAGGTGCTTTTACATTAATTCCCAATCTGTTCAATCACCTACAAACACCGGATGCAGATGCACAGAGACCTGCCACGTTTGATAGCTTAGTTCAGAAAATTACGACTGATACACAGTTACATGGTTATGCTTAAGCCTGCTCTTCACTTGAATTAGCTCTCAGAAAAAGCAGGACGCAGGCCGAGTACATCGAGTAACTGAATAATTCTGAAGAATGGTATTGTGGCTTGTGTCATGCCATTTTCCTGACCGTACAACCCAAAGTGCTCAAATTTTTTTAAACAAGCAAGTTTTCTTCTAGGTACAACACTTTTTCTAGTATTTGGCTCTGTGGCTAGTGCTGGTAAGCTCCAATCTCAAAATATTTGATCAAGGAAAAGAAGTTATAACTACACCTGGCTTAGAAATAAATTATATTGCTAGCAATTCTCTTATACATTTTTCTTTATTCTACTGAACTGACATAAACACGTGATTAATGATCATTTGGGTTATGTAATTTTTCCTAGAATTTTTAATTCATATTTTCAAACAACTTTTTATGATGCTGAAGTAATGCAAGCATATGAATCAATTAAGAACTCAGGGAAAATGGAAGTTTCATATAAATAATCTATAAAGTCCAAAGCTACTTTAATCAATGCAGAAAAAGCATCCACTTCAGCAGACTTTTGCAGAACACTTTTCAAATCTCTGCCCAGTTCAGTAAAAATGAAAAGGAGGTGAAAAACGATTAAGATAGACACACTGAAAAAAAACATTAAACTTAAAAGGCGTGGGCATATAAAATATATCAGACAATGAAAAGTGCCTTTTCATACGCTGTCAGCTATAGTTAAAATATGCTTTCTTTGCCTAGAGACACAGTTCCCTCTCAGAACACATTTAAATAGTTCTCTGCCATACAGAAGTATAGAAATACTACCATCATTCAAATGTACTACTGGCTTTGATAATCCCATCCTTTGCAAAAGCCTCCCCCCACCAACTTGTTACTTATGCCATGTATTCCGCATCTTTGGGGTTGCAGCAAAAATAAAAGATACATGTTATCACAGATTCAAAGTCATAATAATCATTATCCATTGATACCTTAAGGATATACAGTGTACAAGAAACAAGGTGCTATTTAGCAAGCTGAACAATGACATCTGATATGTTATTTCAGATCAAATGTCACCCAGAGACAGAAATGAAACATGTAAGAAACCAAACAGTTCACTTAACATACTACAGAAATTGAAATTTCTGTAATGAAGTTATGAAACAAAATGTCAGCAAGAATGGATATTTTCAATTCTTCATTAGGAAAGATTTAGAAATATATTATAGCCTACTTCTGAATAAAGGATTGTTTTACTAACTGCCAAAAAGCAAGAGTTTCTAGGATAAAGCTAGCTATTTAAACAGCATTTAACACTATTAAAGCAGATTAAAACAGTAAATCAGAATCACTGTATTCAAACTGTAGTGTGACTTAGTAGATGGGATAACATCATTCAAAAAGGAAACAATATGAACATAGATTCAGGATCACAAATACCGGTGAAAAGTTAGTAAGACTAAACTTTTCAACCTTGCACAACAGTCTTCAACAACATAACTGTGTGTTACTTCAGTGACCGCTATTACTGACTTAAGAAGCAGAACTCTACTTTGCTATAATCAGCATCTCGCTAAAAAATCCCAAGATCTTGTCAGATGCCTCCTACCTAAGTAACAAACATCAATTTTTCTTTAGCTTGTGATATCAACGACACCTGTTCAAACTTGCTCTGGCTTTAGACCTGACAATGTCTCATTCAAACTGCAGCATTTAAGACCTGTATAAACTGTGCAGATGTGTACCTATGTGATCTATGCACCGTTTATGGACAGATATTTCAGAAGAACGTTGAACTAGTGTTGGGTTAACCAGTTTTTCGTAATGCACTAATGTACCTGGAAAGAGACTTCTTTGCTATCTAAGTGTAAATACACACAGAAGTTGTATATCTGGTTCTATTCACTGGAGACTAAGAGGTATCTGTGTGGGAAACATGTAGAATGTCCACAGGGAACACAGCTTGCAAACCTGGGAAGTATCAGCATACTAGTCATCAGTAAATATAGTTCATGCAAAACAATGCCAGAATGGGAATTATAATACCATCTTGAAAACCACCGTTTTGAAAATAAACACAGACCACACACCTACCTTTGCTCACGCAAAGTTGCTTGAATTTCACATACTCGAACTAAAGACCTTAAATTCTTTAATTCAGTACAAATTTCTGACATATGGACACTTCCCATGTTATGGGCTTCCTCACGTAATCTTGATGCCTGCAATGGTGACATGTCAAGGTTAGGATTTTGAATCATGCATTGGAAAGAACTGCCGTAGCCAGAAGATTGCTGGATAAGTCTGTCTTGAAATAGCAAAGCACTCTAACATCTAAAGGGAGTAGTAAATCAGAAGTACATCAAATTCTTTACAAAAGCCCATTCAGAATCTGAAATGAGCAACACTGGCTGCTGAGAGATTGTCTAACCCAGGCCCATGCTAAGGCAGGGATGGTTTAGATTTCCTTGATCCTAACAGATGTTTACTCAATCATCTTGAAAGATAGCACATGACAGGGCTCCAAGTTTCCAAAGTAATTTATTCAAGTAGCTAGAATGACAGACTTAAACTTCCCATCTAAAATAAGCCTTAGCGACAAAAATAATTGAAAGCCATCTTCTTTCCAGCTACCTTATACAAGAACAACTCTGCAACCCTCTCTTCAGGTGTTCTCTTCCAGATAAACTCCCATTATTTTAATATCTCCACTTACTCAAGTAGGGGACAAGCAGAAGCTTAAATCTATAAGGCATGACCTATCCCAAATCTGTGCATTTCTTAAAAGTCTTGTCACTGAACTGGATATATGACACCAGAGAAATCCTCAAGAGCACCAAGGAGACTGGCATAATTACTCTGAGGTCCTGTGTATCACACTTAAATAAGGAAAGAGGACTTGTAAGTGGCACACTGAAGAAAATCTGTTTCAAACAGGACCTTCTCTGACGTAACGTTGTTTAGCAACGTTATTCTCTGCTGTACTGGGTCTGGCTGGGATGGAGGTAATTTTCTTCATAGCAGTCCATATAGTGCTACGTTTCAGATTTGTGACCAAACCCATGACGATAACACACCAATGCTTTAGCTATTTCTGACCAACGCATAACACAGCATCAGGGATTTCTCCCTTTCTCACTTTAGACACACCCACACCCCCAGCAAATAGGTTGCGGCTAGACAAAAGGCAGGGAGGGAATGCAGCTGGGACAGATGATCCAAACTGACCACAGGGATATTCCACATCATACATCATCATGCTCAGGAATAAAACCGAGCGGGCAATCTTCCAGGGGTTGCCATTGCTTGGGGACTAGCTGGACATTGCTTGGCTGGTGGTATCCGCCTGCTTTTGCATCACTTCCCTCTCTGTAGCAGCCCTTCACTTATTAAGCTGTGTTTAACTCAGCCCATGAGTTCTCTTAATTTTACCTTTCCATACTCTTCTCCATCCTACTGGGAGAGAGTGAGCAAGCAGATGTGTGGCACTTAGCTGCCTACCAGGGTTAATCCACAACATCTGCTTAAGTACTTGTGTACCTGACTTTTCCTTCCCCAAAATGGTATTTAGCACAAGTCTTCATCAGTTTCTGGCATTTCTCCAGTTCAAAGCAGCATTTTGTGTTCTAGTTCTCTACATTAAAAGTTTTCTATTCTGGAGTGTGTTGGCATCCAGGAGTCTCCAGCAGGGCATCATTTCACATGTTGTCCCTACACAACTCCAAAGCCTCGAGACCGATCGCAAACTATCAGTAATGACTTTCAAAGCACTTCTTTTTAAGCTGACCAGTCACCCATCTTAATCTCATTTAAAAGGCCTCAAAATAATTTGCATACAATGTTCTTGTTGAAAGATTTTAAGTGTTGCTGCAAATCAGGATATAACATCTATTGCTCTCCCATATTATCAGAGTCTGATACCTTATCAAAAGAACAAAACCCCTCCAAAATGACATAATTTCTTTCTAAAAGGTCCATGCTAACTATTATCAAGGTTTTCTTTTCAAGTCTTTGTAAAAAAGTAAATACATCATTTTTTCTCTTAGATATTGTTCAATACTCAAAGTACCTCTACAATCTGAGACCACCTACAATTCCTTTTCTCACATTCTTTAAAGATAGTTACGTTGATTATTTTCTAATTAACCACATTACCGTTTTTTTTCTGGTCTTCCATATTAACTGCTTTTTATGAGTTCATGAGGTAACTGCTAGTGGTTCAAGAACCGTTTTAGCTAATGCTTTAACACACAAACCTGTCCTGGCTCACCTCATTTATTTACTTATTTTTCAGTTTACTCTGGCATGTGCTTTGATGCCCTAATTTCAATTCAGGCTATGCATGTGGTTAGAAATCTGAAGAAACCGAGGCACTATGTATTTTAGCCCCTTTACTTTCATCTAGCTTAACTTCTTCACTTATTGTACCTATACTGTCATTCACTTTCGCTTTTATATCAAGTATCTGACTTCAGCCCCTCAAGTGTTACTATTCAAACTGGTCTATAAACAACACTGTCATGTGAAATCATCTTAAACAGCAGACAGGACAATACAGCATGTAACACTTGGCACAAAGGTAAAAGTATCCAACCAAGTACATGACTGCCTAGCATTAGCTGTTTTTTTTTGTTCTCTTTATTACTAAAAGCGGGGTGGGGTGGGTGTATTACTTACACATTTTCTGCACTAAAATATATGATAGTTCAGTACATAGTGACAATAATGCTATCAAAACTATGGGCCAAGGCCAGAGAGAACAGTGCCTGTGCTACACCATTTCCTTAAGCGCACATTCCACAGCAATGGCTCAGTCGTTTGACTCAGTAGAGGTTGGTAATGTCTTAAAACTGAATTAAAAAAAAAAAAAAAATCAACGAAACAAAACAAGAACCCCAAACAGAGTCCAAATAGAGTATAAGTCTAGACTGCACTTCTAAGAGTCATCTTGCCAGTTACAACCCAAAAGCCTCCAGTGCAGGCTTGAGCCAGCATGCAACCACTCTTCAAAAGACCAAACTAAACTGGGCTGGGTAAGATTAATATCCCACACAGACTGTGTCAACAGGGCTGCCTGTGAAAGGACTTGAACTAGACTCAATAACCAATATGGTTCCTTTGAGTAATACATTCCAAGCAGCTGACATGCATCCAGTTTCTCTGTACTCCACAACAGGATAGGTTTCATGCAGTTAGTTATAAAATATGGACAGCAATTCTACTGGATTTTCCATTATGTAAAAATAGCCCAAATTCAGCCTGAGCCCTCTACATCATCTTAAAAACTGGGTACAACAAACAAGGTAGAGTTCCTTTTTCACTGTGTAGAACTAACAACTCAGTGACTAAAACTGTAGAGTAGTCTCAAATAGCTTAACTCTGTCACCTAATTCATAACATTTTCCACATAACAAAAATATCATTAGTATAAAAATCTGCTGAAATTTATGTTCTTTGTAAATTTCAACAGAAGTCTGGCAGTAAGAAAACAGCTATGAGTATAGCTATTCATCTGAGAGAATTTCAAAACCACTGGTACTTTAAGCGAGACTGAAAATACTCAACTGCTAAATGGCAATCACGTGTAAAACCTGCAGGTCTGGCCTAATCACTCTCCCCTCTCCCCTGTTCTGGCTAAGGCTGAGCACCAGGGTGTTTTTTAAATACTTGTAATTCCTAGAAAAAGCAACCTGTGCAAGAAAACCAGATTTTAAGCTACACATTTTACATTCTCACAGGGAACAAAGCACAAGTGTACTCACCTGCTTTTCTGCATGGTCTGCAGGCCAGCCTTGAACATGTTTTATAAGATTTTCATTGAAGTGTGCTGCTAGCGTGGGTGTTAATGAACAAGTGGGTCGTACAGATGTACTTTGCGGTGCAGGAGCTGAATTTGATGCACTAGTGCTAGAGGTATGATTTGGACCTGGTGATGGGCTTCTTTGACTACTAGAACAAAAAAAAAAAAAAAAAGTGAGCCATTTTAAAACATATAAACCTATAGAGAAATAAACACTTAAAATTCATTGCTTCAGCCACAAAAATACATACATCATTTAAACCACAAGTAAATACTTATGGCAGACCAAACCTGTACCACTTTTCCACAAACCTCCTACTTCTATGGGAACTTTTTGAGAACTAGAATGTAACAGGGGTTTTGTTTGTTGGGTTTTAAACTTTGATAGCTGTTCAAGAGATGTAAGCTGTGTCTACATTTTAGTGTTGGGCATAGAATATACACATCTATGTTCTTCCTTCAAATACCTGCAAGCCTAATTATTATTTTCAATAATGATGTATCAGATAGAGTCAAACAGGTTTATTCAACAGGTATCATCAAGCGTCACAGTAACCATTAAGAACAAAACCTGATGTCCTGACGTAAAAACACAGCCATGGGGGCTCTGACAAATATAACTATTTACTAATGGCAAAATAAAAACACCTAGGTGACTTAGTGATACTGTGCATCCTCACTTGAAGCACCCAAGAGAACAGAAGTACCACAGGAGCACTATGTTTGTAGCTGCCAACTTGACTGCTTTACTGGAACATATTCATGCTGCTGTTTTTCTAGCTGGTGTCTTAACCTGTTGCTGGAGAACAGATGCATGGAGACATGTTCAGCTGATATGTGTACTATAAGACAAATCAAAAATTCTGTGCCTTGGACAAAGCCTTTGACTGTCCTCTTTCAGATTTCCACATGGAAGCAAAAGCAACGATTAAATTATCTGAAAAATACATCAACACAACTTCTCCAATTCTACTTTGCAACTATGATTCTGGGTCAAAAACTATTACAATTTTTACTAACAAATTCTTACGTTGATCTTGGCCATCCGCAGTGCTCAAGATATGTTACCTACAAAGTTTTCTAGCCATTGCTTTACGCAATGCTGGTTCTTGTTTTTGCTTTTAAACTGAATTCCTCTAATAGTTACCCTCTCACTCCACTTTACAAGACATCTTTCTTTTCTACCTCGTGATGGTCCTCATGTATGGGAGAGGTTTTATTAAGAGTTCCTTCTGAAGGATTCCATCTCTTTATAGAAGCCTATGCCTGCTGCAGTGACTAAAAAAGGTGAGTACCACTTAGGTAAATCTTTGGTAAACTAATATAGCTGACTAATCCACAAGGACTCTTGTACTCCCAATTTGGAAATACTCATTCTCCATCTTACACTTGGATGGTAAGCTCTCTACATAAAGTAGTTTTTTATTGTTTCACTTGTATCACTTCTCTCAATAAAGCTGTGACATACAACCTGAACACCTAACATTAAGCCCAACAAAGCTAGAGAACTTCCCCCAAAAGATGTAAAAGTTACTGATACTTAATTTACTTTTCACGTGTCCAGAAGCCCAGGCTAGCTTGAACACCGCACTCTCACATTGTATGGATCCAGCCACACCTGACAACTGGCAGAGCTGCAGGTACACAGTTTTGCTACACATAAGAGCTCTTCAACTTCCATATTACCAGCAATAGACAACTCCACCACAACTTCCACCAGCATCAAAACTACTATCTGTTACATCACCCTTGTCAAACCAAAGGATCAGAATATGGGAGTGGGCCTCCTTGCAAGCATTGCTGTTGTCCAGGTGATCTGATCTTCTAGGAAACCAGAACTTGCACTGGGAGTGGTATATAATCTATTGAGGGAAGCTTAGAAGCTGATGTTTCATAGCACATGCTCTTTCCTACTTATTCATGCCTTGCAAAAACAAGGCCTCTACATTCTTACTTCCCTTTCCAGCATCCATTCAGTCATTCCTGTCCCACCCACGCTTACAGAGAGGGGCTCTGTTCCTCTATTTTGCTAAGAAGAGGTAGGAGCAGTGCTAGTTACCCATGCAAACGTGGGTAGGTCAGGATGAAAACAGTCTGCTCTGTCCTCTCTGCCCTTGTAAAGGAAGACAAAGGAAGCAGTAATCTTGACCAGAACAAAAGAACATCAACAGCACCGGAACAGTGATGGTACTTCACAGTTATGATGTTTTTTTGGCACTGCATATACTAAGAAATAGCAGTACTAATTGGTACATACCTAGCCATTACTTGGAAGATTATGTCTGCAACCACTCTCTCACTGGCAGCAGCTTTTCAACACAGGCCTTAAGTTCAATCTGTTTCTTAAAACTTTCTTACTGCTTGCCTGCAAGTGATAGGACTCTTAGTTTATCACCTAACCTACTCCCTTGAGCACTGAAAACATCTTAGCATAATGCAACTACCTTTACAGTCCAAAGTCCAGCCACTTATCCGAATCACTCACACTTGCAAGGAATTACAGAAGGTTTCCAAACAAACAGCCAACAAATTAGGAATAACACTTTGGTGGTCTGCAGCATCAAAGACTTTAACCTCATTCCTTTCAGTACACCCAAACTTGCTTGAAAGCTTAGAATATAAAAAAAACACCCCCCAAAAAACCAAAAAAAACCCCAAACCCAAAAAACACAAACCAGAAAGATTTTGGCAGGCAGCTTTGAGCTTTGTTAGAATTGTATACATGAATTTCCCTTGATTTCAGGCAGCAGAAGTTGCAAAAGGGAATATATGATCTAACTGGGGGAAAAAAGTAGTCTTTGGGTTTTGTGCTCTGTGTTTTCTTCAGTAATTGGCTCAACTACTTCAAAACCACTTACACATGCAAATGCTTAACCGTAGAAATGTTCAGTTAATTAGGAAAAAATGGCACTTAGATTTTGAAGCCGAGCTGAAATCAGCCAAGAATGTGAAAGGCAACAAGGGCTGTATATCAGGAGCAAACAAAATGTTAAGGAACAGATGGGCTGCCCCTCTACAAGGCAAGGGGACCTAGAGACAAAGCACACGAAAAAGGCCAAGATAGTCAGCAACTTTTTTTTTGCCTCGGTTTTTACAGGTATGGTCTACCCTTAGGCCTCCCACATGCCCAAGTACATCAGCAGAGTCAGTGTAAGCAAACTGTTACTTAGAGAGCAGACGAAGAAGTTAAGGAGCAGTAAAGCCAACTGGATGTATGTTCATGCAACCAGATACTATATATACCCAAGGGTAATCAGGGAACTGGCCAGTATTAACTCTGATGCTGCACGATCTTGAAGCAGCATGGTGAGCAAGCAAGATGTTAAAGCCATCTTCAAGAAGCAGAAGGACGACAACCTGGGGAACTAGAGGCCAGCTGACCTTAAGTCTTTGGGAAAGCTAAGGAGCAAGTCTTTCTGGAAGGGGTTCCAGCTACATGAAAGACTGAAAGGTAAAATAAGAGCCAGCATAGATTTACCAAGTGGAAATTATGCCTGACCAAACTCACTGACTTCTATGATGAGATAGATGTCTGGCTCAGAGGATAAGGGGAAAGCAGAGATTTTGTTCACTTTGACTTCAACAAGGCCTGTACCATCATCTCATAATATTCTTACAGCACACTGGTTCACACATCCAGTCCATATTCATGCGTAAGGTGGGTGGAAAATTGAATGAACTGCTGGGCTCAAAGGCTCCAGTCAGCAGTACAAAGAGCAATCAAAACCCGGTGCCTAGTGCTATACTTCATTGATTAATAGCAGGGCCAATATGGTTTAACATTTTTATTAAAAAGCAATATGGTGGCACACAGTGCATCTTCAGTGAATTTGCAGATGACACCTACTTGGGGGGAACAGTCAGTATGCTAGAAGGTAGGGTGTTATTCAGAAGGACCTGAATGAACAGACAGGAACAGAGTTCAAAAAAGACATGCAAAGTCCTGCACCTAGGGTGAAATAACCTTGTGCAACAACACTGGGACCACCCCACAGCACAGCACCTGCTGAGTGGGTAGAAAGCAGCTGTGAAAAAGGACCAGAGGATCCTGGTGGACAAGTTACATGCGAGTCAGCAATGTAGCCCTGTGGCAAAAAGCAGGCCAAGCACATGCTGGGCTGTATTAGCAAGAGCGTGGTTGAAGAAAGCAGTTCCTCCCCGCTCTTCAGATCTTGAGATCCATAGTACCTGGAGCACTGTGTAGTGGGGAGCCCAAAACCAGGTAAGAATTAAACTGCCACACCAAAGCAATCCAGCAGAGGACCACAAAAATGACTAGGGGGCTGAAGCACATGCCGTATCAGAAGAAACTAAAAGTTTATTCAGTTTGTAAAAGCGAAGGCTGAGGGAAGGGGTTGAAGGATCTTCTTAATGTTTTTAACTATCTATGGGGAGAGGACACAGCCAGGCACTACCCAGAGACACAACAAGTGATAGGGCAAGAGGCAGAGACACAAGGTGCAGCAAGGAAAATTCTAATCAGACATAAGGAAAAAACATTTCACCATAAGGGTAGTCAAACATCAGAAGATGATGCTCAGATATTAAAAAAAAGTCACCTAAACAATGCCCTTAAGCAATTAAACCTGCCGGTCCTACTTTGAGTTAGGACTTCAACTAGATCACAACTAGAAGTCCCTTCCAACCTAAATTATTCTCTGCTTCCATGCATTCAGCATCAGCATAGTGATGGTGTAGAGAAAGGCTACATTCATTAACTAAGCCGAATTGAGGCATCACCTTTAATGCTTATTTAATCCTTAATTCTAAGACAAAGTTCCCCTATGACTTGCCTCCTCTCCATTTATCAACCTGGCTCCTGAGTCCTACTTCATTGGTAAAAAAAAAATAATAAGAAAATATCACTAACACATCAGAAACATTCCAGGAAAATAAATAAAATCTGTGGGTTTCTAAAAAATAAAGCTGTATCTTAGTTATGAATAAAACATACTGCCTCAAAATATCCTAGCACTGCTATGTTAGCAGCAGGGGGAGCTATGAATGCAGCAATGATAGGCAGTTCCAAACTACTGCTATATTTTTTAATGCTTTAAATAAAGCCAAATGCCTGCCTTAGCTGCTGGATGAGTTAAAAGACTGACTATGCCACAGGTAACAGAAGGCTTCCAGAAAGGCAAAACCATCTGTACAAGAGTATGAGAACAGGATGGTTCTGAAACACACTACTACAAACTACAAAATCTTACAACCTACAAAAAAGATGGGAGGAAACACCCACCGCCCCCTCCAGCAGTTTCGCATTTTCTAAGATAAACAAAAAATACTTCCAGGAAGGACTAAGAATAAAGAGGAACTAGCAACCTGATGAAACTATTAATTGTGGAAGCACTCATTTAGTTACATTTTTAAAGAAGCCATAATTCATGGCATGTCTTTGGAATAGTCTCTTACAAAAAGACTCACTGCATGCCTACATTGCATTAATTTCATAACTTACAGGACTGAAATATTCACAACAGTAAGTTACCAATAGCTATTCACGTATTTCTTAGACAGTGCTTCCTCCCAAACAAGTTAAAAATTATTTTAGCTCAAATCACATAAACCTTTTAATACTAGTAAAAGCAAAGGAAATACAGTTGTGATTAACTTCTTCACAATGATTCTGTATTTCAGCTGTAGAAAAATGCAACCTTAACTTTTAGAGCGTCTTTTTGGATGACCTGTCCACAGTTTAGTTTGCTAAGCTGTTGTTCATTCATATAAAAAAAGTAAAGCAAGTTAACCTCCAGAGCAGTCCCCAATCTAACTGACTGCTTTCACTACAAAGGAATAATCTGTTCCCTATCAATTCAGAAATACTGCCCAGACACAGGAAATCTTTTGCAGATGAGTGAATCTGCATCTGAGCCAGCCCTGTTTTCATTCAACTCTATTACACTGAACAGAAGAGAATGCCAGTCACACAGGTTTTTCCAAATCACCTGTTCCTTAATCTTCCATTTTTTGCAGATGAGGCGTTTCCAAAAGAAATAGAAACGCATGAACTCATGATGTATAATATACCAGAGTCACAAACACATAATAGTTTGAGATATACAGGATAGTAAACAATAGCAATATTGTCACACTATCTTTGATACTAGCCTGCACGCTCTATTTGTGCACTGCCGCCTCCTCAAATACAGGACCTGTGTGAGCCGGGACAAACTCGGCTTCACTTCTCCAGCAAAATGCTGGTGCCAAGCAGAGCAATGGTTTGCACAGGGCCAGTAGATCCATAAAGGGAACCTGATGTGGGTAAAGGTTATGCCAGAGTAGGAAGTCCTATAACCCAAAGGGAGAGTGAGGTATGGATTAGCAAGCCAAACGCCCACCAGTATCACTTCACACGGACTCCGGGCCATGGTGAAAGTTTCCAAGAATGACGCTACTCCTTAGCAAGATTTCCTATGGAGGAAGGGTGATCAACAAAGGACAAAAGGGTCTGACAGAGGTGTTCCCCAAAACCTCACAACTCCTTATAAAAAGGTCTAGTACCCTTATTAAAAAGGTTTAGCTGGTTGCCAATTATGATTTTATTATTGGTGCTGTAATTCAGGAGTTAAACAGCACCATCCATAGAGACTGAAGCTGGTACAGTATGTCTTCATTCTACCCATAGAGGAAAATGAGTTGTAGGTTAGACACCTGCCAAAGATTAGAATCAAGTGCCTGTCAGCCAACATTAAGCTCAGAAACTTCTGACTTGCTTCTGTTTGTACCCTCAAACTGATCACAGTGTCTCCAGTAAAACCAGTCACTGGGACAGGACTGCCAAAGAAAGACACAAAAGCACCCCATTCTCCCATAAAAACAGCAAAACCCAACACAGACTTGAAAATCTAACAGTAAGTTAGTGCATTGATGACAGATCGTCAGAGGTTCCCTTTATTATTAGTCCCAGAAGGGCAGATGAGAGGCCCTCACTATTTTATGATAGTGAAAGCACCACCATGTAGCTTCGGATACACTGACAAGAAAAGTGTTGTTTTTTGTTGTTTTTTTGTTTATCGTTATCACATACCTTATGAACCATTCTAAAAATCTAGATTTTAAGAACTGCAACACCTTGTAGTTTTACAGGAATCTACTGTGATGAGGCACTTCTTAAAGAGTCAACCTGCAGTCTCCTCCTGCCACAGCTCTAGACTGTGACTCCATTACCGAAGAACCTTACGACCGCTCCAATTACAGCCCCTGGAACCACTATGACAAAGTGCACAGCATCCTACACAATGAAAAGCCCATCTTCCCACAAGAAAAATTTCAGACGGTACAGATTCTAAACCCACCTTGTAAATCAGTGGCTGAGTGTTCATACCATGCAATATTTGAACAGGCTGCAATGTTGACAAATAAGTCTAGCCAAGGAAAAGCTTTTGTGAAACTTCATTTTAGAATGTTTTTCATTAAAGCAGAAAAATCACCTGGTAGACAAAAGTTCTTACTAATTTAAAAAATCAAATTCTACTACAGCAAGACACCATAAACATCTAACACTAAGCAAATCACATAGTGAAAGCATTTAATCCCATAACTGCAAAGAAACAAACAAAAATTCCAAAGTCAGTATAAGGGGCAATATAAGGAATGACTTGTAAAACTAACTCCAGAGTGACAGGGCAGAAATATGAACTCTACTTTGCTTCTGTGAATGGAACTCCTGTGGTGGCCCTATAATGAAGAATCTACCACATTAGCTCTGTAACAAAGATATTTAGCTGCATCTCTCAGCAGCAGCAGAGTTAAATTCTATGTTCAATAAACAGGCCAAAGAATAATCCACAAATTGCAACATGTACAACACACACTGGATCCAGACCAAGAGAGCAGTATTTTACCATACCTTGAGCGTTGAAGACTTCGTGGAGAGGCAGGTTCATGACCTGCCTGCTTGTCAGCTATTACCGGCTGCTGAGGTACTGCCTGTGAAGCTGGTCCTTGTTTAACACCTGGAGTAGCAACCTGCAAAGTTCAAAACTTCATTAGATTTCCTCCACAGTAAATATCAAGTGTAAGAACCAGGGATAACACAGAAATCACAAGTTACAAGACCAGTGGGGTTTTTTTGATACAAGGTCTTTTGTAAACAGAATTTTTATACTCTTCACAAGGTACTTTTCTAAAAAAACATCTCTAGCTTCACAGCTGTGATAATGTCTATTAAGTACTCTTCAGTAAAAAAGCTAACAGAAAGAAATATAGATTCATTTGACTTGTCAAAATATCACAAGTTTATTAGGTAAAACAGTTCAACCCAATTTCATTTTTGACCGTGTCTTCCATGTGAGCATCAAACTCATTTTCAACCTCAGAAGAACTGTTCTGTATCAAAATAAAAATTTTAACTTAAAAAGTTCCTTACCTGAACATACATTACACAGTGTCAAGAGCGCAGAATTAGGCCATAACCATATCATAACACTTCTATCAGAAAAAAAATCTAAAGCATATTTATCAGTCTGCTACTCCCCCTTTTTAACCATTCTGTCAGTTCTAAACTAACAAATGACTAAAAAAGTCACCAGTAGTTTCTTACTTTTCCTTGGTAGTACACATTCATATTCACAATATTAAGACACCAGCAGCAACATAAGGTCTTTTTTCTGTAAATTCCTCAACTACAACAGGATGAAAAGCCTGGGAAGACACTAGCAGCTAAGTTACAGTAAGTGAAGTTCAAGATACTTTTTTTCTGCCCCATACTCTGCACACCTGTTCTTTTTAAAGTACGTACAAAAGAGGAAACAGCTCCAAAATTCATCTCCCATTCTGGAAAAATCAAGCTAACAATTTAAGCAAGACTGAGGGAAGAAAACTGGGTTCTAGGGATCCATAAAGACAAAGAACATAAGTCAGGCAGACTGTTAGACATTTGCTGACATCAAGCTGGTGCAGATTACTAACTGGTGGTCATCTGAACCTCCAGAAATTCTCTCAGTTTCAGAAACAGACTCCTGTGAAACAAACCACAGATGGCAAGTCACACAGCATCTGCTAAAGTAAACTCAAGATGTAACTTCATTTTTTTAAATATACAGGAAATCTTAACATATCTCAAACCTACTTGTATGTTTAAGAGGAAAACACCTTTTAAAATTATCATCAAAAGCCAAAAAAAGTCTGAATAGCACATAAAAAGGTCATGGTTCTGGAAAGATAAAGCAAGATCATTGTAAAATCACTCAGTGTGTTGAAATCAATAGAATTATACAGCTGGAGGGGAGGGGGCAAAACAGTAGCGGTTCATAAATCTATTTATGGAAAAAAAGACCACCTGAGTATGACATGAAGAACTTTGCTATTAATGCCAGAATTTTGCGTACCCTGTGAGCAGACATAACTATCAAGGCTGTTCACACAGAAGGAACAACTTCAAAAGTAAAGTCCAGCAGAGACAATACAATCACCTTGCAGGTTCAAACTGGAAAGCTAACCAGTTCCTTGGCTGCTAAAATAAAACCAGAATTGGATTGTAAAGAAAAACAGGGATTTGTGAGATAAATGACCCACAAAAACTCTTTAACTATTCCCTGTTTTCCAAGCGTTTCAAAGACTGTAAGTCTACCAGGAACAGAAAAATAGTAAGGGCTAAATAAATAAAAAAAATATTCCATAAGCAGCATTCTCACTGAGCTTGACAGCTCTGCATAATATGCTTTACACAGCTACTTTGCAGAAATTCAGAACAGCTTCCAACCATACAACACAGACACAGCTAAATAGCAAAATGTGACGCCTACAATCCTGGAGTCTGCGACACCTGAGCTGCCACGTGGATACAGCACACCTCCAGGTAGATACAGCAGCTTCAGTTTAAAAGCAGTACAGACATGTTCACGCAGCCCTAAGTAACAGGCCCTACTGTGCAAATGGCACTACAGCGTTCGCAGAGCCAGCCCAAGTATCTGTGCATGTGGCAGTAAGCTGTGTTTGCATGGTGCCAGTTCAGCTTTGTCTACACTTGCAGCATAGAAGCAGCCTAAGCCAATGAACTCATGCTCTGAAACAGTGTGTCCTGGCACAGCACCCACATGTTGATATGCAGAATTTACGTCAAAATCTTAGAATCGGATAAGCTAACCTGACTGACATATCTAAAGGAGTACTGAAACAGATATGCTCACACTACAGTCATCACCACCTAAGTTCTCATGTCAATCCCATTTTACAGAATTGAAATATGTGAATACAAGAACCATCAAGAAAGTTTCTTTCCCTACTGAACTGCAAAAGTACCTGCTACTGAACCAGAATTTGTTACTTCTGGGACTAACACACAAACAATTCATATTTCAACAGCTCTACTGTTAGCATCAGATTTGAGGAACACAAAACTCAAGAAGAGATCCTGCTGTCAAGCATTACTACTAATTCTGTTTAGCTGGTCTGTGAAGCTACTTGAGGTACCCAGACAACAGAAAGCTTTTATGGTTATAATATCCCACTGTAATAACAGTTGTCACTTCCTCACAGAGGGATGACAGTAAAAATTTTCCAATGTATATAATTGTGCAGGACAGCCCCTCGGGATTAATAGCATTCTGAAGCAAAGATATTATAGCTTTGGATGAGTAAATCAAATTTACTACACTTAAAATGTGGTTGTAACCCAAATATTATGTGCTTCAAAAATAAACCAGACATTCAGTCTCAACCTTGTTGTGATGTAATCTTAAGGCAAGATGGATTTCAAAAATTCAAGTAATTTCAAGATGTGTCACAGTATGCTCATCAAAATATAGACATCATCACTTCCAGAACTTTTATATTTATATATATATATATATAAACAAAAATAAAACACACAATATCCTACTTTGACAACACCACAGGTGAAATCCTGCATGCCAAGTCACTAACTATAGGCAATCACAGAGCCTGTATGTGTGTGAGATTCTCATATTCCTAATATGCATGGAGATTCTCATAATCAAAGCATAAAATAACGAACACTTCTTTTGTTCTTTTTTGAGGAGTGACAGCCTTGCTGTAGTTATGACTTACACTAAACTCAGATCAACTCTTCCCAAACCTGCATTTAGTTCTGATGTTTTCTGCTTCTACTGAAAACCAGAGGGAAGGCTTGTGTGTCCAAAAGCATATTCAATTATACAATTCACCTATCAAACTGGCCCTACTCACGTTCCTTGGTTTGCCTTCACTTTCTCTTAAGGCACAGTTTACTACCACACCACCTACTTCATAGGTATAACGCTGGCCTTTACACTGGGTGAAAGGTAGTGGGTTCATGTTTGTCTGTATTGTTCTACAAAAACATCTGTAGCAGGATAATAAACACTAAAGAACCAAAGTTTATAGAACAAAGATAAATTATGTGGGGGGTGGGGGTAGAGGTGAGGCAGGCAGAATGCTGCTGAGCTGTCCTTCCTTCAGTTTTTCTTACAGAAAAGACTGTAGATAAAGAAGGTACTAAAGGATAAAGCTTTTGTCATGTTTGCAACGTAGCTAATAATCAGAACTTCATTTATAATGTAGATCCAGATCTCCAGGTTGTAGAGACCAGAACAGATCAATTTCCAGCTACTGACAGTAAGCAGCTTAAGATTCTTTTTTTATATCCCAGGAATTGAAAGTGCCAGATACCCACCTTCTTTGTTTCAAGTCTGCTATCTGATAATTTCATCGTCACCTAGCTATGGGATGTGATGACATAGATACAGGATGCACTCCAAGGGCAGAAACAAAGACAACAAGCAGGATCAGTAAGCACATAAGGCTTTCACAATTAATTGTGCTATTGCTAATTACAACAAACTGGGAGA
Organism: Falco naumanni; assembly: GCF_017639655.2. Lineage (NCBI taxonomy): Eukaryota > Metazoa > Chordata > Aves > Falconiformes > Falconidae > Falco > Falco naumanni. The sequence continues at coordinate 45,309,121 of NC_054057.1, read as the reverse complement.
ATCACTTGGTTTTCTTTGTGCCCATGAAAAAATTCAAATGTAAGAAAATCAGGCATTTAGACTAGAATTAATTGAGGAATGCAATATACCCTTCATGACAGAAGAGGTTCTCTTCTAAGCAGCAAACTGAAAGGAAGATGCCTTAGCTAAGGGGCGGCAGGAGGTATAGAGAACAAGGAATTGGGGGGGGAGGGTGAAATTCAAACAAGAGAGGTCTCACCCCTAAGTCTAGATCATGCTTCTTACACTGATGAGATACTATATACACTGAGCACACTAGATACTGATAGACCGGGTTAAAATCCAAGGGTCTCAATCTTGAAAGAAAGATCTGTACAACGAAGAGACAGGACAAATTTCCATTGCACGAAAACAGCAAATTTCTAGGAAAGGTGAAAATCCTCCTCAATAGACTTCCAGTTTTTCACATCCAGAACACTACCATAAACTGCTGAATTTTTGTTTCCTTTTGTTTTTTTTTTTTAAACTTCCCTAAAAGGCATAAGACTATTATGCCCTGCAGCTCTACCTATCACTCCAAAACTATCTTGAACATAAAATGTTACTTTCCACTAGAGGGTGCACATTAGTAGCGCTGCCTAAAGTCCCCTTTAATAACAAAATGCTCCTTCATAATAGGTCCTTTAACCCTGTGTCTCTTCTGTCTCTACAAGGACTTTAAGCAACTAAAAAGAAAAATCCTTAAGGGGAAGTTCATCTGGTGTGGCTCTAATTAGCTCTACTTTCCCCACCTGTACGCAGCAGAAGAGTCTCTGATCTGCTGGACAGAGAAAATAAACAAATAAATAAATAAATAATAAACCCACTCTCAGATTCAGCTGCTTTTATTCCTCAGTATTGCCACTTGTAGGATATGGAATACTAAGCTTCGATTCTGCAAAAGATGTTTCTCCTCTGAAGTGACGCACTACAGGGATCACACACACACACACACACAAAAAAGACAACTTCATGTCTACTTCATCCTTAGGAGCTTGTTAGCTTCAATTAATGTTTCCTAGTCACTGATCCAATTAAGGAATTCTGAATGAATGGGAGCGAGGGGGTGGGAATGGAAAGGGACATAAGATTACTGACCTCGTAAACACCTAGAACATTCCTGAACCAAATCGTGACTACATCATCAACTTCCCCAAAAATTTCTCTCTCATTCTAAAAAACTTTCATTAACTAAAGTCTAGAGAATTGTATCAGCTGTTTGGGGTAAGTATTTTTTTCCATCAAACATGTTAAAATACTGATCTCTTGGTAATATCTTCAGACAGCATCTGAAGTAAGCACAATATTTTCTTCAAGAACAGAAAAGTGTGCTAGAATTCCATGCTAGAATTGTACTGCAAAAATACAGCCAAACAGTTGCTTCCAGTTGTTTCTGTTTCTATTGGGAAAGATAACACATTTTTATCATCCTATATATAACTGCGAGCACATGGATATACAGCAGCAGTACTTAATATTACCTATATTGGTTTCTCACTACAATATGGCATAAACAAAGAGAAGCTTACCTTCTGCTGTGATGATACTGGTGGTGTAGTCATCAAAGGTTTAAGCGGAACGGTGTTAGTCTGAGGCGTGCTTATCCGTGGAGATACGTATGACCTTGGTGATGAGGCATCAGATGTTAAAGACATTGGAGACTGATTAGATGGTTGAGCTATAAAGAAAAAAAAAAAGTTGAAAGATTTGTTTTAAGTAAAACCATATCCTATCTTAAATGTGAATGAGATTTTCTTTTGGCACTTTGGTGTATTATGCTGTATTACATAATATACAAATATATTCACCTTGAAACAACTGGGGAGGTGAACAATCAGAACAATCAAACATTCAACAACAATCCTAATTAAAAAATTGTATTTTTCCCAAACCCTCCACTTCTAAAACTTGAGGGGAAGGGGAAAGTGAAGATACTATTATGCAATGCTTTTTACACACGGAAGAGACTAATTTCATTTGTGATTCCTATTTTAAGAGTGCTCGACTCAAATTAAAGAATGCATGAACAGTTTATCTAGAAACCTATTCACCCATTATAGGCACCTACCAACAGACCCTCATCCATGTTTTAATTACTGATTAAAAATTAGTATTAGCATAATACTGCTTACCTACTCAATAACATGACTGCATTTATTGTTTTGGTTTAAGTTTCTAGCTTTATGAAGTTACAAACCAGAATGGATTGAAGATACCTGAAGGAATACCTTGTCTGGAAGCTGAAAAAATACTATTTAGAGAAGACTGTAAATCCCCAACATCACACAAAATAAACCTTCTTTCAAACATTTAAGGCCTCCCCCAAGAGTCACAGTTGCACAGTATTACAAGGGTGTTCAGTGAAGGAACAGTTGTGTTTTAGATTGAACATTAAATAATATATAATCAAGGTTCAGAATAAATTGAGAGGGTCTCGCACATGTTTCACATTACTCCTATATAGTTAACATACAAAGAAAATCTCAAAAGGCGAGACAGAGAAGCACATTTACTTAGTTGTGTGTCAGCTTCCTGCTCCCCAAGTAAAAATTTCTTATCCTCTCTTTGGAAAAAGAAGTCATTTGACATCATCCACATCAGATGGCCAAAAGTATGACAAGACACCCTCTACAAGTTTCAATTGTATCAGCCTTTATAAAATGTAACGTAACAATTTTATGTAAAAGAAAAGACAACTCTGAATACCTTGCGTAGACAGTTGTGCAGCTTGAGAAATTAGGGAAGTGATATTGAAAGCAGATGGTCCAGCAGTAAGAATTTTATGGAGTATAGACTGCAGAGAGGCTTGCGTCACAGCTGCTGTTAGAACTAAAAACAAACATTCTGGTTTGCCGACAATTCTAGAAAATCACTTTAAACTGTTCAAACTGGCTAAATACATAGAAATCCCATATCCACAACAGACCAAAGAGTGACCTGAACTATTTTTTGGTTACTTGAATTCAATTAATGAATACTTGTCATGTCTAACCATGTCCTTTATTTAGTAGTTTTATCTTTGAGTCCCACACTAATAAAAAAATATTTTAGAAAACAACATTAACTCTTCAGCTTGACCTTATGGAACAATAATAATTCTTGTAATCGTAAAGAGAACATTTGTTCCATTTGTTATTCAAGTAAGCAGAAGGTGTGCATGTGGTTTGAACTACAGTAACTTTTTTAAAAAGGCAAAAAAGCAGTACCACTTTAACTCACTAAAAGAAATGGGGCGGCTGGGGGGAAGAGTTCCTGTTCAAGGGAAAAGAAACGACTTTTCAAATTAAAAATCCAGACACTCTGTGTTTCTTCTTAAAAAACAAAAACAAAACAAAAAATCCAAAACAAACTTACTTATTCTGGATTAAGCTGTCCCATCTTCCCTTGTCCAGTAAAAAGATTAATCCTTTTCAACCAACCATTTTAAAACTGCACTACACAGGAAGAACATCCTATAGCATGAGCCGATGAGACCCAGCTTCTGAACTCATCTTTTCAAAAAGGTCTACAGGCTCTGTGGGATACTTCCTCAACATACCCTACTCATGCATAAGTCTGAAAAAACTGACTCACCAGCATAAACACAGAATAACTGCATCATGTGCACAGTAAGGGCAATCCTGCTGTGCAAGGTGAAGTCATTCTGCCCACGTGGACCTGCCAGCCAGGCCCTCATGCCATCAGAACAGTACTAAACATTCTTGTTCCAAGACAGACACAGCTGCTGCTCAGATACAGCAAGAGATAACGAGTACAAACTTAAATTGGCAGCTTTCTAATAAAATACAACTGGAGTCTTGATATGACCTTTCATTTTTTTCCACAACCAACCATGATACTCCTACTTTTTTAGTCCAGCCCAGTGCATGACAGTTTTTAAAGCTTCTCCTGCACAGGAACACTCAATAACCTACTCACAGATTAGTACTGAATGAAGCAATATCTGCTGATTAGAAGGAAGTCAATTGACAGCTTTTCCTTCTAAATAATTGTAACATACATAATTGTGTACTTTCATGGTTTACACTTCTTAAAGATTATTTACTCTAGGCAATACATAGAAACGTTCTGCTTCCTATTTAAATCAGTGATCACTGCACAAGAAGTTCAAAGCAGCAAACAAAAAATCCCACACCACCTTCTTCATCAGTAACCTGTCTCATGCAGATACCATATTAGATAAAATTACGTTCAAAATGCATCAACCCCTACCTGTTCTTGCAGCAAAAGGCTCTACAACTAGTTCTAAACTTTCTTCTAATAAACTAGGCCAATGTGACAAAAATCTAAGGGATACACCAATTAAATGCACAAAATTTAACTTGCTAGCAAAGTTACTGATATGCTGTCTTCATTCAGACATTTTCTGCTAAAGAAAAAAAGTTGATAGGCAACAAGATTTAAGAATCCCTAGAAGCTTCAGTATTTGCAAACACATATTATTAGAATAGCAGCACAAACTATTGAAAACAAAGAACACTGCACAAAACAAAAGAACAAAAAGCTCTAACTAAATTTTCTGCAACAGATGAATGCTGATACAGCAATTAAGTCACCAGTTCCAATTAGACTGCTCATGTACGTCAGCATTTATTAGCTTAACCACCTTAAACGTTAAGTTGGCTGATTTAAAAAGGTTCAACAGAAAAAAGACACACAAACAAAACCAACCCCCACTTTATCTAGGGATTCATTTATTCACTTTTCATTTCAAGTAAGGCTCGCATTTACTATAGCTTTTATGCAATATTATACTAATGTGTGTAAATAAGAGATTACATAAACTTTAAAGAATCCTTACCTTCATTGATTTTGGATATATCTACACTAGAATTATTAAGCTGCAAGGTGGCTTGCAGAGCAGGCAGCAGCTGTCGAAGAAGATTTGGGTCCTGAAGTAACGGAGGAATTGGTGATTGTGGGACAGGTGAGACAGGAACTGCAGGAGCAGATGAAGCAGGTGCAGAAGTTGGATTCAGTCCAGAAGCGGAAGATGTAGAAGGAGTTGTGCAAGAATGGGATACAGACTTGTCCACAGATGCAGACTCTGAACAGAAGACAGGCAGTAATTTTCATTTTCCCCAATATAAACCTGACAACTTCTCACTAGTACAATGTTCATACTAAATTCAGAAGATCAAATTCGTAACTATTATTATAAGAAAAAAAAACCAAAACCAAAACATGAATACACCAAAAATTGAACACACAAAAAAATGTTCCACTTCCAAGATACAGGACTAAAAGCTGCCAGTGTTACAAACAGGTTTTTTCCCCCTAATTTTTAGGACTGATGTGGGCCAAAAATTCCTTAGCGATTTTTTCCTTTTACTGTGCATGTATTCATATTCTATGTTTCTACTCATGATTCCAATCTTTCTTTGGAAAAATATACTATGAACAAAAACCTTATAGTCCATGGCCTTACAGATAGGCTAATATCTCAAATTTGAGGGGAGGGTATAAGCCATGCTTCATTTATTCAGAGACTACACTACAAGAAGCTACAAAATAAAGATCAAGTCTATCAAACACAATCCAGCTACATTGCTCAGGATTCACAGACAGGATAATGAGCTGCACTAGAAATGTAAAACATCAGCTGTTAACATCCCCACAGCAGACTGGAAAAACATCTAACAATTAATTATGTTAGATGCCCATAATTAAAACATGCCCATAATTAATTTCAAGACTATACCTTTTATTTTATTAATCTAATTTTATCAAATATCAACATTTATTATCTACAGAAATGCTCAGTACTTTAATTAGAACAAACGGCCATACAGTATAACTGAATTTATGTGAGTTATTTAATGAATTTTAGATTTGTCTTCCAGTTAACATAGAAGTTGCTCCTTCACTCCAGTGCTGTGAGAAATTCCTGCACTGAAAGTACTGCCACTTAGTATGGGTATACCATCAGCCACTTCAAATATCCTTCCTTTAAGAAGCCTGGACCACTGTATTTCAGTTTTAGCTTTCCCTCTGTCATCCCCATTAAACCCATCAGAGACCTCTGCCCCCAAATTCAGTCAAAGTAATGCCTCTATAGCACCAAAAAGGTTGGATGAAGAATGGAAAGATGGCTATAGACCCAAGATCTACCCAGGATGCTTGCCCACAACATTGAAGACCTGGATTTTAAACCCACTTCAAACTGGGCAGAGGATGTCAATTCCACGTTTTCAGGCAAAAACCCAAATGAAAGCTAAAGTAACTGGCTCGGAAATTCTTTCGCTCTAAAGGTGTGGGGCTTTTTCATTGGAGAGACTGTCAGAGTAAGAGGCTGACTTTTAGTAAAGAAAAGAAATGAAAAGGTCTTGTTTTGTTTTACTAGGTAAGAATAAAATGTTAACAAAATTTCTAAAAGCTTTTGTTTTCTAACAGTCTCAGAGACTAATTTGGGGAAGAATCCTAAATAAATAAATAAATTACCGAAGTGAGTACCAATACACAAATCAAATTAGATTAGAAATTTCAGTGAAAAGAAGGAACATATTACATGTAGTTACAGTAGAAATAGTTCATAGCAGGTCACAAATACTCAAAAAAACCCTCCACCTTTTTCTAGTAGCTGAGCAATCTAAACTAGAAAAAAACACCAAAGAATCCAAATTTGACAGCTTGCAAGGATACAACAGCCAGGGTGCACATGTATTTTGGTGTTTCAAGTAAACTTCTAAAAAAGAGGCAGCTTTATCTAGTTAAATGTTCCTCAGGGCAAGGGGTATCTGTTTCCTAAGTTTTCATAAGTTCATAAGCTTCCGTAAGAACTTACGAAGGGATAGTAAGTGGTATAAAGACTGAAGATGAAAAAATAAAAAGCAGTTACAAAATTTTTATATGGTTTTCAGTAACATGTGACTAAGACAACTGATTAGCTCCCCCTCAAAATACTAAGTCATTAGTAAGTCTTCGTTATAGAAGTATTACATACAAAATCTTGTGTTATGGTCTTCAAAGTAAACTTATTAAGACAACTGCAAGTCAAGACACATAAAGCCAAGAAGAATCTTATCATACTAAACAAAAACATGTAAAGTTTAAACTGCACTCAGATGTGTCATACTCCAAACAAGGACAACAAGATACACTAACAGACAAAAGTGAGGGAATTAAGCACAACAGGACATGTTAGTACTTACATGTGTAAATCTCCTACCCTACAGTTTTGAGAACCTGACAAAATAAACCAAATAAACAAACCCAACAACACACCCTTATTTACAACCAAACAAAACATAAGAAAAAATACTAAGCAATTGCCATCAGTAGTTTCAAAAATAATTAATGTAGTTATGCTTGTCTTCACAGTTAGATCATTACTTTAAGTAAAGAAGCAACTCACTACTGTATTATTAATCCACATAAGCAATACCTGAGCTTCAAACCACACCACCATACCAAAAGCTGTAGGTATTTGTCACCGATGCTGCAGTTCTGAACACAAAATAAACTGAATCAAAGGCAAACTCAAGCTAACAATGCAGTGACAAATCTTAGGACCAGTTCTGGGTATTTAGTCATTTCTTGAATAAAAGGACTCAAAATATATCATACAAAATCATCGAATTCCAAGAGGCCTGCAAAAGTACTTTAGTTTGGGTGAGTTTCTCTGCTAAAAAATGCAAACTGAATCACACTGACACAACACAGTCCAGTTACTACTTTTAGACAATATGAGGACACTGTTCTATGGCTGTATTATTGCACGTATTTTAAGTATGTATTAAAATACATCCATGAAAGGTATTTTATGTACAGTCACCCAGATTAAACACCTAGAGAAAATTAGGTGAAAAAAGGATGGCGTCCAACACTAATACTCTAATCTTTTGAAACTATTAACATTACAAAACCAACAGTCCAAAAGTTATGAAAAAATACATCTCTATGATCACGACTATCTACGTATACACTGTATTGTAACTGTTATTTAATATCACAGAGGATAGAGAGTACAATGAATGCTCAGAGCATCACTGCATTTCACAAACTAAGTAATTTAAATTATTTGTAGTGAAATAAAGGGTATAAACCGATTTCTGCCCCCCCCCAAATGTAAAAAATATTTGTGGAAATACAAATATTTCTCTTTTGTAGTAAGTAGCCTGAATGGATATTTTCTTGTCTACAAATGGAAAATCCTTTGTGATGAAAACAAACATGTTAAAAAATGCAGATAGAGATTAGCTCTGTATACTCATAACTTTAATTACTTTAATTTTAAACCAAACTATCTTATTCCATGGCTTCCAGACTGGACACTTGATTTCACAGAAATAAATCCAAGAAATATTGCCGATAAAACAAAACCTCTAAATATTTACATATCCATTTTTGTGTAATACAATTACAAAGGTTTTAAACTGGTTTAATTTATGACTCTATACAGAACTCTCAAGTTGCACCTTTAAAGTTAACAGAACTAGCCAAAACTCCTCAAGATGAAATGTCTTTCACAAAAATCCTCAGATGCCACTCACTGGAGTGTGTGTGCATTTCCCCTGCTTTTTCCCACAAACAGAAGCAGAAACCTCTCACTCTACCCTTTTATTCCTTAATTTCCCTTTTCTGACCTGTTTTATTGCATGTTTTGCCACATAGTTAAGTTTACTTTTCAACATTTTAATACTACTTCCTTTTGAATTGAAAAAGTTGAAAAATTAACTAGGAATTTTAAAAAAATATGCTTAGAATTACAGAGTCCTGTAATTTCTAAATGCATTTGAAGCCTCAACCATCATGAAAAACAGTCAACATGAAACACAGCATACTGATTTCTTCACAAATCTAAGTCCTTTAGTTTTACAACTGTGATACACCGGACTCTACACCTGTGTCACCATTAAAGTTCATGTTTATTAACAAGCTATCTACAATATTATTGCAGAGTAAGGCTTTGGATTACACGACAGCCATTCATAAACCTAACCTGAACCATTAATACATCACTCAAGACTAATTCTGAACCTTCAACGAGAATTTTACAAACAGAAACTGCCAATCTGGTCTTGTCTCATATAAAAAAAATATTCTTAAAGAAAATATTAACTACGCTGCAAAGCCTGCAGAAGTCTTAGATGATGACTGAAGTTGCCTTCTTCTGTTGGGCTGGGCAACTCTGCAGCCTCTTTATCATCAACACCAATTTCCATACAAATGCTATGTAAAAGACTCTTCACCCTTACATAAGACTTCAGCTATTATCATGAAAGTCCCAAGGAAAACTTTAGTAGTAGTAGTAATAATAATAATATAAAACCAAAAGCAGAACATAGTCTGCTGCAATCTTTTGAACTGTAAATTCAATTAAAAGTTTTTAACATTTTAGCTCTTCCTCTGAAAAAATAAATCCATTATTCTTTAAATTTGTTATCATTTTAAAAATATGACTGTGCACTAATTTTTCCATGATAAGCTAATAAGCACATTAAAGCTTCCATTTCTGCAGTTTTTAGGAAAACTTCTAACACCAAATCCATTCACCCCCTTGCAACAATATGACAATACAGTGCACTTTCTGACAATCATGTAAACATGCTAATTAGATGCAGCCTAAATACAAAACTATAATATAGAACTAAACAAGTTTCTGGACCATCAACTTTAATGATATAAAAAAAAAAAAAATGAGCAAGAAATAAAGGCATCCAAAAAAAGGGGGAAAGGAAAACAACGTAATCTGATGGCAAACAAAAACAACTACATGTGGAGAACTATTAATTGGTTTTACATTAAAATGTAGCAGGAAAAAAACTTTCTGTAATTAAAATAACTTTTGAAGACCACAATGATTAGGAAAGAGCTTTCTGCATGTGACCTGCTATCACATCTTTTGGACAAAAAGAAGTCCAAGTTATCAGTCAGTATTCTCTATGACAAGAACTTGTATGACAAAGGAGCATCTTTGTTGCAGGTTTCCCCAAGAGGTATCTGAACTGAAGTGAACTGGAGGCTATTGCTTGCCCCAGAAACATCATTCAATTCAGAATGGAAACACTACACTCCGTACTTCTAAGCAGTGTGGATTTTTTAATAACAAGGCCAAATAATCCTTGCAGAAAAAAATATTACAAGTATTCTTCAGCAGCTGTGCCACAGTGCTCTTCAATTACAACCTAGATACAAGAATGCAAATGCTTAGCTTCTCAGTTTGAGGTAGTATACTAATGTGTTGCTGAATCTTGCTGTCACCGATCTCTGCCCCTTTATGACAAAAACCTTTACTCCTAAGCAAACAGCTGATTCCACTAGTGAATGTCATTCTGAAAGGAAATTCTCAGCCTTGCATATTACAGTTAAAATAAAGTTATTCAGACTGGACTTAATACAGGGCAGCAAAAAACTAAGTCTTTTGTCTGTTCAGCTACTCTGTTTCAACAAAGAGCTTGGCACCACTCCGGCACATCTCTTCTGTCTTGGTCACCCCATTTTATCTGCTGGCGTCCTTTAAGTACCTGATCCTAGCACTTGCTCACTGCCATCTTGCACAGTGTGCCAAATTATTCAGGCATGTTAGCCTAACAGAGAAGCGAGTGGGGAAAAAGAAGAAACAAAAAGAGGAAATGTATTTTTTGTGCATTAACTTCCTCCACAGTCCTTCTCGTGACTGTAACATACTAGTACTCCCTATAAAACAAGCAGCTTTAAAATACTGCTATACATAGCTTGCTCTTATTCTGCTGCACATATGGATAGCTGATTTATTTCAACAAAGATTTTTTTTTTTTAATGACACGGAAATTACTCACTATTGTTGACTGGCTAATTCCTGAATTATCAGTGTGACCCCCCTTGAGTGTTCCCATAGCTTTTACTACTGATGTAATTTTTTTATGTTGTTTAAAACAGAACCAATGCAGTCAAAGTCCTTCAGATTCAACACTACAGTATTAACCAACCATCCTATTGCGAGCTTGAGCTGTATCTTTGCTGTGATAGCAACTCGTGCATGTGTTCTCAGTGTGCTCTCTGTGGGAGGAAAATTGCATTACAAAATATTCAGAAATTCAATTACCCCATAAACCTCACCTCTGCTACACTGATTGAACAACTACCACCTAGAACAGCTAACTGAACTGCCTGACTTACTGCTGATGATTAAGAATCATAACACATTAGTCTGTGATTAAGTGTATATTCTACCAACTAAGTTCTCTAAGCAGTGATAATCACATTCACCTTTTTTACCTAGTTCAGTTCTGATCTATTAAGGACCTTAAGCCACACAAAAACATACAAATATTTAAAAGCAATGCATTTTGTAAACACATTTGCCCAAATGAAACTATGGCAACAATAGTTGCTAGGTTCTCAAACACGCTTAAATTATCTAAAATAATAAAAAAATCCGTATTTTTCTCATCTGAATTACTCCAGTCTTAAAACTCAAGTTTTGTATTTTGCCTCTGCTGCCAAAATAAAAGTAATAGCAATGCTCAAACAAGTATGAAGTACTGGAGGAAACCTCTAACAGTTTTGCTAGTGTAATTTTTCCTAACCACTGTATGAATTGACTAATACACTTAAAACTGCAAAACTCAGCCAAAGAGGCTGCAATGACACCAGGAGCAATGTTAATAACTGACTGCTAAAGACCAGCAACTGTTACAAGAAAACCGCAGGGGTGAGAAAAAGGAAGAGGAAGAAGCTCAGCTGCCACTGACCAATTACTTTAACCCGCTAGCATCAGGGCCACAACCCACCCAACACTGCACTGGCCAGCTTGCCCAGTTCTCTCCAGAAAAATGTTAAAAGAGTATTGCTGCACTAGAAACAGAAGCGCTCCCTGATGCAACCTGGAGGAAAGGTGTGAGAAGAAGTATCCTACAGACAGACACACTTAAGAAATGGACAATACAACATTTCATTCAGTAACTGAATTAGAAATAGGAAAATGTGACGTGCCCTACAGATAAAGCAGCCAAAAAGTAGGAAAAGCAACCCCACACTTTACCTGCATAAAGCACTCACAGTGAGCACAAACAGAAGCAGCAGATTCTGACTGGAACATTCAAACCAAGGGGTAGAGGTCAAATAGTTCCCCAGGAACTCTCCACTACTGCCAGCCATTGAGGGCAGAGGACTACTGCTAACAGCTGAGCTATAGTTCAGCCAGGGATTTTATTCAATCTCCTTGTGGGACTACAACATACCCCTGCAGCAAAAGAGATTGAGCTGAAAAGTGTTGTTGGTTTTTGTGGTTTTTTTGTTGTTTTTTTGTTCATAACTATTAGTGCATTAAAAAATACACACTAAGAACAGAACTATTAAAACAGTGATACATACATGCTGGCATAAAGCTACCAGCCACACACTGACAAGAAGCACGAACTCATTTAGGCAAGGACTACTGCACATATTCAGTCATTTGGACCAACCTATTTTTTTATAAGCGAAAAATACAGCTTTACCTCTTTTTATAAGTGGGATGGCACTGCTAGTGAACAGAACAAGACCAAAGGCTCTCTGCTTCACTAGTGCAAAAATAAACCTTTCAAACTATTTTCCAATTCTACAAAGATACCGTTACAAGACTGTTTAAACTGAGTATCTCATGACTTTTTTTTCCCCCATTTTATGTAACAGCTACAAACAAATACTTGAAAAACTGCATACCTATAGTACTACAGGTTCAGAGTCACCTCTGGGAGAACGAGTAACAGAAGCAAACTACCCAAAAACAGCCCAACGTACAGCACTGCTTCCTCTCTTCTTTTAAATCTAAATATGTAAAATGCTACAGAAATTTTACTGGTCAAATTTCTTTAAAACAGTAAGGAAGTTCAACATTCACAAAAAAAGAAAAAGGTAAGATGACTGAATATACTCTTTGAATTATTTCTTATCACAATATAAGCTGTACTGAATTTTTCTGTTTCTGTAAGAAAAGAGGCAAATTCAAGTAACATGTGAAAAGTCACATTTTCTCCAATATGTATTTCAAGACTGATATTCATGTATTCTGATTCTTTAATTACTTACTAACTTTCTGTAATCCACCCTGTCTGAAGCTCAGTTAAGTATTACATTTGCTCACAGTGAAGTGTTGTGAAAAACGTCAAGGCATGAGCGTTACAGAGAATCTATCCATTTAACTAATATAAAATAAAAAGCCCAACTACATAGGATACAGAAATTAAGTGATTATTTAATATGGAACCATCCATATTCTAACAGATTCTAAAGCAAGATTTACAGTGCCAAGACCACACTGTGCAATCATTTTCACTACTTGTACCCAGTCGTATGTTGTCAAATGTCATATATAAGAAAAAGCAGAACTCAACATTTGTAGCGGTTGTCACAACGGGAAATGCCTTCAATTAGAGTAAGATCCAGTTGCTCAATTTAACTGGAAGCAACTAATAAAGGTGTGCAGTAAAGCTGGGAAAGAATATTCAGTTTGAAGTCTGATCACAGACCAAATCGGAATCAATGCCAGAAATGAGTAATAACAAGGGTTTTCTTTTTGAGTATATTTTAAAGACAGTAATGAAAATATACAGGATACGCTAAAGGAGAAAACTGACATGGATGCTTTGCACTGTCATGTTTAAAAGTGCATCAAACTGCAACCAAAACAGAGGCTGAACTGAAGCAGGGAACTATGGTATTTGGTTCAAAAGCCAAGCACAAACCAGTAAACCATACCTCTTCCTTTACTGTGTTGAATAGAAAAAGGATTGCTGAAAATCTTCTGTTCCTCTGTAGCTTACAGTCAACATTCACATACCAGGTCATATAAAATTGCACAAAGTCTCAAGAAAAATATACAAAATATCTTCACATGCACAATTTTATTACGCTGCAGTATTTGTCAATGTATGCTACTGTTTAACTATTTTGGATGGTCAGGTGCACTTATCCCTGTGTAAAAGCTGGAATTCTTTAATAAAAACCAGAAGCAGGGAAGCAAACAGAGTATAAGACCAATGTCAGACAAGAGTCTTTTTTGGTCTTCTTTTTAGCACTGCGCTACTCTTCCGTAACTACACAGACTTCCCAATATCAACACGGCAACAAGCCATCTTTCAAAAAAGAATTCAGTGTGATACTAATTATGCAATATTTAAAATTAAACCCAGACATGTTTATCAAAAATTACTTTTTCTCCTCCCAAAGTGCCCAAAATAGAATTTTCTTATACAATGTTACACTCGTAAGAACTCAACTATACCCAAGTATCACACTATTACTAATAACACACATCTCCATTCTCACAATCTTCCTGAGCTCTTCTTCCCTAATAATGCAGTAAATCCAACTAAAATATAGATTTTTGAAGGGTCACAAACAATGCACAGTAAAGTCCTGATCTTCACTTGATGACTTTAAATGTTTCTGGTATGTATTATACAGAAATACAAACTTCCAGCAGCTTTAGAACTGAAGATCCAGTACATCACAAGACATAGATCAAAACAGAAAAGCAGGTGTTACAGACATGTAGAAAATTGTGTTGCTTTCTGTAAGAATTGCACTTGTGTTTATTGGAAGTTCGACACTGGTATTCCAAACAGTAACAGCAGTTCATAAAACATAATGGTCCAAAATGACTTTCAAATGGTGTAACTATGTTAAGAACTCAAATAATGGCAAAGATCCAAAATAACATGAGGGAGGACAAAAATTTAAACATGTCCTACTAAAATACGTCTTACAAATTATCATTTGAAATGACAATTTGCAGAATAAGCAAGTAAACAGTAAATATTGCAGTGTCAATTTGAAGTTGTGTAAGATATAGCAAACATGGTTTAAGGGAAAATAAACACATCAAACAGTAATCAGGTTCTACACGCACAGTCAACAAGAAAAATATCTTTAAATTCTAGAACTAATATACTTTGAACAAGCAATGCAAATGCAATGCATCATCTTAAATACTAGAAGGAATTTCATCAGACATACCTTTTCTCTCTGTTTTCTGTGCAGGGATGGAAGATGTGGATGTAGGCAGTTTTGATAAAGTAGATGCTCCATTAGCATCAAAGGATTTCTTTGGCTGGTGATCAGATTGTAGAGAAAACGGACTAGGAGGAACAGTGCTTGGGGTAGCAGTTGGATGAACCACTGGTTTGATGGGATGCTGTACTGGAGTAGAACTACTGTGAGTCTCTGCTCTTGGCAGTCTGTAGTCTCTGTCATTGTGCCTGCTTGTTTGAGATAAAATATTCTGTGGGAGCATACTACTGGTGTCGCTGGAATGCTTGTCTTCCACTTTTTTCAGGATTCCCCGAGTAACGTTGCATGAATGAAAAAAAGATTAAATTAGAAACTTGTCTAAGGTTGCGGTGACACTGATTAATACAGATGCACATCAACAACTAGAGCTGATTGAACTTCTTATGATTAAAAAAGCCTCAAGTAGATCAGCATCAAAAAATGCAAAATTTAATTCTACTCACTGACAAAATGCATTTTCTCTGACCTTTGCTTGATTTAGAGCTCCGGTTAAGCACTGTGTTTTGATGAAAGGCTGCTTTATAATGAGTGTTACAGTCAAGTGAACTTTTGAAGTTTCCTAAAAAATCTAAATCAAAATCTATTATTTCCATCTTACATTTAGCGTGAAGAGATAATTTGTGCCATTTTTCTTTCATTCATTGAAAATCTTGAACACAGAGTATAATGTAATGGTTTCAAATTCTAGCCTTCAAAGATTCCTCTTCAAGTCACTTGAGTACTACTACAAAGAGTTTACTGTCAGTTGAATTAATTCAGTAAAACTATATATTAAATGAGTGACTAATCTGCATTTGTCACACAATCACAGACTTTAAAATATGCTACACAGGGGACATACCAAGCAAATACAGAGTAATTCTTTTTATTGATTACTAGATTTTCACCCGTCACGAAACAAATAGTTACTGCAAAACGCATTTCTATCTTACTGTAGCATACAATATGTTTTAGCATATGCAGTATGTCTCAGCATACACAGAACAGCCCTTTATACATCTCTGCCTTGTCAAGTTCCAATCAAGGGGTAGGCGAAGGTAAATACTTTGGCTTCTACTTTTAAACTATCCTGAGAAGCATGCTACAAATTTACCCAAACTACATCAGCATACAGAAAGCATCTCACAGCACAACCATTTCCCAGAAAAAACTGACAAAGATTAAAGCTAGGTATCAGGAACAAAATTTCCAAGTAACAGAAATTCATAGTCCAGGAAAGGTTTTGCTAAGAGTACTGGCATGGTAAAAATATGCTTTCAATAATGTACACAAACCTCTGAAAACCCCAGTACCATAATCCATTAAATTGGCTTATTATTTTTGGATGTGAAATCAAGGTTTTAGAAGAGACTTCTGTATCTCTATTTTTAAGCTCAGAACGTGACATGGACAGGTTTCAATGATCACAACAGTCCAACTATAAACTGTGCAAGTTGTTTCAGTAACTACCTATAAAGATAACTAAGCTGGGCAGTAAAAGCTACAAAAAGGAGTACCACTATGAACAGCATTAAACAAGTGTTGTACTATTAAAGGCTCGAAGTTATTTTAAGAAACATTTGGGAGAGCTGTCTATGCTATCCACTTTGGCTTTTTTTATATAAAAAGGTGAGAAAAACAGCTAAGGAAAGAGATAGTATTTTTTTTTAAGTTTGGAAAAGAAAACAGTGATACAAACAGGCAAGAATATATTACTGTAAAAAAAACTACATACTTCCACCGGCAAACCCACTGGCAGCTGTCGCCTGCATCACCTCTCTTCTGTAATCCCTATCTTTTGGAAAACTGTTAACTGACATTTTGCTTGCTTCTTTTTGTCTCTGCTCTCTGAAGAAAAGAAAACACAAGTTAAATAAGAACTTGCATCATCTAATAACATAACACAACACTTTCTATGGGTGAAGTTACATGACATGTTTTGAACTATCTGAAGAGCTTGCTGCTACAGATGGCACAGGCAAACTCCAGCCACAGGTTCTTTACACTAGTGCTTGCTGAAGCCCCCAATGTACCAGTTCAGCTAACATTGCAAAAACGAACAAAAGGAAAAAAAACAAACCAACCAAACACAAACCAGACAAAAATAAAAAAATCCCTAAAACAGAACAAATGAAACCAAATCACTCCACCTCACCAAAAAAAAAAACAAACCCACAAACCCAAACCAACTATACTTCCTCTTCCCATTCTGGATCACCAAGGGATAAAATAGGTGCCAGAAGTCATGGTAAGGGTAGGAGCACAGTAGATTTGGACCACAACTTTTTAGAGCAGTAATCTATTAAATAAGCTCAACTGCTCTTAAATGAGTTTAAGAAAATTTCTTCTTTATACAATGAACAGACACACACAAGTACCTTTCCAGCCACTCTTTTGGTTTTTCCCATTGTGAAACTTCTGTTCGGCAGTTGTAGTAGTATTTTTTGCCTGAAGAGCTGATGTGTTCAGACCAATCGTCCGCAGAATCATAAGCCTTTAAAATACAAAGAGTGTTGTATATTAAAACTCTCAAGTAGTCATTTGTCCAAATTTAAAAGCTTCCACCATTTAAAAAAACTATATGGCATGCTCACATGCACCACATTACTGCTTTCCATTTACACTGCCTCTAAACGACTGTTTCATTTTGATAGTTTAAAAGATGTGACCACTATACTTCTGTTGCATTCTGCAACAGCTTCCTGTTTTATTCCCATAAACCCTGAAACAACATCTAATAGCATGTTTGGTGGGATACAATAATACCAATATTGATAACATTAGTTTCCTGCACCTTAGAACATCCTCAAAACTTATCTCTTCAAAGTTTTGTATACTTCAAAAATTTAGCTATCCTGTTTTCAGTGCAATTTTTAACAGTCACCACCCTAACTACTAAAACCTGGATAACAAAATGACTAAAATTCACAATGTGTAATGTGCCTTAAATAAATAAAATCATAATGATCATAATGTCTTCTCTAGATTTACCAACAAAGTTCATGGAAAATATTTTTCTCAGTATTTACTGCATTTAAATAATCAGGTGTTTAAAAATTCTAGACATGTACCTCAAAGCTCTACTGATTATCAATTAGAATAGTTTTACAACATATAACAACTGCTCCTTGGGTTTACAGAGTGTTTACAAAATAAAGACTGATACTGGAAAACTCAATGAAGCAGTTAATGAACATGCCGCCTGTTTTAGACAAAATGATGAAAATTCAGTGTGTATGAATGGGGTGACACAGAGATGAATCCCAATCACAAATACTCACTGCATCAGAAGTTTTGCTTGGATTATTGCTGGGATTAGAAGAATGTGAATTTGAACTATGAAGAGCACTGTGGTTATGTGAATTTTCTTGTGGAGAGTAACTGGTCCCTAAAGGAAAAAAGAAAGACTGTTCAACATGTATAATTTCAAAGAAATCAACCATCTGCATTCTAAGGAAGTGGAAAGGAAAAGGAGAGTGGAAGGTAGAAGGCACACTGCCCACAGCCTGGACCAGAGAGCATAGTTCATGCAGAAGTATTTCAGGAGACCATATGTGTATTTCTTTTTCAGACAGTGCAGAGCTCACTTTCCCCTTCTAGTTACACTAATGTAGTATGTTCCTTCACTAGTCTTACTATCAAACTTCATTCCACTACAAACAAACAAGTAGCCTTTATAATTTTTGAGGGTTGGAGGAGTCCTAACATGTCAATTCAGCAATTAAGGACATTTTTCTCCTCAGCATTAAGTCAGAAAGTTTTATTAGATGTATCAACAGCCTACACAGTTAGATACAAAAAAATCATGTTTTAATTTCACTGCAGCAACACTCTTTTCTTAACCCTTTTGAGACTACTTGTAACTGGTTCTAGGTAACTATTTCTGTTTATGCACAAAGATTAATTTCCCTGCACTTCAGTCCCTGCAATATAGGTACTGACATCTACAATACCAAAAGAAGCATTTCCCAAACTGCCACTTCTGGCCTCCCTAACAACTGCTTCTCAAGGTAATCCAGTTTTCTTCCTTACCATGAAAACACTTGAACATAAAAGAACAGCTGGGGAATGGGAAGAGAGATAACTCTCAACACCTTTTACATCTACATCTGTGCCTAAGCTCAAATCACCAATTACAGCTGAACAGTTTTAATTACAATTAATCAAGGCCATCCATTTAAACCCCTTGCAACCTTATTTTAATTTCCTGCTCTTAGGGCCTCCCATTCCTCAAAAATTTCTAAGAAAGTAAAAAAAAAACTTCCATTCCTCATTATATGATTTCCACTTTCTAAGTTTTAAATGTTCACATAAATCACACCAAACTGAAAAAAAAAAAAAAAGTTTCTTACACATTTCAGGGAAAAACCTAGATACGTTAAACACAATACTCTCCCTGCCTTTATTTTCCCTCTGCCTACTGAGAAGTTTCTAAATACCCAGAGATAATACACTAGGCACCACTAGCTTTATATGTTATATAGTGGTCATATCTAAATATGAAGGCAAAGTGCTTCGCAAATGGCAAAGACTGCATTTTAAGGCAACTACAATAAAGAACAGTTCACTGTTAGTGGACTGAGAGGTGGGAGTCAATGGAGCCATTAAAACAAATACTTTTGGTGGTCTTTTTTAAAGTATTTCGAGAGCTACACATGTAGAACATGGCTAAATAATATACCATGGTACAGAATGAGAGAGATTACAATGCAAATTCTATCTTCTGATCCTTCTGGCTGTACAAGAGATGACAAAATTACTGTTTCAAACTTCTTCCTCCCTGCCTCTAACCCTGCAGGTTAGAAAAACAGTCCATCACAAAAGCAAAGAAGTACACCATGACTACTCTGTTTAGTAGCCTACAAAGGTTAAAGACTGATTTGCAAACACATGACTTACTGCAACCTGAACCATCAGTAACTCTGAACCTTTTCCTACACTATTTTGGCTAAAACTGTATGTCATTCTCTTTAAAGATCTGGAGGTAAAACAAAGGAAAAAGACTTGTCCTCAAATACAGACGTCCAAGGGCTGGACAATTAGTCCTACACTACAAGTATCTTGCATGCTCAGAGCCAGGTGGAATGGTGGAATTACTTATTGGGGGGGGGGGGGTAACTTAAGCTTGTCAAAGCAATAGTCACACCATCACATGCTTGTGACACACATGAATAACAACAAAAAATTGAGCTTCTAGTGAATGATGTGACTTTAACACGTTATATAAATTAGAAAACTCTAGAATTTAGACTTTAATGTACATCTATAAAAACCGGCACATCTAATTCCCCATAATGTATACAAGAAGTATATTACAATTGCAAGACAGTACTCCTCCATCAGTCACATCAACAGTCTTATTTTTTTTCAGACACTGATTATGCAGTGAGATAGCTGGGTTAGTATTTTCATATTAATCATTCTATTAAGTCTTTATTTATTTACTATACCCTTCCCAAACTCTTCAGATAAAACCATTAAAAATTCTTCATGGGTTTCTGTAGGTTGCTTAATGCAGACATATTAGTTCATTTCTATTATGAGGTAAATTCATCTCCTTTTTTAAAGGCAAAAACAAGACAAACATTTACCAGGTGACTTGTTCAAGAAGTTTGATATTAGTCACTTCAAAACTTCAGAAAAGACCAATGCAATCCCATACCATGGATGCAGTAACACCACACTTTGTTCAGCATACTGGAGATGTAGTTGGTGATTTTTAAATACTATAGTGGTCTAAATACACTACTACAATGAATCTAATGTAACACACATTTTCCAAACATGATAAGAAGCAAACAATGTACGCATTAAATCAACAAAAACCTTTAAAGCCAGTTCTGTCCAATCTATAAACAATGCCCTCAAACTCACTGCACAGACTTTCAGCCCCACGTGGTCTAACAGCTCAGCAGCATCCCCCCACCATTTCACACTGTTCCCTGGCTGCCCTGGTTCCCAGGCCCAGTACTGAGCCACAGAACACCCCGGGTATCAGAGCTGCTGCAGCAGTCACACCCACCTACAGCTGGCCCCGATAGCAGAAACGCCCATGCGGCACCTTCGTCATACAGAGCCCCTGGGCCTCTCTGCACTGAGCTGCGGCCCCTCTAGCAGAACTCCCGGCTGTACACCCGTGGGTTCACTTCGAGTCTGGGATCCTGCCCTACCTGGGCCGGCCTCAGCTGCATAAAAATGGATCATGGCTACTCCAGCAATACTGATTGCCTCGGGTTGCCAGGACAAGCTACGGGGGCTTTTACAAGGGCCAAACATAAATATGTACCCAATGGTGTCTAGGACAATTACACAGCCTAATTACAGGTGTAGGTTCACTCCCATACCTCCATTTTATTTTATGCATAATACTGCTTTACATTTGGATCAGTACCCAAACTTCAAGGAACAAGCATACAAAAGGGCCAACAAACTGATTTTTGCTGTTGGGAAGCTTCCAAGACCAAAGCAGATGATACTTGGGAGAACAAGAGTTTTATGCACTTCACACAAGTTAAGGGCTTAAAGACCATATGCAACCACCAAAACTGTATCACCAAATCAACCACAACTAAAATCTTGCTGCCTCAGTGTAAAAAAGTACGTATTAGCATAGCAGTCCCCTAGACATTCCGACAACCCAGACAAGCAAGCACTGCCAACTCAGGTTGCCAGGTAAAGTTGCTAAAGATCTTTAAAAGGCCATAGAGAGCAATTCACAAGTGGAGGTCTACCTCTAAAAGAAGTGGGGCTCCCCTTACTCGTACACTGGCTTTCACCATTAGCAAAGCCTAACTCCCGAGCCATTTGAAGGTGGCTGTGACCCGCACCAGCTCTGTGTCTTCCAGTTGCCTGCCTGGCGAAGTACATCATGAGAACAGGATCACTAGGATTAAACCACAGCCTAGAAACAGGAGTGATAAGGTACACACCACGCTGCTGTCCCTCAAAACGTTCCCTTACAGCACTTCTCACCCTTCCTCTTACAGTTAGACTTTCCTCACTAGTCCCACTTTCTTCAAGAAAGAGGGACAAAAAGACTTGTTTTTAAAATGCTTATTAGCATACCTTCAGAGTTAGCAATTACAAATACACATCTTTGATGCACCACAGGGAAATTCACACTGTTGTTATAAATCCTCCAGTTCAGTTACAGAACTTCCCATGGAAAAGTTTACTGCACCATCACTGTGACTTTCCTCAGCTTAATCATTATTTTGGAAGCAGTTAAATCTGGAAACAGCTATTCTTAACTGGAAGATGGCCAAGAAGGGCACCAGCACTGCAGTTACATAAAACTCTAGTGGTGCAACCATATGAGCAAGTCTTCAATAACACTATCTCTAGTGATGAACAGGTCACAGGACAGGTCAGAGCCAAGGTTTAATTATCATAACTATCTTCAAGTTTTTCAAACAAAAATCACATCTTCCTCACTAATGCATTAAAATCTGCCAGAAGCACAAAAAGCAATTGGTTCTGGGAACCTATTCAAAAACCAGGCAGTGACTTAATGCCTACTACAGATTTGAGATTCTGCCACACCAAGACTCAATTTAACGTTTTTGTAAGTGGTTTCCAGATCCCAACTGCTGAATCCAAGGCAGTTTGAACTGCAACAAGGGTTCAACACTACTCTGGACTTGGAAAACAAACGTAACAGAGTGAAATAAGAATATTCCATTTTATAGCATAGTCAGCTTTCTCTAGTAATTATCACATTTAATTAATGTCTCCATTAACACCACTTCAATTCTGTGAAATTAAGTTGGAATTCTGAGTTAGCTAAGGATCAGACTGCTCTAATAAAGCAAATGATCTCCCTCCCTTATCCACTGCTGTCTTTCAAGAACAAGCTGAAACTCTTTCCTTACTAGCACCTATAGCATCCATTTGTAACCAGCTAACATAAATTAGAGTCAAATACATCACTGTACATTTCACACTATCCTCTGGCATCCAAGTGTCAGACTAATTATAACTCTTTTTGACTCATAACGTTATACAGTATCATAAACACCCAGATCAGTAAATGGGGAGGGGGCCAAAAAAAATATAATCTTTAAACAAATGTACACTGTGAAATTAGACAGTAAACAAGTTCACACAACCTCCACTCACACACAAGACTCTACCGAGGCACAAACAGTAACATTACAGTAGCTGCAGCACTACAGTACAGTGTTGCACTACACAATAGTTAACTTTATACAGCCCAACATAGATAAGAGCATTTCTGATTCCTTTTCAGTCAGATAAATACCTCGTTAATATCCTAACTTTCCTTTTGTTCGTAATATAAAGTGTCAGATAATATAAAGAGAAGTTTAGAAATGCTCACCAGCTGGGCAGGAAACACAAAAAATGCTCCCTAGCAATAATGAGTGCTGTAACTGGAACTCAAAGGCAGTCTACCCCTTCGCTCCCTCCAGAGGGAACAGGGATTCAAGAAGGGCTGTAGGACTGCCTTCGGTGCCCAGAAACCAGGGGTATGGAAAGAAACAATGAGAGAAGCAGCAAAGCAAGGAAGTTCATTCCACTTGTTTCAACACCATACATACTGTTCTATGCCTCCATGTTCCAACTCTTAGCTAATATGCAATCAAATTCATTAAGCTAGAGACAGTATTAGAACCTCATCTTCCTCAACAGAACAAATACTGCTCAACTGACAGACACTAATTATTTCTTAACAGAGAAAATTTATCAGCGATTTAGTTCATGGTAGTGGTATTTTATGGGGATAGCTAATTAAGACTTGTTTTAAAAGCGAAAATTATGGAAATCTAACTAGGATAAGCCTAAACTAAAGTGTCTGAAGTGTATTTCAACTGACATCTGTAACTTCAGTGCAAATCTCTGTGCAGAACACTATAAAGTTCTGCATATGGGAAGGAAAGAAAAGACACAATACAGGACATAATACCCAACGTCTCAGCAGTAACTGAACATCCTATCATGGTCATTTTTATTTGCCACACGTAGAAGTAATATGACAAAACATAATTTTTCTTCACTGCATTTTCATGTGGCCTGCTGTACTGAAATAAAATATGGCTGTCTTCCACAGGCAACTGAAAGCACAAAAACTTGCCATTTTTCTAGTAGAGCAACACCTCAGAGAATACACCAACTGCGCAGTAACATTTTCCAGAAATTCATAACATACCAAGTTGAACACACAGTGCTCTGCCAAAGAAAGAATATCTAGCCTGATCACTGTACTGCCCAACTACCCAATTACATACTCATTATGCCCCCCAAAAATATGTTTTATACCAGTCAACCAGCAGCAAAAATGTTTGCAAAGCCCCATTTCCTCCCCTGTCCTCCTCTCCTACCATACTGCCTATCTGGAACCGCAACATCTGTGTTCTGTAATGTTTGATTCATGGGATAATCTTCCCAATGTAAAGAAAAGTTTTCATTTTTTTCTCCAAGTTACCATTCATGCAAAATTTCACAGAAATTAGTCCAAAATATTAGTATAAGCACAACAAGAGTCCTATATACATGGAGTGGGACGAAAGACCAACAACAGATAAAAATTATACTGTAAGCATACAGTTTTCTTCATAACAGAACTTTTCTTCAAAATTGGTAGTAAGAAGATAACACCAGAAGAAGGAAAAGCTAGGAACAGTAAACCAATGAAAGTCAAGGTCTCGTATTGTTTTACTAACAAAATACTCAAAGCAAGACATTACCGAGTCTTGAAATGAAGATTAGCTTCAAATTTTATCTTACACATTCCATAACATAACAGTAGTTTGCTATTTTGCTGTCTTCTGCTTACATTTTTATTTTTAATTAGATCTTTTCAATTTATTTTAGAAACTGAAGTTTAATCTTAGGGCAAACTGTACAAACTGCTCTGCAAAGAAAACCAGTTATCTGCTCATCAAAAAGGAAAGCAAAAGGCAGTAATAAAACAGCTCAAATTGAATTCAAACTCCTGAGTTCTAACAACTCAGTGATTTACTACTCCAGCAGCTAACAGACAGACTGTTTTCCTAGGGTTGTACTTCAGTCTAAATAGATGTTAACAGCTTGGGTTGTCCTTACTGGTAGAACAGATATAAACTTATTTTTGCCCAAGTATCCCTTTCTAGTTTGCTCCTTTCCTTGTTACAGCTACAGCAAAATAGGTAAGAAATTTTGGGGTTATTGTCTTCCTCCCCTCTGCCAACCTCCCAGCAGCAGCGACAAATCACTTTTCAACTTACACATAACTCAGCAAACAATCAGGTTCACTGAACAAGGTCCACTGAATCCAATGAATTTCTCAAAGATTCAATACTCTAATGTCCCAAGTCATATCCTTCAAAAAAGCCTAAGGGATGCAACATGCATTGCCACCACACTCTAGACAAATCCCTACCCAGTATATCAGCAGTTTCCTTAATACCTCAACTATTAAAACAAAAATAAGCAGATGACTGCACAAAATTTTACCATCACCTGTAAAAACTTGTGTTCTTTATTTCTGAAGAGCAGTAAGCAGCATAATTTGAACAAATTTGCCTCTTTCTCCTAAATAAAGGCAAGTCCCAACCAGCTCCTAAACATTTCTAGTAAGACCCAAAAGTTATTAAGGTTACTTTTAAACAAATGGAAATCTACAAGTTGAATTTATGTGAAATTAAGAACTCTAAGTGGACAACAAATTCTTCAGATTTACATTTGCTATTTCCTCACTTTGGGTTCAGGTCCCCTAATAAAATTAAAGCAAAGCTAGCAACATCCTCAACACTGTACATCTCTAAGGCACCTACTTTATTCGAGAGCAATCAACTGCACAGTCATAGTCACTTCATAGCTAAACTACGTTTTCATTCTTGACTGTAGCTCAGAGAAAAATTTACATCTCTAATACAGTGTAAGAGTACACAAGAGAGGTTCTTCTGTCCTCAAAGAAGAGCTTCATACAGAAAGGGGCTCTCTAATCATTATGACACACAAAATGAGAAGTGTTAAACTGACAGCCAGAATCCTTACCAGGAACTAGTAAGGACATTTACTCCAGCATGCATTAACACAGCACATGGGCAACAGACTGAATTTCCTCCTTCCAAACCCTCCCCAGCACCATGGAACCCAAATGAACAGCCAGCCCTCCCATGAACATGCTGTAAATGCAGTACTAAGAGATTCAAGTTTGGTAATGGAAGTCTCACAGCACCGCAGTGATGCATTATTCTACCTCAGGCAACAATACTTCACAATCCTCATCACCCCCGAGTAAACAGAAGACTGACTGCCACTGGTTCATGCCTCAGATTGGTCTGATCTCTTATTAAAAAATAAGAAGTCCACTACATAAATACAGCAAGAATGGTATGAACAACATTTCAGGTTATATCAAATAAAGTATATTAAGGTTTTAAACTGGATCTTAAGTAGAAACTAACTTTGTATCTAAGCACCTGATAATAAGCAGTTACCACAAAGACAAACTGTTCACTTTAATAGAAAAGTGTGTGTAGAAGTATATTCAGCACACACCACAAAAAATAAAAATTTCACTTCTGTCTGATCCCCTGAATATCTATTTCTGCAATCACTGATGCACATTAAATGTCAGTAGGTAATCCCCATTTTACAAACTTTTAGAAAGTTTTTCTTTTCCTTGAGTTTTGAGAGGAAAAAGTAGTTAACACATTTCTGAAAAATATTTTAGTAATCTGGGGTATTGTTACATTATTATCAATAGGCACATGCTCAAATGCTTTCTGAAAATTAGGTTTAAGGATTACTAAAGCTGCATAAAGAAATCCCTTAACATTTGGGGTGTGGGGTGTGTGGGCATGTGTGCGCCTCAGTCACAGTTTTTACATTTTATCCAAGGAGCTTCCCAAAGAACATAAAATAGACTGGAGGAAACACTTACACCTCAGTGATGCAAGACGGAAATCGCTCAAAGTGCAGACACTTTCTAAAAACTGGGTATTACGATGTTTTAAGACTGCAAATAGCACAGTAATACTATGAAAGACTTGATACACCATAAACTGGTCATCACTGACAGAAGTTTGTATGGCCAGGGGTCGTACAAAATAATTTCTGCTTATGAAGAAGGAAAAAAAAGGCAAGGGCCAGAACACAGCTCTGAGACATTTTCCTATGTATCACCAGCACCAAATTAGTACTCCCTCTCAGAAGATGCGATCAATTGAGCATGGTATGACAACTTAAATTCTCTGGCAAAATCCTCTAAGCAAAAGTAAGATTAAGCAAGAATGAGGCCATGTTGTTTGACAACTTTCAATTTTCTTTTAAATGTTTGGGGGACAGTTTACTGGGGACAAAAAAATTTAAGCAGAAGATTCTACAAATGCAATATTACTTACAAACTAACTTGCATGAAAGTTTCCATTACTCAGTTTAAAATAAGGATGATGAAGTTGCAACTTTTTCTGAACATAAGTATTGTTATGCAGTGACAACTGCTTGCAAACTTAACCCCATCTTAATTTCCTTAATCTCAATTAAGCGTGCACCATTTAGAGTCAGCAACTCTACAAATTTGTAGAGTAGAAAGATTAGAAAAATGTAGAAAGATTAAAAAAGGAGTCTCTATTCCAAAACACTACTGAATTCCTGTAAAATGTTAGTCACAGATGCAACTATCACATTTAATATCCTTAATAAAAAAGCTGTGACAGAATCAATGCCTAACCATGTTAAAAAAAAGAACAAAAAAAGATACTGTGTATCTCCCTTCTTAAATGTGTCTTTAGAATACTAACTGTAAACCAGATTATCTCAAATTCATATCTCAAGATACATCAAATTTGACTACCCTCCAAAGGCATGCAGAATTTTGTCTCATTCAGTTCTATTCTAATTTTGCAGACTAACACAAGAAAGCCTTCTTTGTCCTTCAGTTACTTAATAACCTTATCTGACAAGAACCAAACTCCACTTCAATACAAGATCACTGCTTAAGTGCTATTAATATTTGCCAGTTGAAGAGAACTTTGCTTCTAATTCTAGGGCCATATTAATGACATTTTTAGTAACTCATTACAAATGAGCAAGCTAACTTGAAAATACTGAATTGAAAATATTTTTAAATTCAGCAATTGCTCAAAATGTTACATGATAATTTGTGAAATGATTAGGCTTGGACAAACTACTCTCTCAGTTCAGGACGTGCCATGCCACATGTGTATTTATTACAGTATAGATATGCAACAAGTATAAGGATTTTAATTTTATGCTTATTTAATTTTCAACTGGGAACTGTTTTTGAGAAGAGATGTTAATAACATGCTGAAAAAACTAAGTCAAATCCATTTCTGCTGCACAGAAGTTCTTCATTAAAAAAAATGAATGCTGGCCCAGGGCTCAGGGTGGGAGGGGAGGTAGAAAGCAAGGATCAACCTAAGAATTAATATATATGGTGTTGTGGTTTTAATATGACAGATTTACAGCCTTAATTTCAGGCTGGATGTTTAGCTCTGCTTAAAAAAGGTACTGTGCAATAGGGTTTTCAAGTATCTGAAGCACAGTAGGTGACAATTCAATTCTTCCCGCTTCGCATTAAATAATTCTTAAATATATGCTTAAAATTCAACTGGTCTTGCCTTGAATTTCCTTACTAGAGGAAAATATGCCTCTCACAAAAGCTAAAGTTACATTTACAAACAGAAAATCTATTTTGTGATTATCTGGTTGCCCAAGTGTCTGTCTGTCTTTATTTCCCTAGTAAACATTCCCCAAAAGGCAATACAAAATACTATTAGCAATCATTAGTATAGGCAGTGTTTTGCCAGTAAAAGAGGTACACTTTACACTACTTGAAGAGGATCATATTATTTCTCATATTAAATGAAGTAGAAACAGTATTCTTTCAAAAGCAATGAGTGGTTTTGAAATTAAGCCCATGCTAACCTGTCAGCAGCAGGTGTCTGAACAAACTACTTGACTAGAAGAAGTCTGAACTCCCAATGATGTTACTCAAGGGGGACACCTGACGTGAACACACCATCATACAGAAAAATGTAATTATGTCAAATAAACACAGCAGGAAAAAAAAAAGGTAAAGCACATCACCTGATTTGTACAGAAAGTTTATGTGTAGATGTGCATTATTTGTAATTATACACCTTAACAAAAAAAGTATTCTTTGGTTTTTTCCACATCTGGGAGTGAATAGGTATGTTTGAATTGCAATAAATCAGACTAGCAGGACAAATCATAACTTCCTGTCCCTGTTTTTGTTACTGATAAGTATTAATAACTTTGTTACTAACAAACTCAGTAAGAGATCTACCCTAGGAAAGCACTGAGGAGGTCTGTTGCTTTGGAGCACATAAAACAGCATAATATTTAAGAAATCTAGGAAACCAAGGGAAAGGAACTAATCTGTACAACTGGGATGGAGCTGTAAATATTGCTTCTAAAAAATATTTTCAGAAAGCCTGACATGCCTAAATACAGCAGATTTCTATGATAACATGGTGAAATACAGAACGGTTCTCTTCCAAAAAAATAAGTTTTTAAAAAAATAATTTTACTAGGGATACCAAAATTCCTACAGCAACAGATGTAACAGGTTTGAAAAACAGACAGGAGGGTTTTTTTTAAAAAGTTTAACTATGCTGAGGTCTTTTCTGTAAGTATCAATACCCTTAATTTAAAACAGTAACTTAGTTTGAATCTAGAAAAGTCTAATAGCAGCATGTCCATTACTATGGATATTTTTTCAAATCACGTTTTCTTTTAACAAAGAGGCTGATCTTCAGATTCCTGGAATAAGCAGATTAAAAGAGCACTACTGTCAAAACCAAAATCACTGAAATCTTCTCAAATCTTTAGGTACAGTTACAGAATAAATCTGAAGCTCTCATTTCGCTAGAACAAGCCAGAAATTATTCAAGTTTTTACTAAAAAAAAAAAAAGTATATTTTAACACACACTTTTAATTAGCTGATTGTATTTTGTTTCTGCATAGATTAATGTGCATGTTCACAGTTCATCTTTCCACAAGCTTTTCTCTGGTAGGCAGCTTCTCAGACAAAACTGTAAGGAGTTACTAATGACAGTGCCAGTTCTGAAGTACACTCTTCAAGGGAAAATAGCAAGTAGCAGTAAACTCAAGATTTGTAGTATCTGGGGTTAAAAACCACAAAGATAACACAGTCAAATAGATTTCCTTCCTCTTAATTTATCAAAGTGATTCAACATCATTCCCCTTTCAGACCCACTAGGTGGGAATTTCTGTTCTTTTAGCTCAGCCCTATACAGACCTAAAAGGAGCTGCGCCTCCAAGCTCTATTCTTCCCCACATAAACAGGGCAGCATCTGGGGCTTTAATCAGCTGTCCACGAGAAGTCACAGATTAGCCATTTTCATGTTTGAGTAGCTACCTTAACTCTCTAAAAGTAAGAAAAAGGTAAGAAGGAATTTGATGTTTTCAAATGAACAGGACCCACCAAAAAAAAAATGCCACAAAACAAACAAAACACCTCAAAACACAAAAAAACAACCCCCCACACTGATTTTATAGTTGGAATTTCCTGAGCCACAAAATCATGTGCCTTCAACCACTGCCTCCTAAACCAGAGAAGGTATGAACTGGTAAAACACACACGGCTAATATTTTCTAACCAAATATATAAACACAAAAAATGACACAATGTTTTCATAACTTACAGCTTTTCCTGCATTTTTAGAAACAAGTATTTAAAAAATAGGAAAATGTAATTTTACAAATTTCTTTAAAATTCCTTTATATTTTCTCCCCAGTAAGAAGCTGTACTAGTTCAACTGTTATCATCATTGTTCTTATTCAAAATGTTAGTAAAATTACTGCAAGAAATATCTGTGACTGATTTCCATTCAATATTGGCTTACTTAAGATTTAAATAAAACTAGTCTAATCTTTATATAAGCAGAAGTAACCTAGTTTATCCTGCTTCTCATCTCATCCTGTAGCCATCTTAGTCTCTAAGACTGTTTCTCACATTCACAGACAAAGCCAAAGCTAAGGATGGGAATCAGAAAAATGGATAGCAAGGAACCAGATGTCACTGTGAAGTGCTCAACCTATGTCCAATTAGTCTCCCTGCTTCCTTTACGGTCACAATGAATTACAAGAAAAATACCCAGACAGGTCAGCACACTTTATATGGAGGCAAGAAAAAAAAAACCACCTCATTACATTTTCATACGGTTAATTCATTGTGTAGCTTGACTTTATTATCTTATATATCTGCAAGCTGTCCTGGCACAGACTATTGGCTATTTAAAGGAAAGTTTTATTTAATAAATGTTACAAGTTCTTTCTGCCTATAGCACAGCTCTTCAAGAAGTTCTGCAAGACACATTAGTGATTTCTCTGAAGTGAAAACTTAATCAGAATCAAAACTTAATCAGAATTAAAAGTATCAGAATTCAGAAGAAAATATATTCTAAATGTTTTAATTCTCTGTACACAAACTAAAACCTCAACTGCAGTGAATAAGATGACAAGACGTGGAAACTGAAACAATAGAATTGGATAAACTTAAACCAGCTTCTAAATGTAACCCCGTACTTTTGGGGGAGGGGGAAGAGAATTTTAGCTTCATTATTATCTATTTTCACATTACCCTGCATAAACATGATCTACACACAGCGAGTTTAAGGACTATAGCATTTCTCCATCCAAAACAGTAATCTTTATCCACAGAAGCTATCAATTACTCTCCAACTGTCACATTCACAGATTTAACTGAAATCAAACGTATGCTGCAAGGTGGTGAGGGGGGAAGGGAAAGGCCTTCATTCTAAAAAGCATGCGAGACAAGCATGTCAACTTTTCTGTAACAAGTTCTTCTGGCAAAGAAAACATTTAAGAAGAAATTTACATTCTGTCATAGGCACATTCTGCAAATCTAAAACAGCAAAGCAATTTCAAGATACTCACGATACTGTCCAACTAGATGAAGCTGTGTAGTTACAGCCAACAAATTAAATCCAATCTGGTAAACATACACATCAGTGAAAAACATCAAAAGCCTGCATGAAAGTGGAAGCATGTAATCATCTTTGAAGAAATACACTCTACATACTGTCTGGTATAAATTGTACTGAACTGCAGATGAATTTTTAACAATTTAGATGGCAAGAAATTTCAGAGATCAGATCATCTAGATTATACTCAATCCTAAAAAGCAATTTTAGGATAGCTGCTCCTAAAAAAAAGTATGCACTGATAAACCACACAAAACTTAAAATTGTACCAGTGCAGCCGGCACCTGCAAATACTGAATTCTGCTGCCAACAGATCCCCATCATAGTTCCACCTTACCCCACAACAGCACTCAAAACAGCGTATTCTCAATGACCAGAAATCCTACAATGCAATATGAAACACATTTGCAGGTTCTTAATCCTCACATACCATAAGCCAAGATCAACCACTTGGGGCAGGAAAGCTATCAGAGGAATGCTACTTACAAAGTTAATTAACAATTTTTAATTCCTTTCAATTTGAAGTCCACTAATCTACAACATTTAAACTAGAAATATTCACATTACTGTTTTATCTATCAGTGGGTCTTTGATCAACTAGTTCAACTATCTGCATAAAACAATTCTTAGAAAGCTTTCTTTAAGTCATCCAGTTCAAAACTTTTACCCCTGCAAAAATCATCACAGTAAGTCACTCCAATAGTAACAACACAAAAGTTTATATTTTTTAAATATTTACATTACGCTAACTGCATCTTGCCCCTTTTTTTGCTACATTCAAGAACTTGCCAGTATACCATTTATTTTCCCTGTAATTATTAATGAACATAAACCCTTACTGTTTTGTTAGTAACTACACCAACAGCTCTTCAGGTCTCTCCTTCTAATGCACAAGTTTCAATTGCAGTCATTTTCTTGCCCTTCTTGGAAAATCTGCAGTTTTGCATACTTTCTGAACTATGAGAATCAAAACAGAGACCATGCTCCAGTAGCTGTCACATTAGCACTAAGAGACAATCTCTAGTCCTACTTGATATTCCTCCGATCATATATCCTTTTTGGCTAACACTGCAGTCAATATTCATGCTCTTAATTGTGATGAGTTTCACATCTGTTTTAAGAGTCATTGCTCTGTACAGTATCTACTTTCTGTGAAGCCTCACATTCCTTCCTGTAACTTTTTACAAAGTGGACCACTTCTACATCTTCCTCTAGATTAATCAGCATTTTCACTTTTGCATAGCTTAGCTAGCTCTAGAGCAGCAAACAGTTTTTATTATTTGCCATTCAGTCTCAAGTTACTGACAGTATATGAATGATCCTACAATTTCTTCCTTGTAGACAAAAAATGTTATTACTCAGGTCCAAGAGCAAATTTATGCACATTTAGGGGGGAAAAAAAACCTTCACTTCATTTGATGATCATAAATTTTGTATTTTTGGGCTCTATCAGTTACCAGATTTTGATCTATAAAGCATACAATGTAAACAATGTTTTCTTAGCTAAAGATCTCAAAATACATTATTCAGTGGCTAAGAATCATCTGTTTCACAGCTACCCAAGATAGCAGGTCAGAGAAGTTAGTTGTCAAGTATCAGAAAATCTGTAACAAAAGTCTAGACAGAAAAAAAGACCCCCTGAAGATTCCCGCAGCCCTGAGACACTCGGAATTTAGCTCTTGAAAATAACTCTTCCTATTTCTGACTGCCTCACCTTTGTCATAAGGCACTTTAATACCTCATTATATCTCTTTTTTTGAGCAATGACAAAAGTTAGATATTAACATTTTTATCTTACCTCTGCTGTAGAAACAAAATAAGTTATGCTTTAAAATTGGGGCAGAAAAAAATCACAGCATTAAACTTTGACCTAGTGTCCCCTTTGCAACTTTTCCCATTACAGTAGTCACAGTAAGGAACAGAATGCTTATCCCAAAGTACTATGGGGCCTAATCAAAGCTCTTCAAGCCTCTTGTTTTCCATTCATTTAAAACACAGTATAACAATCACTGCATGTGGAAACATAAGTCAAGGCCACAAAAAGCTTACCACACATCTTTCAACCCACTGATAGAGTGAATAGTGAGGTCTCTTGTCAGCCATCTGCTCAAAAATTCATCCCCCTTTCCAGTAACCTGGATGACAGACATTCCAACTGGACATTATTCTTCAATATTGCTCCAGGAGTCTTACTTCCAGTCAGTAGGCAAGTGTAATTTGTGCCTTAAAACACGCACCTTGCTTCACAAGCTTGAAAGTAGGGAAAAAAATTAAACACTGCCCAAGAGGAAAAGGAGGGATGTAAAAATATATGCAGGAGAACTCCAGGCTATTTCACTGTTTGTGGTTTGAGGGTTTTTGGCTGTTGAATGTCTGAGAAAAAACTTCCCATAGCAGAAAAATAGGTGAATATCAGATTCAAGAGATGTCTTCGAATTATTTAGGAAGAGTTTAAAATTTACAGGATCAGCAGTTTATTTTTGAAGCTTCAGAAACTGATGCAACTTTGTTCCCTACATATTTATTACCATAGATTTTCCACTTACTGCAAAATGAATGAATTTCAAAATGCTGTCTCACAAAGCAACACTTCCAACAAAAATTTCAATAAATAAAGTTTTAACCCATGGTATAATTCTAAGATTACCTTCTGTGCGTACAACTGCAGGCAGAAATCCCTGATTTCAGAGAAGGGATAAAATACTCCGCAAAATTTGGTAGAACACAATTGCTCTGGTTAGTATTTCTTTAATAGGCAAAAGTACTGAAGGGATACAGGTTCATGTCAAAATCTAGACCTGAATTCCCTGTACAATCAGGCTAGTGCTTCCAAATGGAAAGCCACACTGCTTTGGTAAAAAAGCAAACCTGCACAAAATGTTTAAAACAAGCAAAAGCAGCCCAGAACTAAACAGCATTCTTTTACCACTAGCAAAATATTATTGGGATAGAGGAACCTAGTGAAATTATATGCTTCTTCTAGGGTAGTTTTATTGTTAAAAGGTAGGAAGTCTGTTAAAGGTCTTCAAGAAAGGAAACAATCTTCTAACACTGAAGTTACAGCAGGGAACTGCAGTCAAGTACAACAAAGTTTTGTGATCCCTTCATAATTCAATAGAAAACATTAACAGGATAAAAGTCTTACTCAATATTAAGAAATGTTTCTCTCTTTTCAAGCTCTACATTTAAGTCCAGAAAGGATTCATTTTTACACTACAACAAACTACTGACAAAGCATAAGCCTAGAAGCATCAGTGTTGAGAACTGCCTTTCATTGCTGGTACAATATTTTTCCTTGCTGAAGAACTATACAAGGAACAGTTTCTCTGTACATTGACAGGTTTTCCCCTGGAAGCGCCTAAGAAATTGTATAAAAGCCTGACTTCATAAACAGATGTAGTTAACACTGCAAGTTGGGCGCCATTAACAAAGTTATTACAGCATCACCTCCTCCCTCAGCCAAAACAGAGGCAGAGCTTTCTCTTCCAAGTTCTTCAGTTTTAATGACACTTGGCTTACTCAATAGCCTTTGTAACTCTTTATATAGAATAGCCAGAAACAGCAGCAAAAACAAATGTAAGCTCTCAATAAACAGTATTTCTCTCCTTAGAAAGCAGCCATGTCCCAAATAATGGTTAAGGAACTAACTTTAATCGGGGCAATTGGAGAATACAGAGTAGCCCCAGTAAAAAAAAAAAAACATAATTTACAAATTGCTATCCTTACTATGGCCTAGCAGCAGGCTCATCAGAAACGTAAGTTTCCATTGCTTCTTTTCACCTTCACAAAAGCAACCCAAAAGTTTAATAAGCTGTATATTACATTTCTGCAAAGTCAGAGGCTAGAACCATATATTAAGAAAGCATGATGCTAAGTAAAAATCATTCGCTTATGATTGATTAGCTATGTACTAAAGATTAGTAAATTTAACAAATCTTGTATATAGCCAGTATTTTCCTTTTCCAAAACATAAAATAAGCTTACCTACAAAAGCTTACCAGGTCTAGCTACTAGACTGACTTGAACATACCACACTTAAAATCACAAAGTTTATGAGTTCTTAAAACACTTGAAGATCCATTATTTCCTTAAACAGATCAATCATAAAGGGAAACCTTCAGAGGACCTATTTTACAGATCTGTATTTTATATACTAGCAAATAGAAGAAAGCAAGAATAGTAAGTGAAATGGGAACTTCCCAATGTCAGAGTCCCAAAGCAATGGACTTTGGGAAGCGTGTGCTGCAATAGGTTATGAATGAACGGCATTGCTTATTGCTGTTTGCTGCAGCTTCCATTTCAGGTAAAGTCTCCCATTACTACATCTTTGCTCTCACAACCTACACCAGCTACCTGAACTTCATTAAAAGAATGAAAAGAAACACAAAGGAGACTACCCACCTAAATGCATAAAGACTTAGCATTTAATACCATCATATTAATGACAATTCTTTCCTAATATCAATAAATTAGTAAAATCGGGGGTGTTGGGGGTGCGTGTGTGTGTTATCATCCACCCTGTGCTTTTTAAAAGCAAGCTTTGCAGCTACTTTTCAAAAGCAATTTGGAACATTAATATTCTAAACCTTAAAATTCAAAAGGTACACAGGTAAGTTATATCCGTTTATCCTTTACTGCAATTCCATGATCACATACTTTCCAACTTCTTCCCTATTAGATCCTCACAGCAGAGTAACCAAATAGAAAAACATGAAAATAATGGTCATACAACTGATCCAGAAAAAAATCACTTCAGAAACACTGCCAAATGTAAAGTCACTTTCTATCTAAAACTTTTAAACTTTTGGAGCAAACTTAAATTAATTCCCCAATCCCAACTGAAGATACCAATAATAGTGAAACTTGAAAGGCGGCTTTTATCAAAATCAGGAAACCACAGAAATCTAATTTTTCCATCTTTTTTTTTCCTAATTCAGAGAAAAGCTTCTAAGATGTGAACAGTCCTGGAAGCAACCGTATTTATCTTAAAAACAAAACAAAAACAACCCACCAAAAAAACCCACCACCAAAACCTACCTCCTTTAGAGCAATCCAAACGGGCAACATCCATGGAACAGGGGAGTGAATCCCCTTTTACACTTGGACGTTGGGGGCAGTGTTCAACCTACTCCCATTTGTGATCACAGATTTCTCTCATCCCAGCTTTGACCATACAGTTACAATGAAGAAACATTTTCATAGTAATTAATAATTGCTTTAACATTAACAGCAGTTAGTACTAACTAAACAGAACCTATTGCAGCTTCTTCAACCCTTCGCTATCTTCATTACTCTCTGACTTCCTTCTTACCATCTACCCTGCAATTTCCTCTTTCCAATGCACATTGCCCAGGCAGCTTCCACTCTCTTGTACCTGGCCTAACGCCCTATTTATTTCTGACTGCTGGTCAATGATCACGCTAATTTAACCAGCAGTTAGCCTCTTGTCCTCTACTGTGAGGGTTATTAAGACAGGAAAGAAATGCTAGCTCTATGTTTCCACCTACTAGCTGTCCCTTTGCTATGACACCTCTTAACTCCGTCAGGAACCACTGGAAAGAAAGCAAACCAACACTCCATGACAAGCTCCCACCACTACTTCAATAAAACTAGGAACTCACGATTTAAAATATTCCATTCAGTCTCTAATAGTAGCAGGATTTTGAATCTTAGAAATGTATTAGTCAATAACAGTGGTCATTGACAGTATTAATTGCCAATTAAAAAAAAAATGTGCAAAAGAAACATTCACAAAAGTTCAGCTATATTTTGGAACGTAAATAGCTCAAGTTCTAGTCAAAATTCATGAAAATAGCCTACATAGCACACAACCCAGAAAAAGATTTAATGCTATGTACAGTAATGCCTTCCCATGTTATTTTAAACAATTCAGTAAGATCATGGCATGAAGCAAACATGTTTTCAGTCTCTTAAACATAAACGTAGCATAACACTCAGTAAGAAACAACTGAGTACAGATGGCCTAACTGAACTATTTTTGCACAAAGTTCTACTATGTATTTTAGTAGGTCCTTCTGCTCCATACATTCAAGTAGAAACATCCTTTTCCTTTTTATCTAGGGTTGAATTTTGCAATTTTTAATCCCAAATAATACATATACCTCCCTTATGACATTCCCAAAGCTGCCCTACCAATCTGACCTCTTTGTTTTCTTTCCTATACACCAATATCACCTCATTTATGCATTTAAAAAGGCCTACAAGGACGATCTATGCTCCCAGTTTGTCCATTCTCAAGCACAAGAACCCTCAAATCTTTGTACTTCCCTTTTTTCTTTAGTGGAAACACTTTTCCACATCCACAAGGTCCTTTGGTAGTTCTAGTCCCTGTAAACAATGCTACCTTTAAGTCCTGATTTGTTACTGTTAAGGAACTTCACACTTGAGGTAGTCTCATAAGACCCCCTAATCTCTTCAAACTCCACGCCTGCTTATAGCAGCTGACTTATAAATAAGAGATGCACTGAAGGGGGTAGCTGTTCATTATGTTTTCAACACTCGCATACATGCACAAGGACCTGAAAGCAAGAACAAACTTACTGCAGTTTTTACATATGCTGGATATATAAGTACTCTTTGGAAAACAGGGACATGACAAAAACTTGCAAGTACTCTACCTTGTTTAGTCCAAGGTAAACTTGGAAGTCCCTCTCCAGAGAAACGATCGCCTCTGTATGCAGTCTCTTTCCACAGAACCCATTCAGTAAGCAACTTTGAAAAATGCTTTGTTTGCACTGTATCAGTATGGAGGGCTTACCCATAACACACATTTTAAAACCTTAATTGAATTTCTTACCATGGATTACAGTCCTATACATACAAAAGATTCTGCCACAAGTATTACAAAAATAAGCTGTAACAACAAATACCTTTATACAGGTACCAAAGGTACTCACAGGGGAAGATTTGACCATTTTTGAGTTATTTTCAATCACTTTAATTATAGCTCTTGCATTTCATATATGTACACTTAAATCTTTTTAGCCAGTTGTCTTTACCACAAAAGCGAACCAGCCATGATTAAATGAGTTCTAAGTACCAGCATGCTGTATCAGTGAATCTTCCTGTTACACTTCCTAACAAAAATCATTAAGACATACATAGGAGTTACTTTTTAAACACTGTCTTGAAAGGGAGAGATTAGGTTAATTTGGCTTTACATTCAGTAGCCATTCTCCACATTTTTCTTCTGTTTAGTTTCCTAGGGGATGACAGAAAAAGATTGTTTGGGATTTTAATGTAGTTTGGGGAAATAAATACTGGAGATTGTTCAATGAGGTTTGTTTCAAGTTCAGCCAGATCATAGGAAGGCAATAACACCTTTGTAGTAATTCCAAATCAAGCACCACTGATTTTAAAATAATGAAATGCACAGCAATCACAATAAAAAAAACAAAAACAACAAACCACCACCATCCCCCTAACCTTTTTTCCCTCCTCAGGAGAAAGTAAAAAGAAAAGAAAACAAACCAGAAAATGACAGTAGCATGAAAGCCAACTGATACTCTTTAGTCATATTAGGACTTCAACGAAAAGTTTTACTTTTTTTTTTTTTTAAATGTGGGGTGTTTTATTTTTTCAACTTTATGTCTGTAATTGCAAAACTAAGGGAATACTGTATCACTAACAGTACCTCAGTGTAATTCAACAGAGAACATAGTAAAACATTAATTATGTCTTCTGCATATTAGCAATATGCAAATATTCATAATACCACAGCATTTCACTCAACACCTACCTTCAATTCGCACTGACAGAAAGATTCAGTAAATCAAAGACAAAGTTAATATCCTTCTGCTACACATGCTCAGCTTTGGTTTACTACGTACAATACACAAGATTTAATGTAACTTTGGTTGTTTTGAATACATTTTAAAAAGCTGAAACTGGGGCCAAACGAATCTTATTAACACCACAAAAAAATCACTTATTTCCATTGAACAGTACAAGTGTTCATCTTTTAAAATTACTAACTTCTCTCAGACCGCTGAAGACTACTCCTTCTCGCAGTCTATTAACATGTGATGCGCAAAGGACTGCTTTCAGATCACAGTAAATGAAATTTCCCACTGTGTTAACAGCCTGGGGAAGGAAAGGTACAGTAGGGTAATGTTCCTTCCACTTACAAAACTACAAATAACTCGTTTTCTTTCATTGTTACTGTATACATCCATGCTTCAGGTCATTCTCCAACTACTAAATCCAGATGGACCAGGGAGAACTCCAGAATGTCTTTCCTACCTTAAAAACAACTCCAACACACAAATAAGCAAATACGCTCCCCATATAGAGCCTCATCCTCCAGATGTTTTCATATATGCATAACTCCACTAAATGTAGCTCCACTGAAGCAGAAAGAATTACTGATTGTAGCAGAACAGAACAGAATTGCAAGAGTGTGTAAGATGAGTATCTTTGGACAGGTGAACAGGAAGTAAGAGGACACCCCTGTGTCCTGAAAAGTAGCACAGAATACCAGCTTACCGGCCTTGCACATGTATTTAATTCTTAGATTACTGTACTTTCAAGTACAATCAGATATAATGAAGATCAGTGTGCTAACAAAAGATGCACATTTTTATATTATACCTACACAATTATATGATATTATCAGTGGTCTATACAGCCTCTGTATTAATCCAAAGAAGGATAAAAAAAACCAATGGAATTTTAAGACCACTCAGGTACCATAAACACATCTGTGTTGTTAAACTAGTATTTCCTAAAAGCTACTTACAGATATTTTCTTTTAACTACTGTAACAAGTAAAAATAGTGCAGCAATAAATATGTCTGTACATCACAAACTGTTAACGTTATATAGAACAAAGCAGCACTGATTTAAAGCTCCAAGTTCTCCACTTAAATACTTCACTTTATAACTTGATACGAAGACCAAATACAGTACTTATAAAACAGAAAACACACTTCCAAATTCAGGCAGTAACCAGAATTTTCTAAACTGCAACTGTTACCACTTTTTATTAAATGGAAAACCCAAGCCTTTCCTTTTTCTAGGAAGCGGGGATAGAAAATAAGATCAGTTAAAAAATACTGGGGATATTTTATATATATTACTGTCTATAATACCCCGTAAAACACAGGAGGCTGACTTGACTGAGAACATTCTTCTCGAAGTTCCTGCCAAGAAAGGCTCTAGCAAGTGCTACCTTTGGTTATCATTGTTCTACACAGCAGCTAAATATAAAGCAGCTTTTTTCATTTCTTATGGGGTTTAGTCTACGAAATATGTAACTACACAGTATAGCACTACGATACACAAAGTTATTTTTTAAAAAGTCTCTAAACCAGCTAATATTTATTGTTAAAAAAATCCATACTACTATCTTGTGTTATAAAATGTTGCAGTATGTCTAGATTAAAAGAAACGCTAGTTTTAAAAAAAGAAAAATAAGTGTAATTTCTGTGGTTATAAGAAAAATGACTGTACCTGTAAAAATAAGAAAATTAATAGGTGTTGCAATGCCTAAATTATTGCTTCCAATGAAACTTGCACTTTGTTTTCACTGCAGTCTTCCAAGCACGTTACAAGGCACATTTAGTGTAACACTCTCATCACCTCAGTGATAATGGCTAAATTTATAAGAAATTAGTAATTGTTTAAATAAAGGTTAATTAAAGATAACTCACCACCATCCCTCTCTCTAACTCTGTGAGTATGCACACTTTTTGCTTTACTGTGCCCTGTGTTGTCACCATATTTGTTTTCAGGGCTATCAGAGCGCCGCAACATTTTATTTGGTGGTGAAGGATCTGTGGTGTCTCGCATCTTGTCATGACGGTGATCACCGCCACCAGGGTGGCTCTTGGATGAGTACTTAAGAGCCTGTAATAGATCACAAGAGAATAGGCATTTACATTAGATGTGAAGT
Organism: Falco naumanni; assembly: GCF_017639655.2. Taxonomy (NCBI): domain Eukaryota; kingdom Metazoa; phylum Chordata; class Aves; order Falconiformes; family Falconidae; genus Falco; species Falco naumanni. The sequence goes on along the minus strand of NC_054057.1, from coordinate 45,267,294 downwards.
TACAGAACTGATGTTGAAATCTTATTTCTAAATTTTACATCTCTTTCCAAAACACCTTTTAAAGTTAATTAATTTTCATTTCCTGTTTAAAAAAATCTGCATTAGTCTTTCTAATTTTAATTACCTACATTAAAGCAACAAGTTCTGTAATTAGAACTCAAATCATTGTCTCCCACTATTACATCCAACATAACACTTGCTGTTCAGAAAATCCTAGTTCCTCTATCTTTTCACTGGTGGACTACAGCCTTTCAGCAGTAAATGGGCCACAGTACTTCTGAAATTTTGGGAGAAGCACAAGTCTCCATTCAGTATTAAGAACCTAAACAGAAAGTTACACTGAATCAGTCCTTCATAATGTAGTCAAGGCCACTGGGTTTCACCATTACCTTGAACTTCTGCAACGCTTGTTCAGTACTAGCAACCTGGTAACGGTTGTAATAAAAACCTCTAGAATTCTGGGAGCCCCAAACATGTAATTTTATGATTATTTTTCAAGTATTTACCAAAAATTACATGTTCCACCTCACTTTAATCTGCTTGATTTCTGCAGTGCCAGCTTCCGAGTGGCAAGTGTTTACATTTACATGAACTGTCACTGACAGCTGCCTTGGACTGTCGGATTACACTTCACAGTGATACAAATACACAAAAATGTAATAAAACACTTCAGTTCTGTGCCCTAAGGAGAGCGATACCACAATATATAGCATTCCCCAGATTCACACCCTGAGAACCGTTTGGGGTTGGGTTTTTTTTCAGTAGACATAGCAAAGGAATAGAGGATCCACCTTACAGAAACTGAGGTTATTGTCAGCAGCTTAAGGATTTGATGGTTTCTGAACATGCCTAGCAGCTGGCAACTGCAGAAATTAAGCTTTACTGGCAACCCCTGTTATTCAGGGTATAAACCCATGCCCTGCTCAGGTTACAGTCCACAGCAGCAGTTTTGGGGAGAAGAAAGGACTTGGGGAGGAGGGTGGGGGAAGAACAAGATGCCTTTTGTTTTTAAAAGGGAGAAACTCACCTCCCCCTGGATCTCCACTCCACTGCAAATGACCCCGGCTCGCTCTCCCGCCCCTCGTACCGTACCCTCCCCGACTCGTAGGCCCAAGCCCTAGTCGGGTCGCACTAGGCCTCTCCTCCTCGCCCCAGCTTCGTAGGCCTCACAGGAGCGCCGGAGCACCGTTCTCTCCGCGCGCGGCCGCCGCCCCCCGCCCCCCCCCCCGGGTCCCCCGGGCCCGAAACGGCGCCGAGGGACGGGACCGAGGCGTCTGTTGCCCCGCGGCCTGCGGCGGCGGCCGAAGCCTCCGCTGGAGTAGCTCCCCCCCCCCCTTCTCCTCCCCTGCTCCTCCTCCTGGGCCTAGCGGCCGGCGCTTGAGGTACCTGGTAGGGCTGCGAGTCCCCCCTGCGGTCGTGACAGCTAAAGAGAAAGCGAGAGAAAGAGAGACGTTAGCGAACAACCGTTACCGGCCACCGGGGAAGGGGGCCCAAACATGGCGGAGGGGAGGGGGAGACCCCCGCGGGGCCAGGGGCCAGAAGAGGAGGAAGGGATTTACCCATCACTGAGTCTCTGCTGTTTCCTCGCATACATTACCATCAATGCCCGGCCTGTGTGTGTGAGTGTGAGGGGACCAGGAGGGGACGGCCGCGGCCGGGCCACAGGCGCCGAGGGGGGAGGAGGGGGAGGCAGCGCTCCGCCTCGCCGCCGACCGGGGGCAGGGAGGGGGGAAGGGAGGGAGGGGGCGGCTCAGGCAGGTCGGCTGGGAGCAGCGCTCACGGGCCCATCTCCTCCGCGCACAGCGAGAGGGGAGACGCCAGGAACTCGGCCCCGCGCGCGCTGAGACACTCCGGGAGCACGGACTCCGCCGCCGTCGCCGCCACCGCCGCTGCTGCTGCTGCCGCGGCCGCCTCCTCCCCCCGCTGCGCCCGCCGCCGCCGCCGCTCCTCCAACTACATCCGGGAAACTCGGGCGACGCCGCGCTCGGTTAACGTCGGCTCTTTTCGGCTCTTTCCGACATGCTCCGTCCCCTCTGTCCCCTTTGCTCTCGGGCGACTCTGCCTTCGGGAAACATCGGCTGCCTTCGCCGAGCCCAACGCCCTTCAGTCTCTCCCTTCGGCAAACATCGGCTCGTTCCGTAACTCTCCTCCCTCCCTCCCCCTCCCACCGGCCGGCCCGCCTCGTCCTCCTCTCCCGAACGCTACCTGTCTTCGGAAAACATCGGTTATTTCCGTAGCGATGTTTTCACGCTCCCGTCAGGGCGGTGCCGCGCTCGGAAACGCTCGGGTATTTCCGTGACCCCTCACACGGCGGCTCCGAGGCACTCACTGCCGGTCGGAGCAGCCGTTGGCCGGGCGCGCCTGGCTGATTGGCCGAGGGGGGCCCCCACCGCCCAGGGGCCGCGCCGCGCCTCGCCTCGCTCCCCTGCGCGGGCGGGCCGGGCCGAGCAGGAGCAGGGCCGCGGCGGGGCAGGCCAAGCCGCTTTCTGGTGCGAGCCGACAGGGCGGGAACGCCAGGCAGGTGGGGGCAACAGGGGGAATTGCGAGAGAAGCGGCGGGGCGGGGGGAAGCGGCGCCCGGCCGCGAGATAGGAAAGGGAAGGTCTCCTCTTACCTACCCCCTCCTCCCCTTCCGCCCAGGGACTTGATGTATAGGCAGGAGCCATTTTGTGTACGGATCGTCTTCTGCGAGGAAGCGCTCGGCGGTGAAGAGGTTGTTAAAATGTCCCTGGGGAGGCGGCGGCCGCGGGGCCAGGCCCTGCCCCCGGCCCCTGAAGAAGCGCCGCCAGGCAGCTGCAGCCCCGGTCGCTGAGGGAGCGAGGCGCAGGCGGCGGAACGGCCCGGGCGCGGTGAAATCGCCGCCGGGGCGGGGGGGGGGGCGGCCGGCGGTGGGTGAGGGGCGCTAACGGCTGCCTCCGGCGACCGAGCGGCTCGTCCGCGTCTCGACACACGCGTGACATTGTCATCGCGGCGCCCATGAGCGGCCAGCAGCGCCCCATGGACTGGCTTCGGGTGCCCCGCGCTCTCCCGGCGAGGTGGATGCTGGCGCTCGGCTGGCGAGGAGGATTCCCGTCGGCAGAGGCCGGGGGTGCTGCCGGCGGTGACAGCTGAGCCTTCTCTCGGGGAAAGGGTCGTTTCGTTATTTCTGACCGAACCCTCGAAATCTGAGGTACAAAGCGTCATCAATTCAGAATGGTATTTAGGATATCATAAACCATAATAGAAGTATGTTGATACCAGCGTTGAGCATAGGCATGAGGGTATCATAGGAGAGAGGAGCTTTCAGTAAAGGTATGGCGTGGGTGCCCAGTTTTGTCCTGCCCCTTCCTGAAAAGGGATGTGGCATAACTCTGAACTAGCACGTTAACCTTAAACTGAGCAGCATTCCCTGCGGCTCTGTCTGCTAGCATAGCATTGGTCATGCTGACTCTCTTACAGAATTTTTCTTTCTTTTTTTTTGTTGTGTTTGGGGTTTGTTTGGGGGTTTTGGTTTTTTTTTTTTAGAGCACAGAAGACTGCTGCTGAGAGAGGACTTCAGGGAGCAGTGGCAGAGCCCAGAGAGGGGAGTGGAGGATGACTCAGCAGGGAGCCGTTCTTCAGGGTTACAATAATGAACTAGTGAAATGCATTGAAGACTTATGTATGCAAAAAGAAGAGCTGAACAAACAAATCCAGGAAGCGAAAGAAGAAAAAAAAAGACTCCAGCATCAAATCCAAGTCCTGAGCAAACAACTTCAGTGTGTATGTGAAAACCTGGCTCAAAAGGTAGCTTCACGGAATGAGCTTGATAAAATTCTTGCTGAAACTGAAGCTGCTTACGTGAAGATTTTGGATAGTTCTAGAACTTTACTTAATGTCCTGAAGAAAGAAGTGGGAAGCCTAAAGCATACACCAGAACTGAAAACCAATGTAACTTGAAACGGTCAAATGTTTGGAATCCACAGTGCTATAATTCCAGTAGGTGAGAAACGTGGTTAGCCACAAAAACTTACAAGCACAGTATAAGCAGAGAGGGATTTTCTTTCAACGTTTCTGTATGTTGTATTACTATTTTTAAATGCACCAGAAAATAGATGAAATAAAGTTGCTGTTTTGCTATTAAAAAAAAATTAATTACTTAAACACTATACTATACTGCAAATAAGGTAGTTGAGGCAGATGTGAGACTGTCAGTTTTGACATGGTGATGCTTCAAGGCTATTCTGAGGACAGGAGAAAAATGATGTATTTTATTGGTCAGCTTCAGATGGCTGCCAGTAAATTCCTGTTTAATTGAAAACTAGTGGATGCAAGTAGAGTAGATTCTACTACTTTTCACTTTACAGGTGCTTAGGCTTTACTGTCAGGGGCCAAATAGAAACTGTTTAGCCTTCTCTAGGAGTTTAGAGTTCTGTCTCTGTGATGCATGCACAAAGACAGCTCCTGTTTACAATCATCTCTTACTTAAGTGGAATAATAGAGGGATAAGGTGAGAAAACATGACTAATGCAGGGCGTGGAGGCTTAAACCGTAGGACTGTGGTTCATGCATCTTCTGAAGCTATACTCCAAAGCCTTGTTTAGAAGGGAGGCAAACTGTAGTGAAAGACAGGTTTTGGTGCAACTGTGTGCGTACCATGTGAAGGGCACAGCACTGCAAGCAGCTATACTACGTGAGCTTGGACCAACTCATCCACTTTATGGGTAAGGAAAAGGTGAGCGTATTTCAATAGTGCCTGGAAGTCCTGAAAAATCTACTAGGGTCCAGCCAAAATACTACATTAAATACAAGGCCAAAGAAGATGAACTTAAGTAAAAGCCAATAACAAACTTCTGGAAACTATTTATAGTGCTCTTCAGCTCTATACAGATCTATTGAGTGATTATAATAAGATTGTAAAGAGTAGTGAACAATAACAGGGAATGGTGAGAAGTAGCTTGCAGCTGTCAGGCATTCTTACAGATGAAGTTAAAATAGAACCTCATTTAGAGATCATGGAGGAGGTAACAGCATGGCACAAATCTCAGTTTAATCCTGTTTCCTATTTCTAGTAGTTACTGTAACTGTGTGTACATACAGACACATTTTGTTCTGCTTATTCATGTGTTACAGCAGTAACTTCATTTCTAAGCTGTATCTTGTAGTCAGATCTTCATTCTATACCAATTAACTAAACTGAAAGATGTGCAATTGTAATCTTTTTAACTGTGTGTCTCAGGTGCAAGTATAAAGGGTATGTAGATATGAATAGTTTCAGTAATAGCTCTTCACCAATAATAAGAAGCAGATTTTATGTTCTTCCAGTTGCCATGCTACATCAGGGATTAGCGTGACTGAGCTAATCAGCAATTTAATTGTATAGCATTTCTGCTGCCTTCTCTCAAGTAATGCTGAGGTGATAAAATTAGATAATCTCAAGGGTACAGCTATTGTTGTAGTACTGTGGTATTCAGGACACCTTGTTTATATTGAAGTGAAAAACAAAAAAATTGCTATTTTTTAGTAGCAAAAAAGTGATTTATTTGACTGGATGTTTCTTGACATTCTCTCTTCCCTTAGTCTGGTAGTAGTCATTAATTTACATCAAAATAGGAAGACTCAGGAAAAGGTATTAAAAAAAAAAGTCCTTGATCTTTACTCTTTAGGGTTTTTTTTAGTTGCATATGTAAACTGCTGCATATTATTTCAAGGGAACTTTAAATTGTCTGTGAAAAAAAAATTGTATCAGCTCATTTATAGAGAACAGTACAGTTAATTTCTTTTTTTAAATTACAGGTTTGTTTGCCTTAGAATAAGCATATATTATAAATAATGCCTCATATTTCTCTACTGAGGCTGTTAAAACTGAAGAAGTTTTAAGGGAAGCTTTGTAAGCCTTTAAAGAAGTCTATTTCATGACCATTATTATGTGTAAGTGTAGCTTTTACAGGGTCAAAACTAAAATACTGGAGATGTTTGAACTTTATATGTTACAGAACTCAGGGGAAAATGTAACTGTTGGCTAGTATTTACATACACTGGGGCCTCCCAGCTTTCAACTGTAATGTTGAAATCTTGTTAGAAACACATTCAGTAATCCCAATCTGTAAAATTTCTGTTTAAATTCAGATTCACAAATAGAAAGCAATATTATCTCTAGGGCTTGCCTATTTGTAGAATAACTCCCAGGTGTGGCAGTTATTGTGAGGTAAGTGCACCTGCAGAGTTGTTACTCAAAAATAACTCTTACCATTATACTCTGTATTGACCCAAATGAACCTATTGTGTCCTTTTATTGAAGTGATAAACCTTTTTCACTGCTTTTTCAGGTAGTATAAGTTTTGACATAAAAAGCTTTTCTTAAAAAGCTTTAGTTTGTTTAGAATAGAAGATACGGAAACTAAACTAATGCACAGTATTGCTACAACAGAAATCATAATTTGCAGATTATAGCAGCTTTGTAGGGCTGGCCTGTAACAGAAAGTTTGCCTGAAATAAGGCAGGTTATAAGGCTTAATTTTTTATGTTGATTTGGTGTAACTGTCTGGACTAGATCCAGTTATGTACTCGAGTGCTTACAGTCTAGGAGATTTAATGACAAAAGTTAGTTTAGTGCCTAAAGTGCTGTGTCAAATATCTTGTAGTTCTTTTGGTATGTGAGGAGACACAGTTTTTGAAACTCCTACCTGTGCTTGATTCAAAGCTCCAGTGAAATGCATCTAGAGTACTGTTCTGATTTCCTGAATTTTTGGAGTGGCACCTGTACCTTGTTTCCAAATAAGAGAACATAACTGGAAGAGAGATGATGATTCCCAGCTTGTATAGTAATACTTCTTAAATATGTACCTAGCATATACAACTGTAGTCGTCAACGGGCTTTTCAAATCCTTTAAGTGTTGACTCCTGCCAAGTAAACTAAGTTTACTATGTACGCTAGAGTTTGGTGGTTACCAGAGAAACAGCTGGGGGTGGTATTTTGAAGTAATTTTCAGTGTGGAGGTGATTATACAAACCAATGGTTGAAGTCCCATACACAAGTAGTCACCCACAATCTGTAACTGCCTGCAGAGATGATTACCTTTCAATTGAGATACCTCCCCACATGCAGTTTCTGCTAATCACCTTACAGGGCTGGAGGTGAGTGGATTGGGGTGCGCCCTAATTTTGGGGGTGAAAAGTAAAGTAGTATGGATGTGGAGTCCTGATTCGGGGAAACTGGAACATGAGTGGAGGATTGATAAGAGAGGTGGCCTTCCTCTTAATTTCTGTCTGCTTTAAGTGTGCTTGTACTGAGCTACTGCCTACAGTTCCTGCTACCCAATAAATCAAATTTTAGAAATCGTCTGAGGGTCACCTGAAGTTTGGCCGCTGCCCCCGCGCCACTTTTTAAGTCCACTGACAAACTACAGAGGCAACCTACATTTTATGTAGTTTTATACTACGTATATATTTTTATACTACATATACTAAAAATTATGTAGCTTTATATATATATATAGAGAGAGAGAAAGAGAAAGAACAATACATTGCTTCCTCTTTCTGCCTTTTATTCCTTTCTGGACACACTGGCATGCTCAGCTGCACAGTGGCCAGTTCCAGCAGGAAGACATGGAGTCTGAGCCACCTGTTTGCTGGGTAAGTGTACTACCAGGCTCACGCAGGATGCGTACTGTTGTTCCCTACCCTGGTAGCTCATCTATGAACTACTTGGGTTTTATAAAGAACCCTAAGTTCTGTCAGTGTATTAGACGTACTCTGCCTGTATGTCAGATTGACTTGGAGAATATAGGCAGAGGGATGGCAATTTTTTGGCTCTTGGTGAATGTAAAAGATTTGTTTCCTCAGACTAGGAAGTCTGCAGACTAGGAAGATTCGGCATCTTCAAACACCCTAAGAATTGTCCATTCAAACAACGAAGCAAGCTATAATCTAAACCCAGATGACTGGGGTCTTGGATTTCAATTTCAGAATCAAGGATCTCAATTCCATCTAGCTCTTGTGTGTGTCTTACTCCGAATGGGTTAACT